>NC_045428.1:526438615-527042669 GCF_902635505.1 Sarcophilus harrisii
ATTGAAATTGTCACTGAGATTTAATTGGCTAGGGGGCTAAGGGTCAGGTCACTGATGCAACTCTCTGGCCACCTGGGTACAAAATATTTGGGGCATAAGGGACTGGAGTGACCAGAGACCAGCAGCATGAGCAACAATGAAAATTGTAATCAACTGAATCAATGTTTTATCCTGGATGAACACCCGTTTTCTGCTCTGAGTGTGCTTCTCCTGTGATGGCTAAATAATCCTCTTTCTGTTAACTGATAAATAATGAATGTCTCATTCCATTTCAATTATAGATCTAAATTACCTGTTAGACCCAGTCTGTGATAGCAGGAATGGATGGGTTGTAACTTGTTTAGAGTTTTTATGGATTTGATTTAGGAGACCTTGTAGTATACTGGGATTAAAGGCAATATGGAATTGTTGACAATGTCATTCTCAAACAAATGCTATTTGAAGGATCTTATGGTTGTTGACATTTTTTTTGTCATATGTTTTTAAAGGAGGAAGTTATAACTCTACTATGTTTTTCTCACTTATTTGATATCTTGCTCTCTTTGAATCTCTTGAAAATCAATTCCTGAAATGTTTTCAAGATTGTGTTGCCTCTGGCAGATTTGTTCTGTGTTTACTCAGTCTGGGCCAGCATTTCCATTTCCTCATATCCATCAAGTGTTGAGCTATTAAAGTCCAAATGAGTAGTTCCTCTGTCATGATGGGGAAAATGCTGACAGATCAGTCCATTTCTATCTTTTTAGTGTTTCTTCTATATATGTTCTTAGGATGATTTTGCTTGGTTGATACCATTACACAGCTTTTTGTGGATTCATTTTCCCTTTTACTCCTTTTTTATGTTCTATGAGCAATAAGGCTTATAATCTCATATTGTGTTTTTCTAGAATGTTTTACAAATGAATATTTTGTCTAAACCATTTTTGCCTTTAGTTCTTCTATCTTTCTCCCTAAGAAAAAGTTAAAGTGTTTGCTGGGTGAAAGAGTTTCTGAGCTCTTTTGGTCACCTTATTATGGTGATTGCTTTATATTACTGAAACTTCTGTAAGAAAATATTAAAATCAGGCAACTTTTATCCATTTCCTATCATTCAGCATCAGGTTGAAGTTTTTGTAACTGAATGCAATATATTCCTCTTTATATTATTTATATTATTCTTTTATTTATATTATTCTTTTTTATTCTTTATATTATTCAATTAATTTGGTGCTTATTTTGAATTTTGCTCTCTCTAACAGGCCATCTATCTACATATAAGAAACAACTGACTTGGAAATTATTCCCATTATCAATAACCAGTTACTTTTTTGGCTATGGAAATAGTCAATTTCACATTCAGTCATTTAGATTTGCATTTGCCTCGTTTAGTATTTTTAAGAAAATATTCACAACATGCAACATGAATGATTTGACCTCCTTCATTTTCAATCCTGAATTCTAGTTTGAAACAGTTTTCTTTATCCCCACCTGTGCTTACCTGTTTCACACTGAAGTCACTGAATTTCAAAGTATCTGCTGAATTGGTTTGTGATCTTTCCACATTCTTTATAAATGTTTCATCTTCATTCTCTGCTGTAGATTTTAACACAAAAACTGCAATTATCTTCATATAGAAACTTTACTTTTATTCCCCATGAGAATTACAAGGTGAGATGACCAAGTTGTTGTATATTTTGTTTTGTTTTATGAAATTATATTCTTGTTGCCTTTGGATATCCCAATGCTGACTATTCCTAGATTTGATTCTTAGAGGAAAACTTGTGATTTCTTTTTCCATTCAGTTGCAATTTCCTTATTATAACTTGGGATTCTATTTGAACTGAAAGTATCAGTACTTATATAATTCATTTCATCATTGACCTTTGGACAAGGATTTCACATTTGGAGTTTAAACAATGGAAAGAATGTTTATTCATAGTCTATAAAGTGTGTGATTTCCAGCATTCTCTGCTCCCTCTTTCAGACACTGTCAATGTTACACCTTCACAAAAGCCATACTTTGATGCCTACTAGTAAGGAATTTACCCTAGGCTCTTTAAGAAAATGTCAAAAACCAATCCCTGCTAGATTCTACCAATCTGGAAAGTTTTTGAATATGGTTCCAATGACAGGCTGAATTTGAACTTAAATTTTCTTATCTCCTTATCCAGAACTGTATCCATTGTGCCACCAAACTGCCTCTTCCATAATCTGGCTTGTATTATATTTACTTGCATACATGCCCTGTCTCCCTAGTAGATCATGAATCTCTTGAGTATAGGAACAATGTTGTTTTTCTTCTTTAAAATCCAGCATTAAACAATATTATGTTGCAGATAAGTTACTCAATGGTTACAGTAATGACTCTGGAGTCAGAAAGAGCTGTATTCAAAATAAACCTTAGTTACTTATTAGCTCTCTGATTCTGAGAAAATAATTTAAATCTCATTTTGCCTCAATTTCTTCAACTGCAAAAAGGGAGTAATAATGGCATCTACCTCCCAGGATTGTTACGAGTATCAAAGGAAATATTAGTGCTTAGCACAATGTTTGGCACATAATAGGTGCTTAATAACCACTTGTTTCCTTCTTTCACATGTTGAGTCCAATACGTATTTGTTGAGTCGAATTCAATAATAAAAAGTAAAAATAATAAAATAAGATAACAAAACTAAAATTTATATGGTCCTTTATGAATTATGTAAAATTTATATAGTTAAGCAATGGATAGTAAACACATGACTAGTGCACCCATGGATTTCTGTGCTTGGATGAGGGCTAGCTCTAGAGAAAGAAATATGGGGTGTTCAGTGAGGTCTAGCACCTCTAGTGTGAGAGCTTGCTAAGCCCTTTTCAGGGCTACTTATCCACCTTTGGTATCTACCTGTCACCCAGCTTTCATCTGTGACTCCAAGAAGCTGTAGCATGATCAGTGGCCATATTCTGGAATATAAAATAAACTAGGGTGAAAGTCATCAAACCTGTTGATGACTTAGGAATATATCTACCCTAAACATATGAAAACATCCCCCTGTGGAATAGAGTAGATGAGGACAAATGTGTTCTAAGTGCCATGAAGACAGCTATGTGGGATGCTTAGAGCTTGGTCAGACTTCTAAAATATCAAAATCATCCACAGAATCCTGCGTTATAGGCAACTGTCTTGACTTTTTGTCTTACCACTAGACTTCAGTGATTCTAGAAGAGAGAATAAGGCTAATGATTTCCTACAATTCAAGCATAAGTAGAGACATTATCCAGTGATGTCTGTTGGACTCCAGCTCCACTGAATACCGAGAATGTGAATGAATACCCGAGGCCAGGCAGAAGATATGTTTTGCAGTCTTCATTTATTAATCTGAGTGCCAGACTTAATATACGTTTTAGGCTAATGTTATGACATTTCTAGTTAGCTTCAGTTGACATTATATTCCTGCAGGGTTAATGCACATTCCATACTTTGACATTTCAGTATCCACCTTAACTAACAAGATCAAGTTTCTTATCAACATAGAATTGTAAATAGCATAGTTGTGATGCTCATCAGCATCAACAGAATTGTAAATAGTTGTGATATTTTATCAATATCAAAGTACTTGTCAAAACAGAGTAGTAAATAGCAGAAATTATCATACTAATATATTTACCTCAAGTATGTCCTTAATTTATTATTAAGAGATAAACAGTATAGTTAAAATGTCTTGTTTCTATTGCAGGCATTCTCCAACAAGATTAGCCTGATTTTTACTAAATATATCTTTACAATTATTAAGGAGAGGATGAGCCAATATGGGCATGGACTACTCTCTTTTCATATGCTCTGTGGCTCTTTATGCCCTCCGCCTAGAAACTCAAAAAGAATCACTTGAAGTTTAGGATTAACTCATATCTAGGATTTCCCCAAAATGGAAGAAAAAAAGGTATTCAATGTAAACTAGATATAAGACACCATGACTCAAAAACATACACTGACAAAGAAATAATATAAGCAGCAACATAATTACCATTGTACTTTTCTCCAAGGTTGAACTTAAAATTTCAAAACACAAAGTATTCTTCAAAGCTCTTAAACTGACATTTCACTTTCACTGTTGAAATACTTCCCTCTAGGGTCATGTTTTCTCACAAGCCAAACTGGTGAGTTGGGCTCATCCCACAGTGATCATTTTCTCAAAGAAGTTCCATAATAGTAGCAGAGAGAGACCAATCTCTAGAAAGTACAATTAGCTCCAGCTTTAGAAGACAGAGGAGCCAACAACTCACAAAGTGGCCTCTGAAGATAGAAGTGTTCATCTCTTCTCATTCACTTATGCTCAGGAAAGAAACACAAATGAGAAGAGGCAGCCAGTGCTGAGACATATTCTTCCCCCCTTCCCACTCTTTAGTATTTTTTTCAATTACATAGTTTTCAACATTCATTTTAGTAAGATTTCGAGTTCCAATTTTTTTTCTTCCTTTCTCCTTTACACTTCCTCCCTCCCCAAAATAGCAAACAATCCAATATAGATTACGAATTAGATTATATATGTACAGTCATTTTAAACATATTTTCAATAGTCATATTGTGAAAGAAAAATCAGAATAAAAGGGAAAACCAGGAGAAAGAAATAACAAAAAAAGTGAAAACTATGTTTTCATCTACATTTAGCCTCCATAGTTCTTTCTCTGGATGTGAGTGACTTTTTCCATCTCAAGTTGATTGGAATTGTCTTGGATCACTGTATTGCTAAGAAGAGATAAATCAATCATTATTCATCATCACACAATCTTACTGTTTTTTTGTACAATGTTCTCCTGGTTCTGCTCACTTCACTGGGCATCAGTTCCTGTAAATCTTTCTAGGCTTTTCTGAAATCAGCCTGTTTAATATACATTCTTAAGCTTATTTAGGACAGCAAATTATTAGCTTCCAATTGTAGGCAAATTAGTTTTCCCTTTTGCTAGAGGGGAAGAGGGTACAACCATTCCAAGGAAAGGCTCAGAAGAGTTCTGACACGTTGCTCTGAGAGGAGGAAAGAGGGAGTCATATAGCAGATTACTTATCTTTAAGATCTACTGTATTGGCCACTCCAGGTTCAGTAGTTAGTCCTCTCCGATAAAGCCTACCCCTCCTCCTGCAGCCTTGGGAGGCAGGAGGAACTAAGGGATTACCGGGGTTTCCTGTGTCATTCTAAAGATTTAGGTTCTTCAACTCTGAGTCACATTTCCCCAACTCAGAGGCCCTGGCAGGGGGTCCTCAAACTTTTTAAATAGGGGGCCAGTTCACTGTCCCTCAGACTGTTGGAGGGCCAGACTATAGTAAAAACAAAAACTTGGTTTTGTGGGTCTTTAAATAAAGAAACTTCATAGCCCTGGGTGAGGGGGATAAATGTCTTTAGTTGTTGCAGCTGGCCGGCAGGCCGTAGTTTGAAGACCCCTGAATCGCATTTCCTTATATTTAAAATATAATGTTTACACTTCTGGTCTTACTATTTATTATTAATAACTTAAGGGGGGGAAAGAATGAACATCAGGGGAAAACTCCATCTAATAACTAGATGGAGCTTGGTAATTTTTTTTTTTTTTTATTTTCTTGCAAACTGTTGAACTATTTCAAAGCCTTTTGGCAAAAAAAAAAAAAAAAAAAAAAAAAAAAAAAGAAACAAAACAAAAAACAAGGTAAAAGGACTCATATTTCCAACTTCTGTTGATGTGAAAGTCAATGGCCACGATTTCAGGGTAACTAGCAATTAAAATTATTCCACTTTTAAAAAACATATACAATTATGTTTGCACTATATCCATATTTGTATTTTTAAAATAAACTTGCTTCTTCATGACTTTTGACAATTTAATAGTCTTGTAGAGTTTATTCCAGGTTAGAGGTTTTTCTGTTCACAGATGATTTTTAATGCCTTTAATGCCTTCAGTTGAGAATCCACAAACTACAGTTAATTACTCTTTTAAAACTGAACTCAATTTCCAAAAGGGTTAGAGCTAATGTCTGAAAGAGTTCAAGCGCTACGGGCATGAAAAGTGTAGATTTGCTATAATTTCATTGCATCACACGTAAGCCACGCCCATGGAAATGTTCCCAAGTGTCCAGATTCTGCCGGGGAAAACTATGTGCCAGTAGCTCCTTCCCTTGACCTTTTCCATAGCTGTCTGCCAGAGGCGGCTGTTGGTATCCCTGACCACCCGCAAACAAAGATCCTACTCTCTCTCCTCTTCCATTCTGAAATACACACCCACCTCTTAGAGACCTTTCAAAGTGGTAGGGTTCGACAGCAGGCGATTCGTATTGTAAAGACTAGAGCCTGGAACTTTGAGGCTCGGCTGCCTCCTGAGAGCATCCCTTAAGGAAGACAAGGAAACCAGGCATAGAGGTTAAAGGAGAAGAGGCAATAAGGGCGTGTCTTCATTTAACACCATAGGATGGCCGCAAGAAAGCAGCCAACTTCCCCATTTTTCTGTCTCCGTCTTCTGGTCCGTTTTCGTCTTCTGGTTTACCTCCCTCCCTTCCCCCGCCCCTTCTCCCCACGTCCCACTAACACTACTTAGTAAAGACGTTGGGGGGGGGGGGGAGGCGGGGGCAGGGAGGTACGGAAAGATTACTATACTCGTTATTCCCTAACTGAGAAACATTCCCATTTGGGAGAAGGTTTGAAAACCCGTTCCCTGCCTCCTACACCCCCACTCCCCCTCCAATAGCCCTCCTAGCTCTCCAGGAATGTCCTCATCCGCCCGCCTCAGTTCGCGCTCTGTCTGCGGCGGGGTCCCACCGGGTGCAAGGGGGAGGGGAGAAGAGCGAGGGGAGGGCTGGGGAGGAGAGGGGAGGAGGCTGGCTGTGCGTGCCTTGCCTGCCAAAGGGAGATCTGTTCATCTGCGTGTGATCCTGGCCGCCCCGGCGCGTCCACATCCCTCCTTCTCTGGAGCACAGCGTAGCAGCAGCGGCGGCGGCGGCGGCGGCAGCGGCAGCACCAGCAGCAGGAGTTTGAAATATCTCTGCTCCTTCCTCCTGGAAAACCTGTCCACCCGGCGCGCCCTTGCCTCCCACAGGATTATAGCTTTCTAAAGTCAGCTTTCCAGTCTTTGGCCGGGAGGCAGAAGACAAGGCTGGGGCGTCTTTTTCGTGGATGTTACTGCTCGGGAAAGGCAGCAAGTTGCATGTGCGTCCGGGACCGGGAAGGAAAGGAGCCAGCCGCCTTGCGAACCATGTAAGTGCCGCTCGCCGAGCTCCGACTGGCGGACTGGGACCGGGATGAGGATGCGGGTTAGAAAGGGACCTCTCTCTCCCGTGATCCCTGGCAAGAGGTCCGGGATTCAGATCCGGGATTCAGGGACTCAGCCAAGCTTTGCTCTCCCGTCATCCTCCCTCCTTGGCAGGGTCTAATTTCTGTGTCTGTTCCCGAGAGGTGCTGCTTCCCATCCTTCCTTTCCCACTCTCTGTCTCCCTCCCCAAGCAGGGCAGGGCACGGGGTTAGAGAGAGCGAGCAGACTCTCCAACTCTTTGGAAAGAAGGATTCTTTGTGCGTCGTTAAGCTGGGGTATCCCCGATCGTGGGGGCGTGAAGATGTTTTCTAATCTCCAGCTGTAGATGAGGGACCCTTTTCTTTGATTCTGCTGCTTGTTTCTTCTCTTAGCTTGGCTGTGACCAGCATAGCTCCCACGGGCTAACTCCAGAGTGACCTGCCGCCGAAAGAATTTAGGAAAGGGGCCAAAGATTCCCTTTCCCAAAGACATCCAGGGTTGCTCTGGAGAGAGAGCCCAGCCTAAGGCACCCTCCAGGGGCAGCCCAAAGCTTGACTGGATACTTAAGTAATGGAGTTTGAGCGGTTGAGCTAGAAGGGATTTCTTTCACATTTTCACTCGTTTGTGGAAAGTTTTGGGGAGTCAAACCTAGAGAGACGGAAGGTGAGGGACGAAGAAGGACATTCAGATTCCATCTGTGGTCCTCGGTGAAGGAAATAGAGAGCTTGTTTTATTTCTCTGGTTGAAAGTCGACCGGCTGAATCGGGTTGGGCAAGTAGGTTTCATTGTGAGACCACACATACACATGCTTTCATTTTCACTGGAGGACAGTCATTGCTAAGGCTAAAGGAATGACCAGATTCTCCACTTTGTGTGTCTCTGTGGGTGTGTGAAAGGGAGGGAGTCCAGTTTTAGTTGTTACTGTACACAGACAGTGAGCCAGTACATCTCTAAGGGTACTCAGTCTGGTCCTGTTCTCAGAATGAACTTGGAGAGTAAAAACTTGGGAAAGCCGGATTGGAAACAAATGTTTGGAGGCTAAAAGTTAAGAAACTAAACAATCTATGCTGTGGCTTATTTTATTTTAAAATCTTATGATAAATTTACTGCTAGTGAACTTTCCGAACTAATTTTATTGCCTGTAACATGAAGTGAATTTACTAACTTGGCAAATAGATGACATGCATTTCTTTAATAGTTGTCAATAATTACTTGACCAAGATTGTGGGAGGGCAGAGCCAGGCATCCTCAACTTGGGTTATAATGAAAATCACTTATAAATGCTTTGGATTTTATAGAATTTCAAACTGAGTCGACTTAGTTGGTGTGATCACTTTTCTCAAGACGCTTAACCTTATTTCTTCTACTGTTTTTTCACTAGGGACTATTCTCCTTACTACAGAAGAAAAGAAGTTGATGGCCAGTAAAATTTAAGATTGCCTCAATCAGAAGATTTTCCAAAGCTAAAGGATTAAGACTTCCTGTGAGTCTTCCTTTGACATATCAATACTCTTTATTCTCAGGAACAACTTAGTTCTGGTCCTTTGTGGGTCCTCATTGCAGCTTCTAGTGTTTTTGGATGAAATCATGGCATCTAGCCTAACCTGCACAGGTGTGATATGGGCGCTGCTCTCCTTTCTCTGTGCTGCAGCCTCCTGTGTAGGCTTCTTCATGCCTTACTGGCTTTTGGGATCCCAAATGGGAAAACCAGTGTCCTTTGGCACTTTTCGGAGGTGCTCATATCCAGTGCATGATGAGAATCGCCAGACGATGGTGATGGTGGAGGAATGTGGGCGCTATGCCTCCTTTCAAGGTATCCCCAGTGCAGAATGGAGGATCTGTACTGTAGTGACTGGGCTGGGTTGTGGCCTTCTTCTCCTGGTGGCACTGACTGCCCTCATGGGTTGCTGTGTGTCTGAGCTCATCTCAAGAACAGTCGGCAGGGTGGCAGGAGGAATTCAGTTCCTAGGGGGTAAGTGATCACTTGATTTTTATGTAATTTTCAGGTTGGTTCCTATAATCTCTATTTTAATTTGTGTTACTGCTTTTCAGCTAGGGTCCCCTTCATTCTTGTTCAGATACCACTTAACAGCTGGATGGGCTATATAATGCTGTGCCTCTAATGGTAGGACAGAATTAAAAGAACTCATTGAAATTATTCTACAATACTCTATAGCAGCATGCATGTTTCACATAGGCATTGAAGCGTGATGCATCATTGACCTGTCAAATTCACCTGTATGGGGGAACAGTACTGGATTAAATTGGAAACAGAGCAGGGAAGATAGAATTTACATCCCCAGTCATCATCTTGCCATGATTTTACAATAAGATTACATAATGAAAATTTTGGTGATTAAGATTTCATATGGAAATGAAAAGTGGTTTTTCAGTCTTTGCTATTTGTATTACTCTTTGCTATTTTTTTTTTGTTCGTGATGAAATTTGGGAATAATTTTAAAAATCATAACAACTTGGTTTTACATTGTATCTTTAATTAAATGGTATATTGTAGGAAGGGACCTTGTGTCTTCCTTACTTATAGCAAGTTCTTGGTGAAGTACTTCTACAATATAGGCAACTTTTTTTAAAATTTATACTCAAGGAGTTAGTGGGAAGCCCTGACAGGTTAAATTTGTTTCCCGGGGGGGGGGGGGGGGGGGTGTCCAGTCAGTATTAGGTGTTAGAATGAGAATGAAATTCAGGTTTGCCAGACTCCAAGGTTAGCTCTTTACTTACTATGCTAATGGAAGCAATTTAATCACACAGTCTAGTGACATTGTCATCACTACAAGGCTGACCACTGGAAAGAGAATTAATGTTAGAAGCTTGATTAAGCATTAAACATTAAGATTTTACCTGTTCTTGAAGACCTTGCCATAGGCAAAGGAAAATATTCATGGAAATTATGTTTGATATCTACCAGATTGGGCATTTTTATTGATAAACACCAGAAAAAACTTTGTCCAGCAAGTTTTGCTTTGCTCCTTCTGATCATATGGTCTTAATTGTACATTATATGTTTTTCCACTGTGTTTTTCACCTCCATTCTTCAAGCTGACTGACTGAGCCTGTCAGATTTGGAGTCTACTCTGGAAATATGGCATTCATATAGCAGAAAACCAGGGAGAATGGAAAATTCTTCAAAGCATGTAACTTTGTCATGAAGGAAAAGTGAATTCTTAAGTTCTGGTGTGTTACTGAGAAGATCCAGAAAAAGCAAGCCAAGAATGTTTATCCCTTGAGTCTTCTTTTCATTCTCAGAATAGCCAATCAGCTTATCTGGTGTGGAACCACTCAATAACATTGTTCGAAAAGGTGGAGTTCTTCAGAGATTAGAAGGAACAGTACTGCAGAAAAACAAATGAAAGTTTTAAATGCTATATTTTCCACTTTCTTGGCTTTTATGCTGGTTTCTGATTTTCTTCTGTTGGGTGATAAAGAGAACTTGGGCAAATGGTAAAACCATTGTGGGTTTTTTTTCCCCATCTTTTTGAGATTCAATTTAACATTTTGACAAAGAGTAGGCTCTTTTGTAACTGGAACATGGATAGCAAAGTTGTTTCAGAAGTAGATATAAAAGTGCTGATTCTTATAAATGCCTCATTTTTGTAGGCATTGTTGAAATAGTTGGGAACACATTATTTTTCTCCACTCATAAATGGGTTGATTTTGTCACTTTACCTGGGTAAAGAATTATGACTTTTCTTTTTTACAGTAAGTATTGCATTCTGTTCTCCTTAATTAGTGCAGACTGTTACTCTTCCTGGCAGTAAAGGAAATTGCTTACAAAGAGAAATCCGTTTTCATTGATTACCTTTAAACATATACAACTCTGAAAGACAGTAAGCAGTAGGTGAATCTAACCCATGAAATGCTCACATACTTATTCCTTTTTTAATTCACGTATTTCCAAAACATGACAAGATAAGCATTACTATTTTTGGAAAATAAAGATAGAAATTTATTACAAACTTTAAAAAATTAAAAAAAAATTTTTTTGTGATTACTTTTTGTTTGACTCAGATTCTGGTTAGAGTGAAAGACAGATGAAGTAGTACTTTGCCCTAAACAGTTGGTTTTTCTGTAATAGATCTACTTTTGAAGATGCAAGCTATATTAAAATTCTGATGATGATTTTGAAATCAATCCTGAGAATGTATGAGAGTTATTCTGATTCTATCCTCTTGAGGGCACAAGTAAGTAGACCAAGGGTTATCGTTGATAACAGTAACTTCAGTCCTTCTCTTTTTAAAAAAATCTGAAGTATTATAAAAATGACAAAGCTGTTCTTTATAGAGTGATCATCACAATATTCTTCTAAAATGGTAGACCATGCAAAAAGACTATTTAAAAAGTCTTCAGCCTATAGTTTTTCAATTATTGAGTCTTTCCATTCAGGACTAATCTGAGTGACTTCATTTCATGAAAATGGAAAACAAGTAAGAGAAAGTAAGAGGATGGGAAAGACAAGGACCCAAGTGAGAGGTTTTTGAAGAGTATGCCCCATGCTAAACTAACATTATTAAAACCTGTGGCTGTGAAGCTTTGGAGATGCAGTCTATTCAGGGAGTACAAAGCTAAAAGCAGATTTTCTTATTAAACTGGCTTGCCCAGAAGGGTCGTGTTTACCTAGAGTTAGGTAAACCCAAGATTTACTTAGACAGCAGGAAGCAAGTGAATTTCACATCACAGAACCATTTCTGCTTAACAACTCTGCCAGCTATGTAGAGACTTGGCCCAGATGGTGTAATGTCAGGGAGTCAAACTTCTACTGAAGTGAGAATAAGATAAAGGTTGAAGCTTCAGCCTAAAATCAGAATTGTCCAGTTTTAGAAGGTTAAAGGTTAAAGTAGAATCATTGGAACCAGAGTAAATGCATTGAAATTTGCCACATGTTATAATAGAAACTTTTCCTGTGGTCATTGGCATGTGAATCTTAAGTACATTTTTCCTGCCACAGAAAATTAAAAAAAAAAAAAAATATCACCAAGAAGCTGAGTATCATAGCAACTAAAGTGCTGACTGTGTGCCAGGCACTGGGCTAAATGTTTTACGATTATTTCACTTGATTCTTCAATAACCCTGGGAGGTGGGTGCTATTATTTTCTCCATTTTACAGATGAGGGAATTGAGGCAAATGAGGTTATTGACTAGCCCAAGGTAACACAACTAGTTAATATCTGTGGCTAGATTTGCACTCAGATCTTCCTGACTCAAGGCTCAGTGCTCTATCGGCTGCATCAAGTATTATAAGCCCTAGAATGAGAGATTTTAAAAGATAAAATAATCACTGCTTTAGAAGTCTTATTTTTAGTGGAAAAGCTGATGTGTACAATTCAGTGATGATACTGTGAGAAAATTGGATATAATTCTCTTGTCCCCCTTTTGGTTTGATATGTGGCATACAATATTGCTGCATGCAGAAAGTGCTTCACTTGAGTTTTCATTAAGAAGAAATTTCTTCATGATACACATTGGATTGCTTCATTTATGTTGAATAAAGTCTTCATTCCTCTACTTAGTTTCCTTTTAATTCTATGCAGAAAAGATGCCAAATGAAAATACTGTTATGAGGAACTAAGGACAATAAAACTGATTAAAGTATTTTGCAAAAGGGTTATGATGCCTGGTCTGTTTTGTTGAAATTTGGCATCTGGTGAGTGAAGAGGTCTGGATCTGAATTTGAGGTCCTCACCTGAGGGGAATTGTGGTACAGTGGTGGGAAGCATAGTGAGTGTATCATGTGTATCACCTAGTTTTTTGTTAATACAGTATTATGATATTTCCACTTATATATTTACATTATATCTGGATTGGTAAAGGAACAACCGGTTAAGAAGAAGATGATTTCTGGGCTAGATGATGCATTGTTTGGTTTTTGAAGTTATCCAGAGCCCAGTAAAAACATCTATAGAAACCTTAGTCAAGGGAGGTCCAAGGGGAATCAATATCATATATATACACATTCACACACATACATATACATATGTATGTATACATATAAAATGTATATGTATATGTAGATATATGCAATTATTATTATTAATATGAGTGGGTAACAATCCCTCTATACTCCAAGCCTGTTACTTAATTTTCCCCTACCCTAGACACCTTTCAAAAACTAAATTGAAAGAGAGTTATGATTCTCCGTAGGTAAAAGGAGCCCTTACAATGGGAATTCATCACACCAATGAAATCCCAAGTCCAAACCAAAAATAAGCATTAAAAAAAGCACCCTGTCACATGGGTGAATTGTATCAGTAGGCATTTGGAAATTATTCCCGAATTTAAAAATGATAAGAGTGTTCTATAGCACATCATTTGGAAGACCTGGGTTAAGATTTTTACTCTATCATCTGTGTGACTTTAAGAGTCAAATCACTCAAATTTTTTGGCTCTCAGTTTTCTCTTCTATAAAATGACTGGGTTTGGGCTAGATTACCTTTATAGGATCTTCCAGCTAGAAAATCTGTGATTTGAGGTGACAGACACTTCATAAATATGTGTTCAGTTGAATTAATGTAAATGCTTGGAAGTAGAGGCAGTAAACATGTTAATAACTTAGCAGTAGGCAAAGATTTTCCAGTGCCTCTCAAACCACACTGTGTAGGAAATTGTCTACTCTACCAATACATGATTTTAGTGTAGGCATTCAATGGATAATCTTCAGACTAAATTAGCAGTAGTATGGCTATTTATTGATGTAATTTGCATTCAGTACAGTTGACTGCTGATTGCTTGATTCCAGAGCTTAGTTAAAGAAAGGACCAAGATGTAGTGAGAGTGAAGATGTTCATTGTGCATTGAGCACACCAAACTCTCTCCCTATTTGGGTATCTTACTTATTTTAGAACTAGCATCCCAACCACATTATAGAATACTGGCTAAACCAAACCTAAGCCCACTTCTGCAACTGTTGTTTGCATTGTTTCTCTTTACATCAGATTGTGAGCTCTCTGAAGGCAGGGACTATTATGCTGTGCTTAGCATAGCACCTGACACATGGCCAATACAGTAAAGTCTAATTGATTTCTCTTAACCTGGCTTTTATTTTAGTTCTTGCATTCTTATTTATTGTCTACCTTTTGGCATATGGTCTGAAGTATTAGTTTTAAAATAAAAAAAAAAAAATCTCTGTACCAGTCATAAGAAACTGTAAATGAAGAGTCCAGAAATAAGATTTTAATCCAGTTTGCATTTGGAGAGAATGAGCCACATTGCAAGAATGCCGACACTTCCATCCTTGAATCCTGCTGGTTATAGTAATGCCAACCCACATCAGTCACTTCTGTCTTGGAATAACAGAATAATTAAGGCAAGAAGGGACCCTGAGCCCATACTCTTTCCTCTAGGAAGAATTAGTCTTAAACCACTTCAGACTGATGAGAATCTCTCCTAGTCTTAAAGATTTCTAGGGAAAAAGACTACACATTTTCCCTCAGTACTTTGCTCTCGGGTTTCACAACCCTTAGTTCCTTGGCCAGTTTACTTCACAAAGAGAAAGCCTTTGTTCCACAATCACAGATTACACCTGTGATACTAGGCAGCTGTGTCACAAATGTGTGGGGACTGAGTTTGAAATTGTGGATGGATTGATAATACCCAATACTGGGGGTAGAAAAACAGACTCAAGCCCAAGTCTCACTAATAGTGGATTGGAAGCATTGTGTTTTTTAGAGGAAGAATAATGTACTTGGTTTAAAGTTAATAAATTTAGACTATATTAAAAACTAAGGACATATTGCGCTTTAAACTGTGGAGTCAGGAAATGAATTCATATCTGGTCTGTGACACTTCTGTCTATGTGTTAAGTGGACAAGACAATTAACTTCTCTTTTCCTATACTGTAAAATGGGGATGATAATAGCAGCCTCCTGGAATTATTGTGAGCATCGAATGAGATAATATTTATAAAGTACTTACTATATAGTAGGCACCTGATACATATTTCTCCCCTTCCTTTATATATGTTTATTATCTCTTTAAGACTTAGAAATTATTTGAGGATAGATAATGTGTTTGGTGAACTTTTAATTCAGCAGAGCATAAGATTTTTCATGTGTGTTAATACATGATATTATATTTTGATAATGTGTGAAAACAATTGGTACCACCTCCACAATATTCTTCTTTAGAGAGGCATTTCTTATTTCTTGGTCTCCTACAGCTTCACTGGCTTCCCCTTGCCCAATTCTAATTTTCAAAGAGTTATTTTTGTCTTTGAGACTCTGTACTTCTTTTCTAGTTGGTTAACCTTCTCCCCCCCCCCCCCCCCCCGCCCCATAATCTTGTTTTTCTTAGATGGTGTCTATTTATTTTAGTTTTTCCTTAATGTCTCTCATTTAATTTTTAAATTATTTTTTAAGTTCTCTGAATTCTCTCTGAGTAGGGAGCCATGTCACATTACTCTTTGGAGATAGCTTTTTTTACTTCAGTGTCCTCCTCTGAAGGTGAACCCCATTCTTCCTTGTTCTCATAGTATGCTTCAATGGTGGGATGGGGTTCTTTCTCCTTTGCCAGTTTATTTATTTATTTTTTTAAATAAGAGGTATTAATATAAACATTTTCAATCATGGGGTGGGGGGGGGGGGATAGTGCCTTTAGTTTTTCTTCGAGTTCTCTCTTCTGACTTGCAAAACCAGAGTAGAACCCAAACCAGAGTAGAGGGTGGAACCTCCTGCAAGTGCCTGCAGCCAGTAGCATCCTTACTCCACTGCCTCTACACTTAATCAGGTGCTGGTTCCTTCTCACTCAAGGCTGAATCTTGCAGTACATTTGGGCCTAGTGTTCCTAATTACCTGAGGATCTCTCGTTCTTCTAGGACCCAGACTCAGACTCTCCGTGCTGTCTAGGAGGTGGAAGTTTCTGTGGTTCCTGCTGAAGCTCCAACTACATCCAGACAGCTCCAGAGGTTCCAGAGGTGTTTGTACTTCACACGAGTTAATCCCTGGTCCTGGGTCTGTGGATCTTGTTGGGTTGTATCAGGAGGACTCCTATTCTGCCCCACATTTTTTTTTTTTTTTTGATTTTTCGCCATTCTATGTTCTCCCTAAGGCACAAATTTGTTCTATTTGTAGGGGAAATCTAGAGAGCATGAAATTTATCTTCCTACTCCACCATCTTCCCAGAATCCTCCCTCTAGAATAGCATTTCTAATTGTTTTCTTGGAGCTTTACAACCAATGACATTATTTTGAAGTATTGATAACTAGAATTTAATGTATTATATTTGAATTATATATGGTAGAACTCTTCCCTGTCTACTCCCAACCACCATATAGAACATTAAATGAATTATTATTTATCAGGTTCTTCCATTATTTATTACTTGACTAATCAGAATAATAGGGAGAGCATTTGAGGATGAAAATGAGAGGGTAGCAAATGGAAGAAAAATTTAAACGATCTTTAAATAATATTATAAGAAGATAGAGCAATTATGCTTGGACTTTAACATCTCAGACCTGAATATGTTTAATCAAGGCAGAGAGATGGAATAGAATAGAATAATAATAGTACTTAGTCTTCAGGTTTGTGAGGAAAAAGTAAGATGTTTGTAAAGTATTTTATAAAACTTTAAAGTGCTACATAAATGCTACCTATTGCCAACACATACCTGCTCTGCCATCTAAAATTGTTATGAGAAAAATCTGTACATATATTCTTGTTGAGAATATTAACCAAAATTGTTTTCTTAAGATGTAGGTCTGATCATGCTACTCTCCTACTCAATAAACTCTATAGTGATTCCTCAAAAATTACTATTACTTATAGAATCAAAAGTATTCTCCTCTGTTTGGCATTTTAAAACTCTTTTTAACATGACCCCATTCTTCCTTTCTGGGCTTGCCTCCATATTCTGTGATGCTGACCTTCTTTTTATTTTTTAGACACAACAATCCATTTCCTGTTTCCATGCCTTTGCCCTGTCTGTTCCCCTACGCTTGGAATGCACTGTCTCTTTTTTCTCCGCTTCTCCAGTTTCCTTCAAAGCTCCCCCTTCTACATGAAGTTTTTTTTTTTTTTTTGTTTTGTTTTTTTTTTTGATTCCCACAGCTGCTACAGCAATTGTCAGATGGGATTTTCCAAACAGTGGTTTCTACAGTAATAACTTTCAATACATTGAAGGTCTACTTGTCCCTTACATATAAATGATAACACAACCTTTGCTTTATAATTTCTTTAGACTGTAGTTAGAGCGATACATCAGTGTAATGGATGAAGAACTGACCTTAATGCTAGAAAGACAAAAGTTCAAGGCCGGTCTCTGACACAAAGTGGATGCCAGACTTTGAGTAGTCACTTATCTTGTGTCTATTAACTGTCAATAAGGTGATCACCTGCATTGGAAGAGGGAATTTTTTCCCTTGGGAGTTCTTAATTCCTGTGAAAAATCAGTTATCCATACTTGGGCAGTCATTTTCTTTTTCACATCATTTGTTTTTACTTTTGGAGAAACAAAAATAAATCAAAGCAAAAGACAGTAGGCAGGACTTAGAATCAGAAAGATCTAGGTTGGACTTGAATGTAACATTTGTTAGCTATGTAATCATGAACAAGACATTCAACCATTACGTACCTCAGTTTTTTCATCTGTAAAATGGGGATAAAGGCCCTGTTAAATATCCTTTCCTGAGTAGTTTTGAGGTTCAAATGAGGTAATTTATGTTAGGTGCTTTGTAAACCTTAAAAACCATATTATGTAATAAATATTATCACTGTTATTATCTGTTGAAGATATAAATATGAGGAATTATCTATTGAATTTCAGACTATTCTAGCAGCAAATTTAAATGTCACATTTGTGATGATTTTCCCCTTTGAATTCTCCAGAATGATTTTGGTATGACCTCAATTTCCCATGATTATTTCACTTTGCTTTTTTCTGAACAAAAACATGTAGAGAAATTCTTTTGATTTTTAATGTTTTTCTTTGTGTCGCCTCTAGTTAGCAACAAATGAAAGTAGGAATTATTTCATCTTTGTACCCTGTACATAGTGAGAATTTGATGAATGTTTGTCAATTTCTTGATGAAATCAAAGTGATTTTTAGAACCAGTAATTCTTTCCTTTGCATGATACTACCTCTCTTCCTAGGCCATTTAAAAACAAAACAAAATGTGTTGCTCTATGATACAATGTTGATCAGCTATCTTGAAGATTTGTGCTGTGCATTACAAGGGAGTCCTAAAAATGTACATAAGTGAAAATTCATAACTGATTTTGGAAAAAAAAATTCAACCAACTCAGCACGTGCCCTATTGATAATGGGTTTAAAGGGTCACTCTATAACATCTCAAGATACATTTTAAAAATTGCAGACAGAACAAAGCTGTCATTGTTGAATTGTGAACACTTTTTCCCTCTAGCTCTTTCCACATCTGCCTGAATATCTTACTGTACAAGTTGTTTGTAATTTGGCTGAGTGGCAGAGCATACCCTATAGTACAGTATTTTTATTAACTAGATGTAACCAGTCTCTAAGGAAAACTTTAGTCATTAACTTGCTAGTCCTACTTCACTTCACTTGGGCAAATGGCAGATGTTCTTATTTTTACAAATGTTTGCTACTCAGATATTTGTAAAATATCCACCCCTTCATTGCTGTTCCTTGTGTATGTAATACATTCCACATCTAGACTCTAGGCATTTTTATTGTCTGTTCTCTATTATGGAATTGTCTCTCCTCATTTCCATGTCTAGCTTTCTTGTCTTCCTTCAAGTTCCTTCAAAAATCCCATTTTCTACACCTTACTTTTCTTAATATCCCCTTAATACTAATGATTTTCCTTTGTTGATCATTCCTAATTTATCCTGCTTTTTTTTCTTGTTTGTATGTAATTGGTCACATGTTATCTTCCCTATTAGAGCTACATGAGAGCAGGTACTATTTTTTTTCCTTTCTTTGAATCCCCAACATTTAGTATAGAGCCTAGAAAATGATAGCTGCTTCTTTCATCCAGTGACAATAGCCTCCTGGCTGTTGCATGTTCCTGAGAAAAAGCTGTTTATCATAGTTGATCATCACAAAATCTGTTACTGTGCTCAATATTCTCCTGATTCTGCTCACTTCACTTAGCATCAGTTCATGTAAGTCTTTCAAGGCTTTTTCTGAAGTCAGCCTGCTCATCATTTCTTGTAGAACAGAAGTATTCTATTACATTCATGTACCACAGTTTGTTCACTCAGTTGCCAGTTGATGGATATCAATTCTTTCTCTGGCTTCCTTTGAGTCCAAACTAAATTCCACTTTCAATAGGAAATCTTCCCCAACCCCTCTTAATTGCAGTGCCTTCTCTCTGTTAATTATCTCCTATTTATCCAATATAATGTATATATCCTACATAATATTTACTTGGTGTTGTCTCCCTCATTAAACTATAAGCTTCCTGAAGGCAGAGCTTGTTTTTTACCTCTTTTTGTATCCCAAGAGCTTAACACAGTGCCTAGAACACAGTAGAAGCTTAATAAACATTTTATTATTTATTTTGTTTATTGCTTAACAAATGTTTGATTTGTTTATGTTAATAATTTATTAGTTAATAATGATCAATTGTACTTATTTATTCAATCATTTATTCGTTTATAAAGTATCTTAAGATGTGCAAAGTGTCTTTCATGTTTACCTCATGTTATCTCCACAACAACTCTTTGAGGTAGGAGTCATGGTTATCCCTATTTTACAGATGAGGATTTTGAAGCTAAGAGAAGTGAAATGACGTGGTCAGGTTTCTAGGCTTAATAAGCATCTGAGGTAGGATTTGAATGTAAGGCTTCTTCACTACATGTTTAATATGCTACCTGGCTCCACTATCTAGCTCTCAAAAACAATACTGTGTCTAAGAGAAAAGTGCTGATTGAACCATAGTAAGCCTATTGATTAATAGAAGGGTTGGAAACAGTCTCACTCAAAAAACAAAAAGGATCTGATCCATTAGATTTTCACTAGATTCTCCCTGGAATACAGTTCCAGTCTCCTAAGTTTAACTTTTTTTTTCAGCTTTATAAGGTGCAATGCTAATCTTTCAGGCAAATATTTATTCCTTATTAATAAAATGATAAAGTGATTACACTGGCATTTAGGTACTGTTATTTCTTTCCTCCTCATATATAATAACAGGATTTTGTCTACTGGTCGAAATACACATGACAGGAACATGAATAGATATTTGTAGCATGTTGCAGAACACCTGGGGAAATTGCCAAAGCATCTGGGGAATAACAAACATATTGTCATTTTTGTTTCAATGGAACAATTTGACCTTTTCTTTATTGTGTGAAGGTTGAGTGTCCCAATGCAAAAATTCTTTTATTATGATACTTTATAATAATCCTTTGTTAAGTCAAAAGATAATTCTAAGGGACTATTTCTGAAATCACTAAGTTAAGAATTTGGTTTTCCTTTTAGAAGTGATATATATATATATATATATATATATATATATATATATATATATATATCCACCTTGGGTTAACAAAATAATATAATGAAAATTTTGATAAATACATAAATCACAAAAAGATAATAGATTTAGAGGTGGAAGAGACTATCAATGTTAACTAGTCCAAACTCCTAATTTTTTTTTTTTTTTTTTGCTGAGGCAATTGGGGTTAAGTGATTTGCTCAGGGTCACACAGCTAGGAAGTATTAAGTGTCAGAGGCTAAATTTGAACTCAGATCCTCCTGACCTCAGGGCTGGTGCTCTATCCATTGCACCACCTAGCTGCCCCTAAACTCCTAATAATGTAAGGAAGAAAATGAGGCCGGGAGAGAAGAGATGATCTGTCTAATGTTACACAAGGTAGTGAGAAGGAAAACTGTAATTTGAACCTCTTTCTCCAAATCCTTTGCCCTTTGAATTTCACTACTTTATTTCTATTATGAAATTGTAGATATTGTAGATCAAACCAAGCAATCTAAAGAAGGTTTATTTTTGTAATATCATGAAGATTAATCGTATTTCGTCAGGTATTCAGGCAAATTATAATTTAGAATCAATGTAGAACGTTCTTGGCTGGAGAAACACATTTTACCTTTAAATCATTTTATAGAGAGTCAGCTTGGTGTAATGGCCAGAGATTTGCAATCAGAACTGAGAAGACCTGGGTTTGAGTTCTGTCACTGACATATAATGGCTGCATATAGCTCACCTTGTCAATATGCAAATAGCTCACCTTGTCAGCATGCTAGCAATTGTGTTAGGTTAGAAATTTCAGAGAGGGTGCTAATCTGCATCAGTGTAGGGATATTTTCCACCTTTCAAGAGTTCCCTCTTTAGATGAAATCATAATTGGCTACCTTATTTTATGGGTTATGTGAGTAAGTAGTTTAAACTTAGCTTGCCTGAACTTATATTTGATATCTTGATCTATGTAAATACAAATCAACTATATAAGCTTTATTCTTTAATTTTCCACTTTGTCAAAGTAACAAACATTTTCTGCACATTATATTCAGATTGTTATTTTTAATTAGAAGGCTCTGATCATAGCATTTCCTTGCTCATAAAGCATCTTTCACTTCCAATTATTACTGAGCTGACCATTCCAAATATTCCGTGGGTTGATTTTGGAACTTGATTGGTGGCAGATTGGTATCACTGTGGATACAGGGATCAAGAAACTGCACAGAGCTTCTGTAATAGTGAAGACAATTAAGAAAGATTCCAGCCATGGCTATTAGAGGGGAATCTAAACAGGAGGATGGGTCAGCAGAGCAGATGGATTGGACAGTAGAGGAACCCAGCAGGTTGATGGAGAAGAGTGACAGTAGGTCAGAGGCGTAGGAAGCAGATATATGGTATTAGGAAGATCTGACAGGAAGCAGAGACCTCATCAAAGAGTCTGTGGTTTATGGTAAGAACTCAATAACTGGGGTAACTGATGAAAGTGCCTCAAGATGCTAGTCTTAGATAGAGGAAATGAACAGAGAAAGAAGATATGGACTTAGAACTGGGACTGGCCCCCACAATGCAGGACAAACCAAGAGTCAATTCACTAGAACTAGGGAACAAGGACAGCAAAGATGACTTGATGGGAGACACTGGCACAGGACCACTCAGCATGGTATGCTCTTATTGGAGAAGGTGCTGTACTTTATGAGTAAAGCAGAATTGAATTAGCTTAGAAGAAATGCAAAGAAGATATGCAAAATTTGAGACACTACCCCAAATGTTTATAGGAACTATTTGTATCCAACCTGTGGCAGAACATTCCAAGCTTTTATTAATCTGAATAGCCAGTCAGGCACTGTAACTTGACTCTAACTTGACATCTAAGTGATATTGTTTTAGTTCTCTTTGAGAATGAAGGACAACAATCAATGGATTGGACCACACGATCTCCTTTTATCTCATTTGTCTAGCTAGGAACCAGATTGGCCTGGGTTGGGGCTAATGATATTTAGTATTTACATGGAACTCTGAAGTTTACAAAATACTTTAAAAAATATTATCTCCTAGGAGGTAAATGCTTTTATTATCCTAATTTTTACAGCTTAGGAAACTGAAGCAGAAAGCAACCAAGTGACTTGAGTGACAATGAGTCACACAGCTAGTAAGTCTCTGAGGTGGATTTGAACTTGGAACTTATTCTAGAATCAGAGTTGTATTCTTAGGCCACAATGTAGTGAAAGCAACAGATATGAAGCTAAGTGGTCTTTTCTGTAAGGATCTGAGGTAAGTTGCATAACCAACATGAATGGCCTTTACAAAATCTCAGACGGCTTTTTTGACTTATTTATTCCCTACTGTTCTAGATCCTTGTCCTCAGCTGGGACAATACTACCAATAGATTTATTGGTTGATTGTTGTCCTTCATTCTTGAAGAGGACCAAAATGATATCACTATATATCATTTATAGTGTTATAGAGTTATGACGGTGGCTGATCAGATCAACATGAGCTTGGAATGCTCTGCCACAGGTCAGACACAAATAATCCCTATGGATAGTGAGGTAGCTTCTCTAATTTTGTGCATCTCGAATTTCTTCTGAGCTAATTTAATTATACTTTGCTCATAGTGCACAGTGCCTTCTCTGATGAGGGGAGGATATGTTGGGTGATCCTGGGCCAGTGTCTCCCCTGTCATACAATCAATTCTAAAGTTCTTAAGACAGAACTTGAGTGTCCTTGTATCACTTTTTCTGACTATTTTGTGTAAGCACTTGCCATGTATGAGTTCTCCATCAAATAAGCTTTTTGACAAATGTATATTTGGCATTCGAACAATACCAATAGATTATTTACAATTTTATCTGCACCCTTTTGCTCCTTTTGTTTTCCCTCATAACAGGATATTCTATGTTTATTTTTCTGTCCTTCTTTAGCTAAAACACAAGTCCAGCTTCAGTACAGGGACTACTCTCCACTCCACCCTCACCCCCCAATCCCATCACTCATTTTAGTATCATTATAGTATTTTATTCTTAATAAAATTTTATGTCAGTGAGTAAATAATTATTTATATAAATATTCTTAGAGAAAAAGAAAACCAAATTCTGTTTATTTCTTTGATTCTTTCATGTCTGTGCCTTACTTCTTCTAGATTATAAGCTCCTTAAAGACAAGAATGGGATCTGACTTATTCTTGCTGTATTCATTGCTTTATTCCATACCTTGACTTTATTTATTTATTTATTTTTTTAATTATAACTTTTTATTGACAGAACCCATGCCTGGGTAATTTTTTTATAACATTATCCCTTGCACTCATTTCTTTCCGACTTTTCCCCTCCCTCCCTTCACCCCCTCCCTCAGATGGCAAGCAGTCCTATACATGTTGAATAGCTGACTTTATTGTTTTATTCTATACCATAGAGCTATGGCCATCTCCAGATGACTTTGCATATCCTACCCTCACTTAAATCCAACTCACTTGCATGTGATGGCATCAAATCTCTGATGTCATTGTCCTTGCTGAGAATGAGGGATAAACAGCAGCAAAGAGCCTTACATTTATCAAGTACTTGGTGGTTCCTGATGGATGAATACACATAATGGGAAGTTGCTGGGATTTCTGCAACAGCCACTCACTAAGCAGCATTAAATAAGTCATCTACATTCTCTGGATCTCCTTTTCCTTGTTCCTAAAATGGGAATGATCATAATAACAAGAATACATTTCACTCCCAACTTGAAAGAAATGTTTGTAAGATAAAATGTAGTAGTCCTGTCTAGGAGAAAGCACTAGGGATGTAGCATAAATCCAGGGTGATAATATAATATATATGCATATACACTATATGCATGGATACATATAATAACAATATTTCAATAGATTTAACATAAAGCCATCTAGTATGTGGGTCTGAATTGTCGTAAAAATGTGGTTATTTACAAATGATATAAGAATTCTGGAATGATGCTGGAAGATCATATATCTGTCCCAGACAAATTTGTAGTTGTGGTTATATGAAGAACCACGTATTTTTTTTAAATTTTAATTTTTCAGGAAACTTTCAAACAATTCTTAGAAATACATTTAAATCAAACTATCTACATTTTTGCTTACACGGTACTACTTTGAGCAGCTTGAAAAAGCATATGAATATTACTGACTAGGCTGTTTTCTTATGTGAATAATTCAGCTTTCAGAATTTTTAATAATTTTGTCTAGGGCTTTGTGTCTTCCAGTGCTTTGCACATGGGGGAATTTCATATAAATAGTTGAAATAGACATTTTGGATCAATGAAATTCTTTTATCACATAAAACCAAATGATATCTTCTCTGTTTTGAAAGAAGGAAATTCAGAATTAAATGTTAAAACAAAAACAACAACAAAGCTCCAGACATGTAAGATTGATTTTGTGAATCTTCATTTCATAAAGTATGACATTTTCAATCATATCTTCATTTCACTCATACAGAAACAAATGAGTTTCATATTTCACTTGTTTATCATTTAAAATCAGTGTCAGAAACCTGAAGTAAATTAGTTCCTGAGCTTGGGGAACTGATAGATTGTTATCACATTTTATGAAAGCTGTGGTACATCTGTACATAGAAAGTAAAGCAAATATGGAAACAGGTTCTCTCTTGATTGTTATCTATGAGTTAATGTTATGTTCAATGAGCCAGCTGTATAAAGGGCTATAAAAATTATATTTGTTGTTGCATTTTATGCAATTGATAGCTTCTATCTATTTGACTTGTCAAATTATTTAAAAAGGTAGACCTTTCAAGCTATAAGATTCTCTGAATTTGTGATTAAATTAGAATTTGGATATTTAATTAGTGAATTTTACCATAAGCATTCCTTGGTGACTCCGCCAAGTGTAAGTAATAGCTTTCTTATGTGTAATTAGGTATTCCTTTCCCAAAGCTTCACAAAAATCCTTAACAAAAGGTTCCTCTCATATAATTTTTATGTTCATTCTCATCCTCCCCTCTTTACAGAGAGTATGGCACAGTGAGCCCACTGTAAGTGTGATGACAGTTCATTCATACAATTGTCTTTTTCTGATTGTATCTGAAAAGATAGAAAGGTATATTCTGGCAGGAGTGGACATAGCTTTTTTCTCACCCTTCACCACCTAGTAGCTAGAACATATCATTAGTCTGCCCATATCATTTCTTCCTCTAGGCATACCACTTTACATAGTGTAGCATAGTGGATTTGAAGTCAGAGGACTTAGGGATCACATCCTAGGTCTCCCACTTGCTACCAGTTTGACTTTGGGAATTAACCTAAACTAACCTTTATAGGTTTCAATTTCTTCAGGTATAAAAAGAAAAGGTTTGTTTAAGTTAGCTATAACAACATTGCTTAAATTATGGATCATGACCACATATGGGGTCACTGAATGTGAATGACCATAGTAAAAGGTATCAAATATTCTACTGAGATGTAATTCTTTATGTAAAGGTAAATAAGCACATCCATTTTATTAGTATGCACATTTTTTTCCATTTTTAATAAATGATAAAATTATGGGCATACCAAAGAATTGTTTTAAAATAAATTTCTTCATGATTTATTATCAGTAAATATTTTACTTGTATTCCTATTTTATATGTATATATACCCAGGGTTGTGTAAACATTTCTCCAATGAAAATGGAGTTATGAGTGGAAAAAATTTAAGAATTTTTGAACTATAAGATCCTTCTTAGCCCCAAAGTGCTAATTTTAGTCTTGGGTGAATGGTGGAGAGCACCAATATCAAGAAAACAAGATGTAGAGTCACCTCTTTTTTCACATTCAAAAAGAACAAAAAGTTCTTTTTGTGCTTTCTTGGTGCTTCAGATTGAGAGGAGAGGAACACTTTGAACTATCATTTATTGCAATTTAACAAACTGTGGAAGTTATTTTCTCCCTTCCCTTAGAGTCTCATCTATTTATGAAGTTGTGTGAACTGAATATAGCTATTTACAAATATATTTTCTATACTTATAAGAACATTCTATTCAGTCAGATAGAATTTCCTGGTATCTGTAGAAGAAAATTAATGTTGGTAACTCACATTTACAATAAAAATAAAATATTTTAAATGCCTATTATATGCCAGAAATTATTCTAAGAAGTTACAAATATCTCTCAGAGGGCTTCCACCACCACAGTTCTGTAAAGTAGTATACTCATTTTGTAGATGTCAAAAGTGAGGGATCAGAGTGCAAGTGACATCTCACTAGAAAGAATATTGGAGCTAAGTTGGAATCCAAATATTTCCTGTCTGACTTTAGCCTAGTCTAACCTCCTATGGCCTCAGTTCCTTCTTCATCTCTGGTGCAAAGGGAGTTAGACTAGAAGACCTCTAAGGTGCTGCAACCTATAAATGATTGGATGATCATTGTGAGACTCATATACAGAACTTAAACTGAGATCATCTGATTCTGAGAAAGGTAATCCTTCCACTGAACCAAACAACTTCCTTTAGAGAGTTTGAAATGATAATGGACTGAACACAAGCTTTAGGCAAGAAGAAAAGAAACAGTTAAATGATATTGATTCTGGTACTTACACTGCCTTTTCTTATGAAGTTTCTTCACTTGTAATAAATACCAATGGCTTTAGGATATATTGAGAAGATATATATTGAGGAGATTTGGGATATTGAGGAGATAGAAAGAAATGAAGAAGAGGTGGTTTAGTACCAAATTATTTTTGTTGTTATTTTAAAATCCCATTGTCTATGGAGAAAATATCAAAATTATCATTAACTTTGAAATTAGACAATGTCTTTGTTCACTAGATTCAATGTAAGATTGCATATGGTTCATGAAATTTTACTAGAGAACATTGCTGAAGGATGTGGTTCTTCTCAACAGTGAGGTGATTCAGGCCTGTTCCAATGGACTTGTAATGGGGAGAGCCATCTGCATCCAGAGAGAGGGCTGTGGGGACTGAGTGTGGATCACAGCATAGCATTTTCATTTTTGTTGTTGTTTGCTTGCTTTTTGTTTTCTTCCTCATTTTTGATCTGGTTTTTCTTGTGCAGCATAATTGTGGAAATATGTATAGAAGAATTGCACACGTTTAACATATTTTGGATTAATTGCTGTCTAAGGGAGGGAGAAAAAAATTAGGAACACAAAGTTTTGCAAGGGTAGATGTTGAAAACTACATATATTTTGAAAATAAAAAGCTTTAATTAAAAAAAAAAAAGACATTGCATAAGGCTGAGAAAGTAGAGAGCACTGGAGATCTGCTTAAATGGAGGCAATCCTAACATTAATGAAAAATCACAGATTATTAAAGGATTTTTGAAGATTTGAATTTTTTTTTTTTTTTTTAACGCAAGGCATTTGGGATCAACTGACTTGCCCAGAGTCACGTGGTCCAGTCAGTCAATAGGCCAGAGCTACTAAGTGTTGAATGGCTGAGGTTGAATTTGAACTCAGGTTTTCCTGACTCCAGGATTGAGCCCTATCCACTGCACTGCACTGCCCCCTACACATTACTTTTTAATCATAAATGGTTCTAAAAACTTTCCTGCAAGAAATTCTCAGAGAGGTATTTTTTAAAATTCTAAAATAAAATTTACTACTTAGATTAATGGAACTAGAGGAGATCTAGAGGGTATCTAGTTCAACCCTATCACTTTACAGATTAGCACACTGAGGGAAGAGTTAAGTGATTTGCCCAGAGACTGTAAGGAATAGAATCACATATAAACTCTAGTTGCTCCGTTTCTCATTGAGAACTGTTTCCACTTTCCCACATTGAAATACTTTTTCAATAACCAAATTTTCATCAGATGTTTCTGCCTTCCACTTACAATGCTGTTAGCTTGTCTCATCCATCTGACAACTGTATATGATGCCAGTTTCTGAAAAGCCAATGTATTGGTATACCAGGATACAATAAATTGCACTTGATGGGAGCTGCTCCCTTTTCTGAAATTGAAATAAAAATCTAGGCAGGGAAGAATGTTCCTTTATGACATTCCTTGACATGAAAGAATGTTGACAAATCATGAGTAAGGGAAGGCAAATTCCAGAACCCAAGAGGCAATGGGAAAGTAGAGATGCACATAAATATTTTAGCTTTTTCCTCTCATG
This sequence comes from Sarcophilus harrisii, assembly GCF_902635505.1. Lineage (NCBI taxonomy): Eukaryota > Metazoa > Chordata > Mammalia > Dasyuromorphia > Dasyuridae > Sarcophilus > Sarcophilus harrisii. Next base: position 526,467,325 of record NC_045428.1, read on the forward strand.
CATAAAACTGGTATTCTATTTTGATCTTCAGGTTGAGGAAAGTCAGTTTGCTCCTCTACACACAGTGGCTATTCTGATTACAGCCCCCCTGGTTGGCAACTTTTACTATTCAATTTGGCTTGCTGATGCCCTTGGCACTCAGTAGGTTTCATTAAATTTCACAGCAGTTAGCATTCATTCTCTGTGTGGCACCTTTTTATCTACATTTGACTCCAACGTAATTTTAAACAATTGGGCTTTGTCTGGAGTGCTTATTCAATAATAATCATTTGGTCCACTTGGAATAGATTTGGAAATCTGAATCAAGAGAGATTGTAGAATGGTGTAAAACATCATTAGAGGGAATATTTGTATTTATCTGAACTTTAGCCCATTAGTTCATTTAAATGGTGGGTAATGTACTTATTTTGTTTATGTGTTGTAAGCTATTTTGTAGCTCTCCCCTATCTTTTTTGAGATAGTTTAGAATTTCGACTATATGATAAAATACAGTGTTTCAGGTTACCATAGGTCAAACATATTTGAAATAGAAACTTTTATAGTTTGTTTTGTATTCTGTATAGGTACAAAGCTATGGTCTGTTTTCCCTTGGAAAACATGAACATGATTCCATAGTTACTGTCATGATTTAGCTTAAAAAAAACCCAACAACTTTAACTTGGTTTCACAAAGGAAAGAAACATTTTTTCTCATTTTCCCTCTTTTTTTTTTTTTTGCTTCCTTCTGAAATCTTATGCTTAATTTTAAGAGCTAATAATAACATTCTTATAAGATTGTAGCATCTTTCATCCATAACCACAGAGTCCTTAACAAATACAGTGGTTCTGACCAAACAGATCAAAGTTTCAGATTTGTGCAATTAATTGGCTAGACAGATCATGTAATCTGGAATTGTGACCACTTTTAGGACTGCTGACCTTAAATTCTGAATTTTCTATAGCAATGTCAGCCAGGAAAGGCATTTGTTAAGTTTCCATGGGTCTGACACAATGAGAAGTGTGCCCTGCTCTCAAGGAACCTGCAGTCCAAGGGAGTGGAGGAGGAGGTAGAAGAATGAGAGAATTCCTGACATTGAAAATAATAAGGAAACATGCACAGAGTAGAGTGTTTTATGTGAAGTACCCCCAATGTCACTGGATTGCAGAGTAAGGATGAAAAGGTAGGAAATGTTATAAGGAACATGCCTAAATTCACAAAGATAACAATCAATAAAGTCATTATTTGAATTTAGGTCTTCTGACTCTAAATTAATTGCTCTTTCTTTGTATCACATTCTTACCTGGTTCCCAAATTGGCTACTTGTGAGTACTCCAGCTAAATGGGTAGCTAGCCTAAGAATATTATAGGCTGTGGCTGAAGAACATTTTCCTGAGAAAAGATAACTGTCTCTTCTAAGGAAGTAGACCTATAATTTTAATTTCATTAGCACCAATGGATAACCAACTAAGTTAAATGACCCAGATGTTGTATTTAATTAAACTCCCATTTTCAGAGACTGAATGTTCTGGAGAGATTTGCAGGTCTATCTTGAAGCAATTATTGTGAAGATTAAGGCTTCTTTTGAAGGAGTTTTGCAACTTACATGTCTGATCCTCATAGGATGTTAGCAGAATAAAAACAGAAGAATCTTTCAAGGCTATTTATGATTCTTTAAAATTGTAACGAGCATATGTATAAGATAAAGATTTTTAAAAATTGACAATGGAATTAAAGAGGGCCCCAAACACCAACTAATTATACAGTAGGTTCATTCAATAGCAAAGCATGATTCTAGAATAATTAGGTATTTCACTTTATTTTATCACTAAGTAATTACTGAAATGACCTCAAGGAAGAGGAAGTGGTATTTAAATAACATGTCCTCTCAAGTGTATGGTTCCAGATTATAATCATTGACACATTGGGATTCTTCAGAAAGTTGCAATATTATATAAGGTCATAATTATCTCCACTTCCAAATTGCAATACAGATTATTAAAAGGGATGGATCTTTTTTTGAGAGTGGGGTGCTTGAATTGTCATATATGTTTGTACCCAAGGTTCTACATTTGATTTCATAAAATTAACCGGAGAAAGATAGGTTAGGAGAGATAATAGCTAAATGACAGTTCATTTAAGAAAGTCCTGGGATTTTTTAATAGATTGCAAGCCTCATTAATTATAACTTTATAGCCTAAATAATATAAAACTTTTCCTGGTTATAAGGTCTTAAGAAAAGGTAGTGGAGCTCCTCTTCAATAAAGTTCAAAACATTCCTTTTATAACAAGAATTATAACAGATTATAATGAGAGTGGTCTAAAGCACCAAAGGATTAAGTGATTTGCTCTGATTCTCATAGTCAATTTGTGTCAGAAGCAGAATGTGAACTCAACACATTTGTGTATGTGTTGCAAGCTATTTTGATCAACACACCTCCAGTACTTATTTGACTAGCATTTTCTTTGAAATTGTCTCTAAATGTTAATGTGATTCTTTAAACTGAAAATTTTATATGGTAGTAAAGAGAAGTAAAGTCAATAAGCATTTATTAAGTACCTACAATATACCATGTACTATGCTAAGTCTTGGAGGGGTACAAAGAAAGGCAAAAACAGCCTTTATTCTAAAAGAGATAACAGTCTTATGAAAAGACATGTAAAGAAATATGTATAAATGAGGTAAACTGTAGATAATCTCCTAAGAGAAAACACTGAGTTTAAGGAGGATATAGAAAGGTATCTTGCAAGAAACAGTTCTTTAGCTGAGACCTAAAGGAACTCAGGAAATCTGGGAGGCAGAGGTGAGAAGAGAAAGTGTTTCAGGCATGGGGAACAGCCAATGAAAATGCTTGGAATCAGGAGATAGCATTATCATGTATGAGGAAAAGTAAGGAGGGTAGTACCACTGGATCAGGGAATGTAGATGGGAATAAGATGTAAGAAGACTGGAATGTAGGAAAGAGTTAAGTTATGAAGGAGTTTAAATGTCAAACTAGGGATTTTATATTTGATATTGGAGGTAATAGAGAAACAGTGGAGTTTATTGAATAGGAGGGGACATGAGCTGAGTGGAGGATGTATTTAGAGTTATTATTCTCTCTAACATCACTGTGCAGCAGACCTATAATTCCTAAAAAGCCCCAAGATAAAAATCAGAGGGAAAATAAGACATTTTCTATTAATTACAGTAGAATGGCAAGTAGGTACTTTTCTGGGCTTGTCTGAAATTGGGCCATACCACTTTAAGGAGCACAATGTTTATAGAGGTATAAACCCTAAGATATAGAAGGGACTCCAGAATTCATCTTGCCCAACTTATAAATGAACTGAAATCTTCTCAGAATTCTTGAGAAGTAAGTATTCAATATTTATTTGAATATCTCTTAAGATTATTCTACTTATTGAACAGCTCTTATTTTCAGGATGTTTCTCCTTATATCAAGCCTAAATTGGTTCCTCTGCAACATCTAAGCATTGCTTCTAGTTGTACCCTTTAATGTCAGAAAATACTTGAAGGTAGCTTTCATGTCCCTTACATGTCTTCAAGTTCTTATTTCTTTCAATAAGTTATTTCCATGAGCTCCATTCCCATTCATGATTCTACTTGTTATCTGAGTGCTTACTCTAACTTGTCAATTTCTTTCCTTAAATAGGGTATCCAGGATTGAACACAGTACTCTGGATATAGTTGTACAGGGTAAGATACAGGGGCTTGTTGCTTTTTTCATACAGGATGCTGTGATTTGCCTCAAGCAGCCAGCATTGGGTTTTGTTTGCTTTTCATGTCAGATTCTTGTCTTCTTGAATTTGTAATTAACCAAAACTCTCAAGTTTTGTTTTTTGTTTTTGTAATATGCAGTTTTCTGATTTCTTCCCCCATTTTCTACTTATGTGTTGCTTTTCTAAACCCACATGTAGAATTTTGTATTCATACTTCGAGGGTGATCTTTCTTTGCTCTGCTTGGGAAGTTTTAGAATATCACAATAAAGTCTAAAGTCAAATATTATAATACCTTGGTATTGTCCATTATATAGTCAGGTCACAAATAATAGATGTTGCTGCCGTCTCTCTAAGGCTCAGTGTCATTTTAAACAAAATGCTAACTAGTATTTTTTTTAAACTGGGACACAACTGAATGACTGAAAAACAACTACAAAATGATAATATCCCTGCAGATAACTTGTTATAATGGATTGAGTGCTGGCTATAGAATTAGAAAGAAAGACCTAAGTTCAAATCCTCTTTTTTTTTTTTTTTTTTTTTTTTTTTTTTTTTTCGCTGAGGCAATTGGGGTTAAGTGTTTTGCCCAGAGTTATACAGGTAGGAAGTGTTATGTGTCTGAGAGCAGATTTGAACTCAGGTCTTCCTGACTTCAGGTCTGGTGGTCTATCCACTATACCAACTAGCTGCCCCAGATCCCTGATTCTTATCTATTTAGTTATAGATATTTCTGTCTGTGGTGATAATGGAGGCAGTTCTTACAAAAGAGCTCCTTAAATTGATGAAATCACAGATCTTTAAGCATATCTGCAAACGGTAGTATTCCTGTGTTTAAAATTTAAAAAAAAATCTCTAGCTCATTCTTCAGAAAACTCCTCCTAAATAATGAAAAAAAAAAAAAAAAAAAAAAAAAAACAACAATCCTGTTCAACAGAAACTGTGATAAATGCAGGACAATGAAATATAAGTAAAAATGAAAAATATTGAAAAAAAAGAAGTTTATCTGCTCATTTCTAAAATATTAATCTTTTTTGAGCATGTGAAATGACTCCTTCAATTCACAAATCTCTTGAAGTGAACATACTTATCAGTTAAAATTATCAACAAAGAATCACTCTATATTATACCTTTCCACATCTTACTTGCATTCAAAGCAACTGACATCCTGAGAGAATCAAGAAGCCAAGGAGATACAATGACATATTGAATAATTAATATTGCAATGGATTTAATCATTTTTGTGTAAGTTTAGCAGAGTATTTTTATCCCATTATTCCAACATGATTGATTTAAGTCATTTACTTCAGATAAAACTAACTTGGTTGCCCTTCAACTAAAGAAGAAAAAGTATTGTCAGTGATACAACTGCTTATATATTTATTAATGATACTTGCCATATGAATGATTAAAGAAGAGCCCTCATATGCTAAGGCATCCTTTTTTTTCCCTATTCTATTTTCAGCAATTATTAGAAAGGTAGGAAGTTCTATTTGGCAAGTTGCCACAAAATCCTGCATTTCTGTGATATCAATTAAATGAATTTTAAAGTGTCACACAACTCAGGTGACAATGTGAGGATTTTCCAAACAGATTAGTATATCTGAAGTCTGCTTTTAAGCCACTACTTAAGAAAAGAGGTCCAAAATGCTCCACTGATGAGAGGTTAAAATTTGCCTGTTTTGGAAATAGCCTAAGAACATAAAGAGTAGAATTTGGTACTTTTAAAGGAAATGGGCATCCTGAATTTCAGTAAGTCAGTCAAGCATTTACTAAGCAATTACTATGTGCCAAGTGCTGTGCTGAACACTGGGGGAGGCAAAAAACAATCTTTGCTCTCAAAGAGCTCAAATTCTAGTAGGAGAGATAATATACAAATAACTATATACTATAAATTGTAGATAATCCATAAGATAGGGCAGTAAAAAGGGTTTTCAAGAAAGATTTATTGTAAAGGATAAGATTTTAGGAGGGACTTAAAGGATTCATGTAAGTCAGAAGACAGAGATGAAGAAGAAAGGTTTTATTATAGTTATAGGGAATAGCCATTGGAAATGCCTGGAGTCAGGAGATGGAGTGGCTTAATAGGAGAAAGATCTAGGAAGCCAGAGTTATTGGATGGACAAGTATGATATATGGGAAGAAAGGTGGAAAGGTAGGAGGGGCCAAGTTGTGAAGGGCTTTGAATCTCAAACAATTCTTATATCAGATTCTGGAGGTGATATAGCATCAGTAGAGTTTATTGACTGGGAAATGACATATTTTGAGAAGATTAATTTAATAGTTAAGTGGAGAACAGACTAGAGTGTGTATGTGTGGGGAGATGAGGTAGAGAGAACAACCAACAGACTATTGCAGTAGTTCAGATGTCAGATAATGAGGGCTTGCATCAGGCTGGTGAGAATGTTAGAAGATAGAAGAGGGCCTATATTAGGAGATGCTATGGAGGAAAAATCAATAGGACATGGCAACAAATTGAATATGGTGGAGTGATAAGGGGTTGATGCTGAATGACTAGAAGGTTAATGGTATTCTTGAGTATTATATGGAATTATATGGTATTATATGGAAGTTTGGGAAAGATAGAATTTGTGTTTTTTATTCTCACGAATTTATTTCTAAAATATTAATTTTTGATATGAACTATGGGCTATATAAAATCACGTATATCATTTGACCTAACAATACCACTTATAGGCATGAATCCTCAAAAAGGTTTTAAAAAAAGAAAAGTTCCAATAGCTACAAAAATATTGATAATATCTCTTTTTTTCAGGGCAAGAAATTGAAAATTGAGGGGATTCTCATCTTTTGAGCAAAGACTGAATAAATTGTGGTATATGGTTATGATGGAATATTGCTGTTCTATGGGAAATGATAAGTAGAATGCTCTCAGAAAACCTGGAAAGTCCTTCATGGACTCAAGCAAAGTGAAATGAACTACAAAGTAATAGCAATGTGGTGGGATCAACTGTGAATGATTTTATTTTTCTCAGTGATTCAATGATCTACAACTAATCTGAAAGACTTCTGAAAAATGCTATCTATACCCAGAGAGGGAAAAAAAAAAAAAAACTGATTGTCTCTGATATAGATTGAAGTATGCTTTTTTAAAAAAATATTTTTCTTGAGGGTATATTTTTGGGGGATAACTATATGTTTTCTTTCACAACATGACTTTTATAGAAATATTTTTCATAACTTTACAAGTGCCTTCTTAATGGGGGGCATGGGTGAGGAGGAAAGGAGAGAATCTGGAATTCAACATTTTAAAAACAAATGTAAAAACTGTTTTTACATGTAACTAGGAAAACAAAATACTAAATATAAAAATATTAACTTTTTAGAACATATTGAATGATTCTTTGAATTCACAAATCAGAACTAGCTTCCACATATTTACTTCCCAGTGCTTCATAGTGGAATTCACTTTGTAAGCAGTCTTATAGCAAGAAAGGGGATTGGAGGATAACAGCTGGTAATCTATGCTGGTAAGGGAGTATGTTTTATGTCCAACTTTTTAATTTAACGACCAGTACTGTGATTTCATTATTGAGGGGGTACTTCAAATGTGGAAACTCTCAGTACCGATGCCATCTGTTTGCCTGGAAGGCATTGAGAGGTTGTGATTTACTTCCCAGGTTCACACCTTTGTTATATGTCATGATTTAACAAGAGTACCTGTTACATAGTAGGTGCTTAATAAATACTTAAAGAGTGACAAATTATTAAAGACTGGACTTGAACCTGAATTTTGTTTGATTCTATTACTATTTATCTATATATTACTCTGTACTTCCTCTATATGGTTCTGGTGATTTTGTACAGCCCTTTCTCTCACTCATATCCAACTCATTTACAATCATGGAATCACTTTCCTGATGTTATGGTTATCTTCAAGAACCAAGGACAAACATCAACAACAATCTTCCCTTTATATGTTCAACTTATTTAAAAAAATTGTGATGTATTGAATTTTTGTAAAAATCACTGAGTATTCACTTAAGATCTTTCTTTAAAGTTGTCTTTTTCTAACTTTCGAACAGAAAACCTTCTCCATTGTCGGGGAGTCAAATATAGCAGATTAATCAATTTTGTTGAAATGTCCACTTTTTTTATTTCCCTCAAAGGTTCATGTCTTTCATGTGTACGTGTCCAGAGTTTGAGGTCCCCCTCATCCTTACTTCTTTGATTCTTGAATGTAAAGAACAGCTGAGGCCCTAGAGCCTATCAAACCTCCTGCACCTCTCATTCGGATTAATGTCTGATTTACTGCCTTTCCAAATAGGTCTCTGCCCGTTTTCTTAGCAGAAAATTTAGAGTAGTAAACTTCACCACCTCAGGCAATCCATCCTCAACTCTGGTGCTAGTATTTTATCGACTTTAACTATGCTGTCCTAGTAAATCGTTTTGACCTAAATCCACACAGGATGAACTTCATTTAAAAAAAGATTATAAATTAATGCAATGGCAAATGAGCACTTTCTCCCACAATTTTGTGATGTAGTGAAAGACCCTAAACTAAATGGAGTTTCTAAAAATGCATTGTGACCAAGAACAAGTGGGAAAAACTTTGCTTTTAAATCCTATTGTATGAGATTAGTTTACAAATGAAAATTGGATTGCAATAACCTAAGGGGAGAGAATTAAATGGTGAGGTGAGTGCCAGCTTAAATGGCATATAAATGGAAAGGAGAGTGAATTTGACACTCTGTCAGTATCTACAGGCTTGAAAGTAAATTCATGATTTCTCATCAGATTTGTCAGGATAGACTGTCCCTCAGTAGCTGAAAGTAAATTTAAGAAGAACAAGATTAGCTTGTAGTCTGAATCCTGATTGTCAAATGATCCACACTCTAATTTTGGATTTCAAAGCTTTAAAGGCATAAAAGGAAATTTCTGGTATAAGAAAGACAAGGACTAGTGAGGTTTTTGTCTTTAACCAGTATGATTATTGTCCTTCATCTCAAGGAGGACCAGAATGACATCATTGTATTATAGTCAAACTACAGTGTGTCCAGCTGATCTAATACAACTTTAGAAGGCTCTATCAGCTATCAGGCAACCAGTATAGAGAACTTTGAAAAAATCAAGAGTTTATTTCTCCATTTGCGAATTACATATATTTTTAGTGTTCCACCTCATCCTCTATGACGCTTCTTCTGCTCATTCCAATCTTCCCTTCTTAGAGATCCTATTTTAGTTTGCCAGGCAACAAGCATTGATTAAGCATTTATTGTGTGCTAGGCACAGTGCAACACAGGGCATAAAGAGGACAAAAGGAGAATCCTTGCAATCGAGGAGTTTGATTCTATTGCGGGTGATTACATGCAAAACAAAACAAAGCAAACAAACAAACAAAAAAAAAAACTATGTGCATACAAAGTGCTGAGTGGCTTTTAGTCTTCATAACATACACGTACACACAGATGCACACATCCTTTTCTTTGGCTCCCAGGAGGGAAAGGCAATATAATGAATGATTTTTAGTATTTGTTGACCTATTGTCCAAGAAGAAGTTACAAGACTATTTTTCCACACTGTCAATTTCCAATTATCTTAGAAATAAGAAACTCCAAGAATAGGGATTAAAAAACAAAAAACTCCATGATGATGATGATGATGATATCTCAAACTTTTTGTCATTAAAATTGTCATTCTTCTCCTTTGTGTTTTCCCCTTAACAAGTAAATTGTCTTCCCAAGTGATCACCCTCCTTTGGCAAAAAGGCTAAGAGAAATATCTAAAACAATATTTGATAGAGGGAACACGAATACCTGGAATTGGGAATAATGTAAAGAAAAACAAATTTTCCCTACTTTCTAGGAGATCAGATTCAATAGTGGGAAGGGGGGGTGGAGATAATATTCAAAGAACTGTGGACAAAGAAGATACAGATGGGATGAATTGGAGATAATTTAAGAGAAGTCATTAAGATTAGGGAGGACAGAGAAGAGCTTTTTGCAGAAGGTCGAATTTTAGCTGAGACATTAAAGAAGATAGCAAGAGGTAGAGGTAAGGAGGGGGATAATTCCAGGACTGGGTAGGAGAGTACTCCAAAGATATGGAATCAGGAGATGGAATGTCTTGTGTGAGAAACAGCAAATAATTATAATTGCTATTATTATAAATAAGATTTATATAATACTATCTGCCAGGTATTGTGTTAAACACTTTATAATTTTGACCCTATTTAATCTTTACAATAGCCTTGGATTGAGATGTTATTATCATTCTCATTTTATAGATGAAGAAACTGAAACAAATAGAAGTTTTGTGACTTGTCCAGCATGTCACAGTTATGAAATGTCTGAGGCTAGATTTGAACTCAGGTCTTCTGACCCTGGCTCACAGAGTATATGAAAGGGAGTAAAACTCGAAAGGTAGGAAAGGATCAGTTTATGAAGAACTTAAAAAACTAAATAGCATTTCTTATATACATTGGGCTTGTTTGTTTTTGTTTATCTTCTTGCCCTCTAGATTGTGAATGCAAGGACTCTGTTTTTGCCTTCTTTATGTCCCTCTCATATTCCACACTGTAAGCACTTAATATATGCTCATTGACTTACTGACTATAACAGAACCTCTAAGAAAGGAACATTAGTATGATCAGTAGTTCTTAAAGAATGCTTTTGGAGTTGATGGACTGTTTTTTAAGAGCAAACTTGCTTTAAATGTTTTTGATCATAATTTCCTATAAAAGTTCCAAAGGAAACTTGTTCATAAATATTAAGATTAGAGAAGACTTGTTAGGATTTGTAGGTTCTTTCCTTCTTAGTGAAAATCTGTTTCTCATGCTTTTCTGAGGAGAAGTATTTAATAACAGAATATATGTAATTATTAGAGTAGTCTGGAAACAAGTTCTAGGAACATAAATTACAAAATAATTGTAGTTTATATTTTATGCTGCTTAAAATTTATAAAATGTCCTAATTTTTAAAATAAAGGGAGGTGGAATAGATTGTTTCTAAGATTTCTTCCATCTTGGCACCCAAAGATTCTAGGAAAAAATAAAATACTTAGGTTGATTATTGTGTTTTTTTGTAGCAACTTTCAAGGCCAGGGATTGTTAAATAATGGCCTGAATTGTTAGTTGAGCAGATACATATATAGAAACCTGAATTGAAACTACTTTTTGTTGACTCGCTAAAAATGATGTTGTACTTTTTTTTTCTGTTGAAATTTTAGCAAGTCTTTCCTAATTCCAAACTAGGCTGACATTGGTGTCAGGCAAGCTCTTCCTGAAAATCAAGCAAACAAAACATTCCCTCATGATTGAAGATAATTTTTTTTTTAAGGCAGTCTAGAAGTTGTGTATAATAATATGCCTCTTCCTTTAAGGAATTTGGCGAAAATTAGTTTGGTGATGAATGCCTAAAACCAAATTAACATTATATCCTTTCCTTCCCTCACTCCCACTTCATTGTACAGTTTATTTTCTGTGTCCTATAAAATTTGTATCCATTCTGTGAAATAACAATCAATCAATAAACATTTATTGAGAACCTATGTACTAGATGTTTTGGTAAGCCCTGGAGAAATTTAAAAAATAATGGGGGGAAAAAACAACTTTCCTTGTTAGGTTAAATTCAATTTGATATACATTTGCTAACTCGTTGTTGTTAGTGTTGGTGTTTTTATGTAAGACAAGATCCTGTCCTCACAGAAATGACTTTCAACTTAGGGAGATGTGATTCATTGCACAGATGATCATTATTGAATTGGGTGGGTGCTATTTTTCTACTTTATTTACAACTCAAACAACATTAATTAATGTGTAGACTAATGGTTATAAAACATTTTGGTCTTGGGATCTTTTTACCCTCTTGAAAATTATTAAGGATCCCAAAGAACTTTTGTATATATGGGCTTTATTTGTTGATATCTACATATCCAAATTAAAAGTATATTACATATATGTGTGTTTGTGTAATATACACAACATATTAAAGTATATTGGAAAGTAATTATTTCCAAAAGTATTATTTTGGAAATATTTTTGACTCCCAGATGTATTGAAAGGGTCTTGGGGATTCTCTAGAATCATACTTTTAGAACTGCTGGTTTAGACAAAAGTTGAAAAGCTTGCCTTCATCAGATATCAGATTATAAGGAAGAAACAGTCTTTGAAGGGAAGTGTTTCCAAAAACAATAGGATTGCTTTGCACTTAAGTTATCAATACTAAGAAGATTAGGAATTAAGATTTTCATTTCCCACTAGATAGTAGACTCATTTTAGTGGTATGGCCCTTCGGAAAGGAAAGCATCATGTCCCCCCACTAGAGCATAACAGAATATGTCTCAGCAATGTCATAAAACTTGAACCTTCAAAATCTATAATGTGGGTGGGTGGTTCCTGTCAGATGAGCCATATATTTTATGAAATATCCTATTTCATACTTGATTGTATTTAATTTCAAGATGTCTTTTTTTTCAGGTATTTATATGAAAACTTACTTCTTTGGCTTCTGACTCAATTTTATTTATATAATAGGACAGTTAAATTATACCTTTGATGTTACTTGTCCAGCATTTTTATTATCTTTACTCAGCTTCTGCTCGGTGGCTCAGGTCTTCTTTTTCCTCTTATAATTATTACTTTATAACTTTTGCATATGTGTGCCATTCTCAAAAATAGCTTTGTTCGGCCTTATCTGTAGCATGAAAGCACTTTCTTCCTACCTATTTTCTCTTCCTATTCCTCATTTGGGAATTACATGAAATAGATTTATGATAGTTAACAGTGATTAAAGTTAATTCTACGTTTTAGCATGAGTAAGTTCTCCAAACTCAAGTCTAAGAAATTTTGACTGTGCTAAGTATTTTTAGAATTACTCTTCCAGGAATGATATCTGTTGTGGTCATCTATCCTCAGTAATTTTAGGTTATTTGGGCAGTGTGTATGCATATGTGTGTTTTACATAATAATGTAGATAGATAGTATAAGTGCAATATATGTGTCATTAAAAACTTAGTATTCTCTTTACATTGGTGCTAAATGACATATATATATATATATATATGTATGTATGCATATAAGCATATAGTTCAATATCTATATCCATATCCATATAATGTATATAAGTTTCATTCACTTAAATGTACAAAATATTCTATTTATAGCAATACTATAAAGGAAGTAAAGCTTGTATTGTCTTCATTTTGCAGATGAGAAAACTGAAGCACAGGGAAGCTAATTCGACTTAATTTAGCTGGGGGCCACAGCTCAGAACTGTGTCAAAGAAGGCGGATTTCTCAATGTCTTGGTTGTAATCATATTTAAGACCTTATTGTCATAAATATTAATGGAGAAACTAGCACTTATCTTATCTCTTATAAATATGCCATCCAATTGTCAAAGGATTTGCATTTTCTTTCATTTATGCTTGTCTAAATTCAAGTGTTATCTTGACATTGATTAATATTTTTAATGAGTCTCATGAAAGTTTTTTTTTAAAGAATGCACACTTAGAATGAAGTTAGATTTTATTTATTCTGCTTTTGTTGGTTTGCTTATTGAGATCAACAGTAGTTAGGATTTTTAAAAAAAGACTATTATTTATATTTCTTAAAAGATGCTTTCCAAGGGCATGTTTGAAAAAGGAAGGTAACAATAGAGATGTTTACTTTAGATTCAGTGTTGATAGTTCCTGTGGTAGCTACTTTTCCGGGCCCAATTTCTTGAAAACAGTTTACATCATAATTGTGGTATTTTGGAAAAAGAAGATAAAGTCTATAATCCTTTTACAGGTTTGGAGCTGATCAAAATTTGTATAATTTTTAGTTAGCATCTTTAAGTTTTGAGGGAAACTTTTTATGATATTCTTGTACGTCAAAGTTTGACATTTCCTAAATTTTGTTCTGAGCTTTGCATTTATGTTGTTCTGAAAATCAACATAGGTGAACAGGAAATAGAGAACAATATTGTTCATATCTCCAAGTACATAATGAAGACAGTGATAGTAGTGATGATTCACATTTATATATTGCTGTAAAATTTAAAAAGCATTTTTTCTTATAACTGTAAGAATCCCCCATTTTATAGGTGAAGAAACAGAATAAGAAAGAAAGGGAGGGAAAGCAGGGGAAGAGAGACAGAAAAAGAGGGAGAGATGGAGAGAAACAGAGATAAAAAGAAACTGTGTGGGTGTGTGTGTGGGTGTGTGTGTGAGAGAGAGAGACAGAGACAGAGACAGAGACAGAGAGACACAGAGAGAGAAAAATAGAGAGACAAAGAGAGAGAGAAGGAGGGAGAGAAGAAGAATAATAGAGGGAGGTAGGGAGCGAAAAAGGGAAAGAGGGAGGAAGAAAGTCTTTGTCCTCAAGGTGGTTTCTTCCAAGACAGAAAAAAATGTGCCCAAATGAGTAAAGAAAAAATAAAAACCAAGTAAATCCAGTAGCTACTGGAATAGAAATATCACTTAAATGGAAGCTTCTATTTTTATCATGGATTGAGAAAAAGAGCAGTTCTGTGGGATTGAAAACTTTCCAATTTGGTAAGACTTGCCAGAACTTAGGTTTTGTTTCAGTGAGCTTGGAGGACTCAAGTTCATTACCATACCAGGATAGAGCATTAAACTGGGACTGGAATGGATCTGCTTACATATGTTAACATGTCTATAAATTCATTCTAGAATTCCACATGTTTGACTTACATTGAATTATTTGGTGCCTAAGGGAGGGGGTGGGATGAAGGGGAGGAGAAGAATTTGGAACACAAAGTTTTGCAAGGGTGAATGTCAAAAACTATCTTTGCATGTATTTTGAAAATAAAAAGCTATTATTAAAAATTTTAAAAATGAAGAAATATAGAATTTTGTTAGTTGTCAAAAACGAGCAGGGTATGAGTTTTCAGGGTATTCAGATTCTTCCTTCCCTCCCTCCTGCTCCATATATATGGAATAAATTATGAGTAAGGAATGTTTATTCAGAATGCAATTCAATTAATATTTATTAAGCACCTACTATGTGACAACAATGTGCTAAAGGTTGCAGCTATAAGTGAGAAAAAGAAAGAATAAAATCCATTTTGTCAAATTGATGAAATTATCCTTGTTAATAGATTCTGTGCATCATTTATGCATATTGATACATTCTGAAGTTGCCATATTCATTAAAGTATTTTAATATATGTATGTTTCTGGATTAGGCACTACACAAATTGGTAACTAGTGACAGTCCCCTGCCTGTTAAGTATGTGTGTCATTTAAATGAGTAATTATCAATGCTTTTCTGTAACCTAGTCAAAACTGAAGATGGTTCAGGGAAATGTTAGTCCCAGAATAATTTTATTGTGGAAGATATGCAGTAGACATTGTCTCCACAGTGTGCTTGCAATCAAGAAGGAGGTGACTGAATTGTGAGGTGAGACTGGAAAGTCTAAAGTGATGGTGACGTGACCTGGGGAGAGTAGTTGCAGTTGCACAATGACCTACTCAGAAACATGATTTCAAGATGACAGAGTGGGGTATCTCATTCCTAGTTCATTGCCTACTCATATAGATATTTATACTCAAAGAAAATACCTTTTTTGTTTTATTTAATTCTAGGATAGGGAGACTTTCTACAAGGTTTCTATGAGAGAAAGTATCAGAATGGAGTTACCTAAAATGATGAGATAGAGGTGAGATTTTATATACCCAGAATTTTTTGCACTGTGTTGTATTTTCTTATTGAAATGACTTTCTTTCCTGAGCTGATTTCAAATTAGCTATCACAAATTATAACATCAATATTGAACATAAGATATTATCCTATGTGAAATAATAAATATATTTGGTTCTCCCATATGTAAAATGAGCAACTTTGGCCAAGACTATAGGTTCTCAGCTTTTTTGTATGTCATAGACTTGGCAGTCTGATAAAATTCCTGGACCCCTTTTCATTATGTTTTTACATAATTGAAGGAATTGCTAAATTTCCTAGAAACTAGAAAAAATAATGATGTATTTTCTTTAAGCTCAGAGAACCCCTGAAATCTACCCATGGAGCCATTGGCCCATGGACACTAGATTAAGAATATCTGGACTAAACACTCTCTCTGTTCTCTTTTAGTTCTAAATCTTATGCTCCATCTTAGGTGGATTTACCCACATAAATAGTCTCATGTCACACCGGGTATGCTGTTTCTCTCTCCCCCTTGACCCCCACCCTGTGTTTATATTCCATGTCCTGTTCTGGGACTTTGGCCAGACCATTTTAGCTTTACATCTTTTTCAGCTTAAATAACAGGCAATCTTTTTCTTATTCTCTTGTTATAAAGAACTGGGTGAAATATATCACTTCTTTAAAGGAACATGTGTACATTCTTGGTGGGGTTCTCCATGTATTTTTTCTATATTAATTCATGGGTTGTTTTATTTTGAGGGGAAAAAAATCTCCAAGGTTTGATGACCCTTCTTTATTCCTGTTTCCCTGAGCTCAAAAGGGGTGATAATAGAAGGCACTCCACCAGGTATTGAATTTATTAAACAGTTTATTCCCCATTTCTATAGAGACTTACTCCTTTACTTTTTTCTCTAGTGTAGTGACAAATGAGTCTTGATAAATATCAGAGTATCAAGTTTATTTCCCATCCTGGCAGGGACTGATTGCATTAGCTGGAGATTTCAAAAGAAGTTCTGAGCCCTGAATAGGTACATTCACACCTAGAAAACAAGGACTAACACACCTGTGTGGATGATATTCTTTGGTGTCAAGAGACAGAGACATCTGAGTTGTAAGAAGACACATTGCTAGAAAGAGTGTGAAATGGGTTAGCATTTGTGCTATTCTGATCCCAGGGGTTTGAGTTCCTCTTGTTTTTCAGCTATGCAAGCTTAGTAACTCATAATCGTGAGAGGACCTGTTTGGGATTGTTGGCACATGGATCAATCTGGGAGATGTCTGTATTCAGTTTACATGACTGACACAAATCACCTGTGTGAAGTTGTAGTTGAGTCTCCTGATCTCTAAAACAGCAATACTAAACCCTGACCCCTAGCTGCTCTGCTTTGTAAGGATGTCTGCTCCCACAGAACAATGTAAGCGCTGGCAACCCTCGTGTATATCATAACTTATCCAGACTTCATTCTGGGTTATTCTTTCCTAGGACTTTTCATAAATTTTCCAGAGAGAACCTGTATTATGCTGAAGGTTTTCCTCTGACTCTTTTCATAGTTTTTTTTTTTTTGGATATCAAGGCAACACTTGGACCATAAGAGTGTAGTGAGGATTTAAAAAGAGGATATTAATGGGGGTCATTATTAAATATACTTTACATCCAGAGAGGAATTCAAAGATCATTTAGGCCAAACTACTTCATTTACAAATGAACAAAGACTCATAAAGTGAAGCAATTTGATCAACGTCACAAAAATATTAGGTGACATCTTATATTCCTTTATCAAAAAGGTGACAGAGCCAGGGTCTGAATAGTGTTTCTCTTACTCCATATCCAGTGTTCTTTCTAGCATGGCACAGTATCCCTATTCTTGAGGATTTGTAACAGCCAACAAGTTCAGAAGGTTTTTTTTGGTTCATATCCACCCATATAGTCCTTTAATATACTTGTCCTTTCTTTTAACAGTTCTTTTAACTCATTTTGGATATGTATTGTATTCTATCTTCTAGAACTGCAGTGTTAGGCAGATAATTTTTTTTTTTGAGTGACTTTATGAATAATGGCATGGTGAACCTAAACAAAGCTTGATGACTCATTGAAGAGTACTGGGCCTGGAGTCAGGAAGACCTGAGTTCAAATCTAGCCTCAGAGACTTATTAGCACTGTGATCCTGGGCAAGTCACTTAATCTCTATATGCCTTAATCCCATGAAAAAGTAAATGACAAACCATTCCAGTATCTTTGCCAAAAAAAAAATACTATGGACAATATGGTTGATAGGGTCATGGAGAGAAATGAATGACTAAATGACTGAACAATAATATTGATACTGTACAAAAATATTCACCTACCCTGAACTTTGTGCTGAAATATACAAAAGGAGGCAAATACTACTGTTGTTCTTTAAAATCTAAAAGGGAGATTTCTTTGTGATGGTCAAGGAATTTTATTTCTTTATTCCAAGTTCATTGGCTCTACTTCTACAGTGTAAATCAGTTTTGTTCTGTTCTTCACATAATAGATAGCAATGGAGCAAGGCTCTGATATGGTAAACTATTTCATGTTGTAGTTCATTTTGTTCTTTGTTGATTATTTCATTGGCTAGATTTGACTGGCTGCCTATTATTCTTTTTTCTATGCTTGTCCCCGCCTGTAGGGAAGGAGGATTCACTTGCCTGATAAGGTGTTAGAGCTAATAGAGAAACATAGCATATTTCATATCTCAGGAGATAACATTGTTACAATTTCCATCTATTTTTTTCAAGGTCCTCTTTTTTTTTGTTGTTTTTTACAGGAAATTAAAAAAATAGCACATCAGTTTTTTCTTTAAAATTTTTTTAATACTAAGAATGGGAAATCTATTAGAGTAATAATATATTCCTGCTTATATTTGAAATTTGGCTTCATCTAGTCCAGAACATTCTGTAACAATCCTAGACTGTTTTTTTTTTTTATCATTCTAACCATGTTAAGTCATAAGGTTATGCGATTTAGAGCTAGAATGGACCTCATTTTATGGATAAGGAAATTGTACCCCAGAGAAGTGTAGAAGTGGTTTTTCTTAGCATGGCACAGCTAGCAAGTAGCATAGCTGGACCTTGCCTCTTCTTATTCCCAGTCCAGTGTTCTTCCCACTGTAAAGATAGAAATCATTTTCAGATTTCCTTTAACATCTCACCTTGGACAATAATTAGTTTTGTGACTTTGGACAAGTCACTTCACTTTTTTGTGCTTCAAGTTTCCTTATCAGTCAAATAAGGGGATGGACTTAATGCCAGCTAAAATCCCTCCTGCCTCTCCATTTACATTTCTATGTGCATCAATGACATGTCATACCTCCTGCATTAAATCATCAAAAGTCAGTTCTCCTTTCTCCCTTATTCTCTCCATCACCTCACAAAGATAGGGGAAATAAAGGTGGAAAGGAAGAGAAAAAAAACAACAAACTAGGCTCTTAGTATAAAAGTGTAACTCAAACTTTTTAAAAAATGTTGGTTCTTATTTTATTTCTAAGCAGAGGAATTAATTCTTCTCATTTTCCACATGATAGAGAAATGATCCATTTAGAAGTTTCCATTTTACTTCTTTTTTCTAACTTCCTGTTCCAAATGAAAATATACATATGATTATTTGAACTTAGCAACAGGGTTCTTGAGTTTGGAGAATTGTAGATTGCATTTGTTTGTGCATGTGTGTTTGTGTATTATATATATGAATAATAGACAAAAATTTATAGACAACCTGCCACAAACTTCTTACTGCAATGTTAAGTTATTAATTATTCAAAGCTATTTATTTTAAGACACACACACACACACACACACACACACAGACTACATCTTAAATAAAGCCATCTCTTAAAGGCTATGTATTTTAAGCTATTAAGCTTAAAATTTATTTTGTAAATAGAAAATTGCACTAAATCTTTTCAGGACAATGTGAGTATATAAAGTCATGTATGTTTAATAGTTGAAGATTAAGCTCACGTACAAGTAAATTATTTTATTACCTTTTTATTGATTTTAATTTTATGAAAGAAATTCCTATTATATTTCTTATTTTCCAGAAATCATTTATAGTAGAAAGTATTTCTTCCCCTCCCCCCCCTTTTTTTGCACTTGTATATATATAGTACCTAGATCTGTTCCTGGCACATAGTAGGTACTTAGTAAATGCTTTTTGATTAATTGATGAGTATCTTAAAATAAGTAGAAATTTCACAGGATAGAAGGTTGGACAACCTTGTCCTAGATGTCTTATGTGGATGATGTAAACATGAATGGACTTCGTGTACACACTGTGCCTTTCCTGCTCATTATAGTGGCATAGAAGGGCCAATTACCTTCATGTATTCAGACCCAAATGCCTGATCTAAGTGACAGGAGCTGTGGAAAGCCTGTTGGGTCAAACAAAAGGCTGAAGGCTATTTTGCAGTAATCAGTTATTCCCTCAGAAGTCACATTTAGGCTCACTACAGACTTGGCCAGGAACACACAAGCAAAACAAACAAACAAACAAACAAAGAAACCAAAAAACTCTATAAAAAAAGCACTTGGTAAACTTTGAGGGGATCACCACCCGCATTTAGAAACCAAGTTTCTCTAATTACCAGGTATTTGTACTTTATTTCCCTTCAGGTTACTTTCTTCAGTCTGCAACAGTTTCTGACTTTGGATTTGTGATGGTTACGCCAACATCCTATGTTGTTTTAACTAGTATATAAATATCCAAACCAGAGCAGCAAAATTACAGATGCCTTTTATTTTGCACAGTTTTAGACAATAATTTTCAGTGTCTTTGGAACCAAAGAGTCTTCATGTCTTTTGCTCTGTCTCTATTTCTCCCTTTGTTTCTATGTCACTGTCTGTCTTTCTATTTGTCTCTTCCTTTCTTTCTCCTAGTCTCTCTTACCTTTTTCTCTTTCTTCTTCCCCCTGTTCTCTCCTTCTCTTCCTTTTCCTTTCTTCATTGTCTCTCCTCCCCCCCCCCTCTCCCCCCCCCCCCCCCCCCCCCCCCCCCACACACACACACTTCATCTCTCTGGTTCTCTCCCCATCATTTCCACTTTTTTCTTCTTTTCTCAGATTCCTTATAAATTGGTCTTCCTTAGCTGTGATCAACTGGAATTTTAAGATGAATAATTGACATCCTATTATTAAATTTTACTTTCACTCCTTTCTTTTCTGGTTCCACTTGCTACCAGATACACAAGGAAATGTTAAACTTTGTAACAATATATTATGGATTTTCAGTTTAAGCAAACTATTTTCTATAGTTTCTTTTTAGGAGAACACCCTCTTGGGATTAAGATTAGCTAATTAGGGTTAACTGGACAGCCACATTTTTCCTGTTTGGGGACTGTATCCAGGGCATTTGAAGCTTTGCCAAGATGAATTCAGCTGTGTATTTATCCAGACTTGGATCTGAACAGAATGAAAAAGCTTTTCTGAGTTATATTCAATGCCACTCCTCCTTTACCAAAAGGGAAGAGGGATTCCACCCACCCACTCAATTCTTCTTTGTGATGTAAATTGGGCAGGGAGGAGAGAGTAGAAAAATTGAATAGACTATAAGATTTCTACTTGATCCAATGTAGGTACTCTGTTCTGTATCCCATAAATCAATATTACTGTTAGAGATCATGTTTTCTAAAACAAAATTGGGATGCATGGTTTCTTAATGGTATACTTTCTTTTTTTTTGCAATTGGAATTGTTCCAATAAATTTCCAATGCTATACTATTAAATGATGTTACACCGTTTATCATTTTGGAACTAACATCTTAGTTTCATTTTATCATGACACCTTCTGAACTTCTGTCCATGAAGTAATTTTATTTTGCTTAAAATTCTATGATTTTATCAGCCCCACTTTCATTATTCTCACTCTCTAATTTTAAGATGGCATATAGAAGCAAAGTCCATTCTGCTTTTTGTAAGACCATCTATGTTCCTTTTAAGAATATTCAAACAGAGTTCACTTGGCTGCAATTGGATCTGTCCACATTTGGCAATATATCTTTTCCTCATGGAAACACCATGAGGTTTTATGAGAATATCACTTGGTGTCACAGTCATTCCTGTTGTTTTCTTATTTCATTACTATCCTATTGCTAGGATAGATTTATCTAATATACTCTATGTATTTGGGACTCTTCTGCCCCAGCTTGCATAATCAACCCGTTGGAAGCCAGGAGCTTTAAAGTCAGAATAATTATGGAACTTTTGTGTCTTTTTTCTTTTCTTTTTCAAAAGCCACTTGTCATCATGCCATGGCTATTAAGATAACTGGCTAGGACTAGAAGGGATGCACAAGAACTTTTAGTTTAACCTTCTGACTCTTGGCAATTCTTGATCACCAACACAAAATGTCATTAGGGGTAGGATGAAGTGAGATTGAATAGTAGTTGGTCTTTCTGGGAATTTTATTGCAATTTCAGTATGTCAACAGTGTGAGTTGGGATTAGACTAAAAAGATTTTGGGTTTGAATATCAGCTCTATCATTTATGTACGATTTTGCATAAGTCCCAATTTTGGGGGGGCACAAGTTTTTTCATTTGTAAAATGAGTCTGCTAAATAACTTCTAATAAAACTTTCATTACTTATTCTGTGATCCTATGTTTTTTGTAAAGTAGTATTAAGCACTTTGGATTTAATGAGATTAAAAAAAAAAAAACCATGAGATAAAATGGAGTTGCATAGTACAATAGAAAAAGCACTGGTTCTAGACTGCTAGCTCCCATTCTCACCTCTGATGATCACTATCTGTGTTACCCTAAATAGGTCATTTAACATTCATGAGTCTCAATTTCCTCATCTGCAAAATGATTGGACTAATTGGTTTCGGAGTCTCTTTCAACTTTATATGTGCGATTCTATGATATAGGCAGCTAGGCAATATAGTAATGAAAGTGCTGGATATAGAACCAAGAAGACCTGAGCTTAAATCTAGCCTTAGACTTACTAGCTGTGTGACCTTGGGCAAGTCACCACTTCTAGCTGCCTCAGTTTTTTCAACTGCAAAAGAAGATAATAATAGTACCAATCTCCCACGATTGTTGTATAACTCAAATGAGATGTTTGTAAAGTGCTTAGCATCGGGCTTGAAATATTTCTGTGAAGATAAGTGGCATCCTTGGAATAATGATTGTTCTCTTTACCTGAAAATTTGACCTTTAGGGATAGATTTTGCAATAGAAAATCCTTCTGGAGATGTCATAACTAAACTTTCCCTTTCTGGCATGGAAGACTATAAAAACACAGTCACCTAAAAATCAAAGAGAAGAGGTTTTTGTTTTTGTTTTTGTTTTTTGCTTTCTATTTTTCCTTAGGTAGTATTTAAACTTGCCTGCCCTTGGGCTATTTAGAAGATAGAAGGGTAAAAAATTGTTAATCAGGAAGACCTCAGTTTAAATCCTGCCTTGAACAGTGACTATGTCATCTTGGACAATTCACTTAACCCCTCTCCCTCAATTTACTCATCCATAAAATGGGGATCAAATAAGCTAACATCTATGAAACCTTTTGCAAACCTTAAAGTGCTATATAATTACAGTCTACCATCACCATCACCATCATCATCATCATCATCATCATCATCATCATCATCATCATCATCCCAGGTATACAACACATAGTCATTTTTCTACTTGCCAAAAATAGTACAGAAAAGACTTGGTGTCAAGGTAGTTTATTGTGGGAGCTGGTTAAAGTAATGGCAAAATAACATTTCTCTGTGTTTTCTACCTCTTTTTTGGCTGCTCAGTGTCAAGGGTGCACATTTATCAATCTCTAAATTGAGCGTTGTGATCTTTTATATTAGATTTAAGCAGAGAATTGGATAACTAATTTTTTAATATCAAAAGTAATCTGTTACCTCATCTTTAGTTGTGTCTAGACTCCCGAGTTAAATTTGACTCTTTATGTGATAAAATCACTAATAGTATTTGTTAATCTAAGAAGTTCAACAAGATGCAGAGATTTGGCAGTGGAATAATAAAAGACTTGATGAAGAAAAAATATCCTTCCAAATGACATGAGGATGTGCTGCCCCTAGGAAAATAGATATTGCAGGTCCCATCCCTCCAACTGTGCCTGTCTATTCTCTTCCTATTAGCAAATAAGGTATTAAAATATATACACCTGCTCCTGAGAGTCTCCCCAGAATGCTGACTTGTAAGCATTTACCCTCCAAGATTATTCTTGGTCTCTTGTCTCATTACCTAACATATATATTGAACTGTCTGAGTCGCTTAGCAGCCCATAGGACTAATTTATTTGAATCACTTAGGAATATGTTAGCTTTGTTCCCCTACAAAAGGATATCTTGCTGTCTTTTGATTCTGCCATCATCAAATTTACTGGTTCAGCAGAATGGGCTATCCCAGAAGAGGTCTCCTTGTAACTTCTCACTTACATTCTTTTTGTTTGCAATGAGCTTTGATACAAACACATACATACACAGTCTCTTGTCCAGTTTTAGAAAAACTTGTATTCCTTACTGTTTTTTATTCTGTGCTCTAAAAATTGTTTTCACTGTAACCTGTTTGCTGTATATTGAATTGTTCAGTGATGTCTTTTCTAGCTGTCCCTTTTGACCTGTATGACTCATGGAATGAAGAATTTTAAAAGTATACAAACATGTATATGCACACACACATGTTTGTATATATGCTTCATATATGTTAAATATGCATGTATACATGTGTATATGTGTATATGTATGTACACATCTATTTAATATAATTTCTCTTGCATTGGTTCCACCTGGCATCTATCAGTTTTCTGCATCAAAAATTTTTTTTCCTTTGAATACCCTCTATTTCTCCTCTGTACGGAGTTTATCCTCCCCTTGGTGCATGGGGACAAATTATGTATAAAAGCCATTAATGATCATGGGAAGAATGTGTAAATCTTTGATGCATTGAAAAGAGAATAGAGCCCTGGTGTGTCTTTTTCTCTATCTTACCTCACTGGATTTTATTTGACAGTACCCTCCATATGTTGTCTGAGTTGTTTCAAAATCTTTTCCCCTTCCCCTCTCAAATCTTGAAGTGATGTGAAATCATAAATTTTAAATATAAGTTCTACATAGCTTTTAGAAAGTAAAAAAATGTTATCTTTGATATGGATTATTGGGTAAATTCTTAATCCTTCCTTTTTGTATACAAGTTGCATATGAGGATTTTCATACAATAGACTAAGTCAGGATTGTGAAAGTTAAATTTCAAAAGTAGTACTTTTTTCTTCCTAAAAATTTGGTGTTTTTTTCTTTACATTTGTTCTTTAATATTCTTCATTCACTACATTGAAGTCTGTCAACATATTCATTACATAGTGTGTATAACATTCTGTGTCTGTGGTACTCCACCTCCCTGAAGGGGCAAAGCATATTTTTGTCATTGGCCCTCTGGAATAAAATTGGTCACTATGATGGACCTGAAGTTAATAAGACCAGAATTCAAACTCCATCTCAGACAGTGGTATGATTTTGAGCAGGTAACTTAATTTCTGTCTGCTTCAATTTCCTCATCTATAAAATGGGTACAATAGTTAATAAATGCACATTTATTTAAACGTGCTTTGTCTTTCTGTCTCTGTCTGTCTGTTTCTCTTTCTCTGTCTCCCTCTTCCTCCTTCCTTCTCTGTCTCTTTGTTTTTGTTTCTATCCGTGTCTGTCTCTCTCTTTCTGTTTCTGTCGGTCTGTCTCTCTTTTTCTCTCTGAAATAATGACTCCAAGGATAATGAAGATTTCTAATCAGTAAAAAGTACTTAACTGAATAAAGAAAGAAAGAAATCCTGAATTCCAGGATTGTTATGAGGATAAAACAAAGAAATGTTTGTAAAGCTCTTTGAAAATTTTAAGGTTCTTAATAAATGCTAGGATCTCTCATTGTTACTTTCATCTATGCTATTGTAATTACTGTATATATTATTCTTTTGGTTCTGCTTTCCTTGGCCATTCATTACTTCATAGAATTTTTCTCTGTTGTTTTTTGTCTCTGAATTTTTCATAGTTGTTTCTTGAGGCACCAGAATGTTCCATTACATGTACACACTGTGATTTGTTCTGCCATCCTCTGGTGGGCATCTGTTCTATTTTTGTTTATTTTGTTTTGTTTTGCTACCATAAAGTGAGGTGCTCTGAATATTTGGATAAGTATGCAACTTTTGGTCAGTAAGCTCCTTGGGGTATATATTCAATCACAGGAATAACTTACCAGACCTCTAACTGATATTCTTTGCAAATAGTCATAAACTAAGTGTTATCTGAAGTGATGAGATTATATGAATTTCTGCTTGATATAAACCATAGAATACTACAGTCAAATAATGGCATGCCAAAGGAATTGATATATTTCCAAGGGAAGAGAAAATGGTAAGCTGACCTAGTACTGTCTAAATGTTCTATTTGGAGTGAGAAGATTTGGATTTCAGTCCTTGTTCTGCCATTTAATAGCTTTATGACTTTAGGGGAAATTTTATAAGTCTCCTGTGTTTCATCTGCAAAGTGGAAATTATAATAAGGAGACTGCCAAGAAGAACAAAAAGATGATGATTTTAAACCATAAGTTGATATAAACATGCCAGCTATTGTTAGTAAATAGTAACTCATCAAGAACCTGCTCTATCTTTGGTCATTCAAAAGACTTTAAGATTGTCAAAGGACAACATGATACCCCCCAAAAAATGCTTAAAAGTGCTGCAATTGAGAGATTCCTAGAGAAATAGGTCCTCATAAAATTGTGCCATGGAAAACAGTATTACAAGCCTTGGTAGTGTTAGGTCCATTAGGACAAATCAGATCAGGTCTATGCTATGATGAGCCAGTGTTACCAATTGACATGATTGTATAAAGTGATTTCCTATTTTTTTATGTGCTTCTTCTGACATGATAAAATAAGTCATCACAAGTGTCAGCCTTTTTTATGACTATTTTCCTTATTGTTTATGATATTATCATACTGTCTTGTAAGCAACATGGTGAGTGACTCTGGAAGTGAAGCATCTTCTGTGTTTCAGTATTATGAAGGAATGGTCTATTGAGAAAAATAAATATAGTAAACCTGGAAGCCAAAATATGGTCTTTTAAAAAAAATATGTTTTTAATAAACTTACATAAAATGTATTAAAAAAGTCTCATATAGAATAAAAAGCTTGTTACAAATGCTTGAAGTATACAATTGATTTATTTTTTGAGGAGAAATAACTGAGTTGTGTGTGATCCTTTTTATTAGAAATTCTTCAAAAAATATCAATTGCTTTGCTGCCTTAGTAAGTTCTACATCTAATGTGAAGATTTATTTATTTATCCTTTCAATTAGATATTCTGTACTGATTAGAAATCTTCAGTTTCCTTAGAGTCATTATTTTCAGGAGAGAGAGACAGAGACAGAGACAGAGAGACAGAGACACACAGAAAGAAACATGAGTGTACATTTATTAAATGTATAACTACCTGTGTACTAGGCACTGTGGTAAAGTGTTGGTGATACAAGCAGAAGTAAGCAAGAAAGTTCCTTGTCTAGGATGGTTGCAAGGCTGGCACTGAGGAATTCATTGAGGGAGGAAATGCAGGTGTTCCATCCAGTGAGAGATTAAGTGACAGCATTTCTTCTTTTATTCTCATTGTCCCTATGGTAGGACCCTATGTCCCAAAGGTAGGAAGCCTTTGGTTAATTGCAAGGCCCTCCGAGTTAATCTATTATTATAATATTTTTCTTAAAACACAGTTTTGATTATTCTGCTATTAAAAAAAACTTTCCCAATTAATTACAGTATTAAGTCCCAACATCTTAATTTGGCATTGAAGACCCTCCATGGCATGTCCTCATTCTATTTTTCTGGTCATCTCTATTATTGTTTTTCTAGTAGTTTACTTTTTTGGGTTCCTGATCATACCTCAATGAATTTCTTCTTTATGCTCACATCATTTGAACTGTTTAATGTGCCCTTTGCCTCATTTACATTTTCTGTAATGATGCTCATGCTTTAATACCCATTTTAGATGCCATATCTTTCAATAATCTTTCACCTAATAGAGTGACTAATGATGAAGATGATGATAAATATGTTTATAGTGCTTTAGAGTCTGCAAGTGCTTTACTCAAAATATTTCATTTGAATAAGATAGAAAATGATATACTATGAATCCACAATTTTATTTCATTTTATCTTGCATTTGAAAGCTGAGAGGGATATAAAATTTTGGCTGTTGGAATAGGGTCTATTTGGTGTTCGTCCATGGAAGATTTTATTTTCTTTGTTACAAGTGGAATAATCTGGGGGAAAAGGAGATATCATGTTAATTAGCAAGTATTTATTAAATATTTCTTGCAGGGCCATGTGAAAAAATAGGGTATTATTCTGTGAATTAAAAAAATATATAGCCCCCATTTGAACTGTTGTATTTATGTGCTTTCCAACAAGTTTTTAAGCTAATGGAATTCATGAATGAATGAATAAATGCATTAAGAATATTCATTGATTACTGTGTCTGAGGAACTGAGACATTCCCTATCTCAAGGAGGTATACTAAAGCGGGAAAGAGCACATATAGTGAAATTTGTGTTTAATGAAGGAGTCTTTGATCTTAGAAGTCATAATAATGGTGAATGGAATATAATAAAACATTCAATTGACATCCCTTTTCTTAACACAATAGTAATATTTATTTGATTATTTTTTCTAGAGCTAGTATGAGTGAGTTTTTTCCTAATCTTGATATGAACAATGCAAGCCATCTTTTCAATCTTTCTATACTTTTTTGACATGATATGGGCAATTTCTGATTTCCCTTTTCTTGGCCTAAAGTTGTTTTGGCATTTCTGCATGAAATAAAATTAAAGAGAGAAGATGCATGATTAGATTTGGTGTTTCAAAAACATTTCCCTCTAGGGAAACAATTTCTTTGAAACAATGGCATAAGCTACTAAGCAAAATTTGTAGAAAATCTTTTTTAGTTATGGAAAAACTGTCATTGTTGTTTTTTTTTTTCAGTCATTTCAGTAGTGTCTGAATCTTTGTGACCTCATTTGCAATTTTCTTGGCAAAAATTCTGGAGTGCTTTGCTATTTCCTTCTCCAGTTCCTTTTATAGATGAGGAAATTGAGGTTAACAGCATTAAATGACTTGCTTAGGGTCACAAGCAAATAGTTGTCTGAGTTCAGATTTGAACTCAGTTCTTTCTGACTCCAGAACAAGTGCTACACCTACTGTGCCACCAGAAATAGACTCCAGAAATGCCCTAATCATGAGTCTTGGACATTCGTTTTAATTTCCCAAAATCTCAAGCCTTAGGTTAAAATCATGATCCCTGACAGTCTTCTGTACAATGTTACTCTAGGCAAAGATGTATTATATCTAATTAAAGCTTGCTTACATTTTAAAGAGTAATTGTGGTGACTTATAAATTCTATCTGCATAAGTCTTGAATCATCCTCCCTTTAAAAAATGTACAGTGAAAATATTAAGGCCAATTGGTAGACCTCAGCACATCTCTTGTTATGAGAAATCTTTATGTAAAATGGTCACTTGGGAAGCAATTATTAATAATTACAGACCTCTTCATCAAAGCTTTTGATCTTTCATATGCACAAATCTTCATTCCTGATGCTCATGTTGGTGACAGTATATTACAGTTCAACAATGGCTTTGATGCCATTAGGAACAAAGAGGTTCTTTGAAAAATATTCAGTTCAGCAATTACTGTCAGTGCTAGAGTCTTTGAATGCAGTTGTGTGTGTGTGTGTTCCCCTCAGTTAATGAATTCACATCATCCTTATACATTTAATGCCACTTTCTTCATCTCATGCATGCTTCAAGGGGTACATGTTTCAGCTGGCCTCATGCTATCAAAATCAAGTTGATGTGATTTGAACTACAAGCCCTTTAGATGAAGTAATTACAAGGTCAGATTCTGTTCCAGGTAGGGAGTGATTACCTGACACTTATTAACTTGATGATTCAATTTTTCACATTGTTTTTCAGTTTTTCTAAGGGTTTGAGTAATTGTGCTTATATACTGAAAAGCATGAACAATAATTTTGTGGTTAGTTATAGAAGATGTTAAAAACTTAGAAAAGGTAAATATAATGACAACAAAGTTGAATACACAGCCATTTCTACATAGGTAATTTTAGAATTCAGTGTAGTCAAATGCTTTTTGTTCATTAATTAAATCTGTATATAAACATATGCATGCATATATAAATAATACATACATATATGTACATATATATACATATAAACGTGTGTATTTGTATATTAGTGAGAATTATCTATTTAGAGCCTAAGACTTTTCTTCCTTTTAATAATGCCCTTGTTCATCTCACCCTCAACCCCCCCCATCTTTTTTTTTTAAAGCTGCTAAGGGCAAAATGTCTGATATTCAAAAGTCATTAAGGCCTACAGAGATTTATGGTCTTTTTTGTTTGGAACATTTGAGGGGGAAAGTATGACCCTGATGGCTTCCAAAAGGAAATGACATTTGCTTTTGCATATAATATAGAGAGTTACTTATGTTTGCCTACCTTTGGGCATTTCTAACATTATTTGGCCTAATGCTTTCAGAATTTGAAATAAGTTTTATACTAGGGAAACATGTAATTCATCATTATGAGAAAAGCTGCAGGAAAAAAAAATATACCTTCAGTGAACATATTTCATATACCAAAATCTAGTAAAGGTAAACATCCTATTCATAAATATATATAAGGGTGAAATTATTGTTTTGTCATGACTGTGACTAGCTGGCACAAATCAGTCATTTAATCAACAAGCATTCATTAATGCATTGGGTCAGGCATTGGGCTAATCACTTGGGATATAAATAAATAGGGCTTGATCAGCCTGAGACTTGGTTGCCAAATAGTACTTAAAATTTCTGGACTACAACATTCAAATGCTCAGTTAGTTTCTTCCGAAAGTATGAAGTTTGTCACTCATAAAATGTACTTCTTCCTTTAAGTGTCTGTCTAGAAAGTGCTTGCTATTGACACTCCAGAAACTCGATCAGATGCCTCTTTATTTTGTCAGTTGTTTTCATGTTTTTTTTTTTATTCATTTCTTAATTTCTCATGTGACTGTCTCATTTCCTCAGTTTTCTTAAGAATATAGCAAAAGTTTTGAACTAGATGATTTTTAGGATCTTTCTGTCGCTAAATCCTATGGTCTTATGACATTTCATGTAACTGTATGAACAATGGAAACATTGAAAAGTTCTAAAATTCTTTTGTTTTGTAACAACTTTTTACTGTGTCAGTTATTAATTAATTCCAGGATTGCCTTCTTTTGATTTTTTGCTTATTGAAGGTATCAGTATTTTTATGATTAGTTTCTTTTTAGACCTACTTACTTTTTAGACCCTTTTTGTGACCTCATTTGATATTTTCTTGGTATAGATACTGGAGTGATTTGCCATTTATTTTTCTACTTCATTTTAGAGAAAGAAACTCGTGCAAATAGGTTTTAGTGGTTTGACCAAGGTCATACAGTTATTAAGTGTCTGAAGTCATGTTTGAACTTAGACAGATAAGGCTTCCCACTACGGGCTCAGTGGTCTATCCACGGTCCCACCTTTAAGACCCTTTTGTTGTTTAATTGTTTACTCATAATTCTTCATGACTTTATAGACCATAGCACATCAAGCTTTTTTATTCTCTACTTTCTCTCAAAGTCTGTTCAAGTTCATGTTTACTGGTTCTATGTTTTCTATCTAACCATGTCTTCATCTGCTGTCCCATTTTCCTTTTGCATTCAGTCTTTCCCAGCATCAGAGTGTGTTCCATTGAGTACTGTCTTCTCATTTTGTGGCCAGAGTATTTAAGTTTCAATTTCAATATTTCACATTCATTGAATAGCCTGAATTAATTTCTTTAAATATTGCTGTCCAAGACACTTCCAAAAATCTTCTCCTACACCACAATTCCAAGGCATAGATTCTATAGCACTCAGCTTTCCTTATAATTTCCTAAATCTCACAATCATATATTGTTACTGGGAAAAAAAAAAAAAACATACCTTTGATCATATGTACATAAGGACCTTTGTCCACAGGCTGATAGCTCTGCTTTTTAATGTGCTGTCCAGAGTTTCCATAAATTTCCCTCCAAGGATTAAGCATTTTTAGATGAATTAGAAATAAGTTATTTGTTAATTTAAAAGAAAGGCTTTGTTTCTGTTTTTTACACTTTGTTTCTGTGTACTTTTACTGTATTATTGCTTTGGATATATTTAGTATAAAAGTAAGGACCTATTTGAAAATTTTGTTCTATTTCTTTTGAATTTTCCATTAAATGAAGAGGGCAAGAACTTCCCCCAAATAGGACTCTTACAAATACTTATTGAAAACTGGAGGAGAAGAAAAGCAGTTTTCCCCCCACTATAGTTATGTTTTCTCTTCCCTGGTAGCCACATACATAAACTTTTGCTTTTGATTTTGGTTCTATATCAATTTCTGTTACTAATGACACTAGCAAATAAACTATCACATGGGTGCATCATGCCATGTTTAATCTATTAATTATCTCACTAATTCAGAGACATTTCCAATTCCAAGAAAAATATTTTAAAGGCAAATACCATCCTTTGCTTAGTAAATCATAAACTGAATTGTTCTTCATTGAGAAATACACACATGATGCTTTATGGATTTTAATTATTAGTAGTTTTCTTATTAGTTAGTTCTTCTTTTGTATTCTTTTAGGTTTTAGTTAAATTCAACGGATAGTTATTGAATGTCTAACATGTAAGACAAAATAGGCATACCTTTCCTACTTTTCTTTATCTACTTTCTTTCTTTGTTTCTTTGTTTGTTTCTTTCTTCCCTTCTTTCTTTCTTCTTTCCCTTCCTCCCTCCTCCCTTCCTTCCTTCTTTCCTTTCTTTCTTCCTCCCTTCCTTTTTTTGCTGAGGCAGTTGGGGTTAAGTGACTTGCTCAGGGTCACATAGTTAGGAAATATTAAGTGTCTGAGGCCACATTTAAACTCAGTTCCTCCTGACTTCAGGGTTGGTGCTCTATCCACTGTGCCATCTAGCGGCCTCCTCATCCTTTATTTTTCATGGAAATAATTTCACTTCTTTCTGAAAATTAAAATTTTTGGAGCATTTCCCATTTGTTAAGCATATAAGAAAACAGCAGTTATACCTTAAACTAACAGAGTTATTATAAAATTTGGAAATACATTCAACTAATAAACACTACTGTTTAAATTTTTTAATGTGTTATTTTGGAAACTGTCATTCTTGCTGGTTAGAGATGTCTTTAGTTGAGTTAGGTTTTTATGTTATATTAGAGTGAAGTGTATTATAAAACCCAAAGGAGCACCTCTAGTATGTTAAGGAGATCCTCAATAGATATTTATAAGAAAACAAGAACAAGAATCAATTAGGAAAAGAAAGCTTGAATGAATTATGATCTTTATTTGTGAAAGGAGTACACAGATAAGTAGATTTTGAACCCATTTGAAGTATTAAAATAAGAAGTAAAGAGTATCTGAATTCAACTCCTGACAGCCTTACTCCTTTAGTCATCTTGATTAAGTCATACACTTTTCTAAGCTTTGATTTATCCATTCATAAAATCAAAGGGATGACCTTAATGGTCTCTTTCAGTTCTAAATGTGGAATCATATGGATTATAATCCTATTAACTCAAGTCTTCCAATTTATCATTCAGAATATTTTCTATTGTTAGTAGAATCTTATTCCATATTCCATCTAGTTGACAATATCTTGTAAATGCAATATGCTGATAAAATTGTAGTAAAAAAGGTAATAACAATTCCTGCTATTCATTTATTTTAAACTTTGGAAATAATACTAAAGACCCTACATATTAGAAATTGAATGAGTAAATCAAAGAGAGAGTCTTTATAGATTAAAGAAGGAATTAGCAAGGACTGTATATTAGAAGATGAAGATAGAAGAAGGGGTTAAGAAGAAAGTCATGAAATGCACTGGATCATGGCTTTAAAGAACTGAGAGTGTCCATTGCAAGGTGGGTTAGACATTCCCAGGGAGAAAGAAGTTCTGTTTCATAGCCTGAATTCTAACTGTGGAGGATTAATATTAATATGAGACAGATGAAACTTGAATAGAAGCCTAAATCTAGACACAGCAACCATTTTAATATTAGTTAAATACACATACACATATATGCACACACATATGTGTGTGTATATATATATATATATATACTAAAAATTCTCTTTTCCATAGCCATGATGGAAAGTAATACACAGTGGTATCTTTCATTTGTGGAGGTGGTAAACTAGAGATCAAAATTTTCTGATGTAGATTGCCCCAGCTTTCATGGAAACCCTGGCCTCGTGTAAATCAAGTCAGATAAGATGAGATAAGGGATTCAAGTTAGAAAAATAGTGTCATGATTTTTATTTTGTTTTTCCTACTGTTTTAGTAAATTAAATGCTATACATTTGTTCATTAGTATAACTGGTTATACTAATTATAGTGATATTATATTATGTTATAACTGGTTGTGATATTAAATAAGTAGTTATGATATTGCTACAAACATTTATTTTTTTAATTAAAGCTTTATATTTACAAAACATATGCATGGGTAATTTTTTAGCATTGACCCTTGCAAAACTTTTTGTTGCAAAATTTTCCCTCTTTCCCCCCACTTCCTCCCCTAGTTGGCAGTCTAATACATGTTAAATATGTTAAAATATATGTCTATATATACATATTTATACAGTTCTCTTGCTGCACCAGAAAAATTGGATAAAGAAGGAGAAAAAAAAACTGAGAAAGAGAACAAAATGCAAGTAAACATCAACAAAAAAGTGAAGATGCTATGTTGTGCTCCACACTCAGTTCCTACACCCTCTCTCTGTGTGTAGATGGCTCTCTTCATCACTGAACAATTGGAACTGGTCTGAATCAAATCATTTTTGAAAAGAGTCCCATGCATCAGAATTGATCATCGTATAATCTTGTTCAAACATTTATCTTTCTGAAAGTGAAATTCTGAAAAAAGAAAATACTTGAAAGTAACCATTATTACTCCAAAAATATTTTTCTATGGGGAAGTTCTATGCTTCTGGGATGAAAAAAAAAGTAAGAAAAATTGTTAATTGACAAGCCATATAGATGTTTTTTGCTTTTAAAAATGTTTTATTAATACAATTTTATTACATTATCATTACTTCCCAATGATTTCTCTCTGATAGAATCTTCTTCTATAACAAATGAATACAATTAAACAAAACAAATCATTACACCGGCCCTGACTGAAATGCATGCTTCATTCTACATCCCTTCTTACCTGAGAGATAGAAGGTAAAGACATCTTCAGTTCTCTGAAATTATGATTGGTCACTGCATTGATCAGAGTTGTGAAGTCTTTCATTGCTATTTTCTTTCATATCATCATGATCATCGGGTAAATTGTTCTTCTAATTGTCAATACTTGAAGAGGACCAAAATGATATCAGACTACTGGGATCAAAGTACAGTGTATCCCACTGTGACTGATCAAACAAGTACAAGCTCCTAAGGCTCTGGTACTAATTGAGCACAAATAATCTATTTGACAAAAGTCAATTTGATTGAGGTTGGCTCAGTTTGCACTGGCTGACCTTAGCATCTGCAATATCTGACCAAGCTTTAAGTCCTCCACAATACCTGCTTCTACTACTTTCATGGCCTGTTGGAACAAATTGTTCACATCTGCTTGTTGCACAGGGGACGTCTTCACATGTTTGGGATAGACATACCCCTAATTTTCTTATGAGTTTGAGGCCCATAAGTTACCTTCAATCTGTTTAAACATATCTGCCAAAACAGTTTTACTTAATTGTGACTGCTATCCTATCCCATGCTACCTAGGACTTATATAGTAGAAACTTAAGACTTATTTCTCATAAGTCAAGAAGCTACCAGAACACCAGAACAAGTTCCTAAAACTAAGATTCAAACCTACCTTTGTGCTAATATACTACAAAAGTGTACTATTCTCAAATACCTGCATGAACTAAGGAGATAAAAGACTGAAAAAAAGTCCCAAATATACAAACATATTTATGACCACACATTTGTAAGAGTAAAGAAGTGAAAGAAGAGTGGGTATCCATTGAATGGGGAATGGCTGAACAAGTTACTATCTAAATGTAATATAAGGTTATTACCACTGTTTATAGGGTGTTCAGGGACAATTGGTACCTCTAGTGTGAGGTCTACCAAATCTTTTTCAGGGTTTCTCATGAACCTTTCATGTCCACCTGCCACTCAATTCTCAGCTATGGCTCCAAGAAACTATAATATATATATATATATATATATATATATATATATATATATATATTCCAAAGGCTCAATGTACCTCTATAAAGTAGATGGTATAAGTACTATTCTCATGTAAAATAAGACTCAGAGAGGTTCAATGACTAGCCCTCTCTCAGTCATACAGATTAGGAAGCAGCAAAACAGGGTTTCAAATGCAGATCTTCTGATTCTACATCCAGGCTCTTTCCTCTTGGTTGCTGTTCAGTCACTCATCATCTGTGGATCATACTGTCCATTGGTTTTCTTGGCAAGAATACTGGAGTGGTTTGCCATTTCCTTCTCCAATGGACTAAGGCATACAAGGGTTAAATGACTTGCTCTGAGTCACACAGTGTCTGAGCTTGGATTTGAACTCAGATTTTCCTGACTGAGCCATCTCAGTCTCCTTTCTCTTTATATCCTTCTAATTTTCCACCCTATTAAGTGCTGAAAAGAATTTATTTTACATGAGGCATATGTTCTCCTGGCAATTTTTTTTTTTTTTTTTGCATTTCGTTAAGTTTTTTTTTTTTTTTTTTTTTTAGTAATGTCATTTGCTTAAGACCTTAAGACAACTCTGCCCAAATTACCACAAAGTATAGCATCCAGGTTACTATAGTCACAATCTACTCCATAGATGATAGTTTCATCTTTGACAGTTGACAGAACACCTAATAAATAGCTATCAAGGTAGTTTAAAAGAAATCACAATTTGGTCTTCTAAAAACCAGCTTTAAACTTTAAAGCTTAAAGCTAAAAACTTTAAAATAGAAATGGATAGTTTCCTATAATGGCAAAGTTAATCTAGTTGAATTGAATTGTTCTATAATAATTCATAGAATTAAGGACATGTTGCTTCTGGACTTTTTTTTTTTTTTTTTTTTTTGGCACAGCTCCTACTTTAAAGCTGAGTTTGCATAGTAAAGCTTATTAAGGTGAAGAAATTTGATTCTACGTATAAAATTGTAACCAATTTCAGCTATTATATTATGACCTTGAAACTCAACAAGTTCTTTTTTTCCTCTACAAATTTCCTTACCTCTGTGTTCTTTTATAATGTGAAAAAATGTATTCATTTTATATTATCCAAGAGATCATATAACATGAATTTTCTCCCTTTGTTCACTCATCATCTCCAGGAGACTTGTCAAGAGCCAAACAGATTTAAATTTTGTGAAATGACACATGCTATAAAAGTTTATTACAGAAGCACTTAATAGTTGGGAGCAAGAGTATATAGGTCTTCTATTACAAGTAACCTTTTAATAGAAATCTCTGAACCAATAGGAAATTTTAATCAATCCCTTAAATATTTAATTTGGCATCACATATTTCTCATACTTCCTGGAGAGAAGATAGTCATTCTCTTAGAAAATAGATATTTTATTTAATATTTGGAAAATAGATTCTAAGCTTCTTGAAAGTACTGACAAGGTTATTATGTGGGTATTTTTGCATTCCTAGAAACTAGTACATTGCTTAAACATAGTAGGCACTTAACAAAACTATGTTAATTGATTTTTAATCTACAGTCAAACACATTTTATTTAGTTTGAACTTAATCTAGGATGACATAGATCTCAAGTCTTCCATGTCCTTATATAATGAATAAAAATAGCTAAAATTTTTATAGTTCTTTATATTCACAAAATACTTTATATACATAATCTCATTTTATCCCCACCTCTACAACAATCCAGAGAGGGTAGGTGTAATTATTATTTCATTTGATGAAATGAGGAAACTGAGGCACAGTGTTAAATGGTTAATTCTGGGGCTACACAATAGTAAGTATATGGCAGGATTTGAACAGAGGTTTTCCTAACTCCAGGCCCAATGCTCTATCTACTAATTTCTATTTATAGAAGCTCATTCAGGAACTGTTTATTGCATAAATGGTACCAGTATCTTACAGAATAGCAGAATCCCAAGGATCTGAAAGAGTTAATTCATTTTCAGAAGTATGACAGATATGATGAAGTCCCATGGTAAAAAGAAGACCCTTGTGGAATGTACATGATGGATCCAGTCAAAAGATAACTAGATTCTAAACTTTTCTGGGAAGTTTAGGTTTTAAAGGAGATGTCCCTATCTTATCCATTCATTCCACTTAATTCAGAGTTCATTGACTAGGGGATTGAAAAATAAATCTGAGATTATTTAAGGATTAAGGGAGGGACTACTCATGCAGAAAAGAATCAAGGTGTTATAATGTGTAGTGTCCTTCTGGAGGTGCCTGTTTGGGTGCCAAAATGTAGTGTCCAGACTAGCTCTCTGGAGGATATTGGGACCAGGATCTCGGGATCTTAGTGGAGGAGTACAGGAGGCAGGAGAGCCACCAGGAGGATGGTCAAAGATGCAATGTCTAATTTCCAATCCTCTCAGCCTTTAAATACCTCAGTATGATTACATTGTTACAGCACACTAAGTATATGTGAACTAGAGAACCATTATCTCATCAATCACACTGAGTAAACACCCTGCTATAAGTATTCTTGTTTCAAGTATACTTTTCCAGAGTTCCAGCCCTCTACAATAGTGGACCTCAAACTATGTGAACTGTTCTGCTGTTTCAAAAATAAAATGGGACTAAGAAGTATGTGTGTGTGTGTGTGTGTGTGTGTGTGTATACTATCCTGGCTGACCCCAGGAAATATATAAAGGAGTATATATATATATACACACACACACACACTATATCACTATATATATGTATATATGACTACATACACATACATACATAAGTTTATCCTACCAGTGTTTTAGAGTGGCATAGGAAGTTAGTGATGTTCTCCACTGTTTTTGAATTTAATTGGTAGTCTTATTCTAGGGTTCCTTGTTTTTCATAGTATTTGCTCAATTGCATCAACACTATTTTTGTTAGTCGTTCAGCCAATTTACTATTCAACCAAACTTATCTGGGTACTATGCATCAGGGATTAAAAAAAAAAATAGATAACAAAAGTCCCTGAACTCAAGGAGCTCACATCTAGTGAGACAATGTATCAAAAGTCCCTGAATTGAAGGAGCTCACATCTAGTGAGTGAGAAAATGTACCCAAAGTCCCTGAACTCAAGAAGCTCACATCTAGTGAGTGAAACAGTGTACCCAAAGTCCCTGAATTGAAGGAGCTCACATCTAGTGAGACAATGTATCAAAAGTCCCTGAATTGAAGGAACTCACATCTAGTGAGTGAGACAATGTACCCAAAGTCCCTGAACTGAAGGAACTCACATCTAGTTAGTGAGACAATGTACCAAAGTCCCTGAACTCTAGGAGCTCACATCTAGTGAGTGAAACAATGTACCTAAAGTCCCTGATCTGAAGGAGCTGACATCTAGTGAATGAGACAACTTGGAAACCATTCTACATTCACATGATCTAGATAGATTATATAGAATGTAATCTAGTAGCTAAGAAGACCCAGAAAGACCTCCTGCAGAAGATAAAATTTGAGCTGAGTCTTGAAATAAGTTCTAAAAGTAAGAGGAAGATGTGACGTATGAGAATATTCCAGGTATTGGAACACAGACAAGTTTAAAGTCACAGACTTGGAAGATAGAGCACCATGTATGTGGAATAGCAAACAGATCAACATAGATATATGGGAAAGTGCACAAAGAAAAGTCAAGTGTAAAATGACTAGAAAGGTAGAGAGCTTGTAAAGTACTTTAAATGCCAAGCAGAAGAATTTGTGATTTTTTTTTTGGGGGGGGGTAATAGCAAGCCACTGGAGTTTATTGAATAGGGTTGTGACATGGTCTTATTTTTGCTTTATGAACAACCAAAATGACTTCGTCAGCAAAGCAGGGGAAGCATTGAATTGGTAAGAGAATTGAGATGGGGAGACCAATTAAAAGGACTATGTTAGAGGAGAGGTGAGTAGAACCTAAATTAGGTTCTGATCTGTGGTCTGGAATCCAGTCTATAATCCTGGTTCTTCATTACTTTCTCTGAAAGTTTGCCCAGGTGTTTTTGACCCTAGTTTCGACATCCTTACAGATTAATCTTTTCTTAATTGTTCAATAAGAAAGATCCAATCCCTTCCCTCTGATAACTTTTCTGTCTTTTAAAAAAAGAAAGATGGAAGGAAGTTGAGAGACACATAACAAATAATTCAAAAAATAGAAAATAGGGCCTATATGGGAAGGCTAAAGAAGTTGTTATTGAACACTAATAAAAAAAGAAATCCCAAGTGTGATTTTACAATTACATTCAACTAAATGAAGAATTATTATAAGTAATTAAGTTCATCTCTATAGAGACCAAATGAAATGAATTTAAATTTCAAGATGAATTGAGTTAGAAATGAGGAAAAACTTGATAGAAAAACAATGACTAAAATTGTCTGTCCTTGTACCTTAAAAAAATACAGCTTCAGGATTGTAACATACTAGATAGTTTACTACTGCTTTGCCTGAAGCCCAAGACAAAGACTAGTGATCAGCTCTCATTCTGAAAATCTAAGCTCCTTGTTTTCCTTCATAAATAAATTTCTTTGATTTACAAAATTGTGCTTTGTCTAAAATCATATAGTTATCTTCTGATAGTGTGTGTTTAGGCCTGTGGGTATAAGGACAGTCAATAATATAACCTGTCCCATTATTTTCATGTGTCAGCAATGCCTGTAAGAATTCTTCAAAAGGAGACAAAGAGGCACAGCAAATGAGGAAGAAGGAGTGAGCATTTTAAATCCCTACAAGGCTTAGAGGTCTCATGTCAGTATGAAGACAGTAAATCAAAGTGACAGGTACAGAGGTGTGAGTCCCATAGAGTTCCTCTGAAGGATCAGTTGGATTGCCTGTGGAGGCCACAGGGAAATGACTGTAGTTTCCTTTGATTTGGGCTGTACTAGAGCAGGGAGAGTAAGGATTGACAAAGTTTAGGACTTAAAAGAAAATTTTGTAAAAAGAGTGCCATTCTGGTGTGTTTTTCAGGAAGAACATACACAAAAGATATTTGTCACAGTCCTGGCCTTGGGTGGGAGAGTGTGTATATTAAATTGTTAATGGGGAAATCAGAGCAAGGGGAATTTTTAACTAGCATGACACTACCTTTTTGACTAACCACCTCATCTCTATCTTCTGGGCTCCATCAAGTCCTAGCTAATATGCCACCTTCTAAAGGAAGCTCTCCTGATCCCTCTTAATTTTAGTACATTTGCTCTGTTGATTGTATCCAATTTATTTTGTATTTAGTTTGTTTTATGCATCATTGTTTGTGTATTATATACTATATTAAACTGTGAGTTTTTTGAGAATAGTTCCTGTCATTTAGGGTTTAGCATGGTACTTGGCACATAGTAGATGTTTAATAAATACTTATTGACTGACTCATTGATGGCTTTAAAAAAATCCTGCATTATGTAACTCTATTTTCTGATTCTTAAATTTTATAGACATCTATATGGCATAGTGCCAGACTTGAAGTCAGGAAGATCTGAATTCAAATTTTGCCTTAGAGACTTAATAGTTATGTGACCCTAAACAAGCTCTTTAACTTTTCTTATCCTCAGTTTTCTGATATATAAAACTGCCTCACAAGTTTATTGGGAGAATCAAATGGAATAAAAGATATAAACCACTTTGAAAACCTAAAATTGCTGTTTGTTATCATCATTATTATTATTACTGTTATTGTTTGAAATTTTGAAGTAAAAAAAATGAGACCAATTAAAGCTCAATACTTTGGAGAAGGCTATGGTGAGTATTTAGGTTGTGAGGAAATGAACGAAGATGAATCAATCAACTTTTAGTAAGAATATACTTGTGTGTGTGTGTGTGTGTGTGTGTGTGTGTGTGTGTGTGATAGTTGGAGTTAAGTGGCTTGCCCAGAATCACAGGGCTTGGAAGTATTAAGTATCTGAGACAGGATTTGAACTCAGGTCCTCCCAACTGGAGAACAGGTACTCTGTCCATTGTGCCCTTCAGTTGCCCTAAGAACATACTTCTGAATAGCACTGTGAAGCAATTTCACTTGTACTCTATTCTGTCTCCAGACCCTCCCAGAGCTTTTGCACTGATTTGCTTCACTTAAGTGGATTCCTTAAGAATGTTTACTTATAGAAAAAAATTGAAAAGTTAAATATACTTTTTCATTTATTTCAGAATTTCATAGACTTGTTCCCAAAGAAAACGTTTATGCTCCAAGAAAAATACATTGCTTGCTACCCAAAATATCCAAGGTCTCTGAGAGCCAAATAAATTTAGTTCCCATTAGATTTTCTCCCCAGCTCAACCTCACCCTCTTTTGTATACCACAAATTGGACAAGGTCCTGAATAAATGTTTGTGAAATGAATAAACTATAGATCTAGTTACCCTTCATATAATGTTCATTCCTCTCTCAGACATCTGCTTTATAACATGACATATATTCTTTATATGCTTGTTGATTTGAGGTGAATTGATATACAGCTGAGGTGTTTGTTTAAAGAGGTGATGGCTTTCATCACACCATATATCCTTTGTCACTTATGACCCAAGGTATGAATTGGGCCTGTTGAGACTTCTTAGTTACACACCTAGCTTCATAATCAGGACCATGTGTTTCTTACTATCAAAAGCAGAGATAAAATGTCCAGCTGGGGAGAAAACTGTTTCTAGATCTTTAATATAATCTTCTAGATAATTTCTCCTGATTGTTTGAATTTTCAAAGCAAATGCCTAGTAGAACAGATGACTAAGTCAGTCAAACAGAGATAAATCAAAGTTAATAGACATTAACTTAGAAATATTACTTTATTCCTAGAAATCTGAAAATAAACAACTTCAACAATGCCCAGTAAGCCATTTATTGATCTCAACTCCACTAAGTAAGATTCCCTATGTATAAACATAGTACAAGTTCAACACATCATCCAACTTGCATTGTTCAATATCTTAGTACATTTTAATTTTTTCTTTGTGCATTTCTAATCATTTTTTGAACTGAAATTTTTTTTCCTTCATGAAGAAGATGGACATCGTTTTTTTGTTTGTTTGTTTGTTTGTTTTATCCACTACCCCCCTAAAAAGATGTGCTTTCCTTGGTGAAAAGGGCTTATTAATAATAATGATAGTAAGCACTTAGTACCTTACAATTTGTATAGCAATTTACAAATATTATCTCTCTTGTCCTCATAATAACCCTAGTATTTAGCTACTATTAATTTCCCTACTTTACAGTTGAGAACAGTGAGGAAAAAAAAAGTCAAATTACTTTTCCAAAATAACATAGTTGCTATGTGTATGAGGCAAATTTTGAATTAGATCGGTTTTGTGATTCCAGGTCCAACAATTTATCCATGATGCCATCCAGTTGTCATAGGTAAATGGAAGTAGCTGAATATAAGGAACAAAGATGAATCAACTTTTCGTAAGAATATGCTTCTTTTTTCTTTTGTGAGGCAATTGGAATTAAGTGACTGAACAGAATTCAGCCCAAAAAACATTAACAGAATAATCATGTGGTGTGGGGGTGTAGTGGGTGATGGCAGAGATGGTGATGACGACATGGGTGATAATTAAAGAACATCTTGATGTCAAAAGAATGATAAGAACATTTTAAAAACCTTTGACTAATAAGCAGATATTAATACAGTATTAAATACAATGGTTAATGAACTGTGTTCATATTTCTTCATCACCAATATATTACACAATTAAGATTTGGGGTCACTGTACCAAGTTTCAAATCACATCTCTATTATTCGCTATGCATATGACCTTGAGGAAGTCACCTATGTCCCTGGCATTCATTTTTCTCATGTG
Source organism: Sarcophilus harrisii (assembly GCF_902635505.1). Taxonomy (NCBI): domain Eukaryota; kingdom Metazoa; phylum Chordata; class Mammalia; order Dasyuromorphia; family Dasyuridae; genus Sarcophilus; species Sarcophilus harrisii. Next base: position 526,510,661 of record NC_045428.1, read on the forward strand.
CTAAATGAAAGAGTTGGACTAAATGAACTCTTAACCAGTTTTTAAACTCTAAATGTATCTCCTGATGAATGTATTAAAAGTTTTAATATATTTGTAAGGCAAAGATGTTAAAAAAACTTAAGACTATCTTCTTTTGTTGTTTGTTTCTCTTTAATATGTTATTTTTTGCTCCAGTGACATATAAAAATAATTTTAACATTTGTTTTTAAAACTTAGAGTTCCAAATTCTTTCCCTCCCTTCCTCCTCACTCACTGTGAGAGGGCAAAGAATTAGATATAGCTTATACATGTGTAGTCATGCAGCACATGTTCATTTTAGTCATGTTATAAAAAGAAAACAGATAAAAAAGCATCAAGAAAAATAAAGTTTAAAAAAGTGTAATTAAATCTATATTCAGACACCATCAGTTCTTTGGAGATGGTTAGCATTTTGCATCATATGTCTTTCAGAATTATGTTGGATCATTGTATTGCTGAGAATAGTTATGCAATTCAGAAATGATAATCTTACAAGATTACTACTTTGCATTAGCTCATGTAAATCTAGGTTTTTCTGAGAATCTCCTACTCATCACTTCTTATAGCACAATAGTGTTCCATCACAATCAACAGCACAATTTGTTAAACCATTCCTCAAGTGATAGACATCCTTTCAATTTCCAATTCTTTGCCCCACAAAAATAGCTGCTTTAAATATTTTTTATATATAGATCCTTTTCCTTTTTAAAAAATTAATTTTGGGATAGAGATCTAGAAGTAATATGACTAGGTCAAAGAATATTGGTTTTATAGGACTTCACACATAGTTTCAAATTGCTCTACAGAAGGGTTAACTCAGTTCACAATTTCACCAGCAGTAGCATTAATGTCTCATTTCCTGCACATCTCCTCCAGCATTTGTTATTTTCCTTTTTTGTCCTCTTCACCATTCTAATAGGTATATATAGATATTATCTCAAAATTGTTTTAATTTGCATTTCTCCAATCAATAGTGAATTAGAGCATTTTTTATATGACTATGGGTAGTTTTAATTCCTTCATCTGAAATTTGTTTATAATTGATCAGCTGGGGAAGGACTCTTTTTTTTTTTTTTTTTTTTTAATAATTTGATTCAGTTCCCTAAATGTTTGAGAAACCAGTCTCCTTTGTTAGAAAACTTGCTTCAAAATTTTCCACAGTTACTATTGCTAACTATATTCCCCTCTGTCTTATTAACCACCCCATTTATTCTATTCTCTCTCTCCTTTCACCCCATCCCCTATCAAAAGTGTTTTGTTTTTGACTGTTCCCTCCCCCAGTGTGCCCATTCTTCCATCATCCCTCCCCTTCTTCTCCTATTTCCCCAAAGAATAAAATATATTCCATATCAATTTGAGTGTGTATCTTATTTCCTCTTTGAGCCAATTCTGATGAGGGCAAGTTCACTCACTCCCTATTTCCTCATGCCTTTTCCTTTTCCCCTTCTACCGTTCAAGCTTTTTCTTGACTCTTTCAAATTGGATAATTTACCCAGTTCCACATCTCCATTTTCCTTTCTCTCAGTACATTCTTCTTTTACTTATTAATTTTATTTTTTAAAAATATCATCCTTTCATATTCAACACATACTTCTGCCTTCTATCTATATATGCTCCTTCTAATTGCCCTAATAATGAGAAAATTCTTAGGAGTTTACAAGTATCATTTTCCCATTTAGAAGTGTAAACAGCTTACCCCTATTAAACTCTTTATGATTTCCCTTTCCTGTTTATTACCTTTCTATGTTCTCTTGCATCTTATATTTGCAAGTCAAATTTTCTGTTCAGCTCTGGCTTTTAAATAAAAAATGCTTGAAAGTCCTCTATTTCATTGAATATCCTTTTTTTTTCCTCCTAAAGGATTATACTAAGTTTTTCTGAATAGGTGATTCTTAGTAATCTTCGCTCTTTTGCCCTCTGGAATATTATATTCCTGGAAATTTAAACTTTTAATGTTGAAGTTGATAAATTTTGTGTTATTATGACTGTGGTTTCATGATATATGGATTGTTTTTTCTGATTGCTTGCTATATTTTCTCTTTGACCTGGGAGTTCTGGAATTTGGCTAAAATGTTCCTGAGAGTTTTCATTTTGGGATCTCTTTCAGGAGGTGAATGCTGTATTCTTTCAATATCTATTTATTCTCTGGTTCTAGAATATCAGAGCATTTTCCATGATAATTTGTTGGCGGGGGGGAAATGTCTAGACTCTTTTTTTGATCATGACCTTCAGGCAGTTCAATAATCTTTACATGATTTCTCCTGGATCTATTTTACAGATTAGGAATTTTCCCAATGAGATGTTTAACATTGTCTTCTGTTTTTTCATCTTTTGGTTTTACTTTATTGTTTCTTGGTTTCTCATAAAGTTATTGGCTTCCATTGTTCAATTCCAATTTTTAAGGAATTATTTCCTTTAGTGAGCTTTTATAATTCCCTTTCCATTTAGCCAATTCAACTTTTTAAGGAATTTCTTTCTTCAGTAAATTTTTCTGCCTCTTTTTCTGTTTGGTCAACTCTACTTTTTAAGGCATTCTTTTACTCATTAGCTTTTTGTACCTCAACTGTGCTTCATTTGGCCTGCTCTGTTTTTTTAAGGTGTTAATTTCTTCAGGATTTTTTGTGTCTCTAAGACCAAACCATTAGTTTGTTTTTTGTGATTTTCTCATATCACTTTCATTTTTTCTTTCCAAGTTTTCTTCTGTCTTTCCTGATTTTCAAAATTCTTTTCTGAGCTTTTCCATGCCTTGAGACCAATTCATATTTTTCTTGGAGACTTTTGATGTAGCAGATTTGACTTTGTTTTCTTCTTCTGAGTATGTGTTTTGATCTTTCTAGACACCATAGTAACTTTCTATGGTCAGAATGTTTTTTTTTGTTGTTGTTGTTTGTTCACTTTCCTAGTCTTTTTGTTGACTTTTAATTCTTTGTTAAAATAGGAGAACATTTTATCTCAAACTTCAGGAGTTTTGTGCAATTGTTTTTAAAGATACTTCTAGGGATCTATAAGTTTTCAGTTCTTTCAAGGTGGTTTGGTTTAAGGAGAGGTATATTTACTACTGTCTTGGTTTTGTTCTGGCTTGTGAGTGACCACAAATACTTTTCTTCCTTGGAACAGTGAAGAAGGTCTCCACTCCACTATGGCTGCAAGCTCTGGTATGCTAGTACTTCTCCTTGTCCTGGGACAGCCATACAAGCCTGCAACTTGGATCTGTGTATGGGCAAAGCAACAGAATCCTGCCTCAGTGCTAGCATAGAGACTCCCATAATATCCTTCTGACAAGTTGTTTGAACCCCTTTACTGTCTGTGAGTTGAGAGCTCTGGAATCAGCTGCTGCTGCTACTGCTGATTCAATGGTTCCAAATGCCTGCTCCTGGTTTTTCTGGGTCTGCATCTAACTCTATACTCTGCTGAATTATACTCCATTTTCACTCAGGTATGACAGATCTTTCCTGCTAATCTTTTAAATTATCTTTACCTTTTAAATGATTTATTAGTTATATTTTATTAATTAAATTATTTTGATTATTTCACCCCATCCTTTTGTGAGTTCTGCTGCTCTAGGAATTGTTTTGATGCATTATTTAAAGGAATTTGGAGGAATTTTTGGGAGAACTCCAGTAAATTACTGCCTTTTTCCTACCATCTTGGCTCTGCTCCCAGATAATATCTTCTTAACAATGTAGTCTGGCCGTTTTGCTATTGTTCATTAGTGGTCATTAGGAGAAAATTGAGATAAGATGGGAAGGAAGGTTCAAATTCCCAAATAACGAATATGAGAGTAGGAAAATAATAATAAATGCTTTCTTCATGGCTCTCTAACTCAGCAGGTTAAAAATTTCTTCATAAACAAGTATCCAGGAAGTTTTTCATTGACTAAAGGTTCGAAAGAAAGTGTATACCATAGGTACACAAATCAAGTTGCATTTGTGCTGCAGGCTGTCTTAAAGAATGAAAAATGGAAACTGTTTATAGCTAAGCATGAGCTCTGTCAAACTATCCTTAGGTTATCTTTATGTAAAATCTCTATCACTTGTCTTTAACTTGTCAGCACTGAAAATATCTTTTTTTTTTTTTTTTTTTTTTTTTTTTTTTTTGGTGCATAAATCTTATTTTCATTGGTACTTATTAACTAGTCAGATAGAGGTTAGGCTTATAGATTCTCTGAACACCCCATAACTTGAGTTATGATAAGGAAATGTATATAACTGTAAGGAGATGCTAAGGGGTGGGAAATGAAATGGGTGGTATGATAGTTATCACCAGTACTACATAGAACTCTAAACTGGGCTTCTCCACCAAGATATCAGCAGGAAGAAAAGGGAAAATGGGTAATGTCCAGACTGGCCATGTGAAAGGTCAGTATAGCAGCTAATTAATCTTGCAAGGTCACAAGAATAGTTTTAGAGCTGCTACTCCATGACCTTAGATGTGAAGACTATCAGATTTATCATTTTTCACTTTATTCTCCCAATAGTCTTCTGAATGGATTAGAAGCTTAAATAAGGTGACCTGCTTAAGGTCAACTGAATTATAGCTATCGAGTTTTTATGTCCTGTACATCAATATCTATTGATGAAATAAAATCTTATTAGTTCTCTGAGATAAAATTCATTTCTTTTCCTGGTCTTTACTTCACATCACAGAATTTCCAAAGGCTTAGACTTATAGAATCCTACAAATTAAGTCCACAGATAATATTTTTCTTTTCCCTTGGTTTAATGCTGTACTTTTAGAAGAGAGTGGGGAAAAGTCATTGGCACAAATGTTTCCAAGCCTAAAAGCTGACTTGAATGTAAGTAGCCACTTTAACATGAGAGGGAAAGACACCTACATTTTCTATTAGAGATAAAAAGGATTAATGAAAAATCAGGAAGTGGGGATTAAAATAAACCCTAAAAGAATAGATGACTTGCCTAGTCTCCAAGTATTCTAAGTCAGAACAAAAAAGAAAAATTCATCTGAATTTTGAAAGGCCTGAATTTGTTGCATTCATTTTATTAACTTGTGTGTAGTACTGTGGATTCCCCTGAGAAGAAAACAGAAATTAGCAACAAGTAATGAGGCATCACCATGTTTCCTCTGGGAATACCTTTCTTTATTTTTATAGCAAATATCCTGGCTCATGGCTTTAATATATATTATTCCACAGAATTTTTATCATTCCACATACTTACGGTTATAGCAGTTGAAATTTTTTAAAAAATTGAATGTCTATATAGATTATATACACACATACATATATGTGATATAAAATTGTTTTGCTTAAACATGTATTCTTTGTTATAATATTTTGTTTTAGATTAATCAATTTCTTTTGAAAACTTTGTGAATATTACAGTGGTAAAAGTATAAAATAATAATAACTAATGACATTTATATATATGCTTAAAGGTTTGCAAAGCATGTTATCTGCATTATCTCATTTGATCCTCAAAACTCTTAGAAGTAGGTACTTTTATTATCTACATTTTACAGATGAGAAAACTAAAATTTAAGAAAATTAAGCAATTTGCTCAGGGTGACACAGTTAAGTATCTGAGGCAAAATTTGAATTCAGATCTTCCTTATTTTTAGGTCCAATGTTATTATATTTATTGTTCCATCTAACAGCCTTCTTATTCTTTGAGGAAGATACGGTTGATATTGTTTCAAATAAGGAAACTAAGATTAGTAAAATTAAATGATCTATCTATTAAGCTACTAAATATTCTAGGCAGAATTTGATTCTAGACTTCTTAAACTTAATTCCAACATACTATCCAATTTATTGTACAACTTCTGTAGAGAAAGTGGTTAATGTGTCAAATCCAGGTGCACATTGTATGTTTAGCACAATTTTTCAATTAGAAATTTTCTTTGAATAAGAAATAAGACCTAGGCCTGGAGGTGGTAATCATTCAACAATATTTTATTATCTACTTTTAGCTTTAATATTCTGTTTCCTGGTTCTATCTATAGACTTGTCAGAGATAAGAAAAAGTAAGATTTCTCTCTCTTTCCATTTTACTAACTGTTGCTTCTGCTTTATTGTTCATTTTGTTGATGTGTAAAATTTTGCTTATACATAACTGCATGCAGGCATTTTAATAACATAGAACCTCATTGAAACTTGTACAGTTGCTCCACAGAATGTTTGAGAATTCAAGAGTTAGTGTTTTCAACAGTCTGAGAAAAGACCCTTAAATGATCAAATGGAATGGGCATCTGAGATGAGATGATGAATGAGAAGTTGGACATTTGTCTTGATCTTCCTGAAACTAAGTCTTCATAGAACAACTTCATTTTTTGCCACATTTCCATATCCACCTATTAAAATACAGGTAGAAAGGCATTAAAAACCAAATGTAAATTACATTTGAATTTTCTTTCTTTTGGGATTATTCATAATTCAGATCATAAGAATATAACTTTTACATTTTCATTATGGGACATTGGGAATATCTTTAACATAATATTTTAATACCAAATATTACATTATATTCAACAAGGATTTATTCATTGAGTGGACCAACACTGTATGAGACATTGGAAATACAAAGGAAAATTTTAAAAGGATCCCTATTCTCCATTCCTTACATTCTAATGGGGGAGACAGTGTACGGTGTATAAGAAAAGCAGAAGATACACAAAATGAATTCACTATTGTTTGGGACAAGAGGGCCCTAGTAGTTACTGGAATTATGATTAAGTAGAAGGTGGTTCTTGAAATGAATCTAGAAAGAAACTAGTCATTCTAATAGGTGAGGAAAGATGGAATGACTTCAAGAAACTGGGACAAAAGGAATAGGTAATAAGCTTTTCTCAGAACAACTCATTTGAAGTATCCAAAAACTGGCGACATATAAAAGAAGCTGGGACAGTAAATGGTTGAATATATAGATATAAAAGTCATCTGTGTAGCAATTGTAATTGAAACTCATGAGAACTGAGTGGGTTATCAAAAAAAAAAAGTGGAGCAAGAGAAGACTCAGGGCAGAATCTTGGGGTATTATAGCTTAATGACTAGAACAGATTAAAAAAAAGGTATTGGAAAGGGAAAATAAAGATATTGTTAGAAAAAAAGGTCAAATGGTAACCTATTGGAGAAAAAATAATTTCCTGTTTTATCCTCACTTTATCAAATTGTTTGTCTCTTATTCATTCCCTTCTGGAAGATTGATGTACTTTGGCATTCAGGCATTCTGGAGGGCAAACTCAGATACCTGTGCATATAATTGAATGGTGTGATCCACCCAATATATTTCTTTTTTAATACTAATCATCAAAAATTAACAAAGACAGAATTATTTTTCATAATTCTAGAGTATTTTTTAATTCTAAAATATTCTCTTTGGCATTTTTTCATTACAAAGTTTCATGGTATAGTTGTGGTTTTGAGAAATGCTAAAAAACATATTTTAAAAACTTAGAACAGTAACATTCTTCTGAATAAAAGACAGACCATCTCTATCTATCTATAAACATATAGTTATAGATGCATATATACACACATATACAACAGACACACAATACATGCATGTATATGTGTGTGTATAAATACTTTTGGGGGAGTTATTTTTGAAAACTATCAAACAATTCTCAAAAGTTTGTCTCTGGGTCATGTAACCAATTTACCCATGATTTCCCTGACTAGAGTACACTCATGACAGTAATGCTGAATTATACAATTATGTACTACGTTATTTATACAGCAGGCATTATTTACCCTTTGGTTAGATTTCCTGTGTTGCTCTTAGTGAAGTCTTTGATCTTTTGTAACAAGTTTTAAAAGGCTTCCATGCCACCCAGTTGGTCTATGGCAGGTTGATAGCATTGATTCTTTTAAAATAATCCATTGAAATCTAAGCAGCTTTTGCTTCCCTATGGCTAAGGGTTTAAAAGTTCTTAATTTCAATTGGACAGTTCTATCTGAATCACTATTTCTTAATCTAGAATTCAGCATCTCTTTCAGCCAATTCCCTGACTATCTAACCTCATTTAGTTTCTATTCTTTGAATAGAAATTATCCCATTGTGTCTTATTTTATGTGTTTAATAAAGAACAAAAGAAAAGCTCTTTTAATTTAAACATGGTTTACATTTAGTAAGTATTCTATGCTAACCCCATGAAGCAACCCAGTATATACAGCATGTTCCACAGTGTAGCTACTTTTATAATTCAATTTAATAAAAATTAAATAGCTACTATGTAGATGCATATGTAGATGCATCTTACACCTTACTAGAAGTTAATGATACAAAATAGGAAACTGACTCAGGTCTTACTTCCAAGGAGTTTACAATCTAAGATCAAGAGAGAAAAGTATACAGATAGTTTTTCCCTATCTCTATGATTTGTAACTATCCACTCCCTCCCTCACCCTCAACTTACACCAAAGATCGAGGACCCAAGTCTGATCCTGGGACTGTTCCTTTCCTCTTAGTCCATGGAGTTATTTTCTTTCTGAGGCCCATCCTTCCACTCTAAAAAATTCCAGGGAAATCTCTAGGATAGTCTTAAAGTATGCTTAGATCTACATTTTCTCCCAAATGGATAACTGTCCCTAATTCTTCTATAGCTACTCAATATAAAATATGTACATCATATATAGCCTTCAGGGGAATTCTGGCAAATGTTTAACATTTAATTTTCTGGGGGAAAAGAATGTACAAATCAAGTCCTGATTTGTATCCTTTGCTAATTTCTAAGATGTAAATGCTCATACTGAAAATGTTGGTATTAGCAACTGCTGATTTTTGAGGCATAAATCTTCACACTGAAAGTTTAATAATCTCTGCCTGGGGAGCTCTAACATATCCCTGGATGTAATCTTTATTTCCACAACAGAAATATATCTAATACTCCAAAGATTCAAAGGACCCATATCCAAATATAGGAACATAAAGAACTTAAATTGCATATTAGACTTTTCCCAGAAAGTAAACACACTTTGGGAGACTGCTGAATAAATCCTTCTCATTGGCAAGGTAGAATCTCTTGCCCTTTACATGACATTGCTCTTGTCCTGCAGATAAAAGGCAACCATCTTTTGGCAGCTCTCTTTGTCTTCTAAAGATTGTTTGCTGAAAAAATGTTCTCTTTCTGGGTAAGGTCCAATGCCCAAGCATAAAACTCAAGAATGATTCAATTTGAGAACTCTTTAACTTGCATGGAAATTCCATTCTAAGAAATACTCTAATGAAACCTGTGCTCAGTAGCAGAAAGGCAGAGGGTAATCATGAAGCATAGGCGGTTTACCATGTGCTTTTCTTGCCAGTCTCTATTCCCTGATCCAGGGAAAGAGGTGTGGATGAGTAGAATGTGAAAGACCTGTTTTTCAAGGCCCCTTTTTTAATCTCTTGCCCTTCAGAAAAAGACAGAAGACACAAGATGAATAGGGACTATTGGAAATAGAAAGCAAGAAAAGAAAAGGAAAGGAGTGATTTCATATTCCATTTTTGTTTCATGGGCAAAGGATATTTCTTCCGATAAAAGTCTGTCCCTACTAAATCTCAATTGTTAATCATCTCATACTTAACTGGGAACCAATCAGAGGAGTTCCCTGTGTCCTCTTAGCCAGGAGTCATGTACATCTCCATGGAAGGAGACCTTCAATTATACCTTGTAATTTAAAAAAAATTAAACTTTATATTTTTCTTTGAACATAAATATATTTTCCCTCCTGCCCATGCCGGGCACCACTAGGGAAAAAAGAAAAAAAAAAAGAAAAACTCTGTAACAAATATGCATAGTCAAGGAAAACTTTAAAAATATTGTAATATACAATAGTAATTTAATATAACATGCTACATACACATTAATATTTCCTTTTAATAATCTAGTCACTAGTTCCAATAGGTATCATTTGAGGTAATTTACTTAAATATTCTGATTTTTCAAAATAATGCATGAGTTTGGTATGAGTTAATTGTCAAGAAATGAGCCCAGCAAATGTATTGTTATTATGGTACAATGGATACCCTATGAATATTGCCCTTTTGTCACTTTTAATTAAATGAATGTCCATCTTCTACCTATAAAGTCACCAGGAGGCAATGGTTTCAGATGTAATTATTATTTTATTTTCTATAAACTTCAATTCTGTTTTAGACATAAACAGTCCCAAAGAAGCTTCTTTGTATGCAACAATATCATACAATTGCATGTTCAGAATATTGCTTTAAGTGACTTGTTGTCCCTACCTGCTTTTTATCAAGATTTCTTGCAGCATCATAAACATATCATGATATTGAATGTTAGTTGATTCCCAGTAACAAATTCACTAGAATTTATTATTTGCATACTTTTGATTGAAAATGTTTGTTATGTTAATGATTCTCATTGGTTAAGGCACCTGTGCTTATCAGGTAGATGAAAGATGGGGTAACAGTTAGTTTGCTGGATGTCTTCAGCCATCCTTTTCTTCTTGTTCTCAGACAAATTAATTCCTTGAAAAAAATATATGCATATAGATACACATTATATATGTACACACAAAATATTTACATATTTTTATATATTAATTCTTTGAATATATATATGTACATTATATATATATATTTATTAAGCCTTTTATACATATATTCTTATTCGGTCCAATAGCACTATAAGTAATAAGTATTATGGTGCAGTGAGGGAAAAAAATGTAGAAAATCTAGGCCCAAGTTCTAGGTTCATCACTTACAGGCTTGGTTATTTTTGTAATCTTTTATCATCTAATTTTGTACTCTATAAAATAGGCATAATAGTACATGGCATTTCTGCCACCAGCGTTGTTGTGAGGATCAAATGGGATAAGGGACATATAAAAGTTCTTTGCAAGCTGTAAAATGTAACAGAAATGTAAAGTTGTGACATTTTGTAATTTCTTATTAGGAGAAATTTCTTATAAAATCTATATTATTTGACTTCTATTTTTCCAAAGGAAAAAAGCATGTTCATCTAAGTAAAAAGGATAGGAAAATATATTTTACCTCTTATCTTTAAAGTAGCATTTTTCAGGCTAATTAAATTCTGAACCCCAAAGGAGTGCTAGGATGTTTCAACAAATGTCTATATTGATGAACCCCTGAGTCGTGATAATATTGTATAATTTTACAATCCTGACTAGTTAGGATTCTTCTGGGTCTTTCATTTTCTCTGGGCATTTTCTTTCTCAGTTCTTGAGTTAGTGACAAAGGTACCCTAGGGATATAGGACCTGGGCTGCAGGACCTAATTAGAGCTGAGAATAGAGACAAGGAATCTCCCAATCTAGAGATATCATTAATTGTTTAGATCAGTTCAGTTCCTTGGCCAGGAAATTTGGAGGAACTGTTAGAGAGTGATTTTGATGGGGGTAGAGACATTGGGATGAGGAGTGATTAAAGTCTGGCTATCTGATTCTGTATTTCGGAAAATTCAGACAGATCATTAATGTGAATGCATTTGTTTATGTATATGAACAGTTTATGTCTATTCTCTATACAAAATCATTCTGATTGCCTAAAGTCTTTAAAGATTAATGCCACCTGACAAAGAGGACTAATATGAGTTTTAATCTTGGAGATAATTTGGTTTCTTATCATTTGAACCAAGAGAAATGCTAAAAGCACTTGGCAAGTGCTAAAAGCACTTAGGTGGGATTGATTTTCGAAGCAAAGTTTTTGCTGTTGTTGTTGTTGTTGTTATTGTGTTTTGTTTTTGTTATTAGTTTCACCAAAATAGTAGTGCATCACTTTGCACAGTGATCTCTAACAAAAAAAAAAATTACATTCTCTCTGATTAGAACTAGATTATAGTGAAAATTATCAGATATGCTTAGAAAAGAAGACATTAATTTCCTCATCTTTTCTAGTTCTAATTTTATAATTCAGAGGTTTACTTATGACAAAGATCGATTATAGTTCCTAAATCTTTGTTTCTGCTGCTTGGAACAAAATCAAATCAACAATTATTTGTTTAGTATTTGAAAGGTAGAAAATGCTGTGGTAGACACAGAAGAATAGAAAACATGGTAACTCCAAGAACTCAAATCTAATTGGGGAGAGGTGACACACTCTGCCAAAAATTAAATAATTAAAGAGATAAAGCCTGGATCTACAGTTTCACTGATATTGAAAATTCCCCAATTAAACAAACAAACAAACTAAACTCTCTACTAAAGCAGACTGGCACTTCTCCAGAATATATAGCAATGGAGAATTGCCTATGACACTGAGAGAATATTATGGGTTCAGGATTGCAGAGCTAGTATGTCGGTGGGAGGCTTGAACCCAGATTTTACTGGACCTGGATTTTCATCAAACATTCTATCCACTTCAATATGTTGCCTCTTAAATAAAGCCAAAAGATTTAAATAACAAATAAAAGCCATTATAAAACAATAACATCTTTGTGGCAACGAAGGGAAGTTTGATTATTTATTCAGATGATATAGAAAGAACTAGAAACATGTCTGTTCTTGCTACTTAGTACTGCATCTGACTTTGGTAATATGGTGATTCTCTAAAAAGAGAAAATAGTCCTAAACAAAGCAACACCTACTGTACTAGGATTAATCTGTAGGAGGAAAGAAAAAAGAAAACATCCCAGACATGTCAATGGTAGCTAAATGAAGTGGATTTTTAGTTTTGATTAGCTGTGTGGAACATCCACATTTTCCCCCTTGACAATAGAAACCTCGGCATGGAGCCACATTGTCAACAGTTCAGACAAAGACAGACACCAGACAGAACCATCTTATCAACATTTGTTTATCCCCAAAGCAAGCCATTTATATTCCTTCTCACTTAGTACTATATCAGTACTCTGCATCACTCCCTTTGCTTAATGCCTGATATTATCTTGTGACTGGTTCAAAACCAGCCACCTGCAACACAGCTCTGAAAGTCAGAGGTTACAGTAGAGTGTCTGGGAGTGTATAAGCAAGAGGTAAAGGAGAGGGATTAGTAGGAATGAAAATATTGTGCCCCATAATTAGTCATAAATCTTTATGTGTGACCAATAAATACACTTTTGGGGGAGGGGAGGAGTCAAGGATTTGAGTTGTCTAATATTTTACAACTAATCCTTGCTTAGCAAAAAGAAAAGTTCAATAACCAGATAATTCTAAAGTGGCAGTCTCAATAAAGATGGTTATAGAATATTAAGGAAAAACATGAATGACAATTATGTAAAATCAAAAACAAAGGACAAAACTTTTAAAAAATAAGACCATTTCAATGGAGATATTTACTTCTTAGGGATTATATCAGGTATGACACTGCTGATTTAGGCTACTGAATTTCCTTTTACTGGATTCTGGCTTTAATTTCTCAATCCCATGTCTTTGGAAGCAATATATCAGGTGATAAACCAGAACATGAAATGACATGTATACTTCATGCACATTTGCTTAGCAGCTGAGACACAAGTGGATAATATTGCTCAGTCAATGAATTTCCTTCAAAATGTTATCCTCAATTAGGTCCCTGTCCTACTTTGTTCAGATAGCATTATTTAGGCTGTTGTCAGCCAAAATATCTTTTTTATTAAACAAATGATTATAAAGTAACAACCCAATCCATTTTGTAAACATTGTTTTCTTTTTTTTTTAGGGAAATAAAAACTCAGCAGAAAAAAATTTCCCCATTAAAAAAAAAAAAAAAAGATCTATTACAGATGAGGTTTAATAGTCCTTGACATATGCTACTTGTGAATATAGTGGGGAAAAATATATTCAACTATATCTTGACATAAAGGTAGAAAAAGGATCACATTATAAAACTTGAAATTAAAGGATCAACTGAGTCTTATTGAAAAAACAACAACAAAAAAAACAACGCAACTTTTACTGAATTGTTTTGAATTGAATTGTGCTTTGAGCACTTAAGACTGATTCTGTGACCCACCAGGAACAACTTGATTATATCATTTATTCATCAATGTAATGAACATAAGAATATATCAATGATTACTATCATTCTGAGGGTAATGCCTTTTTAATAAAATGATCATAATCATAACACTCAGACACTTATAGATGACTGGGCAAATCACATAATTTCTGTTTGCTTTAGTTTCTTCATCTGTAAAATGGGATTAATAATAGTCATTGCCTTTCAAGGTTGTTATGAGGATCACATAAGAAAATATTTGTGAAGTGTTTATCATAGTACATGATATATAGTAGATTCTTAATAAACAATTGCTTGTTTGCTTCCTTTCATCCTTTCTTCCTTCTCTCCTTCCTTTCCTTCCTTCCTCCCTTCCTTCCTCCCTCTCTCGTTTCCTCCCTCCTTCCTTCTCTTCCCTCCCTCCCTTCATTCTCTTTCTTTCTCCCTCCCTCTTTCTTTTTTTCCCTCCCTTATTTCCCTTTCTCTTCCCTTCTTTTCCTTCTCCTTTCCTTTCTTCCCTTCATCCCTCCCTCCCTTTCTTCCTTTCACCCCTTCTTTTCTCCCTCCCTTCCATCAATCCCTCCCTCCCTCTCTACCATCCCTCCTTCTCTTCCTCCCTTTCCTTCCATGCTAATGCTCTATTATAAAACAATTTTGAGCCAGTTTTAATAGGTTTACAGGGGGAAAAAAAGCAGTCATAAATACTAAAGAGGAATGGTACTTTATTTAAACTCTAGTAGTTTTTTCTTTTATTATGGATGTTATGATTGTTTTTCAATATCATTACCACATTGGGGAAGAGATAAAGTAATATCTACAAATGGCTTTTTTGTTTAAAAGCTAATGGCTAATCTGCATTACTACTGGAACTGTTTTTTTTTTTTCTTTTTTTTTCACCTAGTAACTAATGTCAGACTGGCATTTCACTAAGAATATCAAAGAAAACCAAAGTCAAGCAGAAAGAACTTGAATCCAGGAAAACTCCACCAGGAAGGCTACTCATGAGCAAAAAAAAAAATGGTGTTCAGAATAAAATGGTGGTTTGTTTCATTTTTTTAAACGTTATTTTAAAAGTTACAAGGAAAAATGGTAGGGTACTTTTTCTAATAGTAGAAAACTTACAAAACTGAAGAACTTTACTTCATCATCAGTGACACAGAAAATAAATTCAAGAAGTCATCTGTCCTAGTCTTTTTCCCTCTAGGATTTGTAATGCAAAGGGCATTTAAAATCAAGCTAGGAGTCAGAATCATTATGTCACAGTTTAAAAAAAATGCATGCAGATCTCAATAACAAGGTCTTGGCCCAATTTGCAAAGAAAGCAAAGAATTGTCTTTGATATTTGATTTGGCACCTCTTTTTCTATCTCCCATGGGCTAACTTTGATCCTGTTCTTTTATTAGGAACTTTCATTTGCTCTGAGAACTTTAAACACAGTTGAAACTCATTTCTATGTTTATTTTTCTGTCATTTTCTCTTCAGTTCAATCCTGACTCCCTTTTCCATCAGTCACACTCTATCCTTGGTGGTCAACACTCAACATTGTACTCATAATAAATGATCCTTCCTTCTTCTATAATTGTATATATTCACAGGAGGTACTAATTTCTATGGCTAAAAAATTGATTCTCTTGAACTTCACTATGCTGATCTCAGCACTGTACCAGAAGTCTTTTTGGCCTCATGGGATGTGCCAGAAATTTCTCTCTTCTGGAATAGTCCAGGAGGACTTTAGAGAAGGGATATAATTTCTTCATTGTTCCTAATGATTTGGACTCTCTGAGGGAAAAGGAGTCTTTTCCCCTTCTTGTATTACTCTTCAATGCATCAACAATTGGTGCCTCATAGAATATTAAATCCCTTAAAGCTGTTTCTCAATCCTAGCCTTCCTCTCTGTGTCTGATTTCCTTCCACCTAAGTCTGTTCACTTGCTGACTTGGTATAGCTATTAGAACCAGCCTTTTATTTTGCTCTTTATCTCATTCTATGTGTATGGTTTGTTACATTACCTTTCTCCAGCCTCCGTTCCTAGTACTTTTGGAGACTTGGGAAAGTTTTTGTTTTCCTTTGTTATCCATTAAGCTTCCAGCAATTATGGGGCCATAACTAGCATCCCAGTTCCATTTAACACTAGATTAGTTTTTATAAAGGAATATTTATTTTAAATATATAGCAAGAATATACATATCCCCCAACACCTCAGGGCATAACTTCCTCTATACCACTTTGTTTTCTAAGGTGAGAAATATTATGATCATACTTTAGCTCATAGTTTTCATAGGATAAAACACACCAAGTTCAAGTCCCAAAATCCAGTAGACCTGTCCTTGACCAATTAGTCTGCCGGGGCCTTTTTGCAATGCTGGCATCTATGTAGGCTAGGTTTCTGGATTATGGGATCACAATTACTCTAGCTCCCAAGTCAGACTCCATCCCTGTACTTAAAACTTAAAAGAACAAATGAAACAGACCAAAACTCCAATCCAACTTATTACCAGCCACCGTGGTCCATGGGGAGGGAGAAAGTGGTCCTTAGGCATCCCTTTCCCTCACTTTCTGCACGGTATCATTTGCTATGAGTAAACGAGTCCTTTATCTACCTTATAGGCTTGTTGTAAAAATTAAATGAGGTAATATTTGTAAACAATTCAGTACAGTTCTAAGTATTAGGTGTTATATAAATATTTATTCTCCTTTACTCTCACCCCACTCTCATCCCACCCTTGCCTACATCCCCCATATACAAAAGATGCTTCCAGTTTCCTTTGTGAGGGGCACCTCTACATCTCAACTCTAAATTTAAGTCCTTAGTCTAATGCCTTTTTTCAGGTCAATCAGCAATTCAGGCCAATTTTCCAGGTGTTCTTTGATGACTCAGCATCAAGTTGCCCTCCCATGGGAGTGGTTTTACACAGCATTCTCATAATAATTTTATACTGTCAAAATACTTTCATTAGAACAGAAAATAGTAACAAGTCTCTACCAACATCAAGACAAGAGGTGCTCTGCCAAAGTTTCCATCTTTTCCCTCTCACAAATAGGAATTACTTTTACTATTCTGAACTGGAGAATCCCAGTTTAAGATAATATCAATAGTTAGAACTTCATATACTTTATTTAACCTACCAAACTTTCATTAGCTTCTATTCTTTAGCACAAGTATCTAGTTTTTTTCCTAATTAACTCTACTACCTTCCTGTTTTTCATCTCAGTAGGATTGCTAAAGAGTCATTTAAAATTCTACAAACACAGATTATCATTCATTTCCTTTTAATTCTAGAGTTTTGCTTTTTCTTAATAGCCATGCTTTAAAAGCCTCAACCTAGATTCATGATTGTTTTATCTTTCTCTTCATTTTGGAAAGAATGAAAATGATAGTGATTCCCTGTTTAGAATCCTAAGAATTCCCAGGTTAGAATCCCAAGATTTAAGATCAGTATGGATGCCAGAAATACAAATTCAAAATAATGGCTTTGTTGACAAGGAAACTAAGATAAAAAGAATTTAAATGATTAGTTAGATTAAGATGACTAAGTAAATGAGATCCAATGAACTTCTTTTCATATTGTTCAAACATAAAAGCAATCTTGATGTTACTAAATGATAGTCATCCCATAGACCTAACACATTCCCACTTGAATTGAGCTACATCTGTCAGTCTTGATGATTTGAAATTTCTTACACTAAATAAAGGAGGTTTTAGCAGAAAAGAAAAATCCTTATCTGTCACAATATGAACACAGACTCACTAAATATCAGAACAAATGTTTTTATTCTTGCCATATCCACTTTATTTCAAATAAATCATTGCCTACATTGTTCTTGTACTAATTGGTTGTTACTGCATATTTGGCTAGTTCATCTTTCATCTATGATTTCTCTTTTTTTTCCTATGCAGAGTGAATCACAGCATTGCATAATTTCAGGGGTGCAAGGAACCCCAGAGGACGCTATCCATATCTGAATAAGAATTCTCTTACAATCAAGCATTCACCCAACCTTTACTTAAGGACCTCTGAGCACTTTAGTCTAGTCTACTTTTAAAAAACTCATTGGTATTAACAATGGTTAGCATTTATATAACACTATAAGATTTGAACTGTATGGTTTCCAGGAATCATTAGAAAGATTTTTTTCTTCTAACTAGCCTAAATCTACAAGCAACTTCTACCCATATTTCAAAGTTATGCCCCATGGGGCCAAGTGAAACAAGCTTACTCTGTTTTTCACATGCCAGTTCTTCAAATACTTGAAAACAGTTCTGTGTCTCTAACATCTTTTGTCCTTTTGTAGCAGTCCTCGTATGGCATTATTTCAAGATACTTCACCAGTCTTGTTAACTTCCTTAGAATTCCCAGTGATTTCCTAAAATGTGCTACCAAGAACTGATCACAATCCTTCAGATGCAGTTGGACTAAGGCAACACAGAGCAAAACAATCATCTTTCTAGTCTTAGGCTTTCTATTGCATGCTGGGCAACCACAACTTCTTTATGCGTGACCAAATGTACTATTATGACAGATTTTCTTTTCATTTAAAAAAAATCTGAAATCTTACTCCTGTCAAAAGAAATATTTATGAAATACCAAAAGCAAATGACAGGTTAATAGTGGACCCTTTGGGATTTGGGGGATTTGCAGGAAAGCTCTGAAGTCCCTTCTAGGATTCAATTCAAGGTGAATGGGTCATTTAGTTATTTTAACTCTCAGTATTTGATTTTAAAAAATAGAGAAAGTATTGTTTGAAGTTCTGGGAGAGTTACTGCTTCCTTCCCTGCTTTAAATCTGTCTAAATGACCTGAACAAAGAAATTGGCCACAAATGTCTAGCAAAACCTCCTACCTAGAAGGAGAAGCTAGGCAGCGCAAGAAATATAAAGGCATTTCAAATATCTCAGAACTAGGTCAACACCCAGGGATGGAATTTAATATAAAAATAAAAAAAGGTATTATTTGTGATGTGGTGTGGGTTTGCCCAAAATGTGAAGATTTGAAAACCATTAAAAAGGGGGATGAATGAGGATGACTGGTTCAAAGTAGTAGCAGTCATATTTTAACAATTGCAAAACCATATTCAAAACAGTAAACTACACTTGCAAGATACACAAAAAGTCAGATTTTACTTGGAACCAAATAGAATTACACTTATTCTAACTATAATATTAAGAGTGCCAGTAATATGGTTGTAAACTGTTGAGACAACTATTCATCTTCCTTAGACACTCTGAATCATCAAATTCGCTGAAGCAAAGTTGATACTTTAATTTTATTCCTTTTTTTAAAAAATTCTGTTTTGGATTTGGTCCTTTTTCTTCAATTTTTTCCATTTTCTCCTTGGATTTTTCTCTTCTAGTTACATTTCTTTTCCTTTTTTTTTTTTTTTTTTTAAATCTTTATCTTTCTCCCATTTTCCTTCTCCCTCTTTCCCCTCCATTTCTCTCCTTTATTCTCAATTTTTATTGGAATTCAGAACATTGACCCCAGTGGATTAAGTGAAGGATACCTTGGGAGCCCCATCTCCTTTCATGTAATTTCTTAGCTGCTTTTTAAAGTGGTGCTGGCTTTCTTCTCCCCCCAAAACACCTGCTTATGTTTCTTCTTTGCAGAGTTTTAAATTGATATCCACAATAATTGGAGAACTTAATAATTATACTAGCTCTTCTGAAAGTGAGTTTCCATTTTGTCATTTTGCCAAATTAAAATGTAGGGTAAAATGTGAATTTCTTTTATCTTTTCTCACTGTTAAGATTTCTTTCAAGCATCATTCATTCAATGATCCAACAAAATCTGCTTGATGCTTTAGACTGTGTGTCTAAATTTAATATTTTGGTATAGATTGCATCTTTGTTTCTTTGGGTGTATGAAGAATGAAAACCCTTGAGAGACAGTTTTTGAATAATAAATAGTCAATTTATTAATTAGGCTAATCTGTAATCAGTGGCCTAAAGATGCAAAAGGAGATTCTAACAAAACAAAACTTCCCCTACCCTGAAGTAACTTTTAATCTATTTGGCTAAAGTTTGTGTACAAAAGATAATTACTAGAGGAACCAACAACTGGTGGACCTGGCTAGGCTTCCCATTTTAGATAGTACTTGAGATGAATTTTGAAGGGAATTAGGGATTTTCTGAGATAGAAGAGAGATGGGAGTCAGCTTATTCTCAGCATGAGGATCAGCCTGTGCAAAAGCTTATATATGGGACATAGAATATTCAAGGCCAGCTTTGCTGAAATGTAGAAGGCACGAAGGGCAGTAATGTATAAAAATCTAGGGGAAAAAAAACTTTAAAAGAGAGCCTTAGGATTTTATATATGATCTGAACTTAATAAGGAGCTCCTAAAATTAGGAGTGAATAGGACAAACTTTATGTAGTAGGCAAATGATATTGGTAGCTATGTGGAAGATAGAATGGGAAGTGTCTGAGCTGGGGAAATTGGTTAATAGGTGTTTCAGTAATCCAGATGAAGGATGTTAAGGCCCTGAACTACGATAAGGCAGTGAACCTGTGAAAGGAAAGGAGGTGAATTGAAAAAATCTGTGGAGGTTAGCTGAGGGTGGGCTTCAGGTAACCTAGAATATGATTAGGAAAGGTTTTGAGGGCCAAATAAAGAAGCATTTGTGTTGTCATTTAGAAATTACTCTTCTTTGAAAACCATTTATTTAATTTTACACTTTTTCTAGTAGGAAATAGCCCTTGGTTTCATATATTTGTGAAACTTCCTTATATATTGGTGGCACCAAACTTTTTTGATGCAAATATTTTCACTGTATCATCTTTCTTCTAAGCCTATCTTTATTGATATTCTTTGTGCAAAAGTATTTTAGTTTCACGTAGTCAAATTGGTCTGTTTTATTTTTGTTTCCATTTTCACATGTTTATTTTAAGGATAAGCCACTTAACCACAGGGAATAAGAAACAACCAGTTATAAAATAGCAGCTATGTGCTAGGTACTTTGCTAAGTGTATTTTTTTTAAATTAACATTATATCATTTCATTCTCTCAAAAACCCTTTCAAATAGATTCTCTTATTATCCCTATTTTGCAGTTGAGGAAACTGACAAATCAAGATTAAGTGACTTGCTTAGGGTCACACATCTAGTGTTTGGGAATGGATTTGAACTCAGCTAGTAAATGTTTGAGGCTGGATTTGATTCCAGCCCCTGTTCTCTATTCACTGTACGATTTACCCTGCCTCATAATTGTGAAGGGTACCTGAAATCATGTCTATTTTTTTTTTTTTTTTTGAATTGTGACTTTTATAATCAGGTCTTTTTATTTTGAATTTATTGTATTTGACATAAAGTGTAGACTTATACTACATTTTTATCAAACCATTATCCAGTTTTTGTGATGATTTTTGTCAAATAGATTTTCTTTTTAAGGAATTTAAGTTCTTTGGTTTATCAAACACAGAGAAACTAGTTTCCCCCTGTTCCCCCGAGCCAATTGGAGTTAAGTGACTAGCCCAGGGTCACACAGCTAAGTGTCTGAGATCACATTGAAAACAGGTCCTCCTGACTTCAGGGCTGGTGCTCTATTCACTATACCACCTAGCTGCCCCAGGGAAACTAGTTTTGATCTCCTTTGTTTTGTTGTTTATCTTCTCTGTTCCACTAATCAACTTTCCCTTTTCCCAAACTGCACCAATATTTTAAGAACTCTTGGTTTTCAATATAGTTTATAACTCTAGAAATGCTTCATTCATACTTCCCCTACCCCCAGTATTCCCCTGTTAAATATTTTACTAGAATGCTTCAATTACATGAGTGTAATTTTTTTTTATTAAAACCTTTTATTTTCAAAACATATACACGGATAATTTTTTAACATTGATTCTTGCAAAATCTTGTGTTCCAAATTCCCTCCCTTCCACCTCACCTAGAATGGCAAGTAATCCAATATATGTTAAACATGTTAAAAATATATATTAAATCAAATATATGTATACATATTTATACAAGTATCGTGTTACACAAGAAAAATCAGACCAAAAAGGGAAAAAAAGAGAAAGAAAACAAAGTGTAAGCAAACAACAACTAAAAGAGTGAAAATGTTATGTTGTGCTCCACACTCAGTTCTCATAGTCCTCTCTCTGGGTGTAAATGGCTCTCTTTATCACAGGATCATTGGAATTGATCTGAATCATCTCAATGTTGAAAAGAGCCACATCCAGCAGAATTGATCTTCATATAATCTTGTTGTTGCCGTATACAATGATCTGGTTCTGCTCTTTCACTTAGCATCAGTTCATGTAATTAAGAGTAATTTTAAAAATACATTTTAAATTATTTAAAAAAATATTTTTAGTAAATGGAGTCCTTTTGTTGTTGTTGTTAGTTAGGGGCTATAGGAAAAACTAGTTATATTATTTACCTTAGGCACTATGATGAGTATAATCTGTCCTTTGACTCTTCCATTAGGAAGCTTCTGGTCACAGTGGTATACACTTATTTGACAATATTTGATTGGAAACTGAACTCTGATCTTTAAAAAAGAAACTGACAATCATCTTTTTCAAGTTATCAGTTAATATGTTAGAATTTCAGATTTAATAGCTTGTTTGTGCAAGGATGATTTTTCCACAGGGAAAATTCTGATTATTTCTCCTACCCAATATCTAGGAGTACTTTATCTTGAAACATCTTCCATTATATTTCAAGGAAAATGATTTCAAGGTATAATCTCTTCATTGTCCAAGTATGGCTTAATATCCAATAATGAAATTGTTATGCTCTGGTTACAGGAAGAGTTTTGGTTCAGCTTCTCAAACTGAGGGAGTAAGCATACACTACTAGTAGAATGGAGCAATTATTCTCCTTTCTAACTATTACAGCTTCTCTACTCATATGTATTTCATAAATTTCTCAATAAAGATTGTTAAATATATGTATATATATACACACATACATATATTTAAACTTGTGAAGTGTTTTATACAGAAGATGGATAGATAGCTACCTGAACTTTATCACATATAACATAAAACAAAGAGGAAAATCCAAACTTGCTTTCTAGTTGTAGGATATTTATTTGTAAAAAGCAACAGTTGCCTTTCTTTTGTTTTTCACTTTATTTTGCATATTCAGACAAAAATCTTATAATTATAGGATGGAATATGGATTAATGCTTTGAACATTATAAAATGAGAATATTTAGTACCTGGAAGGGTCAGCAGTCAGCACAATGCTGAATAAATAGTTGCAGAATTGAATTCAATTATTACAAACAAACCCCAGATTATTCAATATCTCTTTCTGGACAGTTGGGCTCTAACTTCCTGAACAATAACTTTATTTTATCTTCTGTTTAAATTCTCAATTTGGTCTTGCATTTGCAATCATTTTGCATTCTTTAGAAGTTGATAGTCTCTGACAGGTTATATCACGTGTCTTCACCAAAAAAAAGAAACTAATATACAAAGATTATAGAAATCAGATTTATAGCTAAAAGGGAGTATTGCGTTCAAAGAGCACATTTTGTTTTTCTTTGGTCACTGTCATTTAGCACTGACACTCTCATTATCTCTCTGTCTTTGTCTCACTGTCTCTGTTTTTTATTTCTCTGCCGATATCTCTGGCTCCGTTTCTCTCCCTCCACCCCTCACACACACACACACACACACACACACACACACACACACGTATTCAGTAGAAACCTTTGTCAAACATAAATAACTGCAGTTGAGTAGAATAAGTCAACATATTACCTAACATATTACATTGTACTGATCAGAATTGTGAAGTTTTTCAACATTGTTTTTATAATACTAGCATGTTGTCTGGTTTTGCTTAATTTGTTCTGTATCAATTCATAAAAGGCTTTCCCAGTTTTGAATATTTAATATTTGTCATTTCATAGAGCAAAATAATTATAGTATTTGGGGATACTGGGATGCTATATCTATAGCTGGACTTTACCTCAGATACTATTGTAGTCCAACAAACTTATTTTGTAAATGAGGAAACTAACACTCAAAGAATTGAGTAACTTGCTCAAGATCACACAGTGGCAAGTGTTAAGAGGTAAGCTATGAAACCAGTTCTTATTACTTTCAACTGTTTCATTCATTTCCTATCGTTTGTTCATTTATATCCCCAAAAGATAAGTATCTACTCTATTTCCATTATTTTG
Organism: Sarcophilus harrisii; assembly: GCF_902635505.1. NCBI lineage: Eukaryota > Metazoa > Chordata > Mammalia > Dasyuromorphia > Dasyuridae > Sarcophilus > Sarcophilus harrisii. The sequence continues at coordinate 526,534,648 of NC_045428.1, forward strand.
CTAATACAAAAAAGAACTGCTATAAATATTTCTGTCTTATGTGGTACCTTGCCCTTTAAAAAAATGTTCATATTTATTCCTAGTACTAGTATTATAAGTCTATTCAATGTAGAGACTTTGGGTATGAATCAAAATTATTTTCCAAAATGGTTGGACAAATTTACAATTCCACCAGCAAATCATTATGGTGACTTTTTCCTTATATCTTACCAAAATTACTTTTTTTTATCTCTTCTTTAATTAATCAATTAATTTTAATCTACATTATGTTTGTTGTAGATTTAAAACATTCTTTCATGTAAGTATTAATAGCTTACATTGCCTTAATTTTAAAGCTTTTTGTATCTTTTATCACTTTTTAATTTGTTGGAGAAAAGTGTGTATTCTTAAATATTTATACTAATTTCCTAAAAATTGTGGACATCAGAGGTTTATCAGAAATATTTGATACAATTACTTTCTTCCAATTAACTACTTCTTTTTAAATACTAGCTTAATTTTTGTCTAAAAGTATTTAAATATCCTTATTTGTAGTACTTTTGTTTGATCTGAAAAGGATCTTCTCACATTTCACATATTAGATTTAGTGTTTCGTTTACTTGGTGATCTAGGAATTCCTTATAGTTTCAATTTTCTAGTAGTTCTGGCCAGTTTTTGTTAAATTTTTTTGAAATGTATTACATTTAGTTTGGGCATAGTTTTGTGGAAGGCCAGTGTCTATTAAATTATTCCTCTTTATTTGGTTTTCCGGATCAGTTTTTTTAAAAAATATAGTCTAACCCCAAATGTTAAATTTATTTTAGTCTTTTTACTTTGTTCCAATATTTATTGTTGTATCATTGAATTTACCAGTTCTTTTTGCTCTATTTCATTTTCAAGGTATTCACAACCTATGTAAGCTCTTCAACCTTCTGTTCTAAACTATTTATTCTCCTTCCAGGTTTTTGTAATTTCATTCTTTATCTCTTATTTTATTTTTTTCTTCATTGTTGGAGTTCTATGGTCAATCCATTTCCAATAATAATTTTTAATTATTCTGGAATTATATTTTGATACTCTCCTAACTTACAGTTTTTCTTCATTTTATTGGGATTTTTTGTTTGCTTTTGTCTTCAGCCTATCTACTAGAAATGGCTAGCAAATGTCTCTTTTTTGGTTTCTTTCAAATTTTCCTTATCTTGGTAGTTTCAGGGGTTATCTTGAGCTCAGTCTCATGAAGAATTTGAAAGAGTAGTAGAGGAATGCAAAAAGCTACACTGAGATCTCAGTTTATAATCTGGAAAAGGACAACCAACAAACCTAATAATAATATTTTAGCCTTGTCCTCTGACATACCCTTGTTCTTGGACAAGAAGACAGAGACTTGGTCCTGGAAAAAGTAAGTGATTCTGGGATACTATTTTTTTCCCTCTTTGCCTCTCCTAGGTATTTTTTTCTCTTCCTGGTTCTGGACTTTGTGCTGGGGCTAGGCTTTGCCCTTACCTTTAGTTTTGAATAGGATGACTGGGCTTCCACCTTACACTTTGTCACTACTCTCATAATATGACATTGTATCCATCATTTTCTAGATGAAATGCTAATACAAATTATAACAAGTGGCTTGTCTCAGGTCATTAATAGGTAGTAAATCTGAGATTTGAATGCAGGTCTTCTCATTTCAAATTTATTCCTTTGCCTACCAATCTGAAATCTTTCCATTTGATCTGAATTGATTCCTGACTAATGACATCGAACATGTAAAAACTGGCCTAGAAAACTACATAATAGATTATCTGATGACTATATGTTTTAATTTTCAGATATATGATATCTCAAGCTTTATAAATTGTATGGAGACTTTTTGAAGTAGAGCAGAAAATACAACAGATAGAAGCTTGTTTTTACATACCCAGGGTACAGAATGTTAGAGTGCAAAAAGCATCATTAAAGATTGAAGCATGTTTCAATCTAAAGCCAGCAACTATCTACACTTTTCTCATCAGAATTCCTAAAACAGGAATAATTAGTGAGTGGCTCTTCACATTATGGATAGATTTGTAATTTTCTTCCCTCCCAAATGTAATTTAAGACTGATTATTGATGGGGAAATCGAGGTAAAATTCATAAGCTTTCCAGTTGACTGATAGTGGCTGAATCTAGCAGTAATCTAGTCTGGCTCATAATTAAACCTATATCAGGAACTCAAGGGAGCTCTACAAGGGAGAAAGCATTTAGATTTTGCCTAACCATCATATTTCAAGGAATCTTAAAAGAAAACTACCCATATTTCTTAGGCCTAGAGGGCAGAATAGGAATAAAAAAGGATTCATAAATCACCTCCTGAAAGAAACCAAAAATGAAAACTCCCAGGAAGATGATAGTAAAATCTAGAGCAACCAGATTAAAGGAAAAAAAAACAGCAAACAGCTAGGAAGAAAGAATTCAAGGACCATGGAACCACAATGAGAATTATACTTGATTATACATTATTTTATATAATTATATAAAGGAACAGTGAGTTTGGAATATGAAAATCCAGAAGTCAATATAGATTTACAATAAAGAATACATTTCCCAATGAAATAGAGAACTTCCAAGTATTTCTGTTGAAAAAACCAAAGCTGCATAAAAATTTTGATGTTCAAACAGAAGTTACAAGAAATATAAAAAGGTAAAAATGAATAAACATTCACAGAGGACTAAACAAAGATAAGCTTCTCACAATCAAATATGAGGAGATGACACATGCATCTCCTGAATTCTGTCATCATCATGGGTCACAGAATCAAATTATATAGAATACCTGGCAGTCTTTGTGTTATGTCTTGATGGTCTTAAAAGAAAAATGGAAAGAGAGAAAGAGGAATATACTGAAGGGAGAAAAGGGGAAGGGAAATAAAGCTTAGGGAAAATGGTCACACAAAATTTGATTGTACTGTTAGTATTCTATATGAACAAGTAGGAAGGTGGGAATAAGTGACAATGGAACGTGCTTGTAATATATTTCAGCTGGTCATAGGAAGGAAGAACACATACTCCCCCCCCCCACATACACACACACACACACACACACACAAACACACAAGTTCAGATACAGAAACACATTTCATTCCACAAGGAAATAGAAGGGAAAAAGGAGTAGGGAGGATGGAAAAGAGGGAATTAGTGGGAGCATAAGTCAAAGGAGGGATAGTCCTAAGCAAAACAAACTTTAAGGAAATACAAACATATTTATAGACGTTCTTTTTGGAAGCAGAAAAAAATTGGAAACTGTGGGGATATCCATCAATTAAAGAATGGTTGAACAGGTTATGATATACAATTATGATACAATATTATTGTGCTATAAGAAATGATAGAGATGGCTTTATAGAAATTTGAGAAGACTCGTTTGAACTGATGAAGAATGAGCTCTTCATAATCAAGAGAACAATTTACATAATGATAACAATATGGTAAAGGTAAAGAATGTTGACTAATTTAGAAACTGTTGTCAATATGATGAATAAACACAATAATAAGGAATTAGTGATGAAACAAACTACTTAGCTCCTAATAGAGAGGTGAAGACTTGAGTAGAAAATTTTATATATACACATGACTGTCAATCTAATGTATACAATCACATTAACTGTATCAATAGATATAACAATCTAATATGATATATATGTATATATATGTATTATATATGACATTAGATAGACTTTATACACATATTATTTTGGATATGGCTGATTTGGGGATTTGTTTTTCTTGACTGTCCATGATTTTAATAGGAGTTTTGCTTTTCTTGGTTTCAGTTGAGGTGGTGTGGGAAGGAAAGAAGGTGGAGTTTTACTGATTGAAAAATATAAAATTTAATTAAAAAAATCAAAAGACTGTTTACAAATAGTTTATGTGCAATCACCTGTAATAATTTATTACATAAAGCAAAATTTTCCCCAAACTAAGACTGTTTTCCAAACACCTCTAGGGCAAGATATCAAATATACAATAAAATATAAATATTACATTTTAAAACTAAGTCAATAAGTGGTCTGTAACAATCTCCACATACAAATTCTATTTGAGTTTGACATCATTGCTTTTGGGAATTCTTGTATTTCACATGATCAGAGTAGTTAGCCTTTGAAAAAAATTAATGTTATTGAGACTTTTCCTTCTAAAATATTCTGATATGTGACGTTTTTACTATGGACATATGCTTAATTTCTTTTAAAATTGTTCTAATTCCATTTTATCCTTAGGATATTATGAATTTTCACAATTAGCAATTATGGGGTCTAATAATATTTCAGCCCTGATACTACTTGGACAAACAAATTTGAGAAACACTGGTTTAAAAAATCACTTATAACATTAATGAACTTCCTTTGAAAAAGCTACATTTCATAACTTACCTCTCAGATCTTTGGGGAAGGGAGGAGTTTATCATCAAAGAAGAACTAGAGGACATCATGAAAGGCAAAATGGACCACTTTAATTATATTAAATTAAAAAGATTTTGCACAAGCAAAACCAACAGAAATAAGATTAAAAGGGAAGTATAAAGCTGGGGAAAAAATCTTTACAGCCAGTGTTTCTGATAAAGATCTCATTTCTAAAATATATAAAGAACTGTCAGGTTTATAAGAATACAAGTCATTTCATAATTGATAAATGGTTAAAGGATGTGAACAAAGAATTTTCAGATGACGAAATTAAAGCCATTTATACTTGTATAAAAATGTTCTAAATTGATTAGAGAAATGCAAATTAAAACAATTTACAGGTACCACCTCACATCTCTCAAATTGGCTAAGATGACAGAAAAAGGTAATGATAAAATGTTGGAGAGGTTGTGGGAAAACTGGGACAGTAATGCATTGTTGATGGTGGTGTGAAATGATCTAGCCATTCCGCAGAGCAATTTGGAACTATGCCCAAAGAGCTATAAGACTATGCATACCCTTTGACCAGCGTCTATATCAATGTCACTACTGGGTTTGTGTCCCAAGGAAATCATAAAGGAGGGAAAAGGACCCATATGTGCAAAAATGTCTGTAGCAGCCCTGTTGATAAATCACTCCCCAAAATAAAATTGGTAACAAAGAATTGGAAAAGGAGTAGATGCCCATCAACTGAGGAATAGCTGAATAAGTTATGATATATGAAGATAATGGAATCTTATTTTTTTTATAAAAAATGATGAACAAGTTGATTTTAGAAATGCCTAGAAAGATTTACATGAACTGATGCTGAGTGAAAAAAGCAGAACCAAGAATACATTGTACACAGTAACAGCAAGATTGTGCCATGATCAACTATGAAAGACTTGGTTCTTCTCAGTGATTCATTGATCCAAGGCAATCCCAATAAACTTTGTGTAGAAAACACCATCTGCATCCAGAAAGAAACTATGGAGATTGCATGTAAATTAATACATGCTATGTTTATATCTTTTTTTTTTTTCTGTTTTTCCCTCTTTCTCTTGCTTTTTCTCTTTTGTTCTGAGTTTTCTCTTCCAACATGATTCATAAAGAAATGTGTATATACATTTGTATAACTATGACATTGTTGTATAACAATAACAATTGTATAACATACATATAAGCTGTATAACAGTGTATGATGTTAATATAAATGTATAACCAGAAAAAAAATTAAGCAATTAAACAATAAAAAAACTTTTAAAGAGTTGCCCAACAGTTAAAACTCTATCTTAGTAGAGGGAGTTTCTTCTTATCTGGAATGTGTTAGTAGAATAAAACTAGGTCTGCATGAAAAAAAAGAAAAAGATATATTTCCTCTCTTGTATTTGATGAAATGACTAATTTTAATTGATTGATAGAAGTGGTCAGAGTTCTTTTGATTGTTAGATAGTATAATATGTTATTTTGTTATTGTAGGTGAATGTAATATGAAAGCAAAAAACCTCTTTTATTTAATTTTCACACATATTCATATTCCTAGCATCTTAGGAGATATTTTTTATTTGCACATTAACAATGTTCTGTAGTTCATGAACTGATATTTCCATTCATCCCTCTTATACTCTAATTATTTTTTCCCCAATCAGCAAATTGCATTTTAAATACTCTCAGGTACCCAAGAACTAATTGTATAATTTAGAAATATAAAAATTCTCATTATCCCCCTACAATCAGAGTGTTTTTTTTTTTCCTTTTGGAACCCTAGGAGTATTTGGTAAGAATTTCCTGCTAACACCACCATACAAAAACTCTTGTACTAACATTGAAGGGAAGAATTTATTTCTTGTAGAAAGAACTGAATTACCTTATACTTCATCCTCATCTAAGAAAAAAAATGAAAAGTTTATATTTAATGAAGAGTCTATAATAATAGCTTATAATATTTTATGATGTGTTACCTAGAAATCAGAGTACCAGCCAGATTGACATAAAATGACATTTGTGTAATGAGTTGGCCACTTGAACCAATATCACTCTTTATTTATGGAGACACTTTTGGTGTTTGCTTTGTTGTCTTTTGTCTTAGGATGATTAAATTATCCAGGAAGGCTCATCTGTGTAAATTGGATCTAGCATCTAATTTTCATGAAGCCTTTATTTTATCCAGTTTTACTGTTTAGTTAATTGAGACTTAAACAGGTCAGCTGACTTGTCCAAGGTCATTCACTGAGTCAATGGCTTAGCTCAAATGAGTTTTCTCCCTGGTCTCTGTTGCTGCTATGTGCCATTGCTGCATTTTATATTCATCAATCTGTAATTAACATCTGAATTAAATTTTTCCTGCTCTCCCTGTGAACTGGTCACATTTAAGCATCTTGAGTGCAAGTGGGATTATGAAAAGTCTGTGTTCATATGTCTCATCTTTTATCTGAAAATGAGAAACATATAGAGATCAATTATGTTAATCTTCAGCTTGACAGATGCAGTTTCTAGGGATTTGTAACCTCATGCCAGCAAAATCAAGCCACCGGGTGTTCTGACTTACAACTGTGAAGCTTGCATGGAGCTGTATGATAAGTCATGTGCTGTCTGGTATTTGAAGCACTAGAAGCAGCAGAATGTAGGGCGGCCTGTAAATAAATTACCTCATTTCAGTGGCATGAAGGCTTTGCCAGCCTGGAAATGTTTTGCATTCATTTCCTAGGGGCCTTTGGATGTACAGCATAGTTGTTCGGTGGTGTTTTTTATTTTTTTGAGATGCTGCAAGGCTTTAGATATATCCTGATGCCATATGTTAAATTTACAAGGACTGAATGCGGAAGGTAAAAGGAAAGGGTTATACACAATGGGGAAACTATAATTAGTCTCTAAAGATTTTGGACTTTTTGGAAAATGGAAATTAACATGCAAAGATTTTTTAAAAAAATTTCCTTGATTCAAATTGAATGTGAATTATCTTAAACAAATGCAGTAAGCAAAGAAAAGGTTGCACTACTACTAGATTATTATCACTGAAGCTGATGCTGCTACTGCCCGCTACCATTTACATAGAGCTTTAAGGTCTGTAATAAAAAAGGCTTTACATATAATATCTCGTTTAATTCTCATGGGGATAGGTAGTAAATGCTATTATCCCTTTTTTTGCAGAGGGAGAAAGTGAAACTGAGAGGTTAAATGATTTGCCCAGAGTCATGTATGACTGAGGCAGGTTAATTATATGGATTTTCATTTATTGTCTTTTTGGGGAGGAGAAGGGGAGAAATGAGTTTATCTCAAAATATGATACCATTTCCAAAATGAATAAAAGTACTATATTGAATATGAAATTTCTCTTTCCTTTGAAAGCTGTGCACACATAACAGCATTTTCCTTGGATGAAAGGAAATATTTTGTGGAATTGACTGAAATAATAATATGTGTGTATAACTCTAGGCCTAATGGAATACTATGTTCTGGAAGAAGATATGTGAATTTTGTTGTTACTACAAAAACAAATACATAAACAAATCAGTGGGTTAAGTTAGTCACCATTATACAGATAATTGGAGCTGCCCTTGAGTCCGACAGAGATAAATTAGAAAGTGAGAGTTATAGTTTAAAACAATGCTTGTAAATTATTGTAAAATAAAGGCGAATCATTAGGGAACTATTAAAATAGAAGTAGAGTGAGGAAAGAGGAAGAGGAAAGTCTTTATCTTCCAGTGTCTTCAGAAAGTAAAAACAAAGTGTCAGTTTAGGTACATTTTATATCAATTCAAGAGACTAGAGGCCAATTTGACACAACATGTGTTTGGATCATGTGCTGTTAAATACCTGCGCCCTGATGCTGATTTATAGCTTTGCCCAGCTCAGGCTTTTATTTTGCTTCTTGAAGAAGCCTCAATTCATGATGGAAGGATAGATAACACTTGAAGTTATTGCAGAAATTTTGAAGCATATTACACCTTGATGGCAATGAAACCAGCATCTCTAGGGAGTATTACTTTGTGAATGGCACTAAACAGAGCTGATACCATTTTGTCAGGAAAACTAAAATATAAGATAGAATAAGGGGTTTTGCCGGGTAAACTGCTTTGAGAAGTTGTTAAAGGTGCAGCTGTTTCATTTAAAGGGGATTTAGGCCTACAACAAGATGTGATAAACAACTTGGAAGGCATTTATGAGACTGATTTTGGTTTTTAGTAGAAATCCACCCGAATCCATCAGAATGTGGTTTGATTTATTCTTGGAAGTATCCAGGAAATTTAGATGTGCCAACTTCATTGTTTTAACCTCAACAATTATTTGAAATGGATTGAATTCCCCTCCAAAAAGGTTATTTTGAAGAGGAAGGGAAAACATACTTTAACAGTGTACTGTATTATTTTTAGTTTTGGTTTGTGGTTACTTGGATTTTAGAATGACATGTCATATAAGCATCCTTCATGGAATTTCAGTTTTGGAAATTGGGTATCTTCTTTTTTTTCTTTTTTTAAAATTTATTATAATAACTTTTTATTGACAGAACCCATGCCAGGGTAATTTTTTTTTACAACATTATCCCTTGCACTCACTTCTGTTCCGATTTTTCCCCTCTTTCCCTCCACCCCCTCCTCTAGATGGCAAGCAGTCCTATATATGTTAAATATGTCACAGTATATCCTAGATATAATATATGTGTGCAGAACCAAACAGTTCTCTTGTTGCATAAAGAGAATTGGATTCAGAAGGTAAAAATAACCCGGGAAGAAAAACAAAAATGCAAACAGTTTACATTCATTTCTGAGTGTTCTTTCTTTGGGTGTAGCTGCTTCTGTCCATCCTTGATCAATTGAAACTGAGTTAGATCTTCTCTTTGTCAAAGAAATCCACTCCATCAAAACACATCCTCATACAATATCGTTGTTGAAGTATATAATGATCTCCTGGTTCTGCTCATTTCACTTAGCATCAGTTCATGTAATTCTCTCCAAGTCTCTCTGTATTCATCCTGCTGGCCATTTTTTACAGAACAATAATATTCCATAATATTCATATACCACAATTTACCCAACCATTCTCCAATTGATGGGCATCCATTCATTTTCCAGTTTCCAGCCACTACAAACAGGGCTGCCACAAACATTTTGGCACATACAGGTCCCTTTCTCTTCTTTAGTATCTCTTTGAGGTATAAGCCCAGTAGTAGCACTGCTGGGTCAAAGGGTATGCACAATTTGATAACTTTTTGGGCATAATTCCAGATTGCTCTCCAGAATGGTTGGATTCATTCACAACTCCACCAACAATGCATCAGTGTCCCAGTTTTCCCGCATCCCCTCCCCTCCAACATTCATCATTATTTTTTCCTGTCATCTTAGCGAATCTGACAGGTGTGTAGTGGTATCTCAGAGTTGTCTTAATTTGCATTTCTCTGATCAATAGTTATTTGGAACACTTTCATATGAGTGGTAATAGTTTCAATTTCATCATCTGAAAATTGTCTGTTCATATCCTTTGACCATTTATCAACTGGAGAATGGCTCAGGGCATCTTCTTTTCTGTGTTTCAGAAAATATGTCAATCAAATGTATGTGCTTTCTTATCTCTTTTTTATCTCTTTGTCTCTCCTTCTCTCCTCTTAATTTTATTTTTTAGATATCATCCTATCAAAGTCATTGTCTTGATATATATTTCTTCTAACTGGCATAATAATAATAATAAAGTTCTTAGGAGTTGCAAGTATCATCTTCCCATACAGGAATATAAAGTTTCACCATATTGAATCCCTTATGGTTTCTCTTTTCTTTTATCTTTTTATGCTTGTCTTGAATCTTTTTCTATTCAGCTTTAGTCTTTTTAACACAAATACTTTAAAGTTCTCTTCTTTCATTATTTTTTTCCCCATGAAGGATTATACTCAGTTTTTTTGGGTGAAGGATTCTTGGTTGTAATCCTAGCTCCTTTGATTCTCAGAACATATATTTTAAGCCCTCTACTCCTTTAGTGTAAGAGCAGTTAAATCTTGTATTATCCTGACTAAGGCTCCATGACATTTGAATTGTTTTTTTCTGGCTGCTTTTGCAATATTTTCTCCTTGACCTGGCCTCTGAAATCGATTGGTAGGTTCTTTCAGTTTCTATTTTACTCTCTGGTTCTACAATATCAAGGCAGTTTTTCTTGATAATTTTTTTGAAATACAGTGTGTAGTCTCTTATTTTGATCATAGCTTTCTTATAGTCTAGTAGTTCTTAAGTAAGTCTCTCCTGGAGACTTACATGAACTGATGCTAAGTGAAATGAGCAGAACCAGGAGATCATTATACCCTTCAACAACAATACTACATGATAATCAGTTCTAATGGAAGTGGCTCTCTTCAACAATAAGAGGATCCAAATCAGTTCCAATTGATCTGTAACAAACAGAACCAGCAACACCCAGAGAAAGAACACCAAATGAGTATGGACCACAACATAACATTTCTACTCTTTCTGTTAATGTTTTTTTGCATTTTTGTTTTTTCTTCTCAGGTGATTTTTACCTTCTTTCTAAATCTGATCTTTCCTGTGCAACAGGATAACTGTATAAATATGCATACATATAATGTATTTAACATATACTTTAACATATTTAACATGTATGGGACTACTTGCCATGTAGGAGAGGGGATGACGGGAGAGAGGGGAAAAGTTGAAATAGAAGGTTTTTCAAAGGTCAGTTGAAAAATTACCCAATGCCATGTTTTGTATATAAAAAAACTATAACAAAAAATAAAATTAAAAAAGTTATCTCTCCTGGTTGATTTTTCAGGTCAGTTGTTCTTCCTATGAAATATTTCACATTGTCTTCTATTTTCATTCTTTTGATTTTATTTTGTTGTTTGTTGATTCTCGTAAAGTTATTAGCTTCTGTCTGACCAATTCTAATTTTTTTTTTCAGTAAGCTTTAACACTACTTTTTTCATTTGACCAATTCTACTTTCTTCAGAGATTTTTTTGTGCCTTTCTTGCCATTTTGCCTATTCTGTTTTTAAAGGTATTCTTTTCTTCACTATTTTTGGTACCAATTTTCCCAAGCTGTTGATTTTTTTGTCATATTTTTTCTTGCATTATTCTCATTTATTTTTTTCAACTTTTCCTCTACTTTTTTTATTTTTAAAATCTTTTTTGACCTTTTCTAAGTGTTTTTTTTTTTTTTTTTTGGTCTGAGATCAATTCATATTTTTCTTTGAGGCTTAGGATACCATTGTTTTTACTTTGTTGTTTTCTTCTGAGTTTGTGTTTTGACTTTGTCACCACAGTAACTTGTTATATCAGGTTATTTTTATTGTTTTTGTTTGATTTTTCCAACCTATTTCTTGACTTTTAATCTTATGTTAAAGCTTGGTTCTGCTCCTTGGGTTTAAGGGACACTCTTCCAAGTTTTAAGTTTTTTATGCTGCTGTTTTTAGAACCAGTTCTGGGTTCTGTAAGTTTTCACTTCTTCCAAGGTATTATAATCTAAGGAGAGACTTGTTTACTACTCGTTAGTCTGTGAGCAACTACAACTATTGTTTTCCACCTTGAAACTCTGACTAGGATTCTGGCTTCCCTATACCCAAAGATCTAGCATGCTAGTGCTCCTCTTTACCCTTAAACTGCAACCCAGATCTGGGACTTGGATCTGCTGGTGGGCAATGTAACAGAGTCATGTAACCAGCACAAGTAACAAGATCTTTGTTGTCTTCTTAAGACCATTGCTTGTGCCTTTACTGTCTGAGTTTAGAGCTCCAGAGCTCCAGAAGCCACTAGTGCTAATTCAGTTACCCTCAAGGCCTACTCATGGTTTGCTAGGATAGGCCAGCACTGGACTGCTCTTCAGTCTCCCCAGTAAGACAGACCATTTTTTGCCAGATTTTTGAATTGTTATAGGCTGGAAAGGTGTTTCATCCTGTCTTTTTGTTGGTTTTGTCACTCCAAAATTCATTTTAAGGTATTATTTTAAAGTTGTTTGAAGGGGAATTTGAGAGAACTCAAGCAAGTCCTTGCCTTTATTTTGCCATTTGGGGTCTGCTCCCTGAACTTGTTCTTAATACTGTCGATGCTCTTTTCTATTTTAATTTTCTGTTTGGGCTGTAGCTACTTGTTAGATCATGCTAGAATTTATTTTAATTGAGTGCCATATCATATTCTCATTTTTGTTCTGCCCATTTGCTGAAAATGTTTCCTGTATTCTTTGGTTGCCTAATAAAGACAATTTTGCCACTTTTTTATTTTCTTCTTCCAAAAACACCTGTGAGCCATTTTTTCATTTAGCTACAATTGCTTTCTGCCTTCTAATTTCCTTTGAAGCAAGAATGTAAAAACTGATATGACTCACTGCCCATACTCTAAGACAGAATCTCAAACTGGGATCATTACAATACCTTTCCAGTAGGCTTTCCTGCTTTTCTTGCCCATTCTAGTCCATTCAAGTATCAAATTGATCTTCCTAAAATACAAGTCTGACTATATTATTCTGTACTTCACTGACTCTTTATTACCTCCAAAATAAAATCATTTGTTTGACTTTTAAAGTTCTTCATGACTTGGTTCCTTCCTACCTATCCAGTTTTCCCACTTCTTACTCCTCTCCATGTACTCTGTGATCATTGGCCTTCTTACTATTCTTCTTACATAACACTTCATCTCTCAACTCTGTGCATCTTCACTGGCTATCCTCCATGCCTAAAATTTCTTTACTCCTTATCTCTACATCTTAGCAGCCCTGGCTTCCTTCAATTCTTAGCTAAAATTCCACCTTATGCAAGAAGCCTTTCCTGATTCTGATTAATGCTAGTATCTTCCCTCCAAAAGTATCTCCATGTTATTCTATGTCTTGCTCATATCTAATTATTTTTATGTTCTCTCCATTATTAAATTGTGGGCTTCTTTAGGGCAGGGATTATTTTTACCTTTCCTTGTACCCTGGATGCTTACCACACTGCCTGGCACATAGTAGGCACTAAATAAATGCTTATTTAGTTGAATTGGATAGCTAGGGTGATGCAGTGTAGAAAGGCAGCTGGAGTCAGAAGAACCTAAGTTCAAATATGACCTCAGACATTTACTATTAGCGTTACCCTGAACTAATCACTTAATACTGTTTACCTCTATTTCCTCATCTGTAAAATAAGTTGGGGAAGAATATGGCAAACTACTCCAATATATTTGCCAAGAAAACCCCCAAATGGGGTCATGAAGAATTGACTAAGGTCATGAAAATAACTGAACAATAAAACTATTTGAATTGGCTTAATTAATTTCCTGCAGTATCATGTCTATTTACTAATGATTTATTTTGATAAGAAATCTGTGCTATTGTGATCCAGGGCTGTGGTCCCTTATCTTCTATGACTGTTATTACTTGAAAGTCTTCTTCTTGGTACAGCAGTGGACATGGTCATTTGGCTTGCTCTCCTAACAGATATACTGAGAAATGATCCCAATGCTGTGGCAAATGAATAACATGAATCCTCTTGCCTTTTGATTACTCTGTCCAAACCAATTTGAAACGACCTGCTATTCAACAGATTAAATTTGAGAGCATCAGTGGGTCAGAACTGGAGTGGATCTGAAAAGGAAGCTTTGTACAGGGAGAGATAACCAGGGACGGGAAATCTGAAAAGGCTATAAAGTCATAAGATCATATATTTAGAGTTACCAGGAATCTTAAAGGACATCTAGTATGATCATTTCATTTTTATGCATGAATTTATTTAATTTGTCCAAAAGTGAGATGGTAGATAGAAATATTGAGATTTGAATCTAGGACCTATATATAATATGTATAAAACCATTTTTCTTATAAGCTGCATTGTCATTATTCTTCACAACCATTTTTATGATCTCCCTGACTTTGGTAGAGATGAATACCAATATTCTACAATATATAAAACATAAGAGGTGTAGAATACCTTTACAGAATAATACTGGAAAAAAAAGTTGACTGGAATTTCAGATGGGACAACAAAAAACAACTTTACTAAAGCTTTCAATTCTCTGCCTCTTCTCTTTATCACCCACCTCTTTTCCCTTTGTCTACACGTCTTTCAAAAAGAAAAAGAAATGAATTGCCCTGACACTTGTAGATTCTTTATAGAAAAGAATGATTGTGATCTTATAATTCTTAATAATTGTTGGATGATTTATTCATATATACATATACTTAGCACATACATACATATCAGAATATATATATATATATGATACATATATATGTAGAATATGGATATCTTTGTACTATATATACAGATATTTTGTCAACCTATGATTTCATTCATTTAAGGAATCTGATAATGGAACTCCATTAGTGCACATAACTAATGAATGCTTAGTGGCGTGGGCCACTGAGAGGTTAAATAAATTTCTCTAAGTTGCACAGCCAATATCAGGTATATGTCAGAGGAAGAAATCCCATTGAATTTTCCCCAGGGCCAGCTTTTTGTCTGCTACTAAATCCTACTTCTCATAAAAAAGTAAAAAAGTGAAGTTGACTATAGTTAGTAAGATTCTCTTATGCATAATCAAAGATTTAGGACTAGAAGATATCTCTGAAAGACCACTAATCTAATCACAGAGGAGGTAATTGAGATTTGATCAGAGTTTCACTGGTAATGTGTGGCAAAGTATCTCTGTAATTTACCAACAACCTCGCCTTCATACCACGCTGCTTTCTTTTAAAGACAAAGAACACTATTCTGAGCATTTAGGACAACTTCTGTCCACTATGAATTTTCTAGCACCTAATGACTTCAGCATTACCTACGAATCCCATAAGTAACTTTCACTGACACCAGTTGTTCATTTAATGCAAATACGATTAATGTGTCTTCAACCATTTTCTTTCCGATTCTAATTTTGTTTCCTTTTCAGGGAGCATCTTTGGTTGTTCCAGTGACAATAGCTCTTTGAGAGCCTAGCAGAAAATTGTTGAAGGGTTGAGATAAATTGCAGAGATGCAGTGGAAAGTCTCTTCCAGTCCTGCTCTGCTGCTGCTAAGAAGAAAGTCTGGTGCCATTGGCTCTTTGAGATCCTCTTAGGAACACTAAATTCCCTCTTACCTTGGAATGTTGAAAGTAACTGGCCTCCAGCTGCCTAAAAACCAATTGGTTCTGGATTCTTTGCTTCACATGACTGACTGTCAGAAGGGTAAACTTTATTCACAGATTCTCTGCATTTGCTACTGAGATCCCAAGTCACACTGCCCTGGGGCAAAAGATGCTCCTCCATAAAGCAATAATGAAAGAACTGGGCTTGAGGAATGGCACTTTCCAAACTCAACAAAAGCAATTCAAAATGTATAATTTGGCAGTCTTAACTGTGCCTTTCATGGGTAATGCTATCTTTAATTAGTTTTTAATCTCCAGTAAAAGGCCATGCTTGCAAAGGTCTCCATAGAAATGCTTATTATAGTGTATCTGTGAACTTTGTGTGAGTATTGAGTAACAACAATGCATTCTCCCTGAATGTGCTGTGCAATCAGCTGCATTTCTTTGAAAAATGTTAGCAATCTCCCAGCACAGTGAGTTTGTGCCATAAGGTCCCTCCTGCTTCTCATGCCCTATGAGCCTTTCCTTTCATTTTGTTCTGCTCAATTCTTTCATTGGCTCCATTTCTTTAGCTCTTCTCTGGGGGCTCTTTTAGTATGATAAAGTATTGGTAAATGTCTGAGTGTAATGAGGTAGGCACGTTCTCATTTAGCCCAATAGGAAAGAGCACCTAGCAGCTTGACAGGTCTGATTTACAAGGTAAACTGACTGCAGCTGCCCTTCTTCATTGCAGAGATGCAGTCCTGGGTCTCCCAGCCCCAGGATGTAATACTACAATTTGATGTGAACCAGGTTTGCTTAGAGTATTGCTTGCTGAGTAGTAGTCTAAGGGTCACCCATAACAAAGAGCAATTGGGGCAAAAGATTCTCAGTGCATCCCATGGATCTGTGGTCTTTAAAATAGTAGCAAACCATAGGTTTTTCTTGTAAACTAGAGGGTGCCTCTGTTTACTGAATGGGTGGTCACTTCAGAATGCCATTTGTAAAATTTGTATGAAGGAGCAGTTTACTTAGAAAAGTTGCACACATTATTTAGGAAATTGCTGTTTTTCTTTCCATGAAACAGACATTCTTTGACAATCCATAGCAAGGGAGTATGGGAATAGAAACAAAGCAATAAGTCTGTTAAAGTCTAACTCAGACTTTAATAAGGAAATGTCATGTTTCATTTAAAAGCTTCTCCTCAACTCCTTTTTTCGTGCTGTCAAGTGAATGAAAAGCTAGGGTTATAATTACATGGCTGCCTTTGCTTCATATTATCTGTAAGATCTCACATTATTTTCCACATCTTTCTCTCCCCCTCCCATCTTCCTTTTGCTTCCTTCCTCTCTTTCCCACTTGCTTTTCCTTAAGTAGCTGTCAGAATGGTAGAGCTTTGTTGATTAAGCAACTGACTGGCTTGGGTCCTTGTTAATTAGGGGGTGACAAGCAAAAAAATAAAATAAAATCGATAACTGCACTATGGAATGTTTCACACCATGACCTATCATCACAGCCCTGTTGGGTGGAAAATGAGGTGACTTTTAGTTTCCACCTTTTACCAGAGCGTGAAATAAAAATGAAACTAACTTTGACAGATGTTCACTCTCTTGAATTCAGGGGTCTTAAAGCTTTTCTCAAGTCCATGCTGCCTTTTTCTAGGTTTATAATATTACTTTCTACTGGCCACCATTAGGCTCCTCACCAGCCATTCCTCATTATAAGACTTGGCAAAGGTATGTTTATCAGTTGTGACTGGTCCCCATTGTATAGTAGACTTTCTCTTTTCCTAATCGTATCCATTAAATGCAGTGGTAACCATGGGATATAATGCATTGCATAAAAACTAGTGTAAAATATTGGAAAACAGCACAACTGTTCATTTGAAAGTCCTCATGCATAAAGGGAAAAAAATAGACTCTGGAGAACTAATGACTAGAAATTCTTAAAGTGAATGACTGCTAGTTCTACAAGGAACAGTACTTCTTGCTTGGTTTTCATGTAGATTTGATTTGGATTTAGTAATGGAAAAAAGCCAGAAGAATAAAAACCTACTATGTGAATTTTTATAAATCTTTTAAAATAAGTATCTAGGACTGGGAAAATAATTTATGATGTTCTTATAAAATTATAGGAAAATCCACTTCATACATATCACTGAGATGCTGCTGTTTGGGAATCAAGTTATGTTCCCCACGTACAAGAAAGCATATAGGGCACCTCACAGCATATAATATAGGAAGCTGATTATAAGTATGATACTTATGCACTAGCATTTATAGTCTGGTGAGATTCTACTGTAAAATGGAAATAACTTCTGTAAATTGATATATCTAAACCATAATTTCCTAAATTAAGTTGACTTCAAAATTATCTAGATGTTCAAAGTTATCAACAGACTCCGTAAATGTTAGGAGTGGAGTTACAGAATACCTCCAAGCATAAAGGGGGATAGAAGGGTGGTAGGATATAATAAAGTATTGGATTTGGAGTCAAATGACCTGGGTTGTATTGTGAACTTGTTATTACTTGTGTGATCTTGAACAAATCTCTCTTAATTTTCCCAAGCCTCAGTTTTTTGTCACTTAAGGAGTTGAAATAATTGGCTTTTAAGATTCCAACTAGCCCTAATCTATGCTTCCGTAACATTTTGGAACATTATGAAGACTAAGATGATTTTCATTCCAAATAGAAAAAACTTTACACACAATAGTTACTTTTGACCATCACCTTAAATAGTGAAGAGCTATAGCATTTCAGAGAGGAATAGTTCACTATTACCTCAAGCTTGGAATTCTCTCTCCAGTGACTGTTGAAATGGTCCAACACCTCATGTTATTCCATTTCTAGGGACTTACATTTCCTATCTCTGTGTTCAGGATATCTGCTCCAACCTGAGGCCTTTGTTCTCTGTAGTCAATATAACATCCTCCTGAATTGAACATAGTGCATCCTTGACTAATCTTCTTACTGAATCTTGGTGTTGGTTTCCATCTTGAGATGAAAGATCACAGTCTGACTCTTACTTTTTATTCTTGGGGGGGGGGTCACTTCATACTTTATCATCATCTTCCCTCTTTCTTTTGAAACCCATTTTAATTCTTTTCCTTCTCCCTCAGATGTAGAGAGCAACTAATTTCCTAGCAGCCAGGTGGCATAGTGAATAGTGTTGAGCCTGGAGTTAGGAAGAATTCAAATTCAGCCTCAGACACTTACTGGCTATGTGACCCTGGGCAAGCCACTTAACCCTGTTTGCCTCAGTTCCTCATCTATAAAATGAACTGGAGAAGAAAATAGCAAAACATTCCATTAACAAGAAAATTCCAAATGAGGTCACAGAGTTGGACCTGACTGAAACAACTAAATAGCAAACTTTGCTATCTCTTTCTGTTCACCTATAATCATTTCTAACATGGATTCTTCCTATAAACCTTCTAGTCACATCATTGTGGAGAGCCTAGGTTTGGGAGAACATAGTTTTGGAAACCTTTCTAAACTATGTCTAAGTACTATTTTACATTTGAATGAAATATAAAGATCTTGAGGGCAGAGACTCTTATTTTGATTTTTAATGCCAAATGCCTAGCACAATGTCTTATTAAGATACTTAATAAATTTTTAAAATAATTTCTAGATTTTTCTTAGTAATTATTGATAATTACCTTTTTTTTGCAGTCAGCAGAATATTCATTTAATTCAGCTTCTTTCTTGCCATCATAAAAATTTAAAGTTAGAAGTTTTTATATGTGTCTTATCCAATTTATATAATTCATGACCTCTACCTTTGTTTATTTCATTTAGATCACATATGTGAATATTGTTTCATATCCTTCTGTTATGTTTGTGTGTAGTAGCAAATGAAACTACAAATTAGTATCTCAATGGCCAAACACATTACATATCCCATGGTTAGTACTAGAGGGAGAAACTCTAATTTTAAACTTTGGAACTTACTGTGAAATTAACATTAAGGAAACACTATAATGTAATGGGCAAATATTTGAGTAGGTTACCTGAGATAGTTGGTTTAATGTTTGTTCATTTAAAATAAGGTCAGCTTACTTTTGTAATTATCTATTTGGAAATTTGATAAAAAATTTTTTTGGTTAAATTAAATGCATTGGAAATATATTCTTTTTCCTGCTGTGAATTTGTTTTCTGAGTTTGAAAAATGGAAAAGGCTTTCTATTCATCATGCCTTTGATGACTCAATCTTCATCCAATCAGTATGAAACACTTTACTTATATGTATTACATCTTTACTGCATGTGATCCTATCAATTAAAATGTTACTATATGAGCAGGTTTTCTATAGCACTTCATGGCTGCATAGAATTTACCAACATTTGGTTGTTTGCTCTTAAGGGTCTGATAACTTAAAGCAGTTCCATTCAGTTCCTTGTCAAAATAGATCAGAAATCAGTTCTTCAGTTTTTAACCATGTTGCATAGGTATTAATACCATAAAAACCTCCCAAAGATAAAGGAATTAGATCTGTCATTTCTATGTTGTAGGGGGTGCATACTAAGAAAGATCCTTTGTTAATGAAATTTATCACTTCTGCTACTTAAAGAGATGCCTAGAGCTTGCCCAGAGTCACATAGTCCATGCCTCAAAAACTAGACTTGAATCTAGGTTTCTTTAGCACTTAGTTCTCTGATCTACAACATCCTGGACTGCCTTTAAACTCTCATAAAGTTTATTTTGATACACACTCTTCAGAAGTGAACAGTTGTATAGGGCAACCTCTAGATTTTTATATTTTAGAATGGCTACAGTTTTTTTAGGACAGATATGGATAAACTCAATGGATAAAGTATCTGGCCTGGAGTCAGGAAGACTCATCTTCTTAAATAAAGATCTGGCCTCAAACACTTAAAAGTTGTGAGATCTTAGGCAAGTCACTTAATCCTGTTTGCCTCAGTTTCCTCATCTGTAAAATGAATTGGAGAAGGAAATGGCAAACCATTCTAGTATCTTTGCCAAGAAGACCCCAAATGGGGTTATGACTGGGATCAGGCATGATTAAAATGATGGACAACAATACTACAGAGTTCCACTTAGGATTGACTGATAACATCATCATGAGTTGTTACAATAAAAGTCCCTTCTTCTATAAACAAAATTGTTTATTTTGGAAACACACAGCATTCTTTTATATGTGTTCTGGGAAAAATCTGTTCCAGATAAAAGCTCCAACTTTAGGCTTCTTTGATTTGGCTAATTACAGCTGGGACATGAAAGAAATATTAATTATTTGACTTCTGCCTCCTGCCTTTCCTTGTAATGTATCACCATATTCTACATTACTCTGAGGTTGTATCCTAACATTCATTTGAATTAGCATGTGGTGGTTTTTATGGACTCTCTGGGTATACTGAGAGGAAGGTCTTATCCTGCATATGTAATAGAGTAGGTAATGAGTTCTCTCTGTGAAATTCTTCAAATAAACCTTCTCTCTGGAGTAGATATAGCAAAAAATCCCCAGAAATGAAGTATTTGAGAAGCATCAATATGTTTTATAAGAAAAATGCTAAAAATTGTCAGAGGGCAGAAAATCATACAGTTTTATACTTAGCACTAATTTTTTTTAATATATAGACTTCTTTATTTTTATTATTGTATTAGGAGGTTAAAGTATAGTCTGTTAAGAAAGTAAAAAAAGATCCTGACTTCTTCAACAAGAAAAGTTTTACCTTTCTCTATAACAAATATAAAATAAGGTAGCATGATAATATGGAAATTTAGCTAATGTTACTTAAATATACAGAAGTTGGGGATGTAGGTAATTTAACAAGAAAATATTTGAATAAAACTCTTATAATACTGAGAGACATCATTTTTTTCTTAGACTTAGGTATGCCCTCCATTGATAAAATAATGAAAAAAAAATTCATAGCTTCTCTATGCCTTAGAAAATAGCCTTCACAAGTTTCTGTGACTGAAAAAAGAAAAGTCATCACTGTGGTGAAATTTCTATTAATGATGATTTTCGGGGCAGCTAGGTGGTACAGTGGGTGGATAGAACACCAGCCCTGAAGTCGGGAGGACCCGAGTTCAAATGTGGCCTCAGGCACTTAACACTTCCTAGCTATATGACGCTAGGCAAGTCTCTTAACCCCAATTGCCTCAGAAAGAAAGAATGATGATTTTCAGAGTTGACTAAGAAGATCCTTAACTTTGTCGGATCTGTATTTTAAGCCTTTCCAAAAAAATTTTTAGGACATTTTGAAGTCCTTCAAGAACTGAAAATTATCTCTACATCACAATGCGACATGAGAAGAATATTTTGCTAGTGTAAGATACTTTATATAAACAGAATATAGGTTAGTCTGGAGACCAGAACAATGTTGAGAACAATATTTACCATTTTCTTTATGGTGAAATGTAAAATCTCAGTCATTGATAATCTCATGATTTAATATCATAATATGGATATTTGGTGAAATGGAAAAGCTCATTGCTCTTCTCAGAGAGGGCAATTCTACTAAGTGGGGGAATAGGTAGGAGGCGGCAGATGTGCTTTAGAAGCCTGTACCATCACTACAATCAGACTCTGTCTTAATTAGAGTATTAATCGGTATAGAAGTGGGAATTAAACTTGGCAACATGATAGAAAAGCTGACATTAGAGTTATTAACCTGAAATCATTGCCACTCAAATCAAATCAGAAAATACCATTGCTGTCACTGCTGGCACTCGACACTTTGTACTGAGGAGGAAAAAGAAATTCCAAGTAAAAGAGATGGGAGGATTGTGTGTGTGTATGTGTGTGTGTGTGTGTGTGTGTGCGTATGTGTGTGTGTGTGTGTGTATGTGTGTGTGATGAGCTTGATATTATAATACTAATATATTAAATGTGAAATTAAAACAGGCTGAGTTGTTGTGTATTGACTTCTATCCAAATATTACAAATACATCAGCACTGAATCTGGCTGTCTTAAAGAGGTAAAAGTAAAGGCTCATTTCTCTAGGGAAAGAAATTACATTGGTGAATTTCAGAAAAGTGATTTTAAAATAGTTGATGTAATTTTTCTTTTTAGGAAGTTGTTCTCTTTGTCTTTGTGTGCTATGTTAGACTTTAGTCGCTTGACTTAGAAGTGAGTCATAGGAGCAAAAAAAGAGCTCTCCTAATAATCTCTATGTAGTTAAACTGAGCCACGCTTGTCCATTAAGGATGAAACGAGTTCTGTCTTCACCATTGGCCAGTTAGTCCTTCAGACTTTTGTTACCGTGTCATCTATTTCACATCTCCTTTTGATCAACAGCCATGACCAAAGCTGGCATAGTTTCCACACTGACCCCTGAATTCCCCTAATCTCTTCTGATCAGCCTCACTCTAATAATTTAAATCATACTCTAGCTCTCAGCAACCTGAACAAGGAATGAACATTGACACATTAGTAGTCTGGGGAGGTAGTTTACTTCTCCAAAATGATGATAGAATTGACCTATTACTCAATCCTCACTCCCTACAAAAGGTGATTGTTCAATTTTATTTTTATGGATTTTCAATTTACAGTCAGTAGTTAGGTCTGGGATAGGTTTTGCATTTTGGACATTGGAATGTTATGATTTTAGGGCTGACGGTTCATCTGGCCACCTGCAAGCTGCACATCAGAGAAGCTGCCAATACTCTGTGCATTGCTCTCAGGGAATGGAGCTAGGTTCATGGTTTAATTCACAGTTGATTATGCCAAGTGGTCAGCTCCTCTTTTTTTTTTTTTTTCTTTTAAAATAAACCCTTGATCTGCTACATAAATACCAGTAGAATAATCACCTTGGAAATATCACAGGGAAAACATTTTTTTAAAATGGGATATAACTAGCTATTTAACTAATAAAAGATTTCCTTTACTCCCAATGTGATAATTTTCAGCCTGGGCATCTGAGAAACTGGATATGTTGCTCCATGGTTCTCTTACAATAGGCAATTGAAGTTGCTGCTTTTTTCCTGGAACATGTTTCCTTAACATTCAGGTGACTTACTTCTTATGTGCAATAAAATTTATTGGAGCATATTAGAGTCTTTAAATGTCACTGAATATTATCTTGGGTGCACTGTCTTTTAAATTGCTATACCTACTGAATCCTTCACATCTCATGTATCCTGCCTTATTTATTTATTTATTTTCTGAAGTACTACTGTTCCTAGGCACTAAGCTGGCTATTCATTGTTTTTTTTTCTCCCCTGGTCTTTCTTCAGGCCTTTTTGGAGTCTATCCTCTGCCCTTACCTCTTTTATATTATAAATCGTTTGCATATATTTCTATGTGTACACATTGTTTCCACCAAAAAAAAAAAAGTATGCTTCTTGAGGACAAAGAGTATTTCATTTTTTGTATCGTCAGCATCTAACACAGTCTCTGAGATATTAATAAATGTTTATTGGGTGATTAGTTGATTGATTCTTATTTATGAAATCCTGTACCCTAATAGCAAAAAGCAAAACTGGAAAAGCAAAAGTCTCACTTTGCTTTATCCATGTCTAGACAGCTAGACTAGACTGCTTTTATCCAACCATCTGAATTCTCATAACCATGTTGATTTAGTCAGTTTTTGATACCCAGTTCTTTCTCAACCCTTGAATTGGAGGGTTGACTAGGTAACATATTAAACTCCTTCCTTCCTTTGTACAGGGCTCAGAGCCTTCCAAGTAACTTAAATTTCTAGCAGCAATCCTGCTTAACTTCAACTCTACAGAAGATTATGCCTGGGGCACCTCTTGATCTACAGACCTCACTTTCAGCTTCTTTTTATCTGTTATCTTCCCCCATTAGAATGTAAGCTTTACAACTGTAATGATTGTCTCTTTTTCTTATTTGTATCCCCAGCAATCTGCCTAGCACTTGGTATATAGCACTTAATAAATCTTTATTGAAATTAAATCTCTTCTTTTCCATCTGGGTTTCATCTTTTCCCCATTTTTAATTGTTTATTTTTAACATTTTCCCCTAAATTTTGAGTTGCAAATTCTCTCCTTTCCTCCCAATCCTTCCTTTCTAACTGAGAAGGGAATACATGTCAAACCATGCAAAATATATTTCTGTTAGCAATATCACAAAAAATGGAGCAAAAAATAAAGCAAGAAAACTGTACTTTAACTTGTACTCAAAGTTCAACAGTTCTGTCTCTAGAGGTGGATAGCAATTTTTTAAAATCATAAATATTTGGAATTATCTTGGATCTGCTCAGAGTAACTAACTCTTTCATAGCTGATCATCATTATAATATTCCTGTTTATTGTGTATAATGATCTAGTTCTCACTTTACTTTACCTCAGTTTATGTATGTCTTGCCATCATTTTTCTGGAATCACCTCTCATCATTTCTTATAACACAGTAGTATTCCATCACAATTATAAGTCACAACTCATTCAGTCCTCCAAATGATGAGTATTCCCTCAGTTTCCAATTTTTTGCCACCATAAAAAAGCTGCTGTATATTTTTGGTACATATAGGTCTTTTTTTCTTTCTGTTTAACTTTGTGAGATACAGATTTAAATAGTGATATTTTTGAGCAAAATTTGAGATTATTCTCTAGAATAGTTAGATCAATTCACCACTCCTGATAGTGGTGACCACTATCCATACAACCATAGATTTTATGTTGTTGTCAACTGCATTTGATTCTTTATGGAATCTTTTGGGGTTTTCTTGATAAAGATATTGGAATGGTTTACCATTTCCTTCAATAGCTCACTGAGGTAAATAGGGCTAAGTGACACCCAAGGTCACACAAAATGTCTGAAGCCAGATATGAATTCAGGTATTCCTGATTCTCCTCCTCCTCCTCTTCCTCTTCCTCCTCCTTCTTATTCTCCTTCTTTGTCTCGACCTCCTCCTCCTCCTTTTTCCTGATCTCAGGGCCAGTATCCACTGTGTCATCCAGCTGCCCCTGGCACTAGCTTCTTAGAAAATATTTAGAAATCACATAGCATGAAACTTGGTACATAGTAGGTGCTTTTCTGTTGTTCAATCATTTTTTTCAGTTGTGTCTGATACTTTGTGACACCATTTGGGGTTTTCTTGGCAGATACCAAAGTAGCTTTCCATTACCTTCTCCAGTTTATTTTTTTTTTATTATAATAACTTTTTATTGATAGAACCCATGCCAGGATAATTTTTTTTTACATTATCCCTTGTACTCACTTTTGTTCCGATTTTTCCCCTCTTTCCCTCCACCCCCTCCCCTAGATGGCAAGCAGTCCTATATATGTTGAATATGTTGCAGTATATCCTAGATATAATATATGTGTGCAGAACCAAACAGTTCTCTTGTTGCACAGGGAGAATTGGATTCAGAAGGTAAAAATAACCCGGGAAGAAAAACAAAAATGCAAACAGTTTACATTCATTTCCGAGTGTTCTTTCTTTGGGTGTAGCTGCTTCTGTCCATCCTTGATCAATTGAAACTGAATTAGATTTTCTCTTTGTCAAAGAAATCCACTTCCATCAGACTACATCTTCATGTAGTATCGTTATTGAAGTATATAATGATTTCCTGGTTCTGCTCATTTCACTTAGCATCAATTCACGTAAGTCTCTCCAAGCCTCTCTGTATTCATCCTGCTGGTCGTTTCTTATAAAATAATAATATTCCATAACATCCATATACCACAATTTACCCAACTATTCTCCAATTGATGGGCATCCATTCATTTTCCAGTTTCTAGCCACTACAAACAGGGCTGCCACAAACATTTTGGCACATACTGGTCCCTTTCCCTTCTTTAGTATCTCCTTGGGGTATAAACCCAGTAGTAGCACTGCTGGGTCAAAGGGTATGCACAGTTTGACAACTTTTTGGGCATAATTCCAGATTGCTCTCCAGAATGGTTGGATTTGTTCACAACTCCACCAACAATGCATCAGTGTCTCAGTTTTCCCACATCCCCTCCAACATTCGTTGTTATTTTTTCCTGTCATCTTAGCCAATCTGACAGGTGTGTAGTGGTATCTCAGAGCTGTCTTAATTTGCATTTCTCTGATTAATAGTGATTTGGAACACTCTTTCATATGAGTGGTAATAGTTTCAATTTCATCATCTGAAAATTGTCTGTTCATATCCTTTGACCATTTATCAACTGGAGAATGGCTCCTTCTCCAGCTTATTTTACACGAGGAAACAGAGGCAAAAAGAATTAAGCCCAGAGTCAGACTACTAGTTTATGAGGCTAGATTTAAACTCACAAGGATAAATCTTCTTGATTACCCAACCCAGTGCTTTATCTACTGCACCACTTCACTGCCCAAAAGCTTATTAATGTGCCTATTTCTCCTCATCTCCTCCAGCATCTATCATTTATAATAAGTTTCATCTCAGAGTTGTTTTAATTTTAATTTTAATTTGCATTTTTTAACCAAAGTGACTTAGAATTTTTTTTAATATGACTGTAAATAGCTTTGATTTTTTTCTTCTGAAAACTTCCCATTTATATCCCCTGACCATTTATTAATTATTTCCTATTAGTTTCTAAATATCACTTCATGCTACACCAGAAGTCTTTCCTATACTCTATCCTAAGATCTTAGCCCTGGGCTTTGAAGAACAGAGATAATTTTTGAAAGGGATAGTTAAAGAGCCAAAACTAAAAAAGGCAAATGGAGCATTGTGAAGCAAGATCCTAAAGCCTCAAATTGCAGTATATTCTCAAAAATATCAAGTAATCCAATTTGCTTCATGTGAAGGGTACTTGGAGGATAATAGTAGAAGGTAAGACTGAAAAGGTTAACAATTTTGAAGAACCTCAAATATAAGATTCAAGATTTGGGAATAAGGGCACTCCATGATCCATCCTGTGCTTTAGGAAGAACTCTTCTTATAAAGTGGCATAAGTTTGATTAAAACTAGAGGAGACCAAATGCAAAAACAAGTTAGAAAGCTAATGAAATGGTTCAGAAGAAGAAGATTAAAGTCCTAATTTTGGGTAGTGGCAATGGAAATTAAGAGGTTGTATGAGATATTCTCTAAGAAGAATCAGTATAATTTGATGACTAGTGAGTGTAAATCAAGAGAAAAGAGGAAATAATGATGAGTCTGAGATTTCAACCATGAAGAATTGATAGAGGGGAGTAGTCAGTAGCCATATATCAAATTACTTCTATATGCCAGGCCCTGTGCTAAATATTGCTGATACAAAGAAACATAAAAGATATCCTACTTTCAAGAAGCTAACAGCTAATGGGGGAGGGCAGGTTTGTGAAGAAAAGATAATGAATTTGGAATTGTATAGGTCACAATTTGAAGTTGTTATGAGACGTCCAGGTAGATGTTATACTCATGATATAACCAGGGTAGAAAGCATATATAGAGAAGACTCCAGAAAGAAAGACCTTAGGAAAACCTGTACATAAGGACTAGGAAGAACATAAGTTAACAAAATAGACAGAGAAGTTATCAGAAAGTTAAGATACGGACTTATTTTATGAGCCAAAGAAGAAGAGGAATAGGTAGCCAAAATAGAAGCACAATACTTCAGAGAAATTCGTGAGGAAGGAAACTTAAAAAGGATTATGGAATTTGAATATTTGGAGTTCATGAACAACTTGGGAGATAATAATTTCAGTTGAAAGAAAGCTCATTTATAAGGGGGTAATGAGAGAATAGGAAATGATAAAGTATTCATTATTCTATCTAGATGTTTGGTGGTAAAAGGTTCAGTTAAAGTTTAACAGCATAAGATTGTTGTGGACCCTATCTATATTATTAGGGACTCTCCTACAGTAATATATAACAGTCCAGGGGGAGAAGTAGGGAAAGCAGGTGGTAGAAGAACATGCAGTGAAGGTAAAAGGTGTTTTCAAGAATGAGGACAGTAAGGGGTTCTAGGGTGCTAAATGTGAATTTTGTTGCAATGGTAATCCAAGATTTCCAGTTTATATATGTATGGAGGCAAATGAAGTCAGAAAGAGGTTTTTTAATTGAAGAAGAGGAGGCAAAAGTGTAAATTTTTGATGATGAGGGCAATAAGTAGGTATTATGGGCATAAGAAGGGCAGAAAGATGGGAAGAATGATCAGAAGGGGATTTCAGAGAATGATACCTTGAAAGTGAAAAGAAATTCTGAATGACAATAAGGTCCAAGCTCTGGCTAGGCTTGTGAAAGATTAATGGGGAGTGAAGATGATGAGTTTTTGAATTAAAGAAGTTAAACAACTGAGTTCAGCCAATTGGAATGGCCATCAGTATGAGAAGTTATTGTCATATTTAAACAAAGTATATTTAGTTTTTGAAAGAAATATTTTTAAGAAGTCTTAGAGTTAATTAACTAAATCTTCTTTTCTATTTCTTCCTTCCATATGCAAGGCTTACATTGAATTTAAAGGGCATTGAGAATAAAATTGAAAGAACATGAGAAGTCAGAATCCAGCCTACTTAATTTTCTGACTCAAATCTCTTGGTAAGGGCTTTGTGTGCAAACAGCTCATGTCTCACATTGGTAATATGGTTTTGTGCTTCTCTCTCACTTGATCTATAGGTGCTCCCTCCTAGAAGTATTCTGGTAATGAGTGGAAAATCCTTATGTAATTGTGAAAATTAATGGCAGTAGTCTCAAGAAGTGAAATATCTGCTGGTGGCATTGGGGAAGGCTAACCCTCCTTTAAATGCTGTCATACAGTAAGTAAGGCAATTATTGCTTGAATTAGGTTGAAATTAAGTGTAAGAATAATGGAACTGAAATTAATTTCTCCAGTGGAACAACAGTCTTATAAGATGTGGATAGAGGTACAGTAGGGGAAGGGGGAAGGAAGCAGAAAGGGAATGGGAGGACCCATGTCATTTTCCTTATCTTTTTAGTAATAGTAGAGTGACATTCCCATTTTCATGAAAAGATTTTTTTTTTAAAAGTGAATGAATACATAAGCAGTATTCTAATTCTAGTAAGGCTTAAGGATAGCATGTTTTGATTTTTCACAAAGGAAGCTATGTTTCATAAACTAAACCTTAAAGTACATTGCAAATATGAGATATTGCTGTAGAAAATGCATTTTTTATGTTGTTTAATGCAGATAATGCACAAATTATCCATATACAATGTCTTATCTATTCTAATATTTGAAGTTCTGTATTCTACTCTACAGGTGAACAAAATAACTTTTTTCTGTAGTTAAATACAAGCATTTAGTACATCTTCTATAATTGGTCTCTCTGCCTTCAGCTTCTTTCTATCTAATCCATGATATACATTAACACCACGTTAATTCCCCTAAAACACTACTTTTGTCTCCCTGCTTTTGGTATTTCCAATTCTAATCTCTCCCAATACAACTGCCAAAGTGATCACACTCTTGGTTATCACTGTTTTACTCAGAGTATCATTATCTCTAATATCAAATAAAAATACCCATTTGACATTTAAAACCTTTTACAAACTGGTCCTGACTTTCTGTTCCAACCTTCTTCCAAATTCTCATCTTTATATACACTATAGTCTATCCAAATTATTGGTATTCTATGTATCCCATTCCTCTGAGTTTAGATTGGCTATCTTCAAATGTCTAACTAAAATGCAATCCTTGCTAATGTCTTCCTCTTAGAATCCTTAGTTTCCCTCCAGACTCAACTAACACATTTTATTCTACACAAAGCCTATTCTGATATTATGCTTACTAGGTACTGCCTATTTACCCCTCAAACTATCTTATACCTACTTTGTATATACTTATTTGCATATATGTACATGTTGTCTCCCCTGGATAGATTATAAACTCTTCAAGAACAGAAACTACTTAAATTTTGTACTTTTATTACCTGGTTCATAATGCCTGCTACAAAGTGTTTTTATTATTATAATGAATGCTTATTGATAGATTCATATAATCCTACCCAAAACAATCTGCATTTGCTCCCTATTGCCTTTAAACTATGATCCTCATGCTTCTTTTCAGCTTTAGTTTCTTTTTCTTGCTGTATGTGAATCCTAAGCTTCAGTAAATCTAGACAACTCACCATTTCCTGAATATATATTGAACTATATATCACACCTTGTTTTTCCTCATGATGTTTTTTTTGTGTGTGTGTCTAAAATGTCCAAAGTGCTAGAACTACTCATTATTCAATTATTATCTATCCTGAAGTCTGGATGTCAAGAACCTCAGTTCAAATACCACTTTTGTGGTTTACTATCTAAATGTCCTTGAGCAAATAGCTTAATTACACTAGGTCTCAGTTTCCTTATTTGTAAGAAGAGGGGGTTGAATTAGATGCTCTCTAACATTCTTCTAGTCTGTAATGTCTAACTTTTATTATTCTATAATTGTTCATAATACCCTTACTTATGTACTCTGCCTGGAAATGATCCTTCTCTTCTGTCCTCATAATACTTATTTTGTGACTTTAATATAAGCACTTTTTTACATTGTACTAGGTGTTTTCTCCTGTACCAGAGTATAAGATTTTGAAGAGGCACATGATAATTAGCACAGTATCTCATACATAGGATCATCAGATTTAAGGATCTTAGAGATTGTCTAATCATTTTCTCTCTCAATTTCTTCTACCCACGTCCTTGTTATGGAGAAGGAAATAAAATAACTTACTCTTTTTTTTTTTTTTTTTGATTATTAATGGTCACCAAGGGAGTGGATGACAAAAATACATCTTTGAACTCCTCAAATAATGTGCTTTACAATATATAGAAAAATATTAGACAAAATTTGTTGAGTGAACAAATGAGTGAATAATTGAAGGACTTGGGAAAACTCTCTTCATTGTAGACTTGTGTATGAGTTCATTTGGTGGCATAGTATCCCATCTTCCATTGGCTTTAGAATGGATTTAGCATAACTGGCAGCTAATCTATTGCTACATTCCTTGCTAACTGGCAGTATTGCTTTGCAAAATTGATTCTATAAGACTTTCAGGGAAAGTTAGTGTAAATTAGATCTGCAAGCGAATCTTGATCACTTTCTGAAGCAGAAAAAAAAAAGAATAGTAAAGAAAAGCTATATCCTTAGCAGTTGCTTGATGTTTCCTGTGGAATAAATGACTAAAACTTCTCTGACAATACTGCATTGTTATTGTTTTAATTATTGATTTTATCACTTGACACATTTGTAGTTGGGACTTCATGTGTCAAGATACTGAGGCATTATATCTAATTACTTAGTTACAGATATAGGAGTTATCTCAGAGTAAGAGACACTCAGCAAAACAACTTTAGGTGTGTCCAGTGCGTTTGGCAGATTCCAGACTGAGACTGTCACAATGCTATACATACTTTGATAATGTTTTTCTTCCAGTTGTACTAGGAAGAAATCTTTAAAGAGGTCCTTTAAAATACTCTTAAAGAGAGGTCTGGAAGTCAGAAGAGAAGGATTCAGGGAAATGAATACTGGTTTGATATTGATTCATAGAATCTAAGAGTGAAAAGGACATGAGGTAGCATCTATTTCAAACCTTTCTTGAAGTCTGAATCACAGTTAGCTCTTTCTTGAATTCCTACAGAAATGGGGAGCTCATTAAAATAAAAGGCAGTACATTCTGCTTTGTATATTCTATTTGTAGGTCATTATCATTTACAAGGTCAGTTTATGTTTTTGAGTGATAATATTTGCTGATTTCCCCCCTTTTTAACTTATGAAGGACAAAAGATAAAATAGCCCTGAATTCTGTGTATCTCCATTTATCTTAGGCAGTGGTAGTTAAAATAATACAAAACTACTCAAAAGCCTAAGACCAATACTTTATGAATACTTTCTTTTAAGACATGGAAAACACCAAATGAACTCACAAAATGAAAGTATAATGGAAATTATATGACTACTTCCTGATGCAAGAGTCATTTTTGAATCAGCTGTCTGACTCATTAGAGAAAAGAACAAAATCAACTTCAAATTAGAAGAAAAGATAAACACAAAACAAAGATAGTACAATTAGACTTCCAGAGTATATTTCCAGGTTTTCATTACTGAAAAGCAGGAACTAGGGAAAGAAAAGGTACTAACTAATGCAGACTATTACCATTTCTGATAGGAGGTCAACCAGCATTAAGTAATTGGTATGATGAAGAAGTCCAAAAGAGCCAGAAAACCAGCTCCACCACTAAATACTTGATTTTTACACCTAGAAAATTTACACCAAGCAAAGAGAAGTAGAGAGAGAGAAGAAACTGTAGGAAGTTGGTTTGTTCCTCCAACACGGAATCATCTATGAATATGTTAAGATACCTTGACAGATGTAACCACAGAAATATTTTAAGGATTATCATTATCAAACAAGGAAATGGAATGGAATGGAAACAAGGAAAGATATGTGCTTATTTTCTGACCCACTATCATGGAAAATGTTCTGCATAAAATTCAAATGAAAGAGGAATTTCCTTTAGATGGTAAACCTTCCTTTGATCCCATTTTTGGCTGACATGATGCTGAGTGCATTGAATCTATATATAATCCTAGGTGGCTTCCTCAAGAAATCCATAAATACTCAAATGAAAGTGTCCTAATAACTTACATATCACATGCCAAATGACTGAAAATCCTTGTTGCCCATACTAGCATGTGATTAAATAGATTCCATTGAGTTGTGTGTATACATGCACATGTATATTCAAGGATTCATGTATATGTATATATGCACGATGTATAGCTATATAATGTACTCACATGATAAATATACAGATATACATTAAGCTGAGCCTAGGAAATGTAAGCAAAATGTAAGCTAAAATGCATTTAGGGAATTTTGCCATGCTTTCTATGATCTCAAACTGATTCCTAGAGTATGTACATAAATGTGAACACATACACACACCCTCCCATTACCACTGTTATCCTACAGTCTTTTTTTAATACTTAGATTCTTTTGGTGATGATATATGGCTATGAATTGTGGAAAGAAAATCTCTAGAGAATCAAAATTGCAGAAAGCCCAAAGGGCTTTCTGAAGGTATAGTAAATACTACAAAGTTACAGAAATTTTCAGAAACAATTTTTGTATAAGAAGTGATATAAAAAGTATCATTTAAGAAATGTATGGTTGTAAAGAGAAGTGGGTTGGTCAGGAAGGAAGGGGTAATGGAGGGAAAGTATTAGTGCTTTAACAGTAAATATAGAATGTTAAAAAGTCCCAAAGGAGACTTTCAGTATTTGGAATAGTTCTTCTATGTAGAATTTCTGGGAGAACATGGACAAGAATACCATAGGAAGAGGGATAGATGGGTTCCAATCTGTACACTGGAGATCATACCCATACTGAAGAGATCAATGCTTTCTTTGAATGATTATAATGCATTAAAAGTGAAGGCAAAGAGTTTGGGACTTGATCTAAAACTGGTCTTTTTCTTTTCTATAAGGGCTTCTGTTGAAAGTTTCCAAAATTTGGGAAATCTCTAACTTAGATTTATTGTACATTGCTATTTTGTATTTGTTTCAGTTATGTTTAACTTTTTGTAACCTCATTTGATATTTTCTTGGCAGAGGTCCTTGGAGGGATGTGCCATTTCCCCTTCTTGTTCATTTTATATATAAGAAAACTGAGACAAATAGGATTAAATGACTTGTCTGGGTTACACAACTAGTAAATGTCTCAGGTCAGATTTGAATTCAGATTTTTCTCATTCTATGCCTGGTGTTCTATCCGTTGTACAACCTAACTGCCCAGATTTACTGTGTACTATATTCCAGTTTTTAAATATTATTCTGTACCCAGGCTACTATCCTCTATCCAAAGTCTTTGATGCATTTCTCCACTATTTTACATATGCCTATTAAATTAAAATGCATAAAATTCAAATTTATTCTTCAGCTACTGCAGCTAAGGAAAGTGTGTGCTTTGCCATATAATTCTTCAAAGGCAAGTTGGTCGTTTTCTAAATCTCACACCTAAGAAATTCTGGGATTTAGTGACAGGTTATTTTATTACTTAATCTTTATTACTCAGTGAATTCTACAAGCCCTTGCAAAGATCTCTTCTTGATTGGTGAGAGGCCAGAGAACCCTAAGCAGCAAAAACATAACCAAGCATTATAGTTTTGTAGTGTTTTTAGCAGAAATTAACCCACTTGTAGGAAGACTGCAACAAGTTCCTTCAAAGGGCTCTGCAAAGAAAAAGGTCTCTGGTTACCGTTTACTAAAGTACAGGCTTTTTGGAAATAAGGAGCTAGGAAACATAAGAGTTCCATTGAGGGACTTTGCACTTACTCATTTTTAAACTTATAAGGCTAAACATTAACTTTTCACTTAGAGTCATCTACTGATTCTAGTAATTGCTTATGACAAGGCCAAACATGTCACAATTCATTTTGTATGTTGGTTATTTGTGACAGTTTATTAATAAACACATGCTCTTAGGATAGTGCTATAAAAATGTGGTTCTAATAATAAAATCAGTCAGCCAATGGCATTATTAAATTCCACCTTGGTTAGTGAGACCTGTACTATGCTTGAGAAACTTACATGGAGGAGCCAGGACAAATATTAATCAAAATACAATAATGCATGTCCTTTATCATTGAGTAAAGTATATGGTTCTGTAAATACAACTGCTGAAATTATGAAGAGGAAGGCTGGGTAGAAATGTATGGGAAGGCTGATGGGGGAGCTGAATTATGCACAATTCTTGGAAGGAAGTCACATGATTTTGCCGGAGAGAGATAGGAGAAGCCAAATTATATAGGGGAAATTTTCATAAACTTTCAGAAATCTCACTAACATACCACTAAATAGCTATTGGAAAGTATATTGGGCTTGGGGTTGTAGGAATCTCATAGGGAAGCAGTGAGATAGATGGAAAATGGTGCTGGATATTGACTCAAAATAGAGCTTAAAATTCAGATTTAGTTACTTATTCCCTGTTTGAACTTGGTCAAGTCTTTTTAACTGCTCCAGATCTCGGTTTCTTCATTTGTAAAAATATTAGGATTGGTCTTCAGACAAAATACTTAAGTTTTCTGAGTCATCTAAAAAATGAGACTAACAATATCTGTTTTTCTTACCTCATGGGGCTATTATGGGAATCAGATAGGAAACTGTATAATAAGGATAATAGCTTCCATTTAAAAAATATGTTGCATCTATTAATTTAGATGTGAAACTATTCTGAAAAATATCAAGGATTCTATAGAAGACATTAAATATTTTAGTGGAATAATGCTATGTAAAAAAAATACATGGTTTCTTAATGACCCACCAAACACATGAAAATATTTTGAGAATTTTAAGAGGTAAATAATTTCAAAGTCCTGAATTTTTAATTTATAAGAAATCTCACAAAAACCCCAACTCCATTACCATAGAGTATATAGATAGTCAATCTTTGTCATTATCATTATTACCCAGTTGGAGAAATCAAAATATAGAGGGGTATATGCCTTGCTGAAGGTTCCTTAGTATTGCCTCATGTGACCACAAAATTGGAGAGAACATTAGAAGCCATCCAGACCAATTTTCCCCTTTTGATGTAAAGAAGCCTATGATTTCCATCATAAATTCTGAATTTTTTCTTACTAAAAACTTCAAAAAAGTGAACTGTCTGGTTATCAAAATGGGAGGTTCTGCTCCTTTCTTTCCTGACTATATAACTAACTTGGGAGAAATATATTGAATAGCTCAGTTTGATTGGTACCTAGTTAAGTTGATCAAAATTAGCCATTTACAGTTGAATTGGATTTTAAAATGATCTTTTCCAAGCGTTTCCAAAATTATAATTCAGTTAGTATGAAACTGTTCTAGTCCCAGCTATCTGAAAGCTAAATGCATTTCCTTTGGAAAGAAAAAGAATATTTGCATTTCAATGGAGGTAAATTTTGACACTTGTTTAAACTGTAGCTGGTTTAGAAGATTGCACCATTTGTGATAAAGCCTTTGTTGTGAGGTGATTAAGGATCATTAAACCAATTAATAAGAATATTCACACCTTTTGGGGGAGGGGAGTAGAAATCTTTTTTATGGTCTTAATAGGTTTACAAGAAAAGAAGTATTCCACTTTTCCATTTTCTTCCATTAAGGAACCAATTCATACAAAATGATTGAAGTAGGATAACCTAGTCTGAACCTCAATTAACATTTCCTCCGACAGTAGACACTGATGTAATCAAAGTTTACTTTTCCTGTGAGAAAGGGTCTGGAAGGGATCCTTACTGTCTACACTATTGAAACCACAAAGTCTAATTAATTAATGAACCCATCCTCTGAGTGGTAGTAATTTACACGCATATATTACACATGCATGTATAGATATACATATATGCATATACATACATGTGTGTGCATGTATGTATGTAATTTAAAGTCTTTACTAACAATAACCTTATCAAATGAGTTTAAGTATTATTATCTCCATTTTGTAGCTGAGGGAACTAATTACAAGTTATGCTGGCATGTCATAGTCATGAGTTGAAATCAGCTCTCTTCATCCTTAGTGAATTGTGTGTATTCTTTCCACTATGGACTAGCAAGTAGAACCAGACATCTTAGTTTAACATTACATTCCCAGAAATGTTCAGGAACCATTTTGGAGAAATATAATTTATTTACTCTAGCCGTGATCTAAGCAATGCAAATATACATATTTGTATATGTG
The DNA here is from genome assembly GCF_902635505.1 of Sarcophilus harrisii. Taxonomy (NCBI): domain Eukaryota; kingdom Metazoa; phylum Chordata; class Mammalia; order Dasyuromorphia; family Dasyuridae; genus Sarcophilus; species Sarcophilus harrisii. The sequence continues at coordinate 526,571,570 of NC_045428.1, forward strand.
TGTATATACATATATATGTGAACATACAGACATAATTTTGTATTTATGTATAAACACACATTTTTTTCTTAATACCACATAGTACTTTTATTATAAGAAATTATGTCTTAAGGAACAGATAAATTATAGATAAATGTAAAAAAAATTCAAATACTTCCTTTACAAAGGAAGAAAAAAAACAAAAGATGAAGACTCAAATGAAAATTAAACAAATATCATAAATAATGAGTGGATCAAAGAAAAATCATAGAAACAATAACTATTTCAAAAATAATCATGATGATTAATTAAATCAAAATCTCTGGAATACAACTAAAACAATCCTCAGAAACAATTGTATCATTGATATTCTATACTAATTAAATAGAAGAGACTATTAAAATAAGGAATATGTAATTAAAAATTAGAAGATCAAGAAAAGAGTGATACTTAAAATTAGTGAAAAAATAATTCAGAAAATAAAATAATTTATAATTAAATTTGTTTCAAAAAATAAACTTTTGTTAAATAAAACTAACAACTTTTAGGTAATTTGATTTAAAAGAAAAGAGAAAAAAAATCAAATTAATAAAATCAAAATGGACAAAGTAAAATTACAAGAGACAAAAAGTAAAAATAACTGTCAAAACTTACTGAAACTATATATAAACTGAAAATTTAAAAGAAATAGATTACCTACAACATTATAAAATACCTAAATTTACACAACAGCAAATAGAGATTTTAAATAATATAATTTCAGAAAAGGTAATTCATCTAGTTGTAAAGGGACCACCACAGAAAAATACTAGTTCGGATGGATTTACATGAGAATTCTGACAAATTTTTAATTTCCTCAAAAATTGAGGAAAATACTTTTTCAAATTAATGAGACAAATATGGTCCTAATACCTAAAACAATCAAGGATACAGCCAAGAGAAAGAAGTATAGGCCAATATGAAATATATTTTCTGAATATTGATTTTAAATTTAAAAAATATATGTGTGTATATATGTACCATTTATATGTGTATATATGTATATATGTAATGTTAAAAAATTCTTTGCTATTATAAAATTTTATTCACAAGAGAAATTTTAAGATGGTTTGACTCCAGGAAAATAGTAAAATTAACCTCATTAAAAATTAAAAAACCCCAAAACAACCAAAAAAACCCACTAAAATTTCAAGAGCATCTGTAATAGTTACAGATGAAGCATCTTTCAAGAAATATACTACTTATTTGTGCTGAAAACCTCTTTCTCTATTGAACCATTCAGAAATATTCTGCTGTAGTTCAGTTCCACATTCTTTTAGAGGTCCACAAGGCCCTTTGCAAATCAAATATTGATTCATTTTTCCTTTGTTTTGCAATATTTATTTCAGATATTTTGATTGCCATTCTCTTTTGTTTTAATATCCTGCTGTTGATTTTCTGCTGTGGGACCTCTGAAACTTTTGGTAATTTCAGTCACCCCTGCTCCCATCTTTAAGCCTATCAATTTCTTTCTTACACTTTCCCTTTTGATGGCAGATTGCCTATGGTTGGATAATTCACTTTTCACTAGCTTCCCTTCCTCCCTAATCAAATGATTTCTGGGAAGGACAGAACTGGCTACAAATGGATTCTACTCCATCTTTCTTCAGGCCTTATCCAGCCCTCCCCACCCCTACAAACACTCATGCTCTCCTCCTGTTTCTTCGGTTCTTTAGTTTTCTAGCTGAGAGCTGATTATAGACAGAGGTAGAAGAAACTTCTGTTTTCCTATGGCTATACCTCCATCTAATCCAGTGGTTCTCCAACTTTTGTTTTCAGTACCTTTATTCTATTAAAATTATTGAGGATCTCTCCAAAGTGTTTTTGTTTATCTGGATTATATTTATAGACATTTACCATCTTGTAAACCCTCTAAAAGGATTTCAAAGATCCCCAGGATTCTCTAGACCATACTTTGAGAACCACTGATAATCAGTATGTATGTTGGTTTGTGTATGGGGGAAGAAAATTGAGTTTTTCTGCTTGTTATAGAATTTTAGGGTGAGTCTAGGGGTCCTGGTGTTCTGGCGAGACCACAACATCAGAAAGGAAATTGCTCAGTGGATCATAGAACACAAGTCCATGGGTCTTGCTGAGGCTCTTTGTTAGATTATGGAGACTAGTGGAAAGGGGGAAGTGCTGAGTAAATGTGTTAAGAACTAGCAGTTAGCTTTCTATGTTATAAATTCATAACCAGGCTTCTTGGCGTCATGAGGTAGTTGAAATTATTTATATCTTCTGCATAATTCTTATTTTGAGGAGGAAAGAAAGAAGGCAAGAAGATTTTATTAAGTATCTATTATGTGCCACTTGTGTGTTACTTTGTGTCGATTGTAATTGTCTGAGGCTACGTTTTAATTCAGATCTTTCAGATGTCCACTACTAGCATCTTATCCTGTGTGTCACCTGAGAGTACATGAAGAGCAAAAAAAAAAAAAATCCCATTCTCTGTCTTTATTAATCTCATGGCCTAGAAATTTCTGAACTGATCAAATCAACTGTGTTATATGTGTGTAAGGGAAGTTAATGTGTTTTAAGAAATGCTGATTATGATGAATTCAGAAAAGCTGGAAAATATTTACTGAGATTTGAATATTTAAAATATTATGAATTGATACAAAGTAAAGAAAATAGAATTAGGAAAATTTTATACAATTACAATAATATGAACTTAAATAGCAATGTGAATACAAAAAATCAAATTTTATTGATATTATAATAACTGTTTGGCTTCAGAGAAGGAAGATGAGAATACATTGTCCTCCCCTTTTCACAGAGGTGTATTGTATAACGCTGTATATAATTATTGACTAAGTTAATATGATGATTAATTTTGCTAATAGTTTTATTTTCTCTTTTAATGCTTTGTTATAAAGGATGACTCTCCAGGAGAAGGAGAAGTGAAGAATAAATTAAGAAATGAAAATTATGTAAAAACAACATATATTCATGAATATTTAATTTTTAAAAATAACAGGGCTTGGTGTCTATGCTGTTACATATATAAGTGCAATAGGTCAGAGTTCACTACATTATTAGATCTCATTTTCTTTAGTTCTATCTTAATTTCTTTTCCCCCTCTTGAGAATTAAGAACAAGTTTATTTTCTTAGCTTTGTGCACACATACCAATCAGTCTTGGTAGTAGTGACCAGAGAAAGCATGAATAATTGAAATTCTAAGATAGATCACTGGAAAATCACATTCTAGACCATCTTTTCACTCCTTTTTTGCCTTAAACATTTTCCCTAGAATAGTAAGAAGCAAGATGAATTGGTTGAAGTTTCCATTTCCTTTGCCTCTCACCTATCTTCTAAGAAGGGTAGTGGGTAATAAGAAACTGTAAAATGGGGAAAAGATAGCTATCAGATGGAAAAGCAAAAAAGTCTACTAAAATATTTCACAGATCAGTAATTAGTCTGGAACAATTGAGAGTTGATTATATATTTTTTAACACTAGAGATAAAAAGACCGTTTTTGTTGGAAAATTAAATGGGATAATGGAAGCATAGTGCTTTATATATGCTATTGCTTCTGATATGTTGGAATGCTTCTAAGTATGTAATTATAGAGGGAAACTGTGACATTGAATAATCTAAAACATCAGATAACTCAAAAATCATTTCTACTTTCTTTTATAATATACTGTTTGATCTTTCAACTATTTTGTCTTCCTAAGTATCTTTCAATTGATTTAAATTTCTTTTGCATTATTTGAGAAAAAAAAATGAGAATACTGGTATTATTCTCTGGTACAGAGGACCAAAAAATTTTGTTACCCTAAATCCCTAAGGTATAGAAGGGATAACTACTATATTAAATCAACAGTCCCTTGCCTTTTAGAGTGCTGGGACTAGGATCAGGAAATCACATTTTACTGAGTTAAAAACTAGCTTCAGACACAAGCTGTGTAATCTTGGGCAGGTCATTAGCCCTGTTTGCCTAAGTTTCCTCATCTGTAAAATGAGTTGAAGAAGAAAATCACAAACTAACTCCCAAAAAAGAGTCAAAAAGAGCCAGATTACTGAAAAATGATTAACAATAAAAATGTTTAAACTATTAGTTTTTTTTCCTAGTTGGAGTTAAGTTGTTTATATCAGTGTAATACTTGTGCTGAAGAAATAATTTTTCTGGCTAGTTTGTCTTTTCCTAAGTAAATTTTCTTAGAAGTGTAGCGTGCTAAGGACTAATGTAAAACTGTTCTCAGGAAAGGGAGTGTAAATGTAAAGTGTGTGTATAATTGACCTCCTCTAAATGACTCTTATTAAACTGAGAAAAATAACTTACTGTTCAACAAGGAAGATAAGTAATCATAGTTATTGCTTTGATCTGTAATTACTCTTCCTTATGAAATACAGGAAGGCTTAACTGCCTTAAACTTCAACAGTTCATTATAAATGTTAAGAAGAGAATTAAGCTTAGCAAGATGAGAACCAGGCATGCTTTACAGTAAATAGCAGAGTGACTGATGCTCAGAAATAAAGTATGACTTCAACATTTTAGCCACTTCCTGTTTTCTAATCAATAGGCAATTTACCCTTGCAGCTCCATATCCTTCCTCCCTGGCCCTGCATTGATTTTTGTTGCTTTCTATAACATTCAAGAGGTGAGTCCACATGGGTTTAGAAGCAATGAACAAAATTGCCTCAGTATTTCATCTAAATAAATTAAAAGAAAATTGAAAAAAATCTGTATCAATAAGCTGTCTGGTTTATAACATCATTAAATATCATTGACGACATGGGAAAATTAGATGAAAATAAAGATTGCTTTTGTTACAAATGGTAACCAAAAAAAGTGGCTGTATGGGACTGCGTATTATTCTTTTTGTTGTTCAGGATATTTCCATGTTAAAAATGTAAGAAAGTAATTTTCTTTCTTTACAAAAACAATCACACAGGGCCGTTCTAAAAATGTTCTTCTGTAGCTTCACTATCAATGCTGCTTTCCTAGAGCTTGTCCCCCTATACCCATGCTTTGAGTAAAATTGATGAGGATTGGTATATGTTTGATAGCTTGGGAGATGGAGTGTAAGGATGGGTTCTGCAGTGTTTGTAGCAGGGACATTTTAATCTTTCATTTGTATATATGTATGTGTGTGAAATTTAAAACATTTACAATTAAATAAATCTGTTGGATATTTATTATTTATGAGATTAAAAACTCATTTAAAATGACTAAACAGTTCAAGTTTGTCCCATTTTTTCAGTATTAAAAATAGGCAGTAAGGCTAGTCTGGAAAATAGTTTGTAATATTATTAAGAAATAATCAGATTGTCAATGCCTGTGACCAAGAGGTTTCCATTGCTAAGCATATACTTCAAAAAGGTCAAAAATCAAAATGTCTCACATACACCAAAATACTTATAGTAACAATTCTTAACAAGAGAGAAGAAAAAAATTATAAATGAAATATTTGCCCATCAGTTAGGGAGTGGTCAAACAAATTACAGAATGTGAATATAATGGAATATGACTTTGCTAAAAGAAATGAATATTAAGAATACAGAAAACCATAGAGAAGCTGATATGAACTGGTACAAAATGAAGAAAGGAAGCAGAACACGCAAAATAACACATAATAAGTATGGCAATATAAACTGAAAGAACAACAAAAATCAAACAACAAAAACATAAACAAAAAATTATTATGTCTGAAAAGATAAAGTTCCTCTTCCTCTTCTACACAGAGGTGGGGGACATTGGGTATGGAACATTGAACAGATTATCAGACTTTTTTGATATGTTGGTTCATTTTATTGATTTTTCACTTTTTTTCTTTGTTATATCTTCTATAGGAGTGGGGCAGTGATATATTTGGTGGGGTGAATGAAAAGGAAGGTAAAAGCATTTTAATAGAGACTATCATTTGCCAGTCACTGCGCTAAACACTTTACAAATATCTCTTTTGAGCCTTATAAGAACCCTGTAATGTAGATGATGTTATTAGTTCCCATTTCTCAGTTGAGGAAACTGAAGGAAAAACAGCTTAATTGACTAGGCCAATGTTATATGGCTAGTAAGTTTCTGAGACTACATTTGAAGTCTTTCTTTCAGGTCTTTCTGCCTAGGCCCAGTTCTTTTTCCATTGAGGCATTGTGCCATTTAATGTTGACATTGGAAAGAGACTTTAAAAAGGAGGGATAAAAAATTGTTTCAAACAAGATTTTAAAAATTTTAAATCTTGTCATTTTAAACTTTACAACTTTAGTAATATTTAGTAATCAGAAATGGAAGGCAGAATAGATTAGTAGATGGAAGAATAAATTGAATGTTAGCTTTTTAATATCAGCAAGACTACAGGTCAAGTTCTTTGAACACTGCCAGTAGGATCATAGACAAGTCACTAATGAGCTGATGAGCTGTATTTGTGGATAAATTTCTGTAATGGAAGATCCCCATACCAATAAAAATTTTGTTTAGCCAACTTCTTTAAAAATGGTAATCAATGTATATATTTAACTATATCAGAATACTTGCTGTCTTGGGGAGGGAGGAGGTAAGGAAGAGAGGGAGAAAAATTTATAACACAGAGTCTTACAAAAATGAATGTTGAAAACTATCTTTACATGTATTGGGGAAAAATACTATTAAAAATAAAATAAAATAAATTTCACAAAAAATAATAATCAGTGTAATTTGCATATTATCTTAATGCTAACTGGAGGTCCAGCTCTAATATCCCTACTGACTTTCCGTTTTGAATTTGCAACTGCCTATTAGACATCTGAAACTGGATATCCTGTAGATGTCTTAAATTCATCATGTCCAAAAGAAACTAATTATGCTCAGTTCTGCTATAATCCAATATATACATTCCAAAAAATTCTTTGATAGCAAATCTTTCCCAATCCCTCACAACTCCAGTGTCTTCCTTCTGTTGAATATTTCCAATTTGTCCTCCATATTGCATATTTATATATAGTTACCTACATGTTGTCTTCCTTGTTAGAATGTAACCCCTTTAAGAGTCAAGACTGTATTTTGTCTTTATTTACATTACCTTGTGTCCCCTGTGATTAACACAGTACCTGGCACATAGTTATCACTTAATAAATGTTTATTGATCGATAAAACATTACTGTGATTACCTCTTGTCTGAGTAGTCATAGATGTTAAAGGTATTTTGCTAAGTGAAGAAACAATGTAGACTCTGTCCTCAAAAATTTCACATCTCTATGGAGACAAGTTAAACAAAATAATTATAGTATATCAAAATATTCCTATGCCAATTCTGGTGTGCAGATAATGAGAAATTAATGGTGAGTCTATAACTTGCTCTAGAATAATTTAATCTCCAAATCAGAAGGAATTTGATAAATCATACTATTCAGCCCCAAACTGAATAATAATTTCTTTCCTTTAGAATATTCCTGACAACCAGGACTGGTATGCTTGTTTGTCAAAGCATACATAATAGGCACCCTGGCAGCAAGTATCTACTTCATGACCTTAGGATCATTTATAAATGAAGAGAAAGCTTATTTTAATCTGATACACAGCCTAGTGTTTCACAGAGTAGATTATATGTCAAAGATCATTTAGCTATATTATAAATTTAGAGCTGGAAGTGATGCTTGCAGCATCTAATTCCAACTCCATCATTTTATAGATGAGAAAACTGAGGCCCAGGAAGAGTTGTAGAGCATCCAAAGAATGAATAGGTAAGCTGCTGTGAAAATAGGTAATATTTTGTAGGGAGCTTTATTTCTGAAAGACGGGATACAATCAAGAAAGAAACTCTGATGACACAGACTGAAGTAATTCTGTTGAAGAAGAAAATATGGAGTATCCTAAGGAGACTAATGTGAATTTATAGACTAATTTAGATTTTAAAAAGGGATACATATGAAATGGAATAATGGATCTCTCTCTCTCTCTCTCTCTCTCTCTCTCTCTCTCTCTCTCTCTCTCTCTCTGCATATAAATGAGTGTAGAATATACATTCCTTTTTTTTTCTTTTATTTAATAGTCTTTTATTTACAGGTTATATGCATGAGTAACTTTACAGCGTTAACAATTGCCAAACCTCTTGTTCTAATTTTTCACCTTTTACCCCCCACCCCCTCCCCTAGATGGCAGGATGACCAGTAGATGTTAAATACATTAAAATATAAATTAGATACACAATAAGTATACATGACCAAAACATTATTTTGCTGTATAAAAAGAATCAGACTCTGAAATATTGTACAATTAGCTTGTGAAGGAAATCAAAAAGGCAGATGGGCATAAATATAGGGATAGGGAATTCAATGTAATGGTTTTTAGTCATCTCCCAGAGTTCTTTCTCTGGGCGTAGCTGGTTCAGTTCATTACTGCTCCATTGGAAATGATTTGGTTGATCTCGCTGCTGAGGATGGCCAGGTCCATCAGAGTCATCATATAGTCATCATATAGTATTGTTGTTGAAGTATATAATGATCTCCTGGTCCTGCTCATTTCACTCAGCATCAGTTCTTGCAAGTCTCTCCAGGCCTTTCTGAAATCATCCTGTTGGTCATTTCTTACAGAACAGCAATATTCCAATTTAATATACATTCCTGAACAAACTGAGAGTGGAAATGAAGGCTAAAGGCAAAATTAAGACTTTGGGAAACTTTATCAAAAGAAAGTAGATCAAACTTGTTTTAGAACTTCTACAGTTCAGGGTGGATCATGATAACAGATGATGGCACAAAGGCATGCTACTCAAGAGAATACTTAAGGCTGAGAAGACTAGTCTAACGAATGAATAACAGGAAATTGAAATTCAAGGGAGTCGTTACTTAAAGGGCAATTAGGTACCTTCAAGTCAACAGACTTGGAAAAATACTGAAAGAATTGACAGATGGAATTAGAGAAACATAATGAATGCTCTTTGTCATGTTATGAACTAGAGAAAAGCAATTGTCTTGATTTTCAAAAAAATAATTAAGAAGGAAATTTTGTAGGTACATCTCTGAATGCTTAGAAAGGGTAATATTGGTCACTAAGTAGCATCTTGATCAAGAAAAATAATCTCAGGTATCTGTCCTTGTCCCTGTTCTCTTAAATATCTCTAACATTAACTTGGTTGTTTATCACCTGTGTAAGAGCTACAAAGAAGGCAAAGAGAAATGACTAAAATATTTCATGAGTAATTTAGAATCAAAAATGATCTCAACAAGTTAGAATGGCAGTCCAAATCTAATAAGATGAAATTTAATTAATAAAATGTAAAGCTACTTAAATAAAAAAAAATAGTTCCACAGGTAGAAAGTGGCATATCTAGTTCTGCTTTGTTTCTCCCTCCCTCCCTCCTCTCTTCCCTCTCTCCCTCCCTCCCCTCCTTCCTTCCTTCCTTCCTTCCTTCCTTCCTTCCTTCCTTCCTTCCTTCCTTCCTTCCTTCCTTCCTTCCTTCCTTCCTTCCTTCCTTCCCTCCTTCCTTCCTTCCTTCCTTCCTTCCTTCCTTCCTTCCTTCTTTCTTTCCTTCCTTCCTTCCTTCTTTCTCTTTCTTACCCTCTTTCTCTTTCTTCTTCAAAAGAGCTAATGTAAATTTAGACTGCCCCCTTAATATCAATAACCTACTAGAGGTTTAAGTATGTAACTATTTTAATGTTTCCAAGTCTTAAATTAGTGGCAAGCCTTTTACTTTTTGAACTATTTTATTTTAGAAATCATTCAAAAGGTCTTTTAGTATATTAATGAACTTGTCTTTTATAGAGGCACCATATGTTAATGTTTTCTCTGACTTTGCAATCTGTAGTTGTTTCAAAACTTAACTGACCTGATATATTAAATTTTCCCCCTAATTAGCAAGAATAAATGTGATGTCATTAATTTATTAATTTTTTTTTTGCTTTTTTGCTTTTTCTTGCATGTATCTGCAGTTAATTTCCGGTAAATAGATGATGCTTTTTCACAAAATGTTCTAATTTGATATTTTAAAATTTAGTGGACAGTTTTTCATCTCAAATGAGTTGTTTTTAGACTACAGGGGAATTTGACACAAATACATGGCTATTCAAATTAACATTTTCAGTGTTCATCTTTTCTCTTTTTTTATTTGAATCTCTAAAAAAATTTTTATAATCCTACTTTATTATAGTATATCCCATGACAATGACAATAATTAAAAACTAAAATTGATTCAAATTCAAAGTTAGTCTTTTGGTTAATGAGTCTCTATCCATAGTATACATTTGCTAATAGACTATCCACATGTGTAAGGGGAAATGGACAGATGCTTACTTTTTGTTCTAATTTACTCTCTTCTCTCCAACTTCTGCAACAATAGGGAGCAAACGTTTTCAGAATGGGTCTCTGAGTTCTACCAAACAATTTTTCTTTGTTTTTTGGGGACCACTGTAGCCTGCGGGAAAGCAATTGTATACTTGAATCACAGCATGTTTATGGTTGCACATGCTCAATGTGGTGTGGAGATAATCGTACTGAAGGATTTAAGGGCTGAGGGAGGGACACAGAGATCTCTCAGCTGCAGTGGTCTCAGCCACAGCTCTCAGCCAGAGAAGACTTCAGGCTCCAGACTCCAGAATCCAGACTCCCATCTTTGATTAGCTACATGGCAGCTCTCCTGCCTTCTTCACTTCTCCACCTAAAGACCAAGGATTCTGGTTGATCCCCAGGTCCTCCAAAGAGTTTGCCTGGATATTACAATTCACAAATGAAAGATACAGTTTCCCAGATGTTAGGACAATGCTGTTCAGATTTATCACTTGTATTATCTCTTTTTTTAGCTAGCTGCCCAGTATTTAGTTCCTGCTTACATTTACAAAATTGCTTTTTTCTTGAATGATATGGAATATTCAAGTCCAAGGCTTTGGTTTCATTATTCACAGTAGGCCATATATGTGCATAACACTGAAATAAATCAGTAGACAGGATGAGATGCCTACACTTATTTTGACTAAAAGTTGTGATGTCAGGCTACTCGTGTCAACTCCCAATTCTAGTCCTATGCTTTTACATAGGAGATAAGAAAGACTATGCTTAGGGAGGTTAAATGAAGATGCCTTCCACTTGGAAAGGTATTTCAAAACTATATGTGATTTAAAATTTCCCCATTTTAACTGTTAACAAGTTTTAAGATTATGTTTGTGCTTTTTCTTTTTGGAGGGGGTCAGGTCAGGGGAAAAGGAGGCAAAGGGTGGAAGGCATGATAAAAGAAGAGACAAAATATTTCAAATTGAAGGGTTCCTGTTGGTGATAGTTCTTGAGAAAGCATCACAAATACCAGTAAGTAAATACTATAGAAGAGAATTTGAGAAAAAATACTATAGAGAAGAATAGAAGAAAGCATTTAACAACTAGAGGGAATAAGGAAGGTCTTCTTTTAGAAAGAGACAGAGCTAAGGTGAGAGTACATTCCAGTTTTAGGTAACAGATTGTTCATAGACAAGGAGATGAAAAATGGAATCTGAGTTTGGACAACAGAAAAACTGGTCAATTTAACAAAACATAGAATTCATGAAGGGGAAATAGTGTGGAACAAGTCTGGATAAGGAAACCGGAGCCAACGTGAAAGACCTTTAAATAAAAGGTCAAGAAGTTTATCATTTACCCTCATAGCAACAAGGATCCAATGAAGTTCTTGAGAAGGGAAGTAACCTAGCTGTTGAATCAGCCATGTGGAAGATGGATCTGAGAAGGGAGATATCAGAATCCTGGAGCCAGTATAGGTAGGTCTTGACTAATAGTGCAGATGAAAGATGATAAGGACCTGAAGTAATATGGTAACCATGCAAGTGAAGTGAAGTTGATGGGTATGAGACACATTATGGAAGTAGAGTTGACAACTCTTGGCAGCTGATTTAGTGGGAGAAGATGAGGGTGAAATTAAGAGTCAAGGATGGTGCAGGGTTATGGACATGGTGAGCACAGTTTGAAAAATGATGGTTCCCCAACAAAGATAGGGGAATTTGCATTTCACAGTAAGTTAAATTTTTACAATCTAGAACTCCCCTGGGCAACTTCTAAAAAACTCACTACTTGGCTCTACTTGGTACAAATCAAGCATAATTTTATAGTTGTTTTTCTATTACAAGTCTCATTTTCAGAGATCATTGAAATACGTTTTGAATGAAATGATTTTATGACTTATGAGTTTCTGTATGTAGACTATGACATACATCTACTCATTAAAATTCAGGAACTAGTTGTAAAGCTAGGCAATTTTTAACCTGGGCAAACTAAATTGTTGTTGGTGAAATTCAGAGAAAAAGAAGTAATCGAAATGAGAAGTAGGGTTAAGGAAATGATTTGGTAATGGCAGGGAGCATGATTCTATCTCAGAATTAAAATCTAAAATTCCTACCAATCCCTAAAGACAGGAATAAGGAAATATTGAAAAGATTTTTAAATTATGTAATAGCATTAATATTTTTGCAAGCACAGAATATACCTATTGCTATACTAAATTGCATACATAATCTTCTCACTTCAGTTTGCAACTGCAGTGTTCTTACTGAGGGTCAGTCAATCAATCAGAAAGTGTTTATTAAAGGACAGCAAAATGTCAGATTCCTGAATTTTTAGTAAATTTGGCTCATTTTCTTTGGTTTTTAAGAAACACAGAGAGGTGAAAAATTTATGCCTGTTTTGGTATAGCCAACAGATAAGGAAAGACAATATTGTCACAAATTAAAAACAAAATAAAAACAATAAAAAGATATAGCCAAATTGTTCACACTACCTTTTTGTGCGGGCATAAATTAAGGTACTTGGATCCTGGACAATGAAAGAATAAAAAAAAAAACAAATGAAGCCTCTTGAAGAAACTAAAAAATTCTCTCCACTGTTATTTTAAGCATACCCATAAAACAGAAAAGCTATAATATTAAAAACAAGAGGGCAATTTGATCTGTTCCTTTTTGAAATGATATTACTTAAAGCTTTTTTTTTTTTATTATACTTTCACAGACCACAGGATAAAGAATGTGTAATAGTAGAGTCATAAAAAAGGCATATACATAAAACATCTGTAAGCAGAGGGTTTGTGGCAGGAATTCTTTTTTACTATTGCACTTTAATCCAGGAAGATAAACCATCCAACATTTAGTCTGCCCAAGAATCAATGACTTTGTATTGAACATCCTTCTTCCTCTGGATCTTGATTCTAAAACTGCCAGAAGATTTTGTCTAATGGAATATCTACTGGAAGGTCATTTAATTCTAGGAGGCATTTTCTTTTTGTTTTTCTGGGAAGAGGAATGGAAGCAGGGAACTGGACTTAGTATGTCACATGGAAAGACTGTGTATTGACTTATTAGTAGTGATTCTGATGGGAAGCCAATTGAACCATTAATGTTTTATAAAATAGGATAACCTTCTAGTAGTGGGAGTTTTGATGGGAGGTTGTCAGAATGTGAAAGATATGTGCTAGTAAATTAAAATGATCACATAGTTACTTTGAAGTATTCACTTTAGTACATCAATGGAAACATGATATCAATAATGTGTTTGTTCCTTCTTTCTAGTTTCATTTTTGCCTTCTAATCCTGTGACTTATACCTTTAGGGTTTCCAAAAATTCTCCTCTCAGATATGCTAGAAATGTGGGGAATAAAATTGTCCAACCTATAGTTTAGACTGAGGGAGAGCTGTGAGTCAGTGGCACTTTACTAAAGGGTCTATGGTCTTTTCCAATAAAGAAGACCTCAGATTTTCCTTTTGTGAAATTGCCCCTTCTTCCATACCCTTATAATTATACTTTGATACCTAAATGTGCAAAAGAGGCATGGTGAAATACAGTATCTCACTGGTTGATAGATCTTGCTGTTGAGGGCCAAAAATGACATATCAACAGAGGGGGCGAGGACTGGGTGAAAGATGGGGCAAAGCTATTGTCATAAAATTGCTATCAGATGATCACTTGCTCTTGTTGGACAAGCAAGAATAAACCAGAGGTACAAAAATAAATTGGAGGACTTTGCATGTAATTGAATTTCCTGTGCCAAACTGGGCTTGGTCACCATGACAAAGAAAAATAAAGTTAGCTTCTTATGATTAAGCAGGTGATTTTACAATCTGCAGTTCACAGCTTTGGGGCCTAATACACAAAACTTGTAATCATTACCCTTATAGTCTCATATCATAGCATTGATGAATACTGATTGAAATAGAGCAGGGCCCAAATAAATTATTTTCTCACAGAGACCTGCTTTGAGGAAAGGCCCTTTTTAATCTGAGGTCAATGAAATGAATTCTAAAATATTGTGATAATGACAAACCAATGTTGGTTTCCTTTGTAACCAACCCTATTTGTTTTATATATTTTATATATTTAAAAACATTATTCTGAGAAGTCTATTGCCTTCACCAAATTGTTCAAGGAAGTTGTGATCCACAAAACAGTTAAGAATTTCTGCTTTAGACCTTTTTTGGATCTCATGGGTACATTATTCAAGGTTTGTCTCTCTTTTACCTTGTTTTCCCATGACAGTCCTAATCCTTTTCCAATTACACAGTTCCCTCAAGATAACCCAGATATTCTTTAAAGATATAGGTCATGGTTGAAAATACTCTGCAGTCAATTTATACTCACTGTGCATTTCTCATTTTTTAGTTGTCTGTAACTGCTTCCTTGGAGACTGTGTTGACAAGAGGTCTTTGCATTAGGGAATAGCTTAGCATCATTGAAAGTATTGTACACTTTCCCAAATGCAACTCAGCCTGCTCTTTTCCTGCTGTTCTTTTCTGGAGATGACTCATTTTCTATCTATAGTACCTTGTCTGATATGTATGTCCTTATGTACTAACTCAATAGATGTCTTCCAAATCTATGACATATTTGGAATGATAGTACCATTTTTCATCCATTAATTTTTTTCTTCTATGGATTGATAGGAAGTTGTCTTTCAAAAATCATAGATTTTATTGAACAGACCAAGTACTATTCTAGGTTTTAAAGCCATTAGCATAATATCCACAAACATTTTGCAATGAATCCTTTTTTCATTTGAGCTTGCACAAAATATCCTCCTTGACAGTTGGCAATACTTTGGGGTAACATATATTTCTGTGTCTTGTGCCTCAGTTGGCCTTGAAAATCAGAACTGTTTCTAGTGCTTGATTCTATGAATAACCTTTCATTGAATCTGAATGAACTCCATTTGAATCATTCAATGTATACTACAAGTGTTTACAAATCTCCATATCTTGACCCTGTAGCTTGGCTAGTGTTTTTCTATCTTGTAAACTCAACCTAACATAGGATCCCATATTATATCATCTATCTCTTCCTCATTTCTCTAATTTACTTGATCAAAGTAAGAATTTAGATAGAGTAGGGGATCAGCAAACTATAGCCCATAGCCAAATCCATCTTGCAGCATTGATATGGCCCACGAAATATGAACTGTTTTTACATTTTTAAAAATTAAATTGAATTTAGTCAATTTGAGTAAATAAAGTTGAATTTTAAATTTGCTTCTCTTTGGAGGTCTCCATACAGAGAATGTGCAGATATTCATTGGATATATTATAGTGAAGATTCCTTTGTTGTCTGAGTGGATGGGTACCATGAAGATTTCTAGAAATTCTCAAATCCTGTGAATTTGTCAAAAGAACAAATCTTTTAACACACACACACACACACACACACACACACACATATATATATATATGTGTGTATATATATATATATATATATATACACATACACATACATATATATTAAATATAAAAATAAATAATGTATTATATATTATATATGTATATATAATATAATACATTATAGTAAATTATATATATAAAAGACCCTGAATCTCTGACTTCAACTACTAATTTTAGTCCTTTAGTTTAAAACCTTTTGAATAAATAACAAAGCTTTAAAATGTTTTGTTTCATTGCTGGCACACAGGATAGAAAATCTGTTTTCATTCCATTTCTATTTATGTAAAGCCTCAACTCCATCTGTTTTTCTTAAGGAACTATTATCTTTACTATGAAATGAGTTAAGATATTTGCTCATTAGCCTATTAAACTTGATAGACAAGAAAATTTACTTAAAATATATAGACAACTCATAATGACCCTATGTATCTGGCATGGTGATCTTCTATGACATTCCTGTCAGTTTTAGATATTCATATATACATATATACTTGTATGCATACACATATATGTATATATGTGTATGCATGTGTATATACATATATATATATATATATATATATATATTTGAAAATGAAGTTATATCTTTGTTGGATCAATACTAATGTTTATCTCTGTACCTAACATATTGGAGAAGGTCACAGATATTACTTTTTAATTTTTGAGGTAGCATGAAATTTAGAGCTAAGGGGATCTTAAAGATAATGTAATTTTACCCCACTCTTCATTTTAGAAATGAGGCAACTGAGGCCTAGAAAAGTTAAATGGCTTGTAAAAAGTGGCAGAGGCACAAATTGAAGCCAAGTTCTTGAAATCCCTGGTGTTCATCAGAATACACATCTGTTCCTTCTTGATAATAGTGAAAAGGATCTATGGCTTCTCCATCTCCTTGTACTCCATCCCCTATTAATACTCTTTTTTTTTTTCTCCCAGTCCACTGATCAGGCTGCTGGGCCTTGGCCCTGCCTATGTTCTGTCATGGGGTGTCTGCTTTGAAAAGGTTACTGAACCTTCCATACTTGTGACTACCCTAATTCACAAAAGGAAGTTTGTGTGTGTGTGTGTGTGTGTGTGTGTGTGTGTGTGTGAGAGAGAGAGAGAGAGAGAGAGAGAGAGAGAGAGAGAGAGAGAGAGAGAGAGAGAGAGAAGAAGGGTAGGAGGGAAGAAGGGAGGGAGAGAGGAGGAAAGGAGGGAAGGAAGGAGACAGAATGTCTGTATTCCAAATTCATTAAGAAAAGAAATTTTCTTACTTTCACTGCTGTGCTTTGGCAATTTCTCAAGATTAAGGTTAAGTAACAAGTAGGAACTGCATACTATTTATAAGGTTTCAAAGCACAAATCTAGCAAAAACAAACACATCAAAAGAAAGAAGAAAACAGGGCAGGCTTTCTTTTTTTCTATATACTTTACTCGTTAGAATAGAATAGATATAATAGGGAATGGGAATTTTATAAAAATAATTGTAAGCAGTAATGACCAAGGAGAGAGTTTTTAAGTTCACTTAAAAAGAGAGAGACAATCCTTTGGATGGCATTTATTAACATTTTTAAAAAAAAAATCTACTTTGAGTGGAAAAGTGATGCTATCTAAAACTTCTACCACTTTCTATGTGCATATAATAGAGAATGAAAATAATTTTAGTCTGTCCTTGTATGGAAGAAATGCTAGAGAAAATCCCATTTTTATTGAAAATAACTTCGGATTTTTCCAAGGTATCATCCAGTAGTATGAATTAAAATGTTCATATATATGAGATAAATTAATGCTTTGAGGGGTATATGACATTGAATGCTTTTCCAAGTCAAATTCTGATTTCTAAGTTAGCTTGTTTATATAGTTGATCAATTTAAATCTCACATAATGTTTTGCACCAGCACATTTTGCATAAAATCTAGCCTACCAGCAAGTATGTATATGTGTGTGTACATATATATATATACATATATAAATTTTTTTTCTCAAGGGCAGTCTATTAAACCAGTTAACAAGCATCTGCTAAGCACTTACTGTGTGCCAGGTACTATACTATGGGATAAGGATAAAAACAGGAAAAAGAAACAGAAAGAAATACAATCCTTGTGCTCTAATATATAGTCTAATAAAGCAAAATAACAAAAAAGGGAGTTGAAAAGGGATGTGAGGAGGTACTTGCTTGGAACTACAGAGAACTGAGAAATCTTGTAAGTCATCATTGAGAGTAGGGAAGAGAGAGGAATAAAGAAGAAAATATGTTTAGCCTGGTGTTCCTTAAGTCCTTAAAACTGAAGTTTCTGGAATAAATGACAAATTAAAGGAAGGAGCAAAGGAATAAAGTGAGAATGTTTTAGATTGGGGTATATTTTAGAGTGAGAAGATGAATGATAATATGGTCTTAAAAGCAGCTTCCATGGTAAAGAAAGCTGCTGAAGCATAGTGGAGAAAGAAATCTGGAGAATACTAAATTTGAGTTGTAAATACTACATTGTAAATTAATCTATGTCAGGGAAAATCCAAAGTATAAACTTTTGAAATTACAGATTCTTGACATAATTCTCAAAATAAGGACTATGAAAAAAAAGAGGCACATATGCAAATGGGAAGGCTTATGTATGAACAGAGAAGTAGCATCAATCTAAATAATAAATAAAAATAAATATTAATTGTTTAAATATTTTTATTAATTTTAATTTAGAATTAATTTTGAAACCAAACTCTTGGGAATTTTGACCTGTAATTTGTGAATGTGGTTGGTTTTTTGTTTGTTTTGTTTTGTTGTTTTGCTAATCATATTCAATATAATTGATTTCTTTTGTAATCCCATGTGTATATGGCCCAAACATTTCACTTGTTTGCCAGGAGTTTCCATGATCTCAAAACAAAAAATTAAGAACTCCTGGGGAGTCTAAATCAAGAGAAGTATGCGATAGTAGAGAGTTGGCCTTTACTCATGCTAATCTGGCTATAAATCTTAACTCTTACACTTTGATTAATCATTCAATAAGCATTAAAAATGTCCCTAACACAGAATATACCTGCTACTGCCAGCTACTATATTAAGTGCTAGAGATACAAATACAAAAAATGAAGTGGTCCCTACTCTCAAATCATATTTAATGAGTATAATTGTATAGCTATCAGCGGCTTTCTTAAGATTTTGAATTGTAGTTGTTGCTTTGTACAAGTGGATTAAGTCTCCAAACTAGGTATGTTCTTTGACCATTGAAATCAGAGATCTGATCCCAGACAACTAAAATGAAATACAATGTTACTGTGCCATTGTATTTTATGTATTTACCTCAGATTCCCTACTTATAAATGGCTTAGCTGCCATATATGAGCCCTCAGTATCTACCTGTTTTATTGAGTTATCTGGGAAACATCTCCAGAATTTCCACAAAATACCCTACACTATCAATTCATAGAATTACTTATTCAATATCCTAATAAGTTAAACATATTTTTGTAGCTGAATGATAATCTTTGGTGTGCTTAGAGAAATGAAAACATCCTTTGATTTAGTGAGATAAGGGCATTTTCTGGTTGTAATTAAAGGAAACTTAAAAAAAAAGTTGTCAGTTGAGTTTAAAAGCCTACCTAGAAAATCCCATTTGGTCTTGAAATGTGATAGTTACAACGGTGGTAATATGCCTTATAAGAACATGTTTCTCTCTGTTTCTCTTTCTTTATCACATTCTCTCTCTCTCTCTCTCTCTTTCTCTCTCTCTCTCTCTCTCTCACACACACACACACACACACACACACACACACACATGATGTGAAGATAACAAACTAATTATATTATTCAAATGAAATGGAAGCTCATTATCCTGTACAGTTGATGGGAGCTTTCTTTGCAAATTAAGCACATTAGATACTTATGCTTGTACAGCTTTCAGGTTTCTCAGCATGATGTTCTTAGAGAAAAAAGGAAACAATTGTTTTAAGCACTTGGTTTAGTTAAGTTTTTTTTTTTAACTATAAAATATATTTTAATCGTAGTTTTAAATTTTAATTTTGGTACTGTTTTCTGAAAAAAATTAAATGTCGAGAATTGAGGAAATTATATGATTAATTCGTCCCAAACCCATATTTATTTCAATTTCATGTTTTCAGTTTTTTTGGGTTTCTTGAAAGGGGCTGGGTGATCCAGGGAATTGATGCAGTTCTTCATGTTGCTTTTTTCTATATGGATACAATTTGTGGAATCAATAAGAGAATACATTTTTTTTATAATTTCTATTTTTATTATTATAGCTTTTTATTTACAAGATATATGCAGGGGTAATTTTTCAGCATTGACAATTGCAAAACCTTTTGCTCCAACTTTTCCCTTCCTTCTCCCCACCCCCTCCCCCAGATGTCAGATTGACCAATACATGTTAAATATGTTAAAGTTAAATACAATATATGTATACATGTCCAAACAGTTATTTTGCTGTACAAAAAGAATCAGACTTTGAAATAGTGTACAATTAGCCAGTGAAGGAAATCAAAAATGCAGGAGGACAAAAATAGAGGTATTGGGAATTCTATGTAGTGGTTCAAAGTCATCTCCCAGAGTTCTTTGGCTGGGTGTAGCTGGTTCAATTCATCACTGCTCTATTGGAACTGATTTGGTTCATCTCATTGCTGAAGATGGCCAGGTCCATCAGGATTGATCATCGTATAGTATTATTGTTGAAGTATATAATGATCTCCTGGTCCTGCTCATTTCACTCAGCATCAGTTCATGTAAGTCTTTCCAGGCCTTTCTGAAATCATCCTGCTGGTCATTTCTTATCAAACAATAAAATTCCATAATATTCATATACCACAATTTGTTCAGCCATTCTCCAATTGATGGGCATCCATTCAGTTTCCAGTTTCTGGCCACTACAAAGAGGGCTGCTACAAACATTCTAGCACATACAGGTCCCTTTACCTTCTTTAGTATCTCTTTGGGATATAAGACCAGTAGTAACACTGCTGGATCAAAGGGTATGCACAGTTTGATAACATTTTGAGCATAGTTCCAAATTGCTCTCCAGAATGACTGGATGTATTTACAACTCCACCAACAATGTATCAGTGTTCCAGTTTTCCCACATCCCCTCCAACAATCATCATTATTTTTTCCTGTCATCTTAGCCAATCTGACAGGTGTGTAGTGGTATCTCAGAGTTGTCTTAATGTGCATTTCTCTGATTAATAATGACTTGGAGCATCTTTCATATGGCTAGAACTAGTTTCAATTTCTTTGTCTGAGAATTGTCTGTTCATATCCTTTGACCATTTATCAATTTGAGAATGGCTTGATTTCTTATAAATTGGAGTCAATTCTCTCTATATTTTGAAAATGAGGCCTTTATCAAAACCTTTGACTGTAAAAATGTTTTCCCAGTTTTTTCCTTCCCTTCTAATCTTGTCTGCATTAGTTTTGTTTGTACAAAAACTTTTTAATTTCATATAATCAAAATTTTCTATTTTGTGATCAATAATGATCTCTAGTTCTTCTTTGGTCATAAATTCCTTCCTCTTCCACAGGTCTGAGAGGTAAACTATCCTATTTTCTTCTAATTTGTTTATAATCTTGAGAATACATTTTTAAAGGGAAAATGCAATGAAGTAGCCCCAATTTTTCAAGCAATAAGTAAATCTATTGAGCAATCATTCCAAATTCATCTACTGGATGACAAATGTAGAAGTGGAAGTAACCTCAGAGGACATCCAGTCTGATTATTCTCTCAAATAAGGAAACTGAGGCCTGAGAAGGTGATAATTCAAGGTCATATAGGTAACAAGCAGCATAGGGGATAAAAATAAAAAGATGAGGCAGTTTACATTGTACTGAGCTGTGTGGCATATGTTTTAGAATTAAATATATGGGGCATCTATGTAGATAAAGGCCAAGTCCTGGAGTCAGGAGGATCTGAGTTTAAATCTAGCCTCAGATACTTGACACAAGCTGTGTGATCCTGGGCTAGTCACTTAACCCTGATTGCCTTGCCAAAAAAAAATAAATAAATAAAAGAAAGAAATATATGGTGTATGAGATTTTGTTGTTCATTTTTTTGGGGGGGAGGAAAAGTATATACATATATAAATGTCTCCACATGCAAACTTCCACAAAGAGACACACAAAATAAACATACAGTCATTTAGGTTCTCAGGACCAAAAATCAGAATTTTGATTTAGAAAGTGATAATGCAAGCTGAGCTCTAGGGGTTCTGTGAGGGAGCCGTGAGTGGGGAGCATGCTCCAGAAGCTGAAGAGAGAGCAACTCTTTGAAAAGAGGAAGGATATGGAATAATGTCTATAGAAAGCAACAAGTATCCCATTCTGGCCAGAGCTTAGAGAGTGTGAGGAAGAATGATTTGTAATCTGTCTGGAAAGAGAGTCTGGAGCCAAGTCCTGAAGGGTTTTAAATACCTAACAGTGTAATTTCTATTTTAGCCTGAAGGTGAATTAATCTTCAGAACACCAGTCTTCTCTTGGTATATTATCTTTAGCTTCTTTGCTTAATTTAAGTCCCAAAGATACAGTCAATTATTGCTTCAGTTGCTGGATCTTATTTTCTTGTAACTAGAATCATTTCTAGGAAGGAACAAAATTTCAGGACCTTCCTTAAGGATGTATGACCAAATACTAGACATAGAACACACTCTTCCTGAATACTCCCACATTTTTTTTTTTTTTTGTATACAATGTGGATGAAAAAAAAAACTTTTTTAAGGGCTACAAAATGTGAAAGTTGTATTAGAGTCAGATCCTTTTCAGCTCTCAATTTATGATCTTATGAATAAGGTATAAAATTATTGATGACTTGGTAAGACATTTACAATTTATTTGGTTGTTTTCTTGTTTGTTTTTACTTGCTGCTGTTCCATTGCTTGTGCAACCCTATTAGTTGAGGACATACAATTAAATCATAGTTAAGAACATGGAGTCAAAATCAGATTTTAAAAACAAGCAAATACTACCCACCTCTTTGGAAAACAATACAGGTATTTTCTTGAAAAAAAGAGTAGTATCTGATCTACTTAGTAATTTTTGCATTTGCCAAGTGGCCCTTAAATTACATGAAAGCTGAAAGGCAGGCAATTTTATTTCAAATGATATTCTCTTGTCAAAACTTAAAGGTGCTTATGATGACAAAAAAACACATTCCAATATTTTCTTTCTAAAAGAAATACAAAAAAATTATAAAAGGTGGAAAACATGCATCTAAGTCATAAGTACTTGATAATGAAAAGGTTGAAGGATGGAGATGGATATTTTAATATTAGGAAATGATGTCTAGAGTATGTCCTGAGGGCTGTGAATGAACCTGATTCACTTCTGGCTGTGAATCAATATATTGTAGTCAGGTGACATCTGAAGATGAAGGGATACAAAATAAGTGCACTTCTAAATGTCAAAAATTTCATGGTATAACATTGCTGGTGGTTCAGATCCTCTAGTATGATGCCATATATTTTGAGACACTAGTGTTTTTTGAAGTGAGATTATGAATTTCTATTCATAATGACAAGAGCTTAGAAATGTGTCATTAAATACCCATTTTTCTATCACGGAAAAAGCATGGGAAATTAAGGAATAATGAATTTTCTAGGAAAGGCTGTAGGAAAAAGGCATACATAAGGAATATAAGAATTCAACCATGCATGAATATACTTGCATTAAGAAAGTAGACCAGCTTTCTGAATTAATATTAGAATGACCATATTAAAAAATGCTCTAAAACATAGAGCATGCAAAACAAGTGCATTGCAGGAAGACAAAACTGTGGAGAATATTTTGAAAAATAAGGAAAAGAGGGAAATCTTTCACAAAGTTTGTTAAAGGGAATCACATTTAAAAGACTAATGAAATGTGGAACAAGTGTTTTGTAAAAAGATAGATGCAATATGGTGCCATTTACAACAACAAAATAGAAATAAAGTTCATGCCTTGGGGAAAAAATTATAGAACTGTCACTTATCTTCCATATCTATTTGTAAAAAGAGCTGGAGAGAGGAGGATGGAGAAAGAGTGAAAGATGAATCCATTGATTTTAAATTGATAAATGGACCATGGGTAAGGGAGTTATATGGACAGCTGAGTGGTACAGTGGATGGGCTGCAGAATGTGTAGTCAGGAAGACTCATTTTCCTGAGTTCAAATCTGGCCTCAAACACTTCTTCATGTTATGTGATCCTGGGCAATTCATTTAATCCTATTTGCCTCAGTTTTCTCATCTATAAAATGAGCTGAGAAGGAAATGCCAAACCACATCTGTATTTTTGCCAAAAAAACCCCCCAAAACCAAAACCCAAATCGGGCCACGAAGAGTCAGACATAACTCAAAAATGACTGAACAACAAAATAGGGAACTATGGTTCTTGTAATCTTAGTATTAATGTAATGCAACCCCTTCCTTGAACATCTGGGGAAACTCAAATGCAGAAAAATTATATGCACGCTGTGCCCAGGGTCACAAAGCTAGTATATGTCTGAGGCAGAATTGAGATCTCAAGTCTTATTGAAATTCTCTGTACACTCTAACATGATTATTTTCCTCAGAATTCATTTTTTTGGGGAAGGGGAGGAGTCAGGTTTCCATCTAAACTCTGCCATTTATTACATGATGTGGGCAAGTTACAAGTCACAGAATTCATCTTTAAACCAGTTAGCAAGGCAGAACCTGAAATAGCTTTCCCCTGACTTACCCTGTCTCTAATAATGTACTTGATTAACCATGCTAGGTGAAAAAATAACATGTTGCAGTATGCATGGGGATAAGATAGAGAGATAAATATAGTAGTTGTTATGGTTATGGCCCATAGTGTTTGGTGTGACATCTCATGAAAGTTTGCCCAGTGGATTAACTTTAAATTGCCTTGGCCTAAAAACATTGACTGGAATTTACCCTGAAGTGCTATAATGTGATGAATGTTTATGTGTCCAGTTAGGTAAAATGCTTGGTGATGAGCCATGTGGTCCTATATCAAATCATTATTAATTATTTAGGAGGGAGAGCAGCAGTGAAAAGTGAATGTTTTAATTACTCTCACAAATGCTATAAAAATAGAAAAGGGTTTTAAGCTATTAGCACAGCAGAAATATCACTTATGGCAGATGTTGGCAGAGATTAAAAATACCCAACATATTTGCCTCTCTTCTCACCTGTGGGGAGTGATACAAAACCCACTTGGAGATCACAGAGGGAAAGCTAACATATATTATAAAGTTGCCTTGGTGCTATGGAAAAAGAACCAGATTTGGATTCAGGCCACCTGGGTATTTTTCCCAGTTCTGACACCAACCACTATTTTCAAACCACTTAAACTCTTTGACCCTCATTTTTCTTGTCTATTTTAAGGAGATGATTGCCGTAGTACTACTAGATTGTTTTGACAAATTCTTAGGAAATCTTTAAAAATTATAGAAATGTGAGTTTTTCTTTTTGTGATCAGTGAGTAATTTGTGAATGTGAAATTCAGTTTTTTAAACACACAGGTATATACACACACAACACACATATGTACAGGTGTGGGGCTAATCTATCATGAATGAAATCACTATTAATTGAAGCATCCTCCCTTGTTCCAAAGGAAGTTTGGAGATGCCTTTATATTTTGACAACCCCAGATTTTTCTGAGGGCTCATTAATACAAATTTTCTGTATATGGGTGGTCTAAGTAATCTTTTTTTTAAAGGCAGGTTAATAACACTGTTTCTGATGGTAGACTTCTCCATTCAACCTTTATCCTAAACAATCTCTTATTATATATATTATATATTATATATATATATAATATACATATATATACGTATATTATATATATATATATATATATATTATATCTGCAAACGAAGATTCAGCCTAACTAGACTTCTTGCTATTTCTAATCACAACATTCCTTCTCTTATCTTTGTACTTCTGCTCCTGCTATTCTCTATGCTTGAATGTACTCCCTTCTCCCCTCTATCTCTTGGAATCTCAAATTCCTCTCAAGACACTTCTTAAGCATAACCTTATGAGGTCTTCTCTGAACCTCTTTCCCTATCTACTAGCACCATATTCAAACTAAAGTGTATTCAATTGCATGCCGTAAATACATTTATATGTTCTCTTTATAGAATGTAAATTTAGATCAGAGCCTTTTTAATTTTTGTCTTTGTATAAGCACAGGGACTAGCTAAAAGTAGGTGCTTAACAAATGCTTGATTCATGGTAGCAAATCAAGAAGAAGAGACAGAACCATGACCTGCTTCAGCATGTCATGCTCCCCAATTTTAACATTCAGCACCCAGGCTGGAAAAACACATTCTTTCCCTTTGTAATTTTAGACTATGGGCAGGTTACGGGGGTTTTGTGAAAAGGAAGGATTGGAAGAAAGGAAAGAAAGAAGGAAGGAGGAAAGAAGAAAAAAGGAAAAAAGAAAGGAGGAGAGAAGTATATGATAAAATAAATGGATTGTCTTTATTACAAATTTGAAGTGTCTTTTTTCATTTTTTCATTAATACAGAAAGAGAAGACCCTACATTTTTGATTGGTGTTGAATTGAAATATATAAGATAGCAAAACTAGACCAAAAAGATTTAGAAGAAGACACAGCTAGTGTCCCAAGAAGAGTCATAGGTATTCAATTATAGTATGCTTAAAGTTAGAAGAAACCTTAGAATTTACCTAATCCAACCTCCAAACCAGTATAAGGAATTGCTTTTAAAACTCCCTTAAATTCAGTCTCTGCTTGAAAGCTCCCAGCATTCAAGAGCTCACTTTCACCAAGGCAGGCCATTATATTTTGGGGAAGCTTTCATTGTAAACTAGTTTTTTTCTTATATTGATTTTCCTGTAAATTCCTCCCATTAGTCCTAAATTCTTTCCCATGAAGTATCAAAGAATAAGTTTTAATCCTCTTCTGCATAATCACTTTTGAGCTATTTGAAACCAACTCTTAGAACACTTCATTTTAGGCTAAACATTCCTAGTTCCTTTAATATGTCTTCATATGATTTATTGTCCAGGCTTTCCCTTTGCTCATTACTTTTCCAGGGATCCCCCAAAGTTCTTCAATTGTATCAAAGGCCTGTAATATCTTACATGTGAAGACTTTTCAAATTTATGGAGATCATAACCTGTCTGCAATTTTAAGTCTTGGAGATTTTTCTCTAAGGCTCAGACAGGTTAAGTACTTGCTGGTTTATAATAACACAGCTGGTAGATGTCAGGGAAGGGTGTAGGGTTTGAATTTAGATCTCTGTGACCCTAAGTATTGTATTCTTTCTATAAGCCATGCCATTTTTCTCCAAAGAACATATCATCTCAAAATATGTCACTTGGATCTAAAAAACAGTTTGTCCAGATGTGGTTTGACCAGTGAAGAAATAGAGACATCTATTATTACCTTCCTTCAGATGGGTTCTGTCTTGATAGAAATTCAGGGGAATAGTTAGGCAGTTACCTCATGTTGTTGACTCATCTTGAGCTTAAATTTGATTAATGTTGTTGTGTGCATTCATTTTTTAATGAGGGCTGTGGGTTATTTTGAGATTAAAGAAAAAGATCAAAGACCTAGGAATTCTAAATTCTAAATTAGCATCTTCCCCCAAATCACCTCATTGTAAGTCTTCTCATTGATAAAGTAAGAATGTCAATAATCATTTTTTAAGAATTAAGAATCAATTTAGTAAAGATATTTAAGGCCTTTAGAAGAAGTGACTGTAGAGCATTATTTTTTTATTGCTAGAATAATGGACTAGATGACCTGGTAGAGATTTTCTTTCTCCAATCTCCCCTAAGAGTTAAGTGTCTTGCAGGTGATCAAAATTTCGACCTTCCTTATATTACCATAGCAACCAAATCTGCCCTTAGTTCTTAAATTAGTTAATCAATTGTGTTCCCTGATTTATGTTATTTGATAGCAGTCATCCCTGAAAATTACTGACTCTTTGTTCTTCATTGGTTAATAAGTGCCCTTATTATACGACAATATTCATAGATACAGCACATACAAAATAATCTGATGTAAGAATTCTCAGTTTGTGAGTCTGAGATTTTATTCAGGGATAATTAACTTGAATAATCATCAAGAGCACATTCTCTTCTTCCCTCCTCACCCTTCCTTGTATGTTAACAATCAAAGGCAGAAGCAGGTGCTAAGTAATCTTTGGAAGCATCCTCTGACTAGTCCCATACATCTCAAGTCTTATATTTTTCTATGGTACTTTAGTTTTTCAAAGCACTTTCACACATTGTTTTATATGAAGTCAATAGTCTGGTTTCATTCTAAGTTCAATGAATCGATGATTGTTGCAAGTAAAATTGCATTAAAAAAATCATGACTAGTTGTTCCAATATTGTATAACTATTAAAGAACCATGTATGTAAATTTGCTAATTGGGGTAAAATGTTAAATGATCTTTTCTGAACTTTAATGCAATATCAGTTTGTCATCAAATCACTGTCTTTATCCTGATG
Organism: Sarcophilus harrisii; assembly: GCF_902635505.1. Classification (NCBI taxonomy): domain Eukaryota; kingdom Metazoa; phylum Chordata; class Mammalia; order Dasyuromorphia; family Dasyuridae; genus Sarcophilus; species Sarcophilus harrisii. The sequence continues at coordinate 526,599,605 of NC_045428.1, forward strand.
ATTTATGGAAAGAATCTAGATGAAAATATGATTGAGCAAAATCTAATTTGACTATTCTTATCCTTATTTGACAACACCTCCTTTGTCTTTTTTTTCTTAATATATTATTTATTTCAGAAAATATTGCCCACTTACATATAAAAAAATTAACATTGATTTTTAAAATTTTGAGTTCCAAATTTTATCCTTTCCCATCCTTCTCCCACTCCTTGAGAAGGTTAATATATCAATTATACAATATGAAAGCATTCAAAATGCATTAGCCATGTTACAAGAAAAAACACATGCATACACACATACAGAGAAAGAGAGGGAAGAGCAGGAGGGGGAAAGGGAGGGAGGGGGGAAAGACAGACAGATAGACCGAGACCGAGACAGAGACAAAAAGAGAGAATACCAAGAAAAGTAAAGTTTTTAAAAAGTATGCTTTAATTTGTACTCCAAGCTCTCTCTGGAGGCGAATTACATTTTTTAACAAGGGTCCTTTGAAAGTGTTTTACCATCCTGATCATTATTGCTTATAGCATTATGGTTTTCCATCACAATCATATACAACTTATTCAGGGATTGATGGGCTTCCACTTCATTTCTAATTCTTTTCCATCACAAAGAATAAATGTTTTTGTATAAATAGGATCTTTATCCTTTTCTTTTCTCTCTTTGTGATACAGACTTAGTAAGATTATTTCTGTATCAAGGGATATGCACAGTTTTATAGCCTTTTGGGCATAGTTCCAAAATGTTCCCCAGAATGGTTAGAGCAGTTAACACAACTCTATCAAGTATGTATTAGTGTCCTAATTTTTTCACATTCACTCCAGCATTTGTCATTTTCTTTTTCTATCATGTTAGACAATTTGATAGGTATGAAATGGTACCTCAACATTGTTTTAATTAGCATTTTTCTAATTAATAGATATTTAGAACATTTTAATGTGAGCATTGATAGCTTTGACTTTTAGCCTTTCATAGTCTTTGAACATTTATCAGTTGGTGAATGACTATTATTTTTATAAATTTGACTTAATTCCCTATATATTTGAAAAAGACTCCATTTTAGAAAAATTTTCTATAAATATTCCCACCCCAGTTTTCATCTTCGTTCTCATTTTGGCTATATTAGTTTTATGTGTATAAAAGTTTTTTTAATTTTATGTAATCAAAATTATCTATTATACCTCCTATGATTCTATCTTCTGTTTAGTCATAAACTCCTTTATTCATAGAGCTAACTGGTACATTTTTTCTTGCTCCCCTAATTTTCTTACCTCACCCTTTGTGTCTAAATTATTTATTCATTTTGACTGTATCTTAGTGAGAGATTTTGGTCTATATCTAGTTTCTTCAAAACTGCTTTTTGGTTTTTATGGAGATATCTATCAAATGGGGATTTTTACCCCAAAATATTGGATCTTGGGGTTTTTCAAACATTCAATAACTATGAAATTTACTTATGTGTATTATGTACCTAATATATTCCACTGATCACTACTCAATTTCATAGTACCAGATTGTTTTCATGATTCCTGATTTGTAATATAGTTTGGAAACTGGTACTCTTAGGTCACTTTTCTTCACTTTTTTCCCCTATTAATTCTATTATTTTTTCTTTTTTTTTTGTTGTTCTTCTAGATCAATTTTGTTATTGTTTTTTCTTATTCTATAAAATAATTCTTTGGTTTGATTTCTATGGCAAGTAAATAAACACGTAAAACTGCCACGCTTATTATATTGATTTGGCCTGCCCATGACCAATTAATATTTCTCCAGTTGTTTAGATCTGACTTTATTTGTGTGAAGATTGTTTTATAATTGTATGCACATAATGCCTGCGTTTGTCTTGGCAGATAAACTTACAAGTATTTTATATTGTATGCAGTTATTTTAAATGGAATTTCTGTTTCTGTTTTTTGCTGCTGGACTTTGTTGGTAGTATATACAATGGCTGATAATTTATGTGGGTTTAGTTTATATACTATAGCATTATCAAACTGTTAATTATTTTGAGTTTTTATGTTTTTTAATTAATTTTTATATTTCCCTAATTGTAAAAAGTGATAGTTTTTTTTTTTTTAATTTCACTGCTTCTTTTTATTTCTCCAATTCCTTTTTCTTGTCTTAATGCTTTAGCTTGCATTTCTAATGCAGTATTGAATAATCCTGATGACAGTGGACATTCCTGCTTTACTTCTCCTTTGAGTGTTAAGATACTAACTGATTTCCCTTAGTTCAAATGCAAGGTGTGTATTTTTTTTTTCTTTTGAAAACTTGGTTTCAGGAATATACTTCTGTTAACATAACAGTGAATAAAATTCCCTCACCAATATAAAGAATCACTCTCTTGCTTTAAAATTTTCAGTGGCTTCCTATTTCCAAGTACAAATCTAGAATTTAAATTGTTCCACAATCTGATTCCAATTTATCTTTCCAGGTAAGATTTATACTGCTCTCCTTTAATGAACTCTAAAGCCAGTTTGGACTACTAGTTCTTTATACTCTCCCTCCTCTTGCTTTCTTGAATTCATATTAGCAGTCTCTCCTTTCTCACCCTACAACTATGCTATGCTTGGAAACCACTCCCTTCACATCTCTGCCTATTAAAAATTATTCACTTCCTTGGAGATTTAGCTGTCCAATTTGCGTCATATGATCCATGGAACTTTTCCTAATGCCCACAGCTAAATGTGATCTGTGCCTTGAAAATGTTCTTATAATACACAGGGATCTCAATAATGCATTTATCACATTAAGACCTCTTATCATTATTTGTGAACTTGTCTGCAACTGCTCCTCTATCCCATCTTTTTTATCTTAAGCTTTTTCATGACAAACATTGTGTCATTTCCTGCTTTTTCTCCTTACTCTTTGACCCCTTGAATGTTAATGATCAGTTGTCTAGTATTACCCATTGCCCAGTAAAGCATTTTGCAGGTAGCAGATATTTGATAATATTTGTTAAATCAATACCTACAAATGGTTGGTGAGTAGGTACCTTTTGTCAAGAGAAAATAGAATACTTCTCACTCTGCCCAAATTACATCCTGAGGAAACAAGAAGTGTTAATAAGCACTATCTCCACTGCCCAGCAATTTCAAGAAAAAAGACAATACAATTTTGAAGTATTTATGGATGGAAATGATGTCTATCATTTAAGTGGAAAACAAGAAATAGTTGTTTTTTACTGTAATATGTTTCTCCAGAAACCAAAGTAGTTGCAATAAGACAGTCATCAAAGTCAACCAGAGGAAAAACATTTTAGCTTGAATATCAGAATTTTTATTAAATGTTTTGTTAAATATTTAGAAGAGAGTTGCTGAATGCTTTCAATCTCTCTTTTTTTTCTCACTGGAAGGAAATGTTATCTCTGTTACTTCTTGGTGTCTTTGAAGAGGAAACAAAGAAAGAAAAGAAATTATCTACTCATGTGCTGCCTAAGTCAAAAAGAGATTTGTGGGTGGAATGTAGGTATCTCTTCCAGAAAGCTATCCTAGTAGTCTAAAGATATACTGAGCATTACAAAGGTCAAAGGAAGAATTGATATCATGATCATTCTTCCTGCTTAATGGTACCTAGAGAAGTGAGATTTACCTAGCACAGTGGCAAAATATTAGCTCCAGCTAATTCAGCATTCTCCTGATTTCTTATCAATTGTGCAATCCATCAGAAAGAGATAGTTTAAAAATGAATTCCTGCAAAGTAAAAATTCAATACTTCCCTCCCCATTTCCTTACAAATGCTAAGGATACAACTAAAGTGAGATTATAATACATTTTCTACATAAATATATATTAGATAACATTTATATAGGTTTGCAAAGCACTTTACAAATTTTTAATTTTTAAAACAAGTCTGTGAAATAGATTTATTATTACCCTCTTTTTAAAACATGAAACTAAGACCCAGAAAGTTTAAATGAGTTGTCCAGGATAATACAGATATGAAGTATCTAAGGTAGGTTTTGAGCTCAAGTCTTGTTTCCAAATTTTATATTCTTTCTACTTTTTCATCTTGCTGCCTATATTATATGGCATTTGAAAGCTCATTTGAGCTTCATATTTATTTGAGCATCTCATTTGAGCATCATAACAATCCAGTGAAATAGATACTACAGATATTATTTTCTCCATTTTATAAACAAGACAGCTAAGGTGCAGAGAATTAAAGTGATTTGCAAGCTAGTCAATGTATAAGGCAGATTATCAAGATGAATTCTATTGACTCCAAGTTTGGCACACTGATCTATTTTTGGCACTACTATTCCAGCATTTTCACCATTTGAAATATTGAATTTATGATTGAATTCAGGGCAATAATTTCTTATACTATCCCCACAAATACTATATGAGTTGTTTTGCTATTATTGTTTAGAGGTTAATCTTCAAATCCCTAACATCTATTGCCCAACTAAGTCTCACTAAGAAACAATTAATCCTAAGAGTCCTGGGAATAGTAGATCTTCCATATATTCCTTCCCCTGGTTGTGTTTCTAGTCTAATCCTGGCAGTCATTAGCCAGGGAATAAATCTTTGACATAATAGATCTTGGATATTTATTTGGCAGGTGCCATAGTCTTCCCTCAACTCCACCCAGCCATAGCTATTAACACCCCAGAAAAGAAAGCTCTTACCAACAAGTACCTTGACACAGTTAAATGGTTCAACATCAGACACCAAAATTGTTTTATTAATGGAAAAAAAACCTTAATGGAGCTGCATTGCTATCTGCTTTATCACAGCACTTCAAGGACTATGGGACTTTTGGTTTTGACATGGAGCTGAAATCTCCTTTATGTGTGATCTCCTCCTATTACAATGTGAGCTTTTCTGTTAGTGTCCCCATTACTTAGTATAATACTTCCCACACAGTATTTGTTTATATACTTTTTCATCCAAACCTTTAGACAGTTTTTTTTTTTTTTTTTTTTTTTTATAAAATATCCAATGAATTTGGTAGCGTGGCTATGGTAGACTGATTTTAAAGCTAGGAATATCAGGTTTAATTCCTGTCTTATGTATATGACCATGAAAAATCATTTAACCTCTTTAGTAATGAAGGTGATTTTCTACGACACGTTTACAGAAAAAGTGCAGATCTTCATTGATAGGAGTTTCTTTATCTGTATATTCCCTGTAATACTGAAATCACAAATTCAGTCTTTATCCAATATTGAATTAAACTTGACAACTTTGCTCTCTGGTTCCTTCTGAACTACTTTCTGCTCTCTTCCATACTAAAAAAGAAAAGAATAACAATGAAAAAAAATTTATCACTATGATTACTATCTATCCACCCTCACTCCACCCCACAACAAAAACCTTCTCTTTTGACAAGTACAGGCAGGCCAAACAAACTAACACATTGACTATTATGCTTGAAATTGTATGTCTCATTCTGTGCCTCTAGTCTATCACTTCTCTGCCAAGAAGTGGGAAGCACTTATAAAATCTTTAAAATCTTGATTGGTCACTAACTTGATTGGAATTCTTAAAGGTTTTTTAAAATTTGTTCCCCTTACATTAATGTGGTCATCATGCCATTTGTTCTTCTGGCTCATTTTTCCTCTTCTTTTCATCAGTTTTTACAAGTCTTACTAGGTTTCTCTGAATACCATAATTATTATTTTTTCACTCAATAAAATAATAACTCACGAAGAAAGGAAAGCCTTTCCAAGTTAGCCATAAAGATTTTGGTTGCTGCTCAGTTTCACTAGGTTGACCTTAGTTGATCACATCATATCTCCATAGTACTTAACCTTTGCATATTCAGTCATCATACACAGGTGGGAAGGCTGATATCACCAAAGACACCATTTCTTCCCATTACTATTTTCAAAGAACAATTATAGTATCTACTTGAAGGAGGCTAATTTTTACATGGAATATCTATAGGGAGTTTATATCATTTAGGAACACAACTCTCCAAATAACTAATGCCACTTACATTTATTTCTCTATGCATCGAGTGCTTGCATGTCTTGTTCTGAATGCTTTACAAAGCAATTTAAAATAATTAGACCTTGTCCTCAAAAAACTTTCAACTGAATGCTTTAGAAAAGTTCATTCTACAGAAGGTTTGGGTTACAGTACTTGAAGTTTCTTTGTTTTGGTTTTCCTTTCTTCAATACAATCTAGAATATGTGATAGTGAGCATTCCTTTCTGTAATGCTATGGATCTTCATTTCAGCAATTTCCTTTTGGTATCATTGAATGCTTCAGGGGAGATGAAAGAATAATTCTATAACTAGAAGAATGATACTCTTTGGTGACAAAACAACTCCCAAAGAAAATGAATTGAGCTTCAACTTTTAGAAAATCAATTAGGTCAGAAGACTTTCCATCATTTATTTTAAATTCTTGAACCTTTCTATACTGTTCAGCTCTTGAACCTTGGCATAGGTAAATGTTAATTGAGCTTTGATCTCTACTAAGTCCTTGCCATATTCTACAGATCCTATCAAGTGAGCCAGCAAGCTCTAGACTTAAAGTTTAAGTAGAAAATATCTGCTAGGTTGGAAAGGGATTAATTAACTATGACTCAAAAAGAGAAAAAAAATTAACATATTTAAGAAATTTATTGCCTGGTGTAAAGTTAGTTACCTTGTATTGGCTAAGGAGAAGTAGTTAGGATTTGCAAGGGCATCTATCTAATTCTTTAAAAAGAAGAAAAAGAAAAAAAAAAGCATTCTACATTCCTTATGGTAATTGTAGAAGTCTGAAGTAGTTGAAAGATACTGTATGTTGCCACCAGCCAGGATACTTCTTGCCTTATTACCCGAAGTACACATCAAAACACTTGCTAAAGTGAGGTGAATCTTTTTGACAGCCTTGATATTTTTTGGATGTTAGATCCTTTGTAGTTGCCATAAGTGATTGTTCTTATATTTCTATGACTTTAGGAAGGCTCCATTCTAAAATTCCTTTGGGCAGTCACATTGGGTTTAAAATTCCAAAGTCAATTATGAATTCATTGCCAGTAGCAAAATGGGGGAATAAATGAAGTAGCCTTCACCTAACAAAATGGGAAATCAAATGAGTCTCAGGTTCCCATATGAAAGTCTTGACTGTTGCCTTTGTACTCAAAAGGGTTAGTATTGGAATAAAAGAAAACACAATATCTTTAAATGAGAAGGAGCTTTGCATCAATCAGTACTGGCTCTTCCTTGAAACTGCCATTGTAAAAGATAAGCACTCAACCCAAGATTTTAGATAGGAACTAAAAAGAAATGAAGTTGGCAAACATAATGGGGAATCATTTCAGAAATGGAAGGGTGTGTGTGTGTGTGTGTGTGTGTGAGAGAGAGAGAGAGAGAGAGAGAGAGAGAGAGAGAGAGAGAGAGAGAAGAGAGAGAGAAGAGAGAGAGAGAGAGAGAGAGAGAGAGAGAGAGAGAGAAGAGAGAGAGAGAGAGAGAGAGAGAGAGAGAGAGAGAGAGAGAGAGAGAGAGAGAGAGAGAGAGAGAGAGAGAATAAGAGACAGAGACAGAAACACAGACAGAAAGAAAGACTGTTAGAGATCAGAAAGTGGGAATCTTCTTATTCAGATTAAGAAACTGAAACTTGGAGAGGTGGAAGATTTTTCCTAGATCACATAATTTGTGACTGATCTGGTACTGGATCCAAGAATTGCTTCTTAAGATTCTCTCACTCTATCCTCAAATAATCTCTGTATTTAACTAAATGAGAATTCTGTTTTGAAGTTTGAGGAAGAAAAAAGGGGGGAGGAGTATATAATCCCTGATGGTTTGCACAGGAAAACTATGTCTTAGATTGAATGCAGGCACTATAGATTTAGGGGAATCAGGGTAAGACCTTGAAATGTTTCAGGAATGTTGCTTCATAACAGAAAAAAGCACTTTTGTAATAAGGAACCTGAAAAAGGAAACTCTTTAGCTTGTTATTTTAATATTTTCTTGCAAAAATTTTATTTAGTAAAAAAAACCTACTGCTAGGATGAAATTCTCTTTTTTTTCTACTTATTTTTAAATCTACTACATTGCAATCCAACTCCAGATTTGTTAAATCACCTTTCCTTTCACCAGTGTATTAGAAAGAGCAGTAAATTTTTCATAATGAAACTTGTAATCAAATCCAGTATCTTTTGCTTATCACTAGTATGAATCTGATCAAGTTATTTATTTCTTTGACCCTTTTATGAGAATTTTGAACTATAGGTCTCTAAGGTCCCTTATGTCTCTGAGACATTCCTTTTCTCTGCCTCTGTTTTCTTTTGTTTTTTCTTCATGATGCCTAATTATGATTGTTTTTCATTTCTGATATTTGATTAGCAACGGTTTTCTGTTTTTTATCTCTTCCCTCTCTTTTTCTTTATCTCCCTTCCACTCTTTCTTTTATTTCTTTCCTCCCTCCCTTTCTTCCTTCTTTTCTTTCTTCCTCCCACATCCTTTTCTTTTCATCATTAATAATTTCATTATAAAATTGAATCTTCTTTCTGTTACTACTTTTTCCCATTTTTTCCCTGTTTCCTTCTCTCTGTCCTATATGGCACTTTGGGAATTGTTTATTTGCCAGATGTTCTTCCCCTAGGCCTTTTTCCTTTCCCCACTGCTTTGCCTCTCCCATCTGCTCTGTCCTCTTGTGTTCTCCCAATAGTAAACTATCATTATAAATCTGTCTAAAGTTTAAGCTCCTACACTAAGTCATTGAAAATATCCCCAGAAACAGATGTTCGTGCTGTATTTTTCCTCAGTTTTCTGAAATGGTTCTTATTTTATTTTTTTGAAAAATATTATTTGATCTTATAGGAAACAATAGAAAATGGTTTGGGAATAGTCTTAATTGTTTGGGCATTTTAAGATCCAGATTCTGATCTTCATTGTCCATCCTTAACTTTGGTACAAGTTCTCATTTCTTCTTCATGAATTATGCTGAAGAAAGTTCTCATACTTTTATGTGGATGATTTACTAGTTATAATAATGGAGAAAGGCAGTGTGTCATAGTATATAGAAGGACTGACTTTGGAGTCAGGAAAATCTATAATCAAAACTTGCCTCTGACATTTACTGGGTGGGTAATAATGGACAAATTATTTAAACTTCATTAACATAATCTACTCTTTATATTACAAACGATTCACTATTTCTTATCTGCATTATTGGATGGAGCTTTTCATGTTGGGAATTCCCAACTCTGATTATATTACAAATATGGACTTGCCTCAAAAGTTTACAAATGAAATATGTATATATTTGTATGTAATTTATATAGCACTTTCAGACTGACAAATTTTACAGATATTATTTCTTCTTATTCTCAAAACAATCCCGGGAGGCTGTGCTATCATTATTCCTGTTTCACAAGTAAGAAAATTGAGATAGAAGTTAAGTGACTTGTCCAGTCACATAACTACAAAATTTGAATGCAGGTTTTCTTGATTCTATGTCTATCATTATAGAGCTCCCTACACCATCCAGAAGTCTCAGGCTGAGTTTTTAATGGTTCTCTTGTTAGATTAAAGACTCTGTTTCTCTCTTTCTTTTTTCTTTTTGATATTTAAAAAATTTAGCTATGGAAGATCTTTGAAGGTTAGTTGAATGACAGCTATATTTATTCCTCTGTTGTAGTAACAGAAACTAAGGTGGAAAGAAGATAATTGACTTAATAGGTCTTTCTACAATGGGAGAATTTTAATTCAAGATATAACTTTGTTCCTTTTTTCACTTAACATTAGCACTTAAAATTAACCTCCTTCAAACATTTGGCAGCTTCAGAGGGCTGGCTACTGATTAGTAATGGGAAATTCTCGATGGAATTTCATCTTAAAAGCTTTCTGGTCCCAAAGTTTATATTGCACATCAAAGTTGATGCATTAAAGATTTAGTTAATTGTTCCTTAAGGGCTTGCATGTATCTAATGGCATATTTTATATAATACTTCCTCCTGAGGCACTGACAATTTCAACTTTCCTTTCTATGTAGTGAACTCTCAAATCTGTATCTTGAGCCCTTTTCCTCTGAATATTGTTTTTTTGGGAGAGATCGAGTCTTTGGTATATTCATCACTCAGAAGGACAACAAGGGGACTTCTCTATTATATAAATGCCTCTTTTTCTACCAGTGTACTCTTAACAGTAAGGAGTGAGTCAGGTAGGATGTGTTTAATGTGCTGAATACATCAAAGGACGTAAAATAATGTATCATACAAAATTTATTTTAGATGAGGATGATAAGGTGTGAAATATCTTTAAAACTAAGACTCTACTCCCACCTCAAAGTAAGAGCATTATTTCAAAAATAATTACATCAAATTATTGTTAGTTTGTCCAGAGAAAGAAATAGCATAGGGATAATGAATGGATGGAGGACTGCCCTTAGAGTCAAGAAAACCAGGTTCAGGAATTACTTAGGCTTTGTAATACATACTAGTCACATGGTCATGGGTCATTCACTTAATCATGAAAAAACAAGTTAGAAGAAGCAAAAATAATAATAGATCCCAATATACTCCTTAGAAGTATGCTAATATTCAGATATGTAGATAAACACATTTCCACAATCAACCTCTCTAGAATCTTAGATAATTTCAACAATACTTAAAAATATGCTATGATATTCCTTTTTCATCAGAAGTCCAAATTTGCACCATTACTGATTAACTTCTATGATTCTGGGTTCATTCCACAGAGGAAACTGCTTTCTGAGTTTGCCTAAATATTCAATCAGGGATTTGGATGCTAAGCAATAAATATTCCTACAGAGTCCAAGTGTGCTAGTAGATTAGAAAGTTGACATTGGAATCAAGAAGACCTGCCTCTCTTATATTCTAGCTATATGACCATGAGCTGTATGACTTTTTAGTTCCTCAGGCAACCCTCTAAAATGGACTTAAATATTGCAACTCTTTAAGGTCAAGTGGAGGAAATTTCCACTTCTAGGAATTCCTTCAATGATGGAATCGTGGGTCTAGATGTTCTCTTCATACATTATCCTTAAAGCACAAAAAAGTACAGGTATACTCTATAAAAATCACCATTATTTTGTAATAGTATAACTGATACATTATGATTGAGATTTTGTAATTCTTCTGTGTAGATACTCATAGATAGAACTCATTGTTGTCCCTTGTTGTGTCTCTACCCACCCCCCCCAGCCCCAGCTGCTGGTCCTTCCTTCCATAATGATACTTCATTTAATGTTTTACTGGAAACAATTAAAACATTAGGTATGGGTATGCCTGTAAATGTATCTCCTAAATACCTAATTTATTCCTAAAATATAGTTAATACTATGCAAATTCTGACTCAGAATTTATTAACCCTTCAGGAGCTGGTCATTTTGTTAAATGCTAGTTCCAAATAAATCAGATACTGCTGCAGTTATATCGGAAACTTGTATTTTTTCTTTTAGAAATTTTCTTGAAAGGACCATTCCTCTCTCTTTCCTCAGCAATATTGAATTGATGTGTTATGGCCTAAATCACTTGGTCTACCATGATAGTCAGTTCCCTAAGGACACAAAGTTCACTGTCGGTATATTTGTATAACATTTCCAGAAGCTGGTGATTAGTTTTACGTAGTTAATATAACTTAAAATTGGAACACATTGTTAGGTTGATAAACTATATAGCTTAGCATCCATAATTTATTTTCCGTCGTTCCTCTAGTTTTGATATGCTTTTGAACATTTAAGTGGCAGGGATTTTTTTTTCTTTTAAAACTATAATGTTTCTCTCAATAAAAAAAAATGACCTTCTTCTACTTTCATATTTGGAATTGTTGTTCATCACTTATTATTGGAAAAGTGAGACCTGTCTTCCATGCTATCAGTTGACTGTGTTGCATCTGTAGAGAGAAAGAGGCCAAATTGGTCTCTGGTGAAATGAAATTGTTTCATTGTTTTCATAAAATACCTATGTGTCTCAGGCTTCGGAGCTGCTGTCTGTGTTGGGATGACAGCATGTCTACTCTTTTCTCTACTTATTTATACATAAAGCTTTCTTTGGGATGAGGGAAACCTCATGACAAATCAGAACAAAGCAGAAAGGATGTTATTTTTGACTCACTTGAGGCAGAAGCTGACATCCAAAGCATTTCATTCTTTTTGCAATTAAAAACATTGGCAGTGTGTGTCAACAAAGCTGGGCTTTTTTTTCACCAGCTGGAGCAGGTGATTGACTCCATATCCAGCTATTTCATTGCATTTTGCTGAAAACTCTGGCTTCAACACCTCCTCTCTTCTGTAATGACCAAACCAGATTTCAGTGGAGTTCAGAGTAAATAGCCTGCTGCTAATGGTTGCAGGTGGTAGCAGTTACTTGTACAGAGTTCTGCCCAGCCTGAGCATTCAATTAACATTGTTGACTAATAGGAAAAAAAGAAAAAAGAAAAAAACCCTCATTCTTGGGGCACTGATGTAGCACCAAACTGTTAACAGTACAAAGGGAAAGAATTAGAGGCTCTTTTTTGGGAGTATAATGAAAATATTTTTCTTTTCTTCTATTTTTCAAAGATTCTTTTAAAAGATTGGTTCAAATGGTGACAGAAGTTTGAGCTTTGTTAACATTTGAACCACAATATTGCATGAGGGCACTCTTAAAATAATATCCCTAAGGAAATGAGAGATAGTATGTGGGTATATTCTTTAGTTCACTGTATCCACAGAGGTTCTTTTTAAATATGTAATGCCTATTTGATTATGATGAAATTAAATATAGAAAGGTAAACTGCTAGCAGATTTCAAAACTCTGAGTCATCAAATGACCTCAGCTTTCTTCATTTAGGAGTTATATAAATAAAGAGATACCTAAAAGACCTCAGCTATCTTTTAGGTATCCCTTTATTTATACAACTCCTAAATGAAGGAATCATGTGGAATGGAGAAGAAGAAAAAGGAAATTATCTGTCTAGAAACACAGAATATAGGCAATTATTTTATAAAATTAAAAAAATTAAAAAGCAGAATCACAATTTCCAATAACTTCAAATTCATTCTACTGTGCCAGCCAGTCACCTTGGGTATTCAATTTAATCATTTGTAACTTGGGAACATGTTTATGGAGAACATTGCTAAGTTTAGCTCTAAAATTCTTGAAAGATTGTATTCATATAGTTAACTCTAAAATATACTTTAGAATCTAGTTTAAATAGCCCTGTAGTGTTTATGTTTGATATAGGAATGTAGGAACAAAACAGTAAAATAATCCATATTTTCTCTTTTTGTCTCTGTCTCTTTGTCTCTCTTTCTCTCACTTCCATGAAATAGTCACACTTCCTTTGCTGAACCGTAACATTTTCCCAAATCAACCTTATTGTTGATCACCTGGGAAAGAAAGGAATAATAGATATTAGAAATGAAAATCTCATTTTACAAAAGAAACTGAGGTCCAAAGAGGTTAAATGTTTTGCCAAAGGTCATGCTGATTGATGAGGGAGTGCAAAATTAAGAGCTTATTAGAGTGTTATACATATATATGTACCACTTTTAAAAATATGGATGTAGGAAACTCCAACTTTATAAAATAAACAAATTCTTGACTGATTTTGTTAAATGATTCATTATAGAAATCCCTCTTCTAGTTCATTTAAAATAGGACTTGATTGAAAGCCTTTCTGGACTATGACTGCATAAAGATACACTTGCCCGAAATGCATAAACAACAGTGTCATCCTTTTATATTCATTCACTTGTTATATATAGCTATCTATATAAAGATGTGGGTTTGTTTTTTAAACCAATAGAGGTGAGATTTTAATGGCAAAGGGACCCCCAACGTTCAGTTCATGAAATTTTTACTTCTTTGACATATTAGTAAATGGCCTTACTGAATTCCAAGAACATATAAATTACTGGTGACCAAACTTTATATGGCGACCTTTTTTCAACTCAGTTCCTTGGATGATAAATACCCAGTTTGTCTGATGGTATGCTTGAAAGCTTTTTCTCTTGGTGGGACCTTTTGGATTTTTTCCACTATGACATGATACTATGATTCAGTACTAATGTAAGATTGAATGGATATGACATACCATATAATATAATCACACCTAGATATCTGTTCCTTTGTGAATAGGCACATAAACAGATGCTGCCAGTATTTAGAGACTTATTTAAAAAAAAAAACAATGCAGTTAATATACTTGGGGAAAGGGCTTATGATAAAGCACATGTCACCTTACTTCTGAATTAAACCAAGCAAAACAAACTCAAAAGAACATACATTAGAAGCAATACAACTTTCTTTTCTCAGTAGCACAAGTCAGAACAGTCTTTCTAGACATAGATAAATAGTTCTTAAGTGATTTTCTGAACTTGGACATGGCTATGACAAGGTAGGTCCTGACTCTCCTACAGACCTTTTTCTGTTATGCTCCCAAAAGTGTTCTGCCTGAAGCTTCATACAGCTTTGGGCTTTATATTTAAGTACTTTCTGCCCCAGCATCCCCTCCCTGTGATTGGCAGGTCATCAAAGTCTTCATTCCTTTCCAGTTTCTACTCCTGACCCTTTTCTCCTAGACTTTATCTAGAATGCTTCCAAGCTTGGTACCTTGAAATCTCACTCTGTCTCCTTTCCAAATTACTTTTCTGTTTTTGTCTTCTTTCGTTAGAATGAAGGCTCCATGAGGGCAGAAAGTTTCATTCCACTTGTATTTTCATTTCTAGTACATAAAGCAGTAAAAGATCAATGAATTCTTGTTGGCTTAACTTGATATGTAGGCATTGAAAATATGTAAATATTTAAATCTGTATACATGTACACATGCATGCAAATCCCATGAATGTTCAAATGCCACTTTCACTTTGTCTTTCTCTGATGTGTCCCACTAAAACTCTTTGTCCTTCAGTTTATTTATTTGAGTCTATCTTTTTTTTTTCTCCAGAGATGCAAGTTTCCTGAAGATCAGGAGCTCTTTCAGTTGCATTCCTAGAATCTAGAACAGTGCATCACATACAGTAAACAGTTAAGAAATTGTTTTTGTGGGGCAGCTAGGTGGTGTAATGGTTAGAGCATTAGGGAGGACCTGAATTCACATCTGGCCTCAGACACTTAACAGTTCCTAGTTGTATGACCCTGGGCAAGTCACTTAACTCCAATTGCCTCAGCAAAAAAGAAAAGAAAAGAAAAGAAAAAAATGTTTTTG
Organism: Sarcophilus harrisii; assembly: GCF_902635505.1. NCBI lineage: Eukaryota > Metazoa > Chordata > Mammalia > Dasyuromorphia > Dasyuridae > Sarcophilus > Sarcophilus harrisii. The sequence goes on from NC_045428.1 coordinate 526,614,696, forward strand.
AAACAAATTGAACATTTAATGTGTTTGTACATACATCTTTATATATGTGTACATATATAACATATATCTGTGTATATATATTGTTTTTAGATGAAAATCTATTTTTGTTTGTTTCATATTAAATACATTAATGCAGCTTTCTCTCCATTTATGAGTAAACCCAAAATAAGATCATACTGATTCATGAGAGCTGATAGTTACATTTTCACTGTGAGCATTTACACCTTGTTGTAAGTATCCATATTTCAAGTATACTTCTCCAGAATTATGATCCTCTATATAGACCTAAAGGTGAAAAGGGTTCAGAGGCCAGCAAGTTCCAAACCTTATTCAACAATGAGGAAACTGAGTTCCAATAAGGATGTGGTTTATTTAAACTCATACAAATAGTAAGTTGCAGAGACAGAACTTGAATCAAGGTTTTTGAATTCCAACTGAGTTATCTCTATGAAATAACATTTTTACCATTAGTAAATAAAATATGAAATTTTTGAGTTTTTAAAGTGGTGACTTTTGGGTATAAGAGAGAGGATGCAGGTATCGCTTTTGAGCAGTTTAGCATAACAAGCAACTGGAATTAATTTAAAAGTAAATTTTTTTAAAAAGTAAATTATCCTCTACACTTTCAGTATTATTGATCTGCCACAGGAACCTGCTTAGTAATTGCCCAAGAAAACAATTACTTTACAGAAAAGATTTCACACAGACTGGAATTAGACTAAAGCACTTCTTAACCCCCTGGTGTTCTGAATGTTAGGAGTGTGAGACAGTCTCTAATTAGTGTTCTATAAAGAAAGTGCCACAGAAATTAAGATTTGGATGGATGTTTGCTTTTAAAATGTGAATTTGCCAATGTTTACATTAGTGCAGATCTGGTAGCGTTAGTTCAGATTGTAACCTATATGTTAAGCATTTGAATATATTAGTGAATTTCTTTTTTAAATGTCTGTGCCCTCTTCCTCCCCTCCCCCCCCCCACTCACTCCAGCTTTTAAAACTCGCTCCCTTAGAGGATATAAATGAGCCTTATTATTTTGAGTACTATTGTTCCTAATTCAAAACCATCATAAAGCCTTTTAGTCTGACTTATATCTTGAGCATTGGGGATGATTTTGTGTCCATTCATCTATTTAGTCTGACTAGGTTTATGACTTGCAGAAGAACAAGAAACAGAATGAAGTTCATTCACCTATGGAGAGACTGAGTTTGTGAATTTGTCCTCCTTAGTATCCGTCTCTTTGCAGCTGAGCTAGTTGGTAACATCATGCTGATTAGCCATTTACTTTGCTCTTATACCTGTAAAACAATCTAAATCTCTATGAAAGGGAAGGTAGAATTTCCTTGTATTTTGATTTACAGTGAATAACAAAATTGGCTAATGTTAAAGACTAACTTTAGCCGTAAGATTATTGTTTTTTTTTTTTTTGTTGTTGTTGTTGTTGTTGTTGTTGTTCAGTTGCATCCAACTCTTTCTGACCCCATTTAGGATTTTCTTGGCAACAATATTAGATTTTTAGTATTAGTTTGCCATTTCCTTCTCCAGATCATTTTACATATGAGGAAACTGAGACAAGCAGTATTAAGTAACTTGCTCAGGGTCATACAGCTAGTCAGTGATTGCAATTGGATTTGAACTTATGGATATGAGTCTTCCTGATTCCAACCTCAGTGCTTTATCTTCTGTATCACCTAACTGACCTATTGTTGTTATACATTGCTCCTAATATATATTTCTGTGAACTATGGCTTATGTTATTAATCAAACTAATTAAGCTTTATAACAAATGACCACCATAGGATTTTATGACTCTTAGGGATATGTGTGTATATATACACACACATATACACTTATACACATATAACATACATACATTTATTGTTGTTATTCACTTGTTGTAATTACATCTGACTCTTAATGAACCTATTTGGGGTTCTCTTGGCATTAGAATTGGAGTTAGGTTATTGCTCCATAATCTTATCCCCAAGTTATATATATATATATGTGTGTGTATATATATATATATGTATATATATATATATACATATATATATATATATATATATATGTCTACATACACACAAAAACCTATCACCGAGAAATATATTTTATACTTAATCTAAATTTATTATGTCTGTCTTTTCCTTTTTCATCCCAATAGGAATTCCCAAAAAAATTTCTTTCATTTCAAAGCCAGATATATCTGTTTCACCTCTGGTGGTCCCCTAAACTTCAGCCATATTTTCTTTGGTTAAAGAAATGAAAAACAATAAGCAATACATGGAAATTTGACTTAACTATAGTGTAAATTGTAAGGCCAATATTGTGCTTAGGTGGATAAAGTGAAGAATTCCAACAACTGTTAGCTAAACTTTCAAGGCATGAGGCTTTCCAAACCAAGCTACATTGAGCCAGATACAATAGAGGTGTAGTTCACTGATAAGTGAATAGTTCACCAGGATGTTTCTGAAAACTTCCAGTTTGATGGAAGTTTCCAAGATGTGGGGGTCCCTTAGAAGAGCCTTGAAAATCCCAGGGTGTTTTATATATTCAGTAGGATTTTAGTGGAAAATACTCTGGCATGCATTTATTTATTTTCTGAATTTTTGGATGAAAAGCATATTAATGTATGTAAATGCTTTATGTCATTATTAAAGATTGTTTATATCTCAAAGCAATTATATCAGCAAAAAATGGTGCTAACTTTAACCTATTTGATTTGTGTGTGTATATATCTTTGTGAGTTATACACATAGAATAATTTAGTATTCAATCAAGCTACCAGGTAGTCCACCATGTTTCAGACTTGAGAGATTTTTGAGTTTAGGGCTAATGCAGCTAATATTATTTCTAGTCAGATCCATGAAGTCAATATTTGAAATTGCTATTTGCATTTGATTTGTAGTGAAGTAGGTTGAAAATATATTGCTCCAAGTGGACTAATGAACAGCTACCAAGAGGAAACCATAAAAGGAATTGTACAGTGTGCTCTCCTTTGCACAGTGTGTGCAGGTGAAGAGGACAGCAGGCATCTCTTTTTTCTAAGTGTTCACAAAGAGCTTCTGAAAGGTCAGGATTCCATAGAGATCTCTTTGGTGCTAACATCTTGATTGTTCCCAGGCTGCTTTTGGAACATGCATTTATTGCCTTTCTGCAGGATACCAGTAAGGTCACCGCCTTCTGAGAGGAGGAAACTGGGACAGATGGACAAAGCTGGAAGATGAATGTCAAGGATGGAGAATAGAGAATGAGTCAAGGGGTGGTAATTTCTAAAGAAAAGGGGACTGAAATGTCATGTCTCTTAATTGGGATAGCTGCCATCTAACCAAGATAAGTTGGTCATCCCTATTGATAGACCTTTTAGAAATTTCAGTTCTATTTTTTTCCTTTGGATAATTATAGGTTTTAGCAGTTGGTGAATGAAAAATTATTTTTTTAAGTTCCTACTGTGTGTCAGGCATTGTTAGGTTCGAGAGATAAAAGTTAGGTACTAGTGAGTCAAAGAATTATGTGATTACTGTATCCAGATCAAGAAGGAAAATGTGGTAGGGGAAAAGGAGAGTGTCAAAACATATGGCAAGATTTCTGGAATGAATAGTTGTTGGATGTGATGAGTTGGTTTTTATTATTATCACTCTAGATTTTAGTGCAGAATTCTTTACAATCCATCTCCACCATTGGAAAAGGAAAAATTGCAGAGGCAGCAAAACAAAAACAAATGTGTTATTTGTCCTGTGCAAATCAAAGAGAAATCTTATGCATTGTAACAGACCTGTTGGAGACAATGTGGATGCTTTGCCAAAGATGTTCATAGTTGAAAGGATTCTCAAAGATCTTTGAGTTCAAACCATAATGGTTTGAACTCCTATACATAAGCCTTGATAAGTGGTCATACCATCTCCATTTAAAAATAGTGTAAATTAACTGTCTCCTGATGTATTCCATTCTCCTTTTTGAATGACTATAATTATTGGAAAGTTGTTCTTTATTTTGAGGTATTCTGCTTGTCAATAACCTTTATCTTTTGTTCTTAAGTTCTTCTTTCTAAGTCCCAACAGAAAAATTAATGTGCCATGTGAGAGCCTTTTTTAGATATTTGAAAGAAGCCGTCACTGTCATTTCTATTCCATCTTTCCTTAACAGTTTGAATTCTCTCATCTGCATAGGCTCTAGCTTATCAATTTCCTACTTTAAAATGTGATACTAAAATGAAATGTAGTACTACAGATGTTGTTTAAACAGATAAAAGTACAAGATTTTCATTCATTTTGGACACTGTATATCTATTTATACAGTATTAAGATTTTATTAACATATTTAATTGCCATGTCACACTGTTTACTTATATTGAACTCATAGGCCATTAGCATCCCAGGTGTTCTTTCTTGTGACCTATTCTTATCTGGCTATCTAGATACATGCAACTGATTTTTTAGGGCAAGCATATAAATATATATCCATATTAATCTTCACTTTATGTCTCAGATTGCAGTTTGTTAAGAATTTCTTGGATTCTAATTCTATACTGTAATATGTGAGCTACCCCCAATAACTTTTTTTTTGGCAAAACAAATGGCAATCTAATAAGTATGCCATCTTTGTCTTTATCAGAGCCATTTTCATAGCTTGGTCTAGAAATTAAACTCTACTTCTCTGATACTATCTCCTTAATGAGCTTTTCACACTTCAAATTCTCTTGATCAGCAATAGGGATGACAATTTTATCTGTACCCCTCCAGTCTTCAGCTTTCTTCCAAAGATTTCATAATACCAGAAAAGATACAGAATTGACCTCTTGTTTTTTGGTCTACTTTGACTTTTCAAGATTGCAATGACTTCCAGTATTCCAAATGTGATTTCTATTTGAGTTGAACATAGAAACTATTGATATTTTTCTTTAAAACTTATTAGTCTGAAGAGTATATCGCTGTATTTTCTGATTTATGTTTAAGATTATATCTCTGAAGACTGCCAGGATGCTTCTATTTATTCACTTTGATGAAATTCCAAAGAATATGTTAAATGAGTGTCTCGGAGTTTACTTAGAATACCAGGTCATTGGTCAATATCACTCATTACAGCTCTACATGGATTAGACTCCAATTCTTTGTTTCTTTCCTGAGCTCTATTTAGGTATCACCATCTGCTTGCTGGACATTTATACGTGGAAGTCATTTTAAGTTTAACATGTCTGATGCAGAATTAATTATTTTTTGTCCTAACGCTAATATCTTCCTACTTAACTTCCTTATTTCTATAGAGGCCACCAACTTTCTTTCATTCACTCATATGTAATCTTGGAATCATCTCCATCTTTCAGTCTCCCTCACTAACTCCCCAGGCCCCATATTGACCTACTTGTTGATTCAGCTTCCATATTATCTCTCACATTTGTACTCTTTCCTTTTAGAAATACAACTACAGTCATAATTCAAGCCCTTATCATTTCTTCTCAGTACTATTACAGTAGTTTCCTGTTTTCCCTAACTTCATTTTCTTCCATATGCGATTTTTCTCCATACAGTTGCCAAGTTGATATTTCTAAATCAAAGATTCAAGTGTATTAGTCACTTGATTAAGAAACTTCAGGGTCGTCCTATTGTTACTAAAACCCTTCACAATCTAACTTCATCAAGTCTTTCTACAATCTGAAGGGATTTCATATTACTTTCCATACATTTTGTGTCTCAGCCAAACCATCATATTTGCTTGTCTCTTTATAAGACAGTCCACCTTGTCCCTTCATTCCTTTCTTCTCTTGGATGCTTTCTCTCTTTACTGGGCTCTTAGAATTTCCGAATCCCTTTAAGTTCAGTTCAGATGTCACCTCCTGCACAAGGCCTTTCTCATATGTAGGACATGGCATGACTTAGGATTTCTTCTTGTACCTTTCTTCTTTTAGTTGCTTTTTTTCCCATAATTTTCAATTGGTGTTATTTCATTATACCTGAATCCCAACACTACTTCAGTGCTTTCACTGAAATGCTTTTCACAACTTTAAAAAGAAAAGAAGTGATCAAGAAAGTAGATGTTGTATAGCTTAACTCAACTTTTAAAGGCTAATGATAGAGATAGAATTATTAGCAATAGACACGTGTTATTGGAACACATTAAAAAGGAAAGATTTCAATGATATTTATTTGACTATAAACAAAATTATTTCTATATAGTTTCCAGAATAGTCAACTCTAGTCTTTTGTTTACCATAAAGTGAAGTAAGAAACACTTAATAATCCATATGAAATGGTGTATATTGTGCATAGTGGGCCAGTTGCAACAAAGTATAGATCAATTCTCTGATGCTTGTGTTAATTTTGGCTTAACAATTAACACCAAGAAAACACAGGTCCTCCATCAGCCAGCATCACCCCATCCAAAGGTGGAACCATCACCATATGGTGAAGTTTTGCATGCTGTGGATAAGTTCACTTATTTGAGCAGTTTTCTTTCCAAGGATGTCCATGTTGTAATAAGATTGACACATACATTACTAGAGCTAGCTTGCTGTTTGGTAGGCTCTAAAGGAAAGTGTGGGAAAGAAGAGGAATTAGACTGACTACCAAACTGAAGGTCTACAGAGTTATTGTGCTGACCTCATTGTTGTATGACTGTGAAATTTGGACTGCATACCAGCGTCATGCTGGGAAATTGAGTCACTTCCATTTGAACTGTCTTAGAAAGATTCTAAACCTTATAGAATAAGATGCAGACCCTGAAGTCCTTTCTTGAACCAAGCTGCCAAGAATTCAAACTCTACTGCAGAGAGCACAACTCCATTGGGCTAACCACATTGTTTAAATGCCAAATACATGCTTGCCCCCAAAAAATATTTTATGGAGAACTCACACAGGCAAGTGCTCACAAGAGAGTTGAGTTGTATGATTTTTAAATCCTTTCCAACTGTATCCCAGCATCCTATGAATCAACTTGTTTGAATTTTGGTTATTTTATGTACTAGTGAGCACTTTTAAGTAGTGAATGAAACTACAAAGTAATTAGATTTCTAAAGGTTACATAGGTAATTGATAACAAATAGATACTCTATTAAAGAAAATTCCCATATTTCAATGCTGGATTATTAATAGTGCATTTTTTTCATCCCTGAATACTGCTATTTGTACATCTAGAGCTCCCTTACCTATTAATTGCTGTATATTTAGGAAATTAACAAACTAATTTTAGTATTAAATTAAAGTATCAAGTTTAAGTTCATTATAACAGTTAAAAAGAGTAGATAATTTGTTTTTCTTTCAAATGAATTATACATTATTTTTCAAGATAAACACATATTTAAATACCAAATACTAAATTTCAAAAATAAAATATAAATGATTTTTATGTGATCTGCTCTTTTCCACCATTAACTGCATGAAATTCAGTCATAAATCTGTAACTTCATTCATGATCTCTTTCTAGTCCCCAGATAATCATTCCCAGTACTTATTAGAAATTTTCTTCTACCCACCAGAACCTCAAGCTCAGGGTATCAAAATCTGAACTCATCTTTTCTCTGAAACTTACTTCTCTTCCAGATTTCCATTGCTGTTCAAAGGCACCTCATTTCTCCCATTACCCAGTCATAATATGGAAGTCTTTTTAAAAATTTCTTCCTCCCCTATCTGGTCAAATGCCAAGCTTATAGATTCTAGTTCTATTCTCTCTCCATTTCACTCTTTCTTTTTCTTCTTTCCTGGTTCAGAACCTCATTACTTCTTGACTGAATTATTTAAAGAGCTTTTCATCAGTTCTCTCCTTCTGCAATTTCTTTTGATTCATGCTATGTATTATACTAGAATAACCTCCCTAAAATGCACATTTCTAAACATATCAATGATTCCCCATTGATTATTTAATACAGGAAACTTTTCTTGTCCTGGCATTCAGGTCTGGTTCCAAGATCCTTTTTCATTCTCTTCTCACTCACAGAAATCCTTTCCACATACTCTATGTTCCTCTATCCTATACTAATTGCCATTACTCAAACTCTCAGAAAGTTACTATAAGGAAAGAACGTTGTAAAATTTAAAACACTAAATAAATACACTGGAATATTATAACTATTATGAATTATTTTGAAAACTTAGAAAGACAAAGTTTTCCATTTACTAGTAATTCTAGTGACTAGAAATTTATTTGAATACTTGGTTTGTAATGGAAAATGTTAACAGATTCCACAAATGCAAGACATATTGAGCCAAATTTTTCTAGTACCTTATCTGTCTGGTTGATTCTAGGGAGGACTTTTTATAAGTTTTAACTCTTCCTAATTCTTTCTAAAATATGTTGATAATGATAAGTTCAGGGAGAGAAAGATTAGATTTTATCTGCTTGGTCCCAGAATACAAGACTAGAGCATACAGAAAGAAATTATATGAGGATAGATTTCAGTTAAATATTTAATAGCTTTAAAAAATAAAAAAATAGCTGTCCAAAAATGGCATGGGTTATTTCAGACGTGAGTGTCTTAAATGTCTTGGGAAGTCTTCTAGCGGAAGTTAGCTAAATATTAATTTTTTTTTGATGGTGAAATGCTGTTTGTAGGTATTGTGCAACTGAAGTCCATTTTACCTTTCTAGTTCTTGGCTCAAATCCATTATCTTAGAATCACACTTGGAAGGAGGCTTTTCAGGTTGTTGAAAGCACAAATTGCATGTGACTCAGTGCTTTAACTGTGTGACATCAATTTTGATTCCTCATATGCACCTTATTTGGATATTTTAGGTTCTAGAGAGATGATAGTTGATGGATTAATGAACTGTTATTATGAATATCATTATGCTGTCACAGAATTTTTTTTCAGTTGGAAGTATAGTTAGAAGCTCTCGTGAGATTCTCAAAGTATAATCTAAGGATTCCTGAAGTTTATGAGACCCATTCAGGAGGACTCCAAAGTCAAAAGGATTTTTTAAATGATTATTATTGTTTAGTTATTTCAGTCTTGTCTTACTTTTTGTGATCCATTTTAAGTTTCCTTGTCAAAGATTGGTTTGCTATTGTCTTCCCTAACTCAGATGGAAAAACTGAGGCATACAGAATGCCCAAAGGCACACAGCTGGTAAGTGTCTGAGGTTCAACTCAGGTCTTCCTGACTCAAGGCTTAATGCTTTATCTACTGTGCCACATATATGCCCCTTTTTAGAATAATACTAAGATGTTATTAGTAAATTACAATACTTCATTTTTCAGCTACATGTTTATGTTGGAGTCATATTTTCTTCATTAGCTTCAACCAAATGAACATTTCCCAACAGAATGAATTGTGGAGCAGATGCAAGTATCCAGATGTGTTCTATTAAGCTAGACATTGAAGAGAATTGCAAAAATGTGTAAGACTATGCTGATGTTGTCAATTTGATTTCTTTTTGGGAAATATACTTAGCTTCATAAAATTTTATTTATGGTATATAATGAATGACTATAATTTAATAAATAATTTTATACATGCATACATAGATACACACATTTTTTTCCTCACATAAAGAAAAACTCTTTGGGGGACCTCAATAATTTTGAGGACCAAAGGATCTTGAAACCAAAAATTTTGAAAATCACTATTTTAGAATAACTCAAATCTGAAAAAGAATGCCCCTTCTAAAGTACCTCAGGATTGGCCATCTGGCTTTACTTTAAGACCTCCATTGAAGAAGAACCCATCTATCTCCAAGGTGGTCCCTTCCATTATGACTTTATTTGTTAGGTCTTTTTTTTTTTTTAATATTAAGCTTCAATTTGCTTCTTTACAGTTTCTACCAATTGCTCTTGGTTTTTCCCATTGAACTTAAAGAGAATGCATTGTTTCCTTCTCCATGGTATAAAAGTCTAGTCCTTTTATGATTTTCAGCTCTCTTGGGAGACAGACATGCTCTATCATCTACTACCCTGGCATCCAATAAATTCAGTGCTGTTTTACATCAATACTAAGGATGCCTCTTTATAAATTTCCCTGTGTCTGGGACCACAAGATGGTCCTAGATGCTTAGCTAGAAATAGAGAAGAAAATCTACATCCAAGACATTAATTTTGGCACAAATTCAACCAATAAAAGCTAGGTCTAGCATGCTATGGAGGAAATCTGTAGGAAATTGGGGAAGATTTAAAGCTGGTCTGATATTTAATTCAAGTCACAAAAGTAGTTCCAGAACACTGGGCTTGGAGTCAGAAAAACTCATTTTTCTGAGTTCAAATCTGGCCTCACTAGCTCTATGACCATGGTCAAGTCACTTAATCCTGTTTGCCTCAGTTTCCTTATCTGTAAAATGAGCTGGAGTAGGAAATGGAAAACCATTCCATTATCTATGCCCTTCCAAAATTATGTCACCAAAAGTCAGACATGACTAAACAACATTCCACTTTTAACTCTGTCTTCTCATGCTTTCTAAGGGAATAGGAGTTCAACAAGTAAATATAATGTAGAAAAAATACTGAAATATGATCAAGTATTTTATTTCCTATTCAGTAATCTTTTTCTTAGGAAGAAACAGCTGAATTGTGAAATGGCCAATAAAAAAGATAACATTTATATAGCACTTTAAGGTTTGTGGCACGCTCTACAAATATTATGTCCTAAGATTATTTTCTGGATAAAATGAAATAAGTGTTATTATTATCCCTCTCACTCCCCTCCCCGCCTTTTTTATAAATGAGAAAACTGAGACATAGAGTGATACTAACACTCTATCCCACTTGGCTCCATAAGTGCCACTTGTTCTTTTTATTTCATAAAACCAATGAAACATAGTCAAGATGTATGGTTGGTCCTCAGACATTCTAATTTCTTATAGCAGCCTTCCCAGGTGTCCTAGATAGTTTAATGCATCTTCCTAAATTGTCTAATCTTGAATTAGTCAAATCCTTCTGTGATATTTGGCATTCAAGTATATTTCAAGGATACTCTAGTCAAGGATACTTTAGCATTAGGATTAAGATTTGATCATCATTTATCACCTTACTCAGTTGGTTAGTCACCAAAGGATCTCATTTACATATAGTAATATGTATTATATGCATTTGCTTCTGTACTCTCAACTTTCTCCCTGATGTGAGTTAACTAGCATTCCCTTGAGTTCTGCCAAAGATTCAAATTAGGAGAATAGTTCGTTCTCCATATATTCATAGTTGAGACTGTTTCTGTATAAGTGTCAGCATCAAGAATATTCATTCCCAGATAGATAATTCCAGTCCATTTATTCATTTTTTTCTATTTAACCAGCTCCTAATTAGTCATTCCCCACCCTGTCCCAGATTCTCCTGATTGCGAAATTATTCTATTAGCTTTTTTTCCCTTTGGAAATACAAACTTTCTCATTTTTGCATTGAAATAAAATAACTGGTGAATTTGGTATAAACTTTTATAAAACAAGTCATTTTTAAAAAATTGCTAGAACATTAATAAAGACAGCCTTTTTATGATAATTTAGGGTAGCGTTCTCAAAGTTTTTGGGTTTAAGATACCTTCATACTCTTAAAATTACTGAGAAACCCTTAGAAACTAAAATGTCTTAGTATTCATATGAAAATCATTATGATCTTGCTGATCTCTTAATTTGTGTTGAGGATCACCAGAGATTTCCAGACCATAGGTTGAAAACAACAACCTTAGGGGATTACTTCACCTCAGGTTTATTTCCTTTATTTGTGATAGTCTAAACAGTAACAATAAACCATAATAAATAAATCTATTTATGTAGTTTCCCTAACTTAAAAAAAGTCTTTTCCATATTTAAAAAAAGCTGAGAGCTCTTACCATAGCCATTTAACAATGCCTATTAAGACGTAATTGGCTAACAGAAAATAAAATTAGGGTTTGCATAGTAAATAGTAACATTGGGATATGTGTAATGCCTATTCTTATTTTCAGTAAAATGTTACATTTACCTAATGCCCCAAATTTCTTGGCATAATGTACAGTTATTGTACTACATTTTGCAAGTTATCTGTTCTTGTCCCCCCATCATTTTAATTTCTCTGTCTGATCTATTTATATAAAGTTTCTAACACACAGTCACTGCCCAGTTTATAAAAGTTAATTTGTGGGTTCATTGATTTGGACTCAAAACACTTTCACACAGAAATAATGTTATATGAGGTTATTAATTTCTAGTGCAGCCTACAAAAGTCTTTTGAACTCTTAAATGTCCCTAAGGAAGAGTGCTATATAATCTTGCCCCCATTTCCAACATCACTTTTGGGAAAATGAATCCAATTTCCATCTTCCTGGCAGGAATATCAAATTATTTATTTCTTCTTGTTAAAAATAGATCAAATCTATTTAGCCCCCCTTCCAGGTTATAAAAGAAAGATTTCCTGTAGCTTGAACTAATGATGGTGTATCTAGTAGCTTGGCACAGGGAATCCATATAGGAGTGGTGAAGGGTCAGGGGCAGACCATCCAATGATAGGGATTTTGTACTGGGGATGAGATAGATGGCTATCAAGAATTGGCAGCAATTAAATTTTCCCTTCTTCAATCTGCCCCCTACCCCTGCTCTTTTTTTTTTTTTTTTTGGTTGCTATTCAAGCCTGTCTTGCCATCAGGAATCTCAATTCTTATTTTGGAACAATTAGAAGTTACATCCCAGGTGCTGAACAAGTCTTCAACAACCGAAGGGAAAGTGGGAGAGTTGGCAAAATCAGGCACATATATCACCAGTTAGTGTATGTGTATGTATATTCGTTGCATGTGTGTTATTACCTTATTTTAAAGTTATATCTTATATAATTATAAAAAGTGTAGCTTATTTCATACTGAAGGATTAAATTTTAAAAGTTAGCTAAATCACCAAGCTATTTTCCCTTTCATTTATACAGTTGTTCTTCGATAATATCTTTTATGTTGTTTTTAGTGTGCAATTATTTTGGAGGAGTATGTTATTTTCATTCATATCCATGATATCTCTTCATTGTCCTTTGAGTGACCTATAACTTAAATTCTTTGGAGGATGTGGTTTCATGATTTATAGTCTTTACTGGAAGAATATTTATTTTAAAAAAGATGGCCCTTTGTTTCAAGGGAAAATTTAAAGTCATTAAAAACATTATGCAATTTCCCAAATGTAATCTAACCTGCTTTCTTCTTCTTATGCATTTGTGATCCCAAATTACTGGCCCTTCATGATATCTTTTTATGTAACAATAATAACAATAATAATTATAGCATTTATAGCATGCTTAAGGTTTGTGAGAACACGTTACATATATCATCTCATTTAATTCTCACAATCATGCTGTGAAATCAATGCTCTTATTAAATCAATTTAATACATAAAGAATTGAAAGAGATTAAATGATCTGACTGGTGTTATATCTTTAGTAAGGGTTTGAGGCAGAATTTGATTTCAGGTCTTCTGGACTCTTAACACTTAATCATGATCTACTGGATCAAACTGCAGCACTGTGTGTGTGTGTGTGTGTGTGTGTGTGTGTGTGTGTGCGTGTGTGTGTATAAGAAGAGAGAGAGAGAAGAGAAGGAAAAATTAGGTCAAGGATCTGTAATAGAGAAGAAATGGAGCAAAGGAGGAAGGAGGGAGAGGAGAATGCAGTAATACAGGACTACAGGAAAGGGATTTATTCCAATTTATTTAATAAAATGAGGTGAGATATCAGAGCTTGTTAATTGATGAAATAGATTATTCAATTTTAGCAAATTGTGGTAAAATATCAGAATATATCATTTTGTTGCATTGGAACTTGTGATGAATACAAAAGTCATAATTCAGCAGCCAGTAGAGAGGCATGCTGATCTACCAAACCTAGTTAAGTGGTTATCATCTTTAAACTTTATTATACTCAGTTTCACCAACATTTCTAAGGAAAACAAGCCATTTCTTTATTATATCACCTGGGATAGAGACAAGACTCTTGGGTAAACAAGGATTTTTGGCTTAGAAGTTAAGAAATGGAATGGGCTTAGCTACACTAAGAAGACCAGGGTTGGTGCAATGCATCAGCTACTCCAACAGATGGACTAGCAAGTTTTACAATTACTTTCCTTATCTCTTTGTCTTCTCTCTACATGACCAGGTCTGCTATCAATGATTTTGATCCCTAGCCTCCTTGGGTGAGGTCCCAAGTGGAGAGGGAATAACATAGGAAAGCAGTGGGAGACAAAAACCAACAGGGAATTGGGAAAGTCCAAAAAAAGCAATAATCTTGGTGACTCTTGGAATATAATGACTGTACATAAATTGATATATGTGGATTTCTCAGTACACAGAGAGAGACTGTTGTGAAAATAAAATAAAATAATATTTGTAAAGCACTTTGCAAACCTTAAAGCACTATACAAATATTGGCTATTGTTATTATTACAAAATTATTTTGTACATGTTATGTAGGAAATCATTGGTTCACTTGAACCTATACCTGGAAAAGGCACTCAAGTTCTAGTTGTAGCTTTTACTCCATGTCATCATCTAACTGCTCTATTTCTTCATTTGTAAAGTATAAAGCTCTCTGAAGGGATTTGGGAATAATAGCTATGATAAAGAAAATAATACATGCAAATTCTAAGAGCAATAATAATACTGCTCATGAAAGCTTTGCAACTTTTCTTGTGAGATTATTAGCTGCCTGTTTTTCTTATGTACTGAAGAAAATGCAAATGGGATGCTAATGTTGTAGATCCATCTGTTTTTCTTAAAGTATCATAGAAGAAGGCCTAAATTAAAAGCTATTCTATGGCACTTTCTCAACTTTAAAGACCCACTCTGGAGAAAGTTGTTTCCATTTCAAACAAGCTTTGATGTCTTTTGAGGTACCAGGATGGCTTCAAGAATATGGAGCTTCCACTTTGAAAATGCTAGTTCATTCTGCATAGACTACAATTTCTTCTGGCATCTGCAGCAAATATGTTTATAGCAATGTACCAAATATATACTGAGGCTGAAGTTTAATATAGTATTTGGAAAGGATGTTAAGTAAATTATGGGTGAATAAGTGCTAGTTAACCACGGATCCTTGAAGACTTTTGCAGATATGTCAATGATTCTCTCAAATATTTTTCTCACTTAATGTTCAACCTAGTAAGCATTCTAAAAAGCATTTGCTTCTGAGTTCCTGGAGCTGAACTAACTTAATGTGGGCCGGTAGACTATAAAGTTATTTATCTGATTGTAATTTTGTTTCCTATTCTATCACATTGTTACACCCAAATTTATAGAGTCTATTAAATTTGTCAGAGATGTAAGAGGTCATTTAATCTAACCCCCTTATTTTATAGCTGAGGAAACTAAGGCTCACAAGAAATAAAAAAGGATTGCCAATCATCTCCTCACCATGCTCCTATACTCTACTCCTCATCCTTATCTCTTTTGTTTTCCTAATCTCCACAATATTGAGCTCAAACTCTGAGCTGCCTTGCTCTGATGTGATTTGTTTTATGTTGCTAGAAAACAGGTTTCTATGACATTTCTTATAACCAAACTTTTCCTTTTCCGTTTTATAGAGAGTGTACAAAGACTGCTCCCTCATCTTTCCCCATCAGAATGTCAGCTTTTTGAAAGCAAGTATTATATTCAGTACTTAGGACAGTGCCTGGAACATTTCAAGTGTTTAATAAATGCTCTGTCCATCTATCTATCCTTCCATCCATCTATCCATCCATCCATCCATCCATTCATTTATCTAAAATTCCATCTGTTCACCTCTCTCTCTCCTCTCTCCATCCACTTGTCTATCCATCCATCTATCTATTCATCTATCCATCTAACTAATGGCTAGTATGTGGCAGAGATGAGATTTGAACACATCTTCTGTTTCCAAATTCAGTGCTCTTTCCATTATAACAAATTTACTTTAGCATAAATAAGCTCTGGAACATGTTAACTTCCCACTTCTTTGATTTTTCCTTTTACATATATTTAACCCCAAGCAGTATATCCAGAAGCAAAAAATGCTCCTCTGGTAACTCCAATATTAGCTTTTAGTCCAAAGTTAATTCTTACTTATTTTGTCAAGTACTTTTTTCCAGATTATTTATTTCTGAATCATTTGCTATAATCAAATGTATCTATAATTTAATTTAAAATAGCATATAATATTATGTCAAAAATAGTTATGGTCATTAGGAAGCAATTATGCACACCAGCATGCCCAAGGACATATGGCAAAGCCAGAATATATGTCACATAGAATGTATATATCAAACACATGAGAAATCATATAAATATGCACTTTACAGATTGTGGTGTTCTTTTTCTTTAAAATTAATATAAGATGGTTCTCTGGGAGCAGGTTTCTTGGGGAGGTTTTCTGGAGGCAGTCTTAGTTTCAGTTAAAAGTAATAATCACCCCAAATGCAGCCAGGGATTAAAGTACAGTCTTTTATTGTCTCTTCCAAAATCTTATCTCCTTCACTTGGGGCTCGGCTAGTTTTCTGGAGGCCTTTTCTCTCCTTGGTTCCAAGAGCTCTTGCCGCTAGTCCTTTGCCTCTGCTCCTTTCAGCCTCCAGCCAGCACAAAAGTGGAAGATGGAATGAATCTGTCTTGCCTCTGAGAAAGGGCTTCTGTTGAACTGACCGATGCTCCCCTCTCAATCTTTTCAACTGAACTCTGATGACTGAGTTCAGCTGTTTTTATGCTATCTCAAAGGTTGACTCCTCTGAGAGTGGGATTATGAGATCCGATTATGGGATTCTTCAGGTGGGACAGACTGGAAATTGAGAAGCCACGAATCGGAGCTGGCTGGAGGCTGAAGAAAGCAGAGGCAGAAGCCAAGGATAAAGCCGCAAGATCTCTTGGAGCCAGGCAGGGAGATAGGCCTCAACTAACCGGGCTAAATTTGGAAGGAGAAATAAACATTTGCATTTTTAGCAGCTGGCTGCGAATTCAGAGTAATTATTTATTGCAACTGAGACTAAGGCTGCCTTCCAAGGAAAACCCCCAATATTTTGCTTTTTGCTTTGATTGTGGATTTCTGACTTTGAATACTGACTTGTGAATCTCCCAAAAGTGTGAATTCCAATGAGTACTTAAATACATTAGTGAGCCAGAGGATTTGTTAAGTACTATGCTAAATTAGGCAACTGACATCACTTTGTAAGGATTTACTCTGAGGTGTGAACCAATAAGCATTGTATCAATTCCATTGAGTTAACACTAGGACTCTAGCAACAGATATTTTCTAATTTAGGGAAGAAATGTTTATTAGTTCCTGTTTTGCAGATGACAAAAAAGATTTAGAAAGGTTAAGTTGCTAGCAGATTTCTCAGTCTAGTAAATGAACTTGAACCCAAGTCTTCCAAGTTAAAATCTATTTCTTCTAATAATATATACTGTTTTCTTAAGAATAAGTGCTAAGGTTTCTCATCTTCACTTTATAAATGGTATAATTTAGAAGAAATAAGTGTCTCTAAACCAGAGATATAGTCCCTGAAGTGGGTTTTATATCCCTGATTATATGAATCTTAGATGACTAGCCATCTAGAAATTATTTTCAATCTGCATTGATATTTTATGAAAAAAAAATCAAACCTGCATTCTTAACCTCACCACTAATACAGACTTATGATGTAAAGTACAGTACCTTGTTCTTTTTCATCTTTTGTTTTTGAAACTAATGAATTGTAGTTTCTTGAGTATAATGAGTTTC
Source organism: Sarcophilus harrisii (assembly GCF_902635505.1). NCBI lineage: Eukaryota > Metazoa > Chordata > Mammalia > Dasyuromorphia > Dasyuridae > Sarcophilus > Sarcophilus harrisii. The sequence continues at coordinate 526,632,279 of NC_045428.1, forward strand.
TTAGATATAATGAAGAATTAATTGTCTAGGATATATGTGAGTATACAGGTTCTCTATTTCTGAGAGGAGCTAACAAGAATGGATAGTAATTCTTTAAATTTGTTTTTAGATTGTTACCGATTGCTTTTTTGTTGATATATATTATTTTTGTGAATTTTTATATATTTTATTAATATAGTATTTTGTTTTGACATAATAGATGCTTCCCAACAAAATTCCCAACTATTTGCCCAGCAAGTAATTTTTTTTCTAATTATTGTAATCACTGAGAAATGTATCCTTTAACCCAGGACTTCTTTAAACTTTTTTAATCACAACCCTTTTTTGCCTGAGAAATTTTTACAAGACCCCCAGTATAAAAACATAAAAATATGTATACAAATCAAACATTTACTGATAATAAACCATAATTTTGCAACTGCCCCATACAGTTATGAGACTCCATATGGGGTCACAAATCATAGTTTAAGGAGCTGGGCTTTAACGTTCACAGTATAACACTAGCATTGAATATTACTTTTGATTATATTGTTTGTGTCTTTTAGGATGAACTATTTACATATTAATCATCTTTTACTATATAATAATTTTCCATTGCATTCATGCATTTTCATGCATACTTGATTAATCCATTTCCATGTGGTAGGACATATTTTTCCCCAGCTTTTTGTACCACAATAAACAATTTTTGCCTATGGGGCTGTTGTCTTAATGTTTGTTATTATCTTAAAGTACTTAAAGCATACCTTAAAAGTTCTCTATAAATGCTAGTTGTTGTTATTATTTGGAGTCAATTTAGCACAATTGGAAAATAGAGTTTGGAGTCAGAGGCCCTGGGTTCAAATCCAGGCTCTTCTACCTGCTACCTTAATGACTTCAATTGGAGAACTTCCTTAAACTATTTGGGCCTTACTTGAAAATTTTTATTTGAAAAATCTAAATCTGTACTGTTATATTGCAATATTGTAAACTGATATAAAATGTCAAATATTGTACTATAATACAATTTGGTAACTGGAGAGGTTTTGTTCAAACGTGCAAGAGCTGACTGGAATCATCAGAGAAAACTTTATTGAGGAAGCAGGATTCACATAATAGGTCAGAGATGTCAACTAAAATGAGTACCACCACCTCCTCTTGATGAGACTGCTGAAACTATCTAAAAAGGATCTCTCTTGAAATATAGGAGATTTTACAGGATTATTAATGATCCTTAGGAAATGCCCATTGATAGATGGTTAGAACAAGAAAAGAAGTTAGGGATGAGACAAGAAATTCATGGCCAATATTGTAAAAGACAATGAAGAGTGCTCAAAGAAAAGAACCCAGAGTCCACAGTGTGACATGGAAATTCAAAGGCTGATGAGATATTTGACCATGTTGAGAAAGGTTTAGTATCCAGAAGGTGAAAGTGAGAGTCTCAGTACATTCTGTTCTGTTCAGACCTCAAATGGAGTATTTTGTCCTCCGGTCGTGGTAACATATGTTAGGAAGGAAATTGGTAAGTGGAAAATATACATAGGAGGATAACCAGGAAGGAAATAATGATTTAAGCACACAGTAGACAATGACATGTTCCAATTTTATGTCTACTTCATCTTTATTCCTCCATATTTAGAAATATTAAAGGAAAGGTTTAGTAATTTTTAGTTACTGAAAAAATGAATCCCTTCTGCTAAGAAGGGGGAAGATTATAATAATTGTTATTATGTATTCATTATTATTAATTCATGGAAATATTAAGCAGAAAATCTCAGTTCAGTAAAATATATAAAAGAAATGACCATGAATAAAAAGTATTGTTTCACTTAGGTTTGAAATTCTGTTTTCCACATTCTGTATTGCCATATATATCCCTTAATCATTTCATTAATTCCCTCATAAATAAGAGCATTATTCAATCATCAATCATCTTTGAATTTCCATTCTAGTCCTCAACCCTCATTTCACTGGTTAGTGATCAGTGATACTATAGAATGCTAAGTCTAAAGTCAGAAAGACTTGAATTCAAATTTAGCTTCAGACATATACAACTTGTGTGATCCTGGGCATTAACTCCCGTTTGCCTCAGTTTCTTCATTTGTAATGTGGCTAAAAATAGCACCTCCCAGGTTTAGGAGGATTAAATGAAGGAATATTTGTGAAACACTCGCTACCCCCTCTATTTTGAGCCCCCAGCTAACTGCCTGATTCCCTTTCAGTTCTAGAAGCCTAATCCAATCAGGACTGCTATTACTCCTGGAAATAATGCCTCAATCTGTTCTTCTAAATTAGTTTTCCATAACTAAATATCCCTTCCTTGGTCACTGCTCTCTAATATAGTCTTTTGTTTTGCATTTGAATTTTCATAGCTTAGCATAATGCTTAGGCTGTAGTAAACACATAACTAATTCCCCCCCCCCCCCCCCCATTCCTTGCTTCATTTATACATTGTCTCCAGGGGCCCAGTGGAATTGAGCAGATCTTGATAGGAGTGTAAACATTAAAGTTTTATGTAAATGCATTCTATTATTATTTGTCTAAATGCAGCATATATATGTACAGGTTAGCCAGTTGGCTCAGTGGATAGATTGGGAAGTTCAAGTCCAACCTTAGAGACTAACTAGTTGTGATACTCTCAGCAAGCCACGTGATCTCTATTGATCTGTTTCCTCATTTGTCAAATGGGGAAAATAATAACATCCATTTCTCAGATCTGTTGTGAAGATCAGATGAGATGATAATTGTAAAACATTTAGCACATAGCTTGCACTACATAATAAACTGTTAGCTATGATCATTATTTTGATTGTTCTTATTATTTATATATACATAAATATGCATGTGTTTATGTACACACATATTGTATTATATATATATTACATGCCATCTTAGAAAATCACACATTTATGGCTATGGATATTGTGATTAGTTAGTGAATTAGTCAGAATTTTGAACCAACCAGTTAAATGTTCTTAATAATGAGCCAACAAAACATCTAATGATGACTTAATTAAGAAATATTTATCGACCACCAGGAGGTATTGTAAGAGAGGCTACAAATGAAATTTTTAAAAAGTTTCTAAAGTTTTGCTTGAGGGAAAATGAAAAATCCATTAGAAGGTAAGAAGTAGAAAATGATCACTTAGCATGAGTTCAATACTAAATGCTGAGAGGAAATTATAATAAAAGAGGAATCTCAATGTTGTAGGTTAGTGGGAAAATGTCTCTTAGAAAAGGGATGTTTTTTTCTTTTGAAGTGGGAATTCTCTGTGAACATAAAAGATAAAATAAAAAACTTAATAGGAATGAAGTTGTCCATGATTTTTGTAGGTTAGTCAGCTAGCCTAATGCATCCATGTTTATAGTAATATTTCATGGCTAATATCAATTGTCAGGTAGGACTTTTAAAAAATATTCATACCTAGGAAACAGAAAAATCTTTTTACTATGATTCTGTTGATATGCTCTCGTCATGAGATGCACTTTCCCCTTTTTAATATGTATTTATTTCATTAAATGTTTACCAATTACATATAAATTTTAATATTACATTTATTATTTTTTGTTTAGAGTTCTAATTTTCTCCTCTTCTATTTCCCTTCCCCTCTCTTTGAGAAGGCAAGCAATTTAATATCAATAATTTATATAGTCATGCAAAACATTCTGCAAAAGAAAATACAGACCAAAAAATAATAAAAATAAAGGCAAAAACATATGCTTCAATTTGCCCCTCTAATTCTCTCTGGGGATAGAAAATTTTTTTCATCATAGGTTCTTTGGAATTTTAGGGATCATTGTCTTGATCAAAGTAGTTAAGTCTTTCATAGTTCTTCTCAGTTCATATAAGTTTTTCCAGGTTTTTCTGAAATGATTCTGCTTGTCATTTCTTATAGCACAATAGTAATCCAGCACAATCATATATCACAACTTGTTCATTTGTTTCCCAATTGATGAGCATCTGCTCAATTTCTAATTCTTTGTCATAACAAAAAAGCTTTTATAAATATGTATATATATATGTATGTATGTATGTATATATGTATCAATAAGTCCTTTCTCTTTTTCTTTGATCTCTTTGGGATACAGATCTAGTAGTGCTATTGCTGGACTGAAGGGTATGCACAGTTTTATAGTTCTTTGGTCATAGTTCCAAATTTTTCTTCAGAATGGTTAGGTCAGTTCACAATTCTACCAGCAGTGCTTCAGTGTCCCAGTTTTCCCATATCATTTCCAGCAGTTGTCATTTTTTCTTTCTGTAATGTTAGCCAATCTGATAGATGTGAAATGGTACCTCAAAGTGCTTTAAATTTCCATTTTTCTAATCAGCAGTGATTTAGAGCATGTTTTTCCCATGGAACCATTGATTTCTTCTTCTGAAAATTGCCTGTTCATATCCTTTGGTCATTTGTCAATTAAAAGATGGTTCTTATTTTTATGAATTTGGCTCAGTCATCTGTAAATTTGAGAAATGAGCCCTTTGTCAGAGAAACTTGCCATAATTTTCTGTTTTCTTTCCTCAGATGCACTATTAATAGTTTCAGAAATCATTGACTTTACTATTAATTCATTGATAACTTTCAGCAAACAAGTTCTTCATTTGGTTGAGGGTTCAAGGTTTACTTCTAAGATCAATTTTAAACCAAGTGTGTAGAGAATCCAGATCCGTAATACTAAGTAGGAATTATAAAAAGGGAATCTCTTTTGCCATCATGGACATGGGAAATATTAAGAATTTGCTATAATTAGGATAAGGAGAAATTTTCTTCATAAATTAGCAACAAAATGTTGTGGTTCAATCCTTTAGTCATATCTGATTCTTCAAAATCCCACGGACCACAGCCAGGCATCTTTCATAGTCTATACAAGTTCATGTTCATTGTTTCCATGACATTCCCTATCCATCCCATCCTCTTGTCTCCTCATTTTGTCTCCAGTCTTTCCCAACATCAGGATCTTTTAAAATGAGGGCCATCTTCTTATTATGTGGTCATAGTGTTTAAGCAACAAAATGAAATTTTAAATAAATGGATACTTTTACTAGAATACTGAAATGATTAAAATGTTTGTGTAATTTATTGGTCAGATTCATTGGAGAAAATGTATAAAAACAGAATTTAGGGAAGAAATTTTCACTGATGAAAATTGATAGCACAAGGATGACTGAATCATTTAACTAAACTGTATATGATTATATCACATATAATCATAAATAATGAACATTTATCTACTAATTCAAAATTTGTACAGCAGCTTAGGTACATTACCCCATTTGATAATATTCTTCATATTAAATAATTTTTCCCAATTGCTTATTTTTTATTTTTTATAAAGCTTTTAAAAAAACATATGCATGGATAATTTGACAACATTGACCCTTGCATACCCTTGTGTTTCAGATCTTTTCCTCCTTCCCCACCCTCTCCTCTAGATGGCAAGCAATTTAATATGTTAACATATTAAGTAATTTTGAAAGACCTAAATGAAAATTTTATCTATAGACAATTTTCAAAAAGAAATCAAAACTTTGAATTTCAATGAAATATGAGATCATTTTAGTTGCCACATAACTTGTTGGTTTTGTTATTATGCCTCAGATTTTTTGATATCTAGGTAATAATCATCTATCATTAAATACCATATTGACACTAATTCATCCTCTAGGGATTCCTCTTCAGATCACTGACTTTTGAGCAGATGTGTTGTCCTAGATGTTAGGAGGAGTTTCCCTTAGACCTAATTATATTGTTTTATGATGTTTATTGAGCATCCATCCTATGCTAGAACATACAAGGTATATACATGTTTGCCCTTTAGAAAAATGAATATTAAGATTAAATAATATTTATATACATCACAAATAAAGGAAGATAAACATACTGACATTATAACTAGGCAAATATTAGTGAACTCACACTGTTTATTATAATTATGAAAAATATGGTGATTGGTTCCTGATTAAAGGAATTATACAGTGCATATTCAAATAATGTAAAACTTCAGGTTTGTTTTTTAACAAAACTAAAACTTTAGTTTTTAACTAAAAAGATATAGCTGTATTATTTTGCTTGACAATGTTAAAAAGGAAGGAATTCCAGGTGAGGGCTCACATAGGAAGACATAGGGATCTCAACTAACTCCAGTGTTAGCTCTATAGCACCTCCTATGTTATCTGAAGTAAAGAATTTGTAAGATGGTCACTTAGAGTTTCTATAAAGGTATGTGAATACACAGTTTGTCTATTTGTTTCTATGTTTCTTTGACTTCCCATTTCTTTTTCTAGTTAGGCTGGTTTAAATATATCTGAGAGTAATAGCTCAATAGTATAAAGTTTTACAGAAAGAATCTTCACCTTACTTACCCATTTGGTTAGGCTGTGTTTATAAGAGAGAGACTAAATGGAATCATTGAACCATCGACTTGTTGGGATAGAGCTGGGAGAGATTTTTGTGATGTAATCCAAATCCCTCATTTAAGTTATGAAGAAACAGACACAAAGTGATTAAGGCCTGAGAGCCTACTGCCTAGAGCTCTCTCCCCATCTCTGTCCTCTCTGAGAAAGTCATCTTTGAAGGTCAGTCCCTGAATATTTCTTTAATAATGGATTGAACATAAAGATTTCTACCCTTATGCCTTGTGCACTTTTCAGAAGAGAGAGTAGCAATACATTACTGGAAACCCTAATGAGATTGTAGGCCCAATGCAGGGAGAATTTGAGTCAACCCTAGAGATGCAAAATTGATTATAAGAAATTTAAGGCCTTCTCTTTTAGTCACAAGATAAAACATCTGAGATTTTAGTTATAGAAGTCAGAGAAACACAGGTTTGATACCTAGTACATGGAAGAATATTTAAAGAATAAAGGAATTAATGTATATAAATATACATTAGTAAAGAAATGCTGATGAGCACTAGGTGCAACTAACCCTAAATTTTGATTGAGGAAGTAATTTTATAGTTGTGTGTCTCTGGCAAGTCATTTCAATGACCTTCAACTACCTCATCTGTAAAATGGCAGTAATAATGTTCATCAAACAACAGTAATTTATTCCCCTCCTTATAGTATTAGTATTAAAAAGTCCTTGATAACCTTAGAAAACAATGTAGGCAAATATTATTATTTTCTGTGTTAGAAGATAATAAAAGTTAGAACCAGGACAGTGTTTGTGTTAAGGTTAACAATTAACTGTGTTTTTGTCTTGCTTATTACAAAATAAATACCACTGTCATGGAGAATGTCCTTTTCAAATATTTAAAAATATGTATTTATGCAAAATAATATTTTTAAATGATCTTCATTGTTCCCCTAGTTCTGCCTTATTTTTTCCTTCTCTCCTGTTCTTGATAAAATTATCTTTGCTAACATTCTCATTAGTATAGGATGGAGAAAAGTGAAGTGAAAATAAGCACAATGGGTTCTCTGATTTTAAATTGGGGAAGTTGGGCAAAGGTACTTTTGTCTTCATGCAAATAGCAGTTGCTGGTTTCTTAACTTTGCAATGGTAAAGACTTTATAAAAGCCCTATGATATTATACAGGACAGTATCTTACCAGCTAATTATGTGAATATAAAATGAGAGTTCATGGCACATAAACAACAGAGATTCTTCTGTACATCTCATTCAATTTCCTCTATCCTTGCATTCTTGTGCTTTCATATCTTACAATAGTGCTTGTTGTGCTCTTTACAAAGCATTTCTGATTCTCATCATAGATGTTATGAGTTCAGCCTATGGTGCAATTCTGATACCTTTCATCAACATTCAGGAAATTCTGATCTCTAAAATGACAACAGAGTCAAATAGAAACAGATAAATCTAGTTCTTTATGGTTTTGATCCAGTCGCAAAACCCTCTTTCCAGCTTTGCAACCAAAGCCTATCATTTTGTCATTTAAAATCACTTAATTTTGGCTAGAGTCAGATTTTTAAAATGTTTTGGGTTTTTGTTAGGAAAAAACTTGTTTTAAAAGAGAACCATTTGGTGCAGTTACTTTTAGGACAACCTGTATTTGCTTATAGTGCCTAAGAAATAAAACTTAACAAAAATTCCTTGTAGCCTATGTGAAATTATTATTGATATTCCAATCAAGTTTGTCTTCATCTAATGACTTGAGAATCTAAGCATATAGAATATGTTTATGTATTCTATACATATAGTATATTATGCATATATACATATTTATATAACTCATGAAATATATAATACAAACACACTACCATTTAACTCACATCTACCCACATATATATAGCCTTAGACACTCACTAGCCATATAATCCTGAACATGTCACTGCTGCCTGCCTCAGTTTCTTCATCTGTAAAATGGGGATTATAAAAGCATGTGTCTACATCCCAGGATCACTGGGAACATAAAAGGGGATGTTTGTAACATGCTTAAGAACATATATAAGTGCTATTATATATAAATATATATATAATATGTAAATATACACATTTTTAATGCATACATATAAACATATACATGCATTCAAGATACTTTCAGAAAAGCTTGATTTTATTTGAGCCACGTAAATCAAGTAGGTATCTAAACCAAAATAAATGGCTTGGGAGAATAGCAACCAGGAAAAGGTTTCTATCTAGATAATAGACCCCATTTTTAAAAGAGAGCTGTGTCTGTTTCATGGCATGTTTCCTCATAAGTAACAATTCAACTGAATCATTTTCTTAAAACACAAAACATGGAAAAGTCTTCTTCAAGTCCATTCTAAAAGCAAGTGATATCATACAGTGCAATAAAACTTCTATCCTATATAGTTTTTATAATCTAGTGGTTGCCGTAAAGATACTGATAGTCATCTCTGAGATTGGATAAGATGATAGGAAAAGATAATGGTAAATATTGGAGGACATGTGGGGAAACTGGGACACTAATACAATGTTGATAGAATTGATCCAAACATTGTGAAGAGTAATTTTGAACTATGCTCAAAGAAGTATAAAACTGTGCATACCCTTTGAGCCAGCAATTTCACTACTGGGCCTGTATCACAAAGAGATCATAAAAGAGGGAAAAGGATATACATGTGCAAAAATGTGTGTAACAGCTCTTTTTGTGATTGGAAGAAATTGGAAATTGAGAGTGTGCCCATCTGTTGGGGAATATCTGAATAAGTCATGGTATATGACTGTAATAAAACATTATTGTTTTATAAAAAATGATGAGTAGACTGATTTCAGAAAACCCTGGAAAGACTTATATGAACAGGTACTGACTAAAGTGAGCAGAACCAGCAGAGCATTGTACACTGTAATATCAGCATTATGTGATGATCCACTGTAATGTACTTGACCTTTTTCAGTAATGTAATGATTCAAAACAATCCCAATAGACTTGGGATGGAAAATGCAATTTGCATCCAGAGAGAGAAATAGGAATAATGAATGTGCATCGAATCATAGTATTTCTACCTTTTTTGTTTGTTTTTTTTCTTTCTTGTGTTTTTTCCCTTTTGTTCTGATTTTTCTTAAATAATACAAACATGAGAATATACTTAAAGAATTGTACATATTTAACCTATATCAGATTTCTTGCTATCTTGGGGAAGGGAAAGATAAGAGAGGGAAAGAGAAAAATACAAAGTCTTACAAAAATTAATGTTGAAAACTATCTTTTTCTTGTATTTGGAAAATAAAATACTATTAAAAAATAAAGATAGTGACAGAAAAAAATGTATTTAACAAAATCTGCCAAAAATGTTAGAGGAGGTTCTATTCTGAGCATTAAAAATTTGATTTCTTTGGTTTGCCCCTGCTTTACTGTATTAATAGGAATAGTTAAGGTTTGAAATTTAAAATGGTAGACATCAGTCAGACACAGTTACTTATTTATGATATATTCTCTCCATTGGAAAGAGGAAATATTTTAGTTCCTTCAGTTAAAAGTTATCTGATTTCCTGTGCATCTAGATTTCATATAATCAATCATAAAAATCTGAAACTACGTCATCCATTTTCTCTACTTACCCTGTAAAGAGGTGTTTTTATTGTTCTGATTTTGTTAAGTAGAAGCAGATGACATGTTTGGGTTTTCCCAAACCTTCAGATTAAATTTGGTTTTGTTCACCAGTGGAAATTAATTTTGAGCCTATCAGTTTGTTCATCTGGGATTTTGCCAGGTGAATGTTCATTTAGAGATGGTAATGATTATGGGCCTAGTATGTTTCATTTCATACCTTATAAAACAAAATGCAGAACAATGAGCTATAATTCCCTGAACAGAATCCCCTAAATGACATGTTGGGGGTATTTCCTAAATTATTTCAAGACATGTCATAAAACTGAAATTTTTTTATTGCAGTACATGATTGATATTTTATGAACCTATTGCCCATAGGCATGAATGAAGAATTCTGTAAGAGTGCTTTTGTTTTGTTATTTGTTGTATTTTTGGAGTAGTTTTTTTCCTTTCTTTCTGTCCCCTAAACAAATGTTTTCAATGATAAAGGACGTGTTTTCAAGTAATGTTATTATAGGAATGGTGCACCTTGAAGTTCATTTTCAAGCCCATTGAAAATGCATAGGAATGGAAGTACCTTTAGTTTCTCTGTGTGATAAACAATTTTTGTCTTCAAGAGGAAACAGGAAATGAAATGGGCAGCCTTGTGCATACAACGGTTTTTCTGTCATTTAATAGTAAAACATCACTTTCTGAAAATACCAAAAATGGGAATGTTTTTATCTGATGAAAGACAATATTGCAAAACACTATGTCTTCCAGTTCTAATGTAAAATTTTCTTAATAGAGAAAGGCATTTTCAGCATCAGGAAAATCTGGGTTCAAATACTGTCTGAGTAATTCCAGGTCGGTCACATGATCTAGCAGTGGCCTAGGTAAATTAAATAAGTTTCCAAGTTTCAGAAGAATTGCTGATTGCTATAACTACTAATAATATTAATTACTTTTAAAGGAAGGAACAGTGACAACTAAAAAGATTTTAGTGAAGATTCAGATTTAACTTAGGCAAAAAAAAAAAAAAAGCTTATCTTTCTACAGTAAAGATTAAATAATAATTTTCTTTATGGGCATTCCAAACTTCCTTGAAAGTGAATCAAATCTCTGCATCTGTTAGGAAGAGAGCTACATGTGAGCAATGGGTACATGGAATAAGTATAGGAGAAACTAAGCTAATAATGGATACATTATGCTGTAAAGTGTAATGTTTACTGTACTGGGAATCAGGAGACCTGGGTCCCTAGGTCCTTATTCTAGCAATGGCACTAGAAATGAAAATAATAAATTTGATTCATATAGGATTTCAAGGTATACCTTAATTGTATATATTAGCAAAAGAGTCATCTCTGTAGACTTTAGCTCCAAAATGAAAAATAGGGTTGCCCATTAATCTGAGAATAACTGAACAAATTATGGCCCGTGAATGTAACATTATTTCATCTTATATTGTTGATAAAAAGATTGATTTCAGAGATACAAAGGAAGACACATATGAGCTTATATAAAGTAAAGTGAGCAGAGCTGAGAGAACGACGCTTTCAAGTTGAACTTTGAAATACTTAAGAATGCTGATCAATGCAGTGACTAACCATGATGACAGAAAGCTAATGATGAAGTAATCTATCAGTTTTCTCACAGGGTTGTGATGGACTCAGGATGTAGAATGAGATATACACTTCTTTCTGAGATGTACAATTTTGGACATAGCTGATGTACAAATAACTGTATATTGCTTACAAGAGTTTTTATTTTTATTTTTCCTCTTCTAATTGGGGTAGGAAGGAGAAAAAAAAATTAAAAACCTGTTAATTGAAAAATAAATGTGAAAGCAAGGGCTTGGTAGATGATTCCTAAGACACCTTTCACTTCTAAAATATTTTCTTTTAAAGTCACTGCTAGTTTAGCAAGAATAACTGAAGCTATGAATCTAACCTTTTAAGTACCTATTAGATTTTAACTGTACTTTTTGATAAGTTTTTAGTGATGGATTTTTCCCCCTTTGTATTTGTGGTGAATTTATGACCATACTTATAACATTTTATCTAATATTTTTAGCTTTTTAACATTGGAAGTAAGTAGAGCATAATAATTAACAGGGTTTATGGAGGGAAATGGATTAGTTCTAATCGCATTTATTCTGGTAGCCAAATGATGACCTGGGAACTCAAACTTGGGTGACTATAGGGAAGGCATTTTACTACTTTGGGCCTCAGTTTCCTATTTGATAAAATAAAGGGATTGTATGAGAACTGGAGTTTCTCTCAGCTTTAAACCTATAATCCTATAGTTATGTGATACTGTGAATGGATTAGCAGGTGGCATTTAAAATATAGCCATGTCACAGATGATAGACCTAGAACTGTAAGAGACTTTTGTTGTTCATAATGTCTGTCTTCATTCTCAGGTCTTTCTGACCTCAGAACTGGTATTCTAGCCATTGTACCATCTAGTTGCCCCACATGATCCTACAGGACAAATAGTTCAAACCCTTCATCCTACATGAGTAAATTGAGGCACAGAGTGCTTAAGTGACTGTCCAAGTTTCCTAAGCAGAATTTAAACTCAAGTTTTGTACTATTTCTAGAGGCAGTGTGTGAATCCAAGTCTAGTATAAAATTATGAAGGACATTCTCCTCCCTTCCCATGACCTACTTTCATTTCTCCACCCTCTCACTATCAAGAAAAATAAATCCCATCTTTGATTTAAAACAAATAAACAATATTGGAGTAATTAAATGGTTCCATGCCTTGATCATTATAGAACATGTTTTAGTTAAAAATACTATTTCTTACCTTTTTTCTCTGCTCTGCCTGCTTTTTTCAGATCAATGTGAATGTTTACATATCATATACTCTAGAGTGGTCATTGGCCTCTGTGAAAATTGTTATGTTAACATCAGAGAAACTAAGAGATAGAATAGCCAACGCTGTTTAATTCCCAGCTGATAAGACAATATTCTGAGGTTTATATGACTAAATCAGATATTTTATTTGGTGAATTGAAGAAAGTCCACAGCTGTTATTTCAAGCTTTAAGGAATTCTGTCTTAATGAGGGCCTTGCAGATGTCTATCATTGAAAGCCTATGTGATAATAATCAGTGTCTGCACCAATTCAAGCTATTAGGTTTTGCAGTTTTTTTAATATGCCATCTACACTTAACCCAGCTGCTACTTGGGTTCTAGGCAACTCTTTGATAAAAAAAGAAGCTATTTAAATAAATATTGGGGTCCTGTATGCAGAAGCATGAATAAGTATAAAAAGAGTACATTTCTTGTAGTGTGATATTATGTTTATTGAATTCTAACCATAAGTTTTAATCCTTTTTGTTTTGGAGGTTTCAATTAGGAAGTAGAATCTTTTTCTAAACAATCAATAATTTAAGTTTTGACTCTAATGGACTTGTGTGGAAACTTTTATGTGGAAATGAGATTACCTAAATTCATAATTTAAATTCACTGGAAATTTAAATATCTCTTAGCATTTTTAACCCCCTAAAGTGAAATTACCAGACATTTTCACAAACCCTTCTTTCAAAATATACAAGGAATGCAATTAATTTATTTATAAATATAGCCCATAGAAGGCCTTATGAACTGATGCAGAGGGAAGTAAGCATAACTAGATGACTGTGTACAGAAATTTCAATATTGTAATGATTATCAACTGTGAAAAACTTGACTGCTCTGATCAATATGATGCTCCAAGACAATTCCAAAAGTCATGATGAAAAATGCTATCTACTTTCAGAGAGAAAACTAATGACTTCTGAGTATAGATTAAGCACAGTCCCTTTAACTTTATTTTTCTTGTCTCCTCACCCTCCATAACATGGTTAAATATGGAAATCGTTTTCATGACTTCATATGTATAATGTTTTTTGTTTGTTTGTTTGTTTGTTTTTTGCTTTCTAAATGGGTGTGGGAAGCAGTGAAGGGAGGTGATTTGGAACTAAAATAATAGATCTTTGGAAGGACTTGGAGTGGGGAGGGTATTGGTTGAAATGGGACAGCTAGGTCCATAGTGAGAGAGTGTTGGCCCTGTAGTAAGGAGAACCTGAGTTCAAATATAGCTCAGCCACTTACTAGCTATGTGACTCGGGGCAAGTCGCTTAATTCTTCTTGCCTCAGTTTCCTTATTTTAAAATGAATTGGAGGAGATGGCAAACCACTTCAATATCTGTTAAGAAAATCCCAAAAGGAGTCACAAAGAGTTGGACATAAATTGAAAATAACTGAAGAACAATGGGATAAAATCCAGGTGTTGTAAAAAAAAAAATATATATATATATGTACTGATATATATATATATATATATATATATTTACTTTTATATATATATATATATTTACTGAGATATATATCTCAGTAAAATATATATTTTAAATTACAGCCTATATTTAACATGCAAGGTTCTTCCTTTGCTGAGGGGCTCAGTCCAAGACACTAGACCAGGAGGGGGGGGTACCATATTATTTTTTTATTGCACATCTTCTGATATTGTAAATTTTTCGAGTGTTGATTCTTTGCTTTTCTCTTATCTTTCTTTTTCTCTACCTCTCCCTTCTTTGCCCTCCTTTTTGTTCTCTCTTTTTTACATGTTAATGTTATGAATCATATTCAGATAACAGATTCATCTGACTTCTGTGCTTGGTCTTTCCTTCTTGTCACCACCTCACTGAACTGGAATGTGGCCCACAAGGTCTGTCCCGTGCCCCAGCCCACTAACTCTCTTGGGGGAGTGAGGGTCCATTGATGTGCTAAATATCACAAAGACTTAATTCTGTACTGAAAAGTTAAAAAGAAAAGGTGGGGGAGGGGAATGAGGAATAAAGATGAGGTCTGTTGAGAATAGCTCATTCAACTAATGAACTTTTGTGGATGGACTAACAAGGATGGGATTTTATTGGCGGAAAAAAAAACCACATTCATTGATGTGGGGTTTTCCTTCCTCTTTATTCTTTTTGTTTGTTTGTTGTTGTTGTTGTTCTTGTTCTTGTTTTTAAGAGGGAGGGAGTCAAAGAGACTATAGTTAAATGAAGGGGTGAAAACAAGAAAAAGAAAAAAAAATAGAAATTCCCACTCTGTCATCTAGTCTAAGCACTGAGAAATTTATTTCATCTCATGGATTTCAGCGACCCAGCCTCTGCCTCAGTTAATTTTATGCAGCTGCTATGACCTAATTTAGCCTTGTCAGTCTAAGGATCTCAGAGAAGTTAGCCAAGAGGAGGAGTGAATGAATGGTTTCTCAGGCTCTGCTTTGTGCCTTGAAGACTTAGTACCTTGGGGGATGGGGTAAATGGTGGACAATTCTCACTGAACAGGTTAGTCTTTCTGATATAAAAATGAGTGCCCTAATAATAGAGACATGGGCAACTCAGGCTGTTTTCAGAACTGAACAAAGATTATAATTAAGAAGTCTAATGAAACAATTTGGCTTTTTCTATGTACTTTCTTTTTGTACTTTCATACTAACAAATCTTTATAATATTGTTCTTATACTGAATATTTAGATATCTTACTCAGTACCAATAGCATGAAATAATGAAAAAGACCTTAAACAAAAGTCAGAAGACCAGGCTTGAATCCTGACTCTGCCTTTACTGTGTGACAGTGAGCAAGTACCATCTCTGGGATTAATTGATATTACCTGTAAAATTAAGGGTTTTGAAGGCCCCCTCAGCTTTAAGTCCTATAATCTTATGAACATTCTGCTATTTTTATTTACTAATCTTTCTCCAAAGTACTGAGAGAGACTGCCAATTCCTATATAAGAAATACCACTGAATTCACAAACATTGTCTCCTCTGAACTTTACAGCACATGCGAGGTAACTCCTTTATTATGTGCATTCTATCAGTGGAAAAGGCCCAAACAAACTATATGGACAACACACAGTTGAGAGCCAGCCAAGTCAGGAGAGAGACATGTGTCTCTTCTTCCCAACCTGACTCTCTACCCACTCTACTCATCTCTTTGATCAGTGCTTATTTTTATTCTACTATGCTCCTTCTTGATTTTATTAATATAGAAACCTTAACTACTTATTAAAATGATTTATTTCCATCCTTTCCCATTTCATGATAGAGATTCTTCATTGGAGTTGGGGGCTCATGTAGAAAATCATGTATTTATTTTATTTTTTAGAATTGATATCTGAGAATTATGCTGCTTCTATATTCTATAGTTCTATGTTCTCCCTTTAAAGCCAAGAAAAACTGATTTTTTCGTATTCATACATTTACAGAAACTTCTTTGTTAGAGAGGCAACTGGGTGGCACAGTGGTTAGGCTGTATCTGGAGTCAAGAAGACCTGAGTTCAAATGCAACTTCAGGCATTTACTAACTGTCATCCTGAACAACTCACTTACTATTTATTTCCATTAAGCCATTGGAAACAGAAGTGGCAAGTAAGTCCAATATACTACTTTGCCAAAAACAAAAACAAAAAAAAAAAACAAAACAGAATGGTCAGCAAGGTCAGGAAGAGTAGAACACCATTGAATGTTTGAACAATCACAAATCCTTGTTAGGAGAGGCAACAAAGTATAGAACATTGTAGATAGAACCTGATCTCAAAGCCAAGAAGGCCAGTGTTCAAGTCCAGAATGCAAAACATACTGGTCATTGACTCTGGATCAATGTTCTCTTCCAGGAACAGCAAAACTATCTACAATCTTCATTTTAGAAGAGAGTTTCACTGACAATAGTAAAGGGAGTTTTTTTTTTTTAAATTAAAGCTTTTTATTTAAAAAGCACATGCATGGGTAATTTTTCCAACATTGACCCTTGCATAACTTTTTGTTCCAAATTTTCCCCTTGTTCCCTCTACTCCCTCCCCTAGCTGTCAGGTAGTCCAATACATGTTAAATATGTTGAAATACACATTAGATCCAATATATGTATACATATTTATACAGTTATCTTGTTGCACAAGAAAAATCAGATCAAGAAGGAAGAAAAAAAAACTGAGAAAGAAAACACAATGCAAGCAAATAACAACATAGAGAGTGAGAATGCTATGATGTATTCTACACTCTTTTCCCATGGTTCTCTCTCTGGGTGTAGATGCCTCTCTTTGTCACTGCACAAGAGGAACTGGTTTGAATCCTCTCATTGTTGAAGAGAGCCACGTCTATCAGAAATGATCATCATATAGTCTTGTGGCCATGCATAGTGATCTCCTGGTTCTGCTCATTTCACTTAGCATTAGTTCATGTAAGTCTCTCCAAACCTCTCTGAAATCATCCTGTTGGTCGTTTCTTATAGAACAATAATATTCCATAACATTCATATACCATAATTTATTCAGCCATTCTCCAATTAATGGGCATCCACTCAGTTTCCAGTTTCTTGCCACTACAAAAAGGGCTACCACAAACATTTTTTTTGCACATGGGGTCCTTTTCCTCCTTTACGATCTTTTTGGGATATAAACCCAGTAGAAACATTGCTGGGTCAAAGGGTATGCAGAGTTTGATAACTTTTTGAACATACTTCCAAATTGCTCTACAGAATAGTTGGATAGATCTACAGTTCCACCAACAATGTTCCAGTTTTCCCACATCCCCTCCAACATTTGTCATTATCTTTTCCTTTCATCTTAGTCAATCTGAGAAGTATAGAGACAATCAGAGCTGTCTTAATTTGCATTTCTCTGATCAACAGTGATTTGGAGCACCTTTTCATGTGGCTACAAAATAGTTTCAATTTCTTCATCTGAAAATTGTCAGTTCATTATCCTTTGACCATTTATCAACTGAAGAATGGCTTGAACAATTATAAATTTGAGTCAGTTTTCTATATATTTTAGAAATGAGGCCTTTATCAGATCATTTGGATGTAAAAATGTTTTCCCACTTTATTGCTTCCCTTCTCATTTTGTCTGCATTAGTTTTGTTCGTACAAAATCTTTTTAACTTAATATAGTCAAAATTATTTATCTTATGATCAATAATGATCTCTGATTTTTTTTTGGTCACAAATTCCTTCCTCCTCCACAACTTTAAGAAGCAAACTAATGTTCTTTTAATTTGTTTATAGTATCATTCTTTATGTCTAGATCATGAACCCATTTTGACCTTATTTTGGTATATAGTGTTAGGTGTGGGTCTATGACTTCTTTCTGTCATACTAGTTTCAAATTTTCCCAGAAGTTTTTGTCAAATAGTGAATTCTTATTTCAAAATGTGGGGCCTTTGGGTTTGTCTAATATGACATTGTTATAGTCATTGGCTATTTTTTTTTGTGAACCTAACCTATTCCCCTGATCAACTTCTCTATTTCTTAGCCAGTGCCAAATGGTTTTGATGACCACAGCTTTATAATATAGTTTTAGATCTGATACAGCTAGGCCACCTTCATTTGATTTTTTGGGGGGCCTATTTTCCCCTGGCCCTTTATTGAATGTAATTTTTATTGCATCATTATTTGGGAAAAATGCATTTACTACTTCTGCCTTTCTGCATTTGATTTTGAGGTCTTTATGATCAATTTTTGTGTAGGTTTCAGGAGCTGCCAAGAAGAAAGTATACTACTTTCTGTCTCCATTCAATTTTCTCCAAAGATCTATCATATCTAGTTTTTTCTATTCTTCTATTTACCTCTTTAACTTATTTCTTATTTATTTTGTAGTTTGATTTATCTAGTTCTGGGAGAGCAAGGTTGAGATCTCACATTATTATAGTTTTGCTATCTATTTCTTCTTGTAACTCTTATCTTCTACTTTAGTAATTTAGATGCTACACCACTTGGTGCATTATATGTTTAATATTGATATTGCTTCATTATCTATGGTACCCTTTAGCAAGATATAGTTTCCTTCCTCATCTCTTTTAATTAGATCAGTTTTGCTTTTGCTTGATCTGAGATCAGGATGCCTACCTCTGAACTTTTTACTTCACCTGAAGCATAATAAATTCTACTCTAGTTTTTTTTACCTTTACTCTGTATGTATTGCCCTGCTTTAAATATGTTTCTTGTAAACAACATATCATAGGATTCTGCCTTTTAATTCAACCTGCTATCTGCTTACATTTTATGGGAGATTTGAGCCCATTCACATTTACAGTTAAAAGTTCTACTTTGCATTTCCTGCCATCTTATTAACTCCAAATTATACTTTTCTCTTTCCTTTTTCCCTTTCCCTCCTCCCCAGTATTTTACTTATGAGCACTACTTCCCTGAAACAGTCTTCCCCTTTAGAGACCCTCCCCCTTTCTTATACCTTTCCTTTACTATTTCTCTTTTCCCCTTTTTCCCTTTCCCCTCCCACTTTTCTATAAGATGAGAAATGTTTCTCAGTGAAGCAAATGTATCTAATATTCTTTCTTTAGGCCAAATCTGATGAGAGTAAGATTCACACAATTTTGTCACCATCTCTTCTTTCCCTCACTTATATTTTCTTTGCCTCTTCATGATATGTAATTTCCCTCATTTTACCTCCACTTTCCCCTTTTTTTTCCTGTTACAATCCCCTTTCCATCTCTAGTTTATTTTTTTATATTATAACAGTAAAATCAGATCATACATGTACTTTAAATGTTTATCCATAACAGAAATACAGTTCTCAAGAGTTATTTTTTCTTTATACCTTTTTATATTTCTCTTGAGTCCTATATTGGAGGTCAAATTTTTTTTTTTGTTTCTTTTCATCTGAAATAAATGGAATTCACCTGTTTCATTGAATACCCATCTCCTTCCCTGGACAAAAATGCTCAATTTAGCTGGGTAGTTTATTCTTGGATGCATTCTAAATTCCTTTGCCTTTCAGAATATCAGATTCCAGGCCCTTCGATCCTTTAGAGTAGAAGCTGCTAGGTCCTGAGTAAACCTTATTGTGGCTCTCTGTATTTGAATTGTTTCTTTCTGGCTGCTTTTAATGTTTTTCCCTTGATCTGATAGTTCTCAAATTTAGCCACAATATTCTTTGGGGTTTTAATTTTGGGGTGTCTTTCAGGAGGTATTTGGCAAATTCTTTCAATGATCATTTTACCTTCTGTTTCAATGATATCCAGGCAGTTCTCTTTGAGGATTTCCTCAAAGATAGTGTCTAGGCTCTTTTTTTTTTCATCATGTGTTTCAGGGAGTCCAATAATCCTTAGATTGTCTCTCCTAGATCTCTTTTCCAGATTGGTTGCTTTTCCAATTAGATATTTTACACTTTTTTCCATTTTTTTTCATTTTTTTGGTTTTGCTTGACTGATTCTTGTTGTCTCATTGAGTCATTCATTTCCATTTGTTCCATTCTGATTTTTAGTGAATTATTTTCTTTTCTTTTTTTACATCTTTTTGTATTTGTCCAATTGAATTTTTAAATGAGTTGTTTTGTTCTATGGAATGTTTTTTCATTTCACAAATTCTGTTTTTTAAGGAGTTATTTTCTTTTTCTGTTTCACAAATTCTGTTTTTCTGGGAGTCGCTTTCTTTTTCCATTTTATCAATCTGTCTTTTAATGAGTTATATGCTTTTTCCATTTCATTAAGTCTATTTTGTATTAAATTTTCTTTAGATAGTTTCTGTGTTGCCTTTTTCAAACTCTCTTGCAAATTTTTCATTTCCTTTCCCCATTTTTCTTCTAGCTGTCTTTTAAGATCCTTTTTAATTTCTTCTAGGAGAGCCTGGTGTAATGGGGACCAGGTTATGTCACCTTTTGGGGCTTCATCTGTAGACAATATGCCTTTAGTCTCCTCAGGGTTTGAAATCTGTTGTTATCTTTGCCATAAAAGCGGTCTCTCATCAAAATCCTCTTTACTTTTTTACTCATTTTTTTAAAAAATTTAAGGTCTGCCTTTAGGATGGGGGAGGTTTTCCAAGTGGCTGTGGGTTAATGCTGATTCACTCTGGGTGCTGGGTGGGTGTGGCCAGGTACTGTGAGATTCTGGCAGTTTGAGGTTCACTATCGATCTTTTATGTTTGTGTTGGATGTTTTATAATTTCTCTGATCTACTGGTTTGCAACTTAGGCAGAGTGGCCAATACTGCTATAGATTCCTGTAGATTCCTCCTGTAGACTGCACCACCCCACATAGTCTGTACCACCCAGGGCTCTTTGCTATCTGGGCTGATGTTTGGGTTCAGCTGCTTGTGCTTGGCTGCCTCCCTTCTGTTTCCAATTGAAACAGACCTTTTCTGGCAATCTTCAAAATTATCTTTTGCTGATAATTTGTTGCACTCCCAATATTTGTGGGTTCTGCTGGTCCAGAACTAATTCAGAATCTGGATTTCATAATTAGTATGAGGGTTGTAGAGAAGATCAGAGAGAACCATGTTTCATCTACACCATCTTGGCTTCTCCCTCAGAAGTCTAGAGGGAGTTTTTTAACTCAGGAGTTCCTGCACCAAAGAAATTATATGTTCAATAATTCCTATTGCCTACTTTGATGTCTGGAAAATTAGGCTACCAAATAATGAGCATTGCACTTCTGCTCCTCTTCCTGCACAGTTTTGTTTCACTTTTTCTGAGACTTCATCTACTTTTTAAGGCAGGTTAATTTTCTTCCATTTTAGTACTCAGGTTTAGTTGAGTTATTTTATTTTGTAGCATATCAATTCCTGGGATTTAACAAACACTCACATTGCCTCTTAAATTTAACTAGACCAATTCAATTCATGCCTCTTGAACCAGGGATCCCATTATTGGTGCTAGATTCAAAGCACATTACTGCTAGGGGTCTGGAATACCTATTTGCATAAAAGCTGGAAACAGTCCATTTAGTATTTTTCAAGGTATTTCTCTATTGCTCATCATCAATAAAAGTATATTAAGTGTTTATGTTAGGATGAGTTGTAAATACAATATACAATAAAAATGAAGCACTAAACATTAAAAGCCTACTATGTACTAGGCACCAAGTGCTAAACCTTAGGCATACAAATAAGAAAAAGAAAGACAACACCTATCCTTAAGAAACTTATGATCTAATAGGAAATTGAAAGGGGATCTGGGTATGTGGTTCCAGCATACCTGGCACAACAAGGGGACACGATGATTACAGTGGAGTGGAAACCAAGAAGCCACTGGAGGCAAAGAGCTAGCTGGGAATTTGAGACTTTTATAATGGAAGGTTTGGGAAGGAGTTTTTACTCTGCTTTCTACTCTACAAACAGACACAGAAGCATCAGAAAGTACTAATGAGGTGTAAATATGAAAGTTGAAAGGATCTCAGATGATGATGAGTTTCCTGAAGATGAGCTTATCTTGAGGTAGAGAATGGGGAGAGAAGGCATGATGATTCTGGCAAATCAAAAAATAAACAGAACAGGTGGTGAAAAATAAAGATTTGGCTGGGATTTTGAGTCCTCTAGAAAGGGTGTCTTTGGGAAGAGTTTTTTTTTTTTAATTATACCCTTTAGACTCCCTATTAGAGTTGTAAAAGCACCTGAAAGTACTATGAGATATGTTATCCATTGACAAAGAAATGGTTGATTGGAGGAGGTAATTTAGCTGCTATTTTTTGGTTCTTTAAATATTTAGAGCTTGTAAAATGTAACAGAGCCTTACCCAATAATTCTGTTTTCACAATAGGATGTTTAATTATCAATTGAGCCTGGTTCTATCTAACACTTGAGTCATGAACTAAGGTTGCTTCAAAAAAGTCTATTTACATTTGAGAAATTTTCCTTGACCTATTTAAGATCCTTTGGTAACATATAGTATTGAAAAGATATCTATATCTTTTTAGTCTATAAAAGATAGACTATATCTATATATAGATACATATACAGGTCTATAAATGGTCTATTGGCAGGTGCTAATCTACTCCCTATGGAAGAAGAATGAAAATTGTCAAGATTTCATCTATTTGAACATATATTGGAAAATGAGCAATATTTCCATTGTGCTTTACTGAAAATGATAAAAATAAACCACATTTAATAAGAAATTTGAGAACTTAGATTAGATAATCCACAAAGTCCACAATTTCAAATGATTGTCTTTGAAGTAAATTTATAGCATGTGACTTAAAGTTACACTATTTAGAATGTGACTTTACTAATTTAGTTTATGAGATTAAATAGGAAGTAAATTTGAACAAGGCATCCTCTACCCCCCTTTCCTATATTTTCATAATAATAAATTAGCAAAATAATTTTATAACTCATTTGCTTTGCTTGCATGTTCTCTTTCCCTTTTTTCTGTATTTAAAAAATCTTTTACTATTCTTGTATTGATAGCATTTTTTAAAGCTCTAATGCTTTTTTATGGTGGTTATTTTCTATTACTGAAGTGTCAGATTGTTTAACTGTTATTGTTATTATTTTCATTACTATGTATGAATTGCATCATGATTCTTATGATATAATTCTCTAATTAATTTCTAAAAAATATTTTACAAGATTTTTTCTAGTAATATAAGTTAGGCATTTTTATGCAGTCCAGCTAGTGCTGAATTTAATTTAATTTTGTCATTTTATGTATTATTCTTCCATTAAATCAACACATTATCTTTAACTTATTGTTGAATCACTTAGGTTGTCTAAATAAATTATTTATAAGTTAATATATTTAACCTCCTTTGTTCCAATGTTTATTCCTTTGATTTATTTTTCTTATTGTTTCCCTAAAATTATGTCAAATATTAATGGTGAGAATGGATATCTTTGATTTATAAAGCCTTCTTGTTAATGGAAAAATCTGTAAAATTTCTTCTTTACATAATATATGGACTCTTGATTTCAAATAACTTTTTCATATAAGGAGACTTTCATTCTGATATTTTAAGACTTTTGTTTTGTTTGAATATTCTATTTTTCAGTAGCTTTTTTCTGCATTAGTATGAATAGTGTTTTATGAATATTAGTGTCAATATATTATTACTTGTTATATTTATTTATATCACCTTTGAATTAATGATATAAATCATATGAAATAACTTATAATTTAAAAGTATATTTGCTGAGCTCTCTGTCAACATGCTATTTAATGTTTTTGCATTGATATTTATTAGTTTCATTGACAGAGAGTCCCTTTCTTCTCTATTTTGATCAGCTTCAGGGGATACAAGTAATTTAATTTTACAAATATTGAATAAATCTCAAATAAGGTATTCAGAGAGCACACATAAAAGCAAAACAATTTCTACTGCAACTTGAAGCATAGTTTGATAAAACAATATCTCTTTCAGTCACTGGTCTAGCTGTCCACCTGTGTCTAAAGACAAGTCATGGCCAACATCCAAAGCAGGGAAGAATAATGAGTAAATTATTGCATGGTAATTTTTAGCACCTCTATGCATTTGAATATTATAATAGAAAAGCCATGGATTTGTAGTAAAAAACAAGAAAACAAAAACCTAGACTAACACCAGCATGGCCACTGGCTAGATATATAATGGTAAGGCAAGTTGCTTAATCTCTCTGGATCTCAATTTTCCCATCTATAATATATAACATTGAATTAGGTAGTCTTTAAAGCCTTTTCTGACTGAAAATTCAATGCTATAGAAATAATAAATGTCTAATTAAGACTTTTTGATTGAACTATTATTATTCAATAAAAGTGTCTGCCATGCAAGAAACACCAGAACTTTGAAATTTCTGCAAATTTCCAAAGATGCAAATATGAGTTCACTTAATGAAGAACATGAAAAAGGGAGGATTTTTTTTAAAACAATCCACTAAGATAATTTTGGTAATAGAAAAAGAATAAACAGAAGTTTAATGTGTGAAATTTCCAAATATTTGCCCATGTTTCAGATAGCCTATTTTCATAAATATTTGTGCATATATTTATAAGGCTGTATGTAAATTATTTTTCAATTAATGATGTGACTAAACTCCATTACACTTGTTAGAATTTTCCATAGAGAATTATTTTAAGCTATTTAAAACAGAAAAAAAGTAAAGTAAAACAACCTTATTCCATGTAGGAGGCAGTCTGATGCAATGGAGAGAGAAGTGGACTGACAAAAATTCACTTTCCTGATTTGTAAAAATAAATATGTGGGATTTAAAAACCTTAAGATTTCCTTCAGCTCTAACCCTTTGTTTCTCTGAAATGGTCAGTGTAGAAAATGAAGTAGACAAAGGAACCTAATCTAGACTTTTTTTTTTCATAGAAGAAAAAAATCTCCTTTACATAGACCATTTTAAGCCCTTTTAGGGGAATTGGAGGTAGAGAATACATTACTTCTGTTCTCCAGCCAAGTACATGGTAAAATGTGATTTATTTTATTCTCCTCATCGCATTTACCAGGAAGGTAAGAATTACACTCTTAACAGGAAGGATATTTCTCATATTGTTTACAGATAAATTATTGTTGCTATTTTTTATGGTTTCAACCAATGTAAGGAACTACTAGAAAAGAGATTCCTTCAATTAGCCTATATCACAACCCATTAATGACTCAGTAGATTAAGTCCTAAGGAGCTGGAGACACATCCAGGATAAAATATCTTGCCTTGGATCACATAACTAGTCAATTTCTGAATCAAGGTTTGAACCCAAGCTTTCCTTGACTACAAGCTCAGTATTTTATCCATTACTCCCTGTACTGCCCCTGACATAGTTCATAAATCAGAAATTTGATCAGAAGAGGAAAAAAAAAGCAGATTGTGAGGAATTTGGGCAGAATCAAAAATTTATTTACAGTATAATGAATATCTGTTTGCTTATGGAATCCACCCTCAGAAATGCTGTTGTATTTTTAACAGTCACTTTTAAAGTACAACTGCTTGATAATTTATGTCTTCTTTTTTTGTTGTTTGTTTTTTAATCCATATTTGAGAGTGTTAGACTTTTAAGCAGGTGCTTTTCCAATAGAAATGGTCTCTCTGACAAGTTTCACTTTAATTAATCCATTTATATATATTTCTGTTATTTTAAGCAAACCAGAATAAAGAGGACTGGCTTCAAACATGGCATGTTCTTTGCAAACTGAGCATCTGTGCTGTCAGAGAGCTATTATAGATTACTGACATTGCTATTCTTCTTGCAAAGATTGGATTAAGTGAAAAAGGAGATTGACTTCCTGATCTATCATGCTTCAGAAAAAAAATAATGAGTGTGGTTAACATTCTTCCATGACTCTGCCCTTGGAAAACATCCAGGAGCTTGTGTAGAGGGTTTTGGAGGAATGGTCATCCATCTTGGGAGTATGTTTTAGGTAGGTTTATAAGAAGCTTTCCGAGGGTTATCTCATCCCCAAGGCTTGGGAAACAGGTGCCAAGAAAATTAGTATCTTTTCAGATGTTTGAAGCTTTTCTCCTTTGTTTAAATAAACTTTTTTTTTTTTAAAGGAAAAGACCTTAGTTTATACTGAGGTTTGTAGTGATATTTTAGTACTTAGGGTTATGGAATGCAATTGTGTTGTTCTCTCTGAAAACAGTGGTGCTGTTCAAAAGGGATATCACATTCAGACCCCCCTTTGCCCTGGGAGTTAGCCATTCTTTAATAGTCTTTCCTTGGTTCACCATGGCAATGGGAATAGAATTTTCAACTTGCAGAGCTCTTTAAGATACTTAAAACAGCTTCTGGTAATACTATTGTAGACAATGAAGTTTCACTGCTGAAAGCCAAATGAATGAATAAATTAGGCTGCAGGCATTTTGAAGTATTGGAAAGAAGTTTGTGTGTGTGAGTGAGCTTCATCACATTTAAAAACTTTCCTTCTTCTTTGGATGGGAGCCCAATTATCCAAGAGATGATTTAAAATGCAATTTAGCAGACATTTCCATAAGAAATGAAAACCAGTGATACAGAACCAGTGTGGAATACTTTTACCCAGACATTAAGGTCATTGGGAAAGTTTCATTGTGACCAAAGGGCCATTTTATAATATGCCAGCTTGACCTATTAAACTGAGTTGCCTCCGTGTATGCTGTATCTAAAGCAAAAGACCAAAGTCCAAATGCTATGGTTTTGTTACTAAATTGAGTAGGGAACCATAGGATTTTTTTTCCCAAGCAGATGACTGGGGCTAAAATAATGTTTGCTGGACAATAACTGTTTTGAAATGTGTCCCCAATGTTTCTTTAGTCATATCTGCCTTTGAAAAAAAAATCTAGCACCAACTTTTAATCCCATTAACTAAAATTACATATGAAGAGATCGAACAGAGAAAATTTAATGGTTTTAAGGACTGCAGTGTTTCAAAATACTAACACACTTATGCATTTAGTTAGGGTGAGTAATTTAAGCCCATTTTGACCTCTTACCTTGGTATCATCTAGGAACCCTCCCAAAAGTTATTGATCCCCCTATAGTGATTATTTAATCCAATCTCATTTAGTAAACATTTATTAAGGATCTTCCTATAATGTAAAGAATGAAAAGCAGCTTTGGTATTGGATAGAGGGTCAACCTTGGCTTCAGTTCCTTCAACCTTACCACCTGTGTAAATTTGTAGAAGTCATTTAACCTCTTAGCACCCTCAAACAACCATGTAATACTCTAAATTTCCAAATAATTTCCTATTTGCTTTGGTGAAGGTCATAAAGAGTTCCTTACATCAATGAATTTATATGCCCTAATACTCCTTGCTTCCCAAATGTAGCAAATTTTGTTTTTAGGACTGGAAATACAGAGATGAAAAATAATATAATCTATTTCAACACAGAGTTTATAGTTTATTGGAGGTGGAGGGAATGGGGAAGGAAAATTAAAATGAGTACACAAGTTATAATATAATATAATAACATATAATATAATGATAAAATATTATACAATAAATCTAATAATATAAAACAGATGAGTCATACATATAGAACTTCAGAAATGTTATGAGAAATTTGAAGACTCACATTCATCTAGAGATCAGGAAAACTTCACAAAAGAAGTTAGTCCTTGAAGGAAGTTGATTGAAATAGACATAAATGTAACAGTAATCTTTTCCATGGAGATCAAGATAGTAACACACCTTGGCTGGATTTGTAGCTGATATAAAGGCAAGTAAGGTGAAATATTGCCGGATAGTTAGGTTGGATCCAAATTGTGGCCCTCAGGAGAATATAACAATTCATCCAATAATGCATCCATTGTAATTGAATTAAAAGATGCAAAAAAACCCAGTTGAATTTTAATAATGAAAACTTGCAGTAATCTCAACCTTATTTAATCAATTCCTCCATTAGGGTTTGATAATTCTAGAGTAAGGAAAGAAAAGGAAGAATGGGAGAAGTTATCCAAACTTGGGTATTATCAGGGTAAAATCACTATATGCAAGATGGGAAGTGAGTGCACTGTTAAAATGACTAATTATTAAATTAACAATGTGAGGAAAGGAAGTTGAGTCAGAAGAAGAATAAAAGACTGAGAGAACCAAGAAAAAATGCAGAAAAATGCAGTCCCACTCAAACCAGGAAGCAATATGCAAAGTACTGAGGTTACAAAAATGGAGTCTCCGACCTAAGGGATCTGACATTCTACTTGGGGAATACAACATATTCAGAAGTAAGTAAATACTAGGTAATTTGAGGAGTAACAGAGAAGTAAGCACTGAGGAGATAAGGAAAAGATTTTCATAGCAGGTGGCACTTGAGCTAAACCTCTAAGGAAGCTAGAGATTCTAAGAGGCAAAGGAATACTTTCTAGGGAGAACAAACTATTGTGTGAAGGCATATAATGAGGTGCAACATTAATCCAATAACTAGTAAGCCAGTTATTTGGGCACATGGAATGTGTGAAGTGGAATAATATAAAATAAATCTTTAAAAATATGTTGGAGCCAGGTTATAGAAAACTTTAAATGAGTTTGATATGCCAGTGGGACTTCAAGTGGAAATACCTAGTAGGTGGAAAAATGGGATAAGAAATAAGGAAGAAGAGAAGGAAGGAGGAAGGAACAGGGGTGGGGGAGAAGGGAGGAAGGGACAAGGAGATAGACAGATAGAGAAACACAGACAGAAACACAAAGAAGAGAAAGATGTAATATGGGAGAAACTGAGGCAAGATAGAGATTAGAGTGTTTTTAATACTTTATTTGAAAGGGAGAGCAGCACAATCAGCCTCCAAGGCTGATGTCCAAAGCATCCAGCCATTAATGTGTGCTTCCCAGGAAGTATATACACACACATGGCTCAGCTACAGTAGACTGAGGCAGGGGTGGAGTCAGAGTACTGAGAGCAAGAACACACTATCAATCCGGTTCTGACGGGGTGAGGGGAGGCACCAGACATTCTGATAAGTTGGGATAAAGAAGAACAGTGACAGAATGGGGGGAAGCACTGGATATTCTAGTAAGTAGGGAAGGGCTGGGGTCATAATGTCTAAGACAGAAGGTCTTTCTCCTTATCTGGATCGTGATGATTAGGAGGCAGGAGTGGTGTCATGGGACTGAACAGAACAATTAGGAACTGAGGCAGAACAGTTCAGGGAAACTGAGGCAGGACAATTTAGGGAAACTGAGTCAGGACAATTCAGGAAATCGAGTCCGGACAATAAAAGGGAACTGTGACAGAACAAAGAGACAGATATATAGAGAGACACAGAAAGACAAAGAGAGACAAAGAGACACACAGAAAGATTTAGGTCAGATATAGTCTTTTTTTTCCTTTCTCAGGTTTTTTTTTTCCCTTTTGATCATTTTTCTTTTACAACCTGGCAAATATGGAAATATGATTCAAAGAATTGCACATGTTTAACTTATATCAGATTGCCTACTGTCTTGGGAAAGGCAGAGCTAAAGGAGAGAAGAAGAAAATTTTAGAACACTTTAAAAAATGAATGTTGAAAACTGTCTTTACATGTATTAAGAAAAATAAAATACTATTGAAAAACAAATGACAATGACAGTGATTAAGAGGTGATGTCACCAGAGGGAATGAATATCATTGGAAGAAACAGTTCAGTTATGATGACAAACCAAGGGATCGGAAATGATTGAAGCATAGTAAAGTGGAAAGAGCACTTTCCATTCAAATCCCACAGACAGCATTGCCTGTGTGATTCTGGACAGGTTACTTTTCCTTCCTGGGCCTCGTTTCCTCATTTATAAAATCATTTATAAAAATCAGGGGATAGACTAGATTGGTTTCTGGGTTACCTTCTATCTCTTAGATATATAATTCTGTGAACACAAGGAATATACTGATTCT
Organism: Sarcophilus harrisii; assembly: GCF_902635505.1. NCBI lineage: Eukaryota > Metazoa > Chordata > Mammalia > Dasyuromorphia > Dasyuridae > Sarcophilus > Sarcophilus harrisii. Next base: position 526,662,261 of record NC_045428.1, read on the forward strand.
TCTTCCTGGACCTGTATATAGAAGGGAAGAGGTGAATTAAAAAAATAAACAAATGAGAGTAGCTTTTTTTTTAAGTTGATAAGCAGGGGTGTATTGGATCCACCTCTTACTCTCCAATATTTTCCATTTAATTAGTGAAATTAGGAAATGAAAGATCAGGAGAAGACAGAAGGAATGGAACATTTAGAAGTCACCCTCTCTTCTCTTTTACTACCGATAATATACCACTGAGGGTTTTTTTCCTATTCAGATTGAGCATCCCCCTCTAATACACCTCTTTTCTTTTTTCCTGAATGTATTATGCAGTCAGAGCCAAGTGGCAGGACATCAACAATTTATATGACATTGTCTACTTATATTTGAATTTGTTTTTCCCTTTAAATGAATTGAACTTCAGGAAACTAGGGAAGTAGGTTGGAAAGAGAGAAGTTGTGTGAAATGAGTTGATTGTTTTCAGAATATAGAATATCATCAATACCAGTATGGAATAGGTCCAAAGAGAGAAGAGGATCTGTTATTTACTAAGAATTTTAGTTCCATATAATGAGAACAAAAAACTCACTAGGTCTATAATCCCAGTAGGTCTTTTTAAAGGAGCAAATAAGTTATAATTGATTAAAGTGATTATGCCAGGAATATTGGATGACTAATTTTAATTTTGAAGATGATGAGGGCTTTTCATTATTACATAATAGTCCTCTGACCTTCCATTGGTTCTGTTTTGAGATTCCATGATTTGCCCTATACTATTTCATATTCCAAACAATTCCAAATGTTACATAAATCAAACCAAAATACTCAAAATAGAATTAGAAAACTCAAGTTTTTAAAATTAGTGAGTTTAGAGAATCTAATTAGGTCTTCTGAGCATTTCATCATTTACTCAACAATATTTATTGGGAAAATGACTTAGTGAGAAATTATAGAGACAAAAAAAAAAGAAAATGTGTTGATTAAAAAATTACAAATACACAGAAAAAAATATTTAGGAGATGATACAAACAGGATAGTTTTATTACTAGTGTGTTAAGCTTAATATACACTTAAAAAACCCAAACTATATGCAAGAAGTTCCTGGTTTAAAATATTACCTTTTTGTATCTTCTGTATAACTGTGCATTAATGATTTTTTAAAGTTCATTATAAAAACTTTAAAAAAACAATCAAGTATTTGCTCTATGCAGAGCATTATGGAAAGGAGAGATTACTCTAGGTATTGGGAATATGATGTTGAGAAATAACACAGTCCCTTCCTGTTATGATCCACTAATGAGCTAATGTATATACATAAATAATTACAATAAAAATAAGAATTTAGTAAGTACATAACTGAGATATTCAACTGCAAAGGTCAGTTTTCAGGAAAGTAAGGATAATTTCTAGCTGGTAGTGTCAGTAGTGGGGGCAGTATGAGAGACAGGGCTATTAATAAGACATTCCCTGGCATGTCATACTTAGTATCTACTAGCATTGCAATAATTCTCAGAAAGTAAATATTCATGTTTCATTCCAATAAATCCAATACTGTTTCCCTGAACCTAATTATTGGTCTGGTAAGAATTCAGTGATGGTTAATAAAATGTGTCAGCTTCTGTAAAATGGTCCTTTGAGTAAAGGAAGTCTCTGAACATAAATTCAGTTGTCATTAATAATAATATGTGTATGATTATATCCACTGTGAGTATGTATATGAAGTGATCAGTGAATGCAAAGCTGAGGCATCATGTTAAACAAATGTTTACAATGTAGAAAAATGTCACTTTCATATATGAATGCATTCTATTACTGCTTGCCTCACAGAACCTTTTTGCCAGTTATATTCAAGCTTTGGAAATCTTTGTGAGTTATTTTTAATGTCATCTTTTTTTTTATTCTCATCTTCTGAGCAATTTGGTCTATGCCCCATTTGGCATTGCTTTAAGGGTTAGGAGTAGTTAAAGAGACTGTTGGTAGCTACAGCCTGGGGAATGACAGGTTTGGAAAAAGAATGTTTGTGTCCTTTAATTTTAAAAAGATGAATTTAGTTTTTAGTTAAATACAAATAACTTAGGTGTCTAAGACCTCAGAACTAGAATCCACTCCATGTCAGAGCCTGAATAATAAGGAATCTTTGGCAATATTGGTGGTATTTAATAAACCATGTATTCCCCGACTCGTGCAAATTCCAAAAGAATAGAGACAAGAAGGAGAATTAATGTTTTTATCCTGAGTAGAGATTCAGTTGACTTTGGATCTATGCCTCAGTTTCCTTATCTCTAAAATGGTGATTATATAAGTGGGGCAAGAAGAAAACTTGACATATAAAAACTTTATAGTCCATTCTAGTTCTACAATTCTATAACCCCAACATCATAATGTTACTAAAAGACAATTTTCATTTAAGTTCCACTTTTTTTATGACTTGGAAGTAACCTTGGGACTTTAAAGGCTCTGTCAATAAAGCTTATACAAATTATAACAGGTTCTACCCAGTTGGAGAGGATTTAAGGACAATTTTAGCAATGAAGTATATGTCTGCTGTCCAATGTCCAACCTAGCCAAATTCAGATATGCATGTGACCAGGCAGTTGGTCATAAGGTAATGATTGAAAGGTGAGGAGAAGGGATAGATAGACATGCATAATCAGTCTGCTTCTTAGGCATAGAGAAGGGTTTAGAAGCTTGTATTCTATATCAGTGTCATATTAAAACAATTAATACACTTTGTAGTTAGCTAAAAGAGAAATAAATGAATCCAGTTATTTTGCTTTTTGATAATGTTGTAAGCTTCTGATTATTTTCTCTAAGATTCTTTCTAGCTCTAAAATTCTGTATTTCCATACAAAATGGTGTATTTCAATCTCTGAAAGCTACTTTATATAGCATTCAGAAAACATGATGTTACATTTAGGCAGCCTTATCCTGTGTACATTCATGAGAAATTTTCTCTAGCTTTCAAGGGACTGGCAAATAAGAAGTGTGTGTGTGAGTGTGTGTGTGTGTGTGTGTGTGTGTGTGTCTGTGTTTTATATATATATATATATATATATATATATATATATATTTGTATATAACCATACTGGGTATATATGAAGGCATTTTAGTGAAGAAAATTACGATCTGTAAAAAGCCTATCATCACTCTACTAACAGGCCATGGATACCTCAAATGAAATGTACTTTTTCCCATCTGTTCTTCTTGGACACAATTTCCCCTCAAATTGTGCATAGTTCATGTAAATGGAAAAGATATCCAGTTGGGAAAAAATGTAATAAACAAGACACAAAAAGTCTCTTCTCCTTCCCAGAGCTCAGTCACAGAGCTAGATTAATGAATAAAATTGTCCTGACTTCCTTTACTGCCAATTCTTATTCATTCATAGCTTTGGAAGTTAACTATACCACAAAATAAATTGATGTCAATCACACTTAGGAGAGTTTGGTAATATTAGCCATTGCTAATAGTTTGGACAAATTCCATCCTTAGCTTTAATAGGTTAAGCAATGCTATTAACTTTGATTTAGTTTAGGAAAAGGATTATTATTGCCCTCCAGTCCTTCTAACAAATCTTAAACATCTTTCATTAGTACTTCATCACTTTCTTCCTTTCACCCCCAAAAGCTCCTCAGAACTTTACCTGTTTTTCTCCAGGATGTGATCTGAGAGTGTATTTGAGTTCCATTGTTATATAAAAAATGAGCATTAGAGCTTCTTTTTCTTTTTTTTTTTTTTTTTTTTTGTTTTTGAAGGTACCAAAAGTAATTTTCCACTTTGGCCCTGTGAAATTAGTGAATTTTTTCAAGCATCATGTAATTCCTATACTTGTGCCATGCTCTGAAAAGCTCCTTGCTCATACAGAAGGTATAGATTCTGCTTTATAGATATGCACCAGATAATGCTTACATTGGCATGCATTTGGATTGAAGATGGATGTGTGGGAAGAACAAGAGGATATTTTAGAACAGAAAAAAATATCTACTCTCCTTTCTTGTAACTATATGTTTCATTAGACTAATCATTTAAAATAGTCCCTATTGCCTGAACCAAAAGTAAAATCCTAGTTAATCAAAGTTCATAATAGAGTATTTTCTTCACATTTTTTTCTGAGTGCAGTATTTTTGTTTTCTAACTAATGAAATCAAATCTCTATTAGGCTCAGATCATGCTGGATAGAATATAGGGAAATCATACACAGTCTCCTAATTTACTCAATTCTGTAAGCATTTTAATTCTCATTGGTTGTTGCCTGCTGTTCTGGTCCTGGTCCCTTTAAAGGAAAAGCCTGCCAATCTAAACCCATTCCAGTCTCTCTCTTTTTTTTTTTTTTTCAGTAATCTAAGAAACATCTGCTGTGAATTAGCTGGTACTCAACTGAACTCATAATGTGCTTATATTAACACAATCCTTTTTGTGTGAGTCGTGACATGGAAGAAGTACAAAGAAAGGACAAAGTCCATCTTGGTAGTTGTCCAATGTTGGGATGGAACTACACAGGACCGGTACTTAGACTTGTTAGATTATCCATGTGGTAGTAAGTAGATTTTATCTTTTGAAAGCATTGATATTTTTTCACCAAAATTTTTCAGAAAATTAAAAAACTCATAAATTTAGAGTTAAAAAATCTGTTAAAAATCAATGAAAAATAAATGCACTGAAAGAAGAAAATGTCTCCAGAAAGCAATTCATGTGGCTAAAAGAATCCTGGGGTTTTCCAAACATATTTGGGTCATGATTTGGGGAACTTCAGAAAGAAAGATGAGATTATGTGTTTTGATCAATTCTCATACCTTTAAGACTGTATTTACTTTCTTGAACTGATATCATTTTAGGATTAATAGCTCTTCCCTCTATGGGAGGGAAATTTTATTCTTGCTAACTTTTCATAATTCTAAATTTAAACAATGTTAAACTAATCAAAAATAAACCGAAGTGTGGGGAATGTCTGGCTCATGAGCCATATAAGGCTCAAGAAATCATTTGCTAAGACAGTGGCAAGCAATGATGAGCTGAAAGTTATTATTATTATATATGTTACATATAAGTATGTAACACTGATATAATATATATTTTTATTATAGGCTGTAATTTGTACTAATAAAGAATTTCTCCAGATCACTCAAATCAAGATTCATTATCTTATTAAATGACCACACAATTTAGTATTTGGTTTTTCTATTGCCTTGTTCTTTTATTATTTAATGTATCTTAGATATTTACTAGCTGTGTGATCCTGGGCAAGTTACTTTACCCTGTTTACCTCAGTTTCCTCAGGTGTAAAATGAGGTGGAAAAGGAAATGGCCAACCATGTCAGTATCTTTGCCAATGGATCCCCAAATGGGATCATGAAGAGTTGGATATGACTAAATAACAAAGAGTGATATTTTTATAAATGAGTGTGTTCCAACAGTTACTATCTGTGTGACTCTGAGCTTCATCTGTAAAAGAGGCAATATAAAATTATTATTAAAATCTCACAATGCCTTAATGGAGAAGCATTTTGTAAACCAGTATTATATAAATGCAACTTTAAAATATAATAGCTACTCATATTCTTTACTAATTTTAGTTTGAGGTTGGGAAAGATGGCATTAAAAAAAATCACAACATGAAATGCTACTTTTTTTGGGAAAGTCAGCAGGGAAAAGATGAGTTTTGAGACATATTTTTGAAAAATGCCATTGATTAGTTTCTCTTATGTCTTTTTCACACAACCAAAATGCCTGGCAAATGATTTAAGCTGAATAAGGAAAGGGGAAATCTAACATCTCTTTTATGGCTTCTTTTTTCCTTTTCTGTAATTGCTAAATGCTTTCTAGTAATTTCGTGAATGAATGAATTGCCACTTGATAAAAGCATAGCTAATTCCCATGTCATCTAATCATATAACTGTGTATTGATTCTCATTCCTTCTCCCACATTTTTTTTTGCAATATCTGGGAACTTGAATAGTATTCACAAAATCACCAGGCCCAATGACCAAATTGTACTGTTATATCTCCTTTTCCTTCTCCTTCCTCCCTTTACACCTGTTATAACAGTGTTTTTAGGGAATTCCCTCTAGGAGAGTAGACTTCTTCTTTGGTAATGAGGCTGCCATTTCTAATCAAAGGAATATCAAAGTGAAGAGCAGATTTGAGTCACATCCCTAACCTCCAACAGATTGTGTGAGCTCATTTCCCACAGTCATTTCAAAAAACCAGACAAAAATTTAGAAAACTGTTTGATTTCCTTTTGTCACTGTACAGTTATGCAATTTTAGAGCCATCTCTAATGCCTGCCTTTGCTTTATAGCAGAGATATGCAGGGTATCTCCATAAGCCTCTGTAAATGTTTCTGCTTGAGTGTCAAAAAAGATTACTTTTTTTCCCTTACAGTACTTTTCTCCCTACTTGCTTACATGAGAAGCCATTGTCCAGGATCTTCTGATTGGTGAACTTTCATCATACCTTCTCTGGATGGAAACCTTTTTATTTCCTCATATGAGGCATAAACCCTATTTCCAGGGTTTTTATCTTCTCCTATTTAAAGGAGAAAAAAAATCTATTTATCTATCCATTTCTCTGTCTCTCTATTTGACTATTTATCTTCTACTTATTTGCCTATCTTCTATTCATCTATCAATCATCTATCTGTCAGTCTATCATCTACTTGTCTGTCATTTTACCTGTCTCTCATCTATATACTTATCTACCAACTTGTGTTCATCTTTTTTTTCCATTTAAAATCTTTCATTATACCTTGCTGCACAATCTGAGGTTAGTTAAATACAATCTATTTTCAAAATCTCTAAAACAGTTTCTAGATTATTATATGCAAGTGACCATGAAAATATTTAGCATTTAATTTTTTTGTGATTGGAAGAGAATTCTGAATAGGCACTTACATAAAGAATACAATCACTTTGTTTCCATCTTCAGACATATACATTTTAAATATATGTTCCAACCCACAGTACATAAAATCTTTTGCCAAGATGAATTGGTTACTGTCTGTTTTGTCAAAGTGCCATAGTAAGAAAATAGTTTGCTCAGGTGATTTAACTCATCATAAAGTAAGATTAACTGGTAAGAAGAGAATTGAGATTTATAAAAAGTCTTGGTATACAAAACTGAAATGCAGGAAACTTCTGTGAAACAACTAAACTTGATACTGCATGTAACTAGAGATTCTGAAAATGAATCCTATGCTTGTGAACTCAGAGTTACAATTGAAACCTTTTCTTTAGAGTTTGAATGAAGGACAAACTTAACATTAAGAAAAATTAAGACAAAAGCAATGGATGTTTTTTCCTGGAGCAACTATGCTTTTAGAATCTGAAGTTTTAACTGTCGATGCTGCTGATTAACCTGTGTTCATATTTGTAAGAGTAACTCACTGCCCTTCTAAGCCAAAAGAGATTATCTTGGTCCATTATCGTTGAAGAGGAAGCATGAGGTAATGGAAATAGGGTTGGGCTTCTAGTCAGAAGATCTAGCTTTGCCATCTGCTATCCAGGACAGATACCTTGAGCAAATTATAAGTGGGCTTCAGTTTTTCAGATCTTTCCAGATCTAATTCTATTATGTTTTTTGCAATTATGATGGCACACTTGCCTTACCCAGGCTACCCATCACCTTGGTAGAAATCATTTCACTTCCCTGAGCCACAATTTAGTCATATGAAATGAAGGTATTGGATTGGAATGCCTCTGAGAGCCCTTCCAGTTGTAGTTATCTGACCAAGCCCTTTTCTAGTTGTGGTTTATGTTTTCAAGGGTAAATGTTTTCTGGAACTGAGTAATCACATGAAGCTAACTGGTGTTTATAGGCAGTTATGACCTTGCCCTCATTATCACTGGTTTCCTACCATCTGAGTTAATTGTCCATCACGATGTGCAGACAGGGAGGGAAATGGGGCACATGCCTTACGTGGCATTGATGCATGGAGAAGTCTGAGAAGTTGCAAAACTGATTAAGCACCAAGTCCTTTATATCCTCTCTTCTTTTACTTTTCTAGGAGCCTTCTTGCTTTGTAACAGATATTTAACTAATATCAAATTCATGCTGCAATCAGTCCTAGAGTTTACCTTTTTATAATCCACAAGAACTCCCTTCTTAAAAGAAACTAAACTTTTGTTTTCTCTGAGCTTTTTAAACATTTATGAAAGAATATAAGAAATCAGTTGTTGGGAATCCCCCACTTCCCTCCTTTATTTTTCCTCCCCTCCTTTCCAGGTGCAACATAGTCTGGTTAATTCCAGACATACAAAGGGAAGTTGGGTTAACCAGATTTGGTTCTTAGTTTTTTGGCTTGGGAACCTTTGTTAAAACCTGACTAAAAGTGTTTTTATTGCATCTGGATAACCATGGCTTTGTTTAAAATGAGTTCTTGAGCTAGGCATTAAAAAAATAAAAATAAGACAAACTTGGAGTCATGTAGAAAAATTTATAGATTTTCCAGATTCTTAACTGGCTGCATCTTTCCCATGTGATTCCAAATGGGATTGGTGGTGGGTGGGTAAGACAACTCCTGGGCAAGAGCCAGCTGAATTTGGCAGAGTGCCATCATTCCACAACATTCAAGAACACAGACCAATAAAAGCAATACTTCCAAGGTTTGTCAAATTTAGGGCTTGAGCTGACTCACCTTAAGGCAAGTAGAGACTAGACTAGATTGTGTGTACTTTTGTGCTGCTACACTCTTGGCAAAATTTGATAATTAGTTAATTGTTTATAAAGTGCTTTGGGCAATCTTAGAATTACATGTAGTTTATTAATTAAAAAAACTTTTTGATAAAGCCAGGTGAAGGTCATACATAACCCATGTTTATAGAAATTTTAGTGGTATTCAAGTAAATTTTTGAATCTAATTATTTCTTAAATAGAGCATTTTAAAAATACTCCTCTTTACCTTTTAGCATCTATATAATGAAATAAAGTGAGAGTGAACTGCTATGAATAAATCTATGTGCCCACTCCCTAACCCTTAAACATAGGTACATTCCCTTCTCCTCCCCCTTTACTGGAAAGCCTTAGGAAAAAGCCAAGATTAAGCTTTGGATGCATATCTACAATGGGATTGACTTTTGTTTGCCTCTCAATGTGTGAGGGAGAGAATACAGAATTGAAAATAAAATATGTTATATATATGTAAAATATATATGATATTATATATATATAAATGTAATTAAAATTGCATTCAGTTAAAAAAAAAGACTGAGGGAAAATGACAGTCCCTTTCTAAATAAACAAAACAAAGTGTCTGCTCTAGACTTGTGATTTTATTGGTATGGGGAGCTTCCTATAAGGAAACTCATTTTCTCAGCACTTATCACAGTGCCTAGCTCATAGTAGGCATTTAATAAATGCTCACTGACCCATTAATCTCTTTATCAATGCAGATCTACAATTTAGAATCTTAGAAAATGGCCTGGGGGGACTGAGACATTAATGATTTACCCAGAGTCACAGAGCTAGAGTGTGTCTAAAGCAAAGTCTGAACTCCATCTCTTCCTGACACTTCCTCTAAAATGATAAAAACAGATGCAAGGAATAGAGCAGGACAGATGGATAGGAGCTTAGTGCACATACACACCTTAGCCTCCCCATCCCTCCTCTGAAGGTTTTTACCTTTTGGATCAACTAAAGGCTGTCCTTAGATGCCAGGTGTAGCAGGTAGAGGCAAGAATTATGTAAAACACAATCAGAAAGAGATCTATTGGTTTGGCTTCTCTAAATAACTTTCTTTTCTTTTGTCAGGAAAATGACATTACTATATACATGTCATTTATTTCCTTCATGTCTAGGATTAATTAGCTAAAAGTCTGCAAATTTATTTGCGCTTTTAAGAGAAAGGTGTCATTTAAATATAAATTACTATGGAGATTGCATCTCACATGTCAAACATGCATGGTTGACTCTATGTCTTACATGTAAGTTATGCCTTCCTTCAGGTTATAAAGATGAAAATCCCTCAATCGACCTTCTTTCTTTGACCCAATACTACAGTGGAGATTTATGAAGCAATGTGCAGCACCAGAGGGAAGAAAATATACTGGGCACAGATAATGTCTTATATCTGTAGGTTCAGTTGTGTGCTTAGGAAAACTAGAGTTTACCTTCTACTTTACCTATTTCTATTCTGTTTTCTGGGATTTTTTCTGGGGTCATAATAGGGATTTGTATAGTAGTAGAGGCCTTTCACTTGTTTTATTGCTACCCTATACTCCAGAAGTGTCAAATACCAGCCTATAGAAGCACCAGATCCATGACACTTTCTTTTAAGGGCATCCTGAATCAGATTAATGTGCAATTGAGAAATATTTGGTTAAATAAATTAAAAAACAATAAAAATAGATCCCGTTTTATAAGTCATTATCTGGTCCACAGGGATCCTTATATATGGCTTAATCATTGCCCAATTATTTTCAGGTGTGACCCCATTTGAAGTTTTCTTGGGGAAGATACCTGATTGTTTTACAGTTTATTATAGATGAGGAATCTGAAGGAAAGAGTTAAGTGACTTGCCCAAGGTCACACAGATAGTAAGTGTCTGTGGCCAGATTTGAACTGAGGAAGATGAGGCTTCTTGACTTCAGGCCCAGTACTCCATGCACTATGGTATCTAGTTGCCCCATGAATAGTTTAGTAGCCCCCGTTTATTTTTGAATGTGACACTATTGCTCTACAGGTGTGTATCCGGGAGGTGGGGAGTGGTTCATTTAACTCCTGACCACCAGGAAGAACTCTGATGCTAGTCTAGAGGGGAAAGCTGTAAAATAATAAAGCTTTTAAGAAATGCAAATTTTGGGAGCACTCTGTTTATGAGTCTTGTTAGAAAATATTTTCACTTCCTTTTTTGATCAGTTGAGAGACAAAAGATTTTAATAGGCCAACAAGTTGTATATATTACATTACCCTTACAAAGGTCCTCAAACAGAGCCATTCAGCTCTGTTCTCTCCACCTCAAATCCATTGATAGAGACTGAATTATAATTTCTCCCTTTTCACAATTTGACTGTTCATGGAAAGTTTGTTCGCCATCTTTTCTGAAACTTTGAAATGGTGAGAATGGGTTTCAAAGTATATCACATTGGGTAGGTTGTGGCCATTTGCATATCCCACCTAGTCTGATACCTATGCCCCAAATTAATTACAGTATAATAGAAATTTTATAGTATAATAGAAATTCACATCTCTGTCCTATGCTCCTCATTGGAGAATATAACTATTAAGTGTGGTTACCATTACTTCTAGCCAGACTGCAAATTTGCTTATCAACCTTTGGGAGGCTGGGATCCCCATATAATGGGAAAGAGGTGATTATTTTTTTTTTCTTTTTAGATGAGTAGGAACTGAAGTAAAGATTATGATTCTGGCAGAAGAGGAACTCCTCTGGAAAGGCATATACAAAGCAGCCCTAAGGGAAAAGTCCGAACGATAACTCCATAAAAGGAGACTTTTTAAGGGTCTCAGCTGATCCATATTTTTAGAAAACTGTTTTGACTCAGCCTGCCTGACTGCAATAGTAATGTCAGAAACAGCAGTGAAAGGGAAATAAACATGGTTTTGTGATCTTTATTTTTATGCCTCTCATGAAGCTTAGGGTGGTGCAAATCATGTGTGACAGCCTTTGATTAGCAGCTGTTCCTCTCCCCTCTGATCAGAGACATTTATCTGAAATACTGTTCATGCATCCCAAATGGACTGATCCAATCTCATGTTAGAAAGAATTCATCTGTAGAGAACACTTTGTCTTTCTTCCTCCCAGAAGGCCATTCTGGTCTAAAAGCAGGTTGGGCTGCCACAATAGAGAAGCAGAAAATTGGAGCTCCTAAAGTAGAGTCTGGATGAGCATAGGAGAAATGGTACAAATTGGATTAAATAATCTTTGATATCCCTTTCAACTATGCGACTCTATAATTCTATACATGTGAATCTAAATCAGACCTGTAAGAAAGTCCAAAATGATCTTTGTCCAGAAGGCCAAACCATCCATCACCCACCATCTGGAGGTTACCCAGTGAGAGCATCTTACGTCTGGTTTAGAAAGGGAATGTGATTCCTTGGAAGGTCCTTGAAGTGCCAGATTTGTAGATATATGCTGTTGTTCAGTCATTTCAGTTGTGTCCGGTTCTTCATGATCCAATTTGGGTTTCTTTTGGCAGATATACTGGAATAGTTTGTCATTTCTTTCTCTAGCTCATCTTATAGATGAGGAAACTGAGGTAAACAGAATTACATGATGTGTCCCAGGTAAGTCACAGCTAGTAAGTGTCTAAGGCCAGATTTAAACTCAGGAAGATGAGTCTTCTTGACTTCTTCCTGATTTCAGGTAGGCAATTTATTCACTATACTAACTAGCATATACCCAGATATTAATATCAAGTACTTTCTTTTTCTTTCCTTACTCAAAAACCTCTAATGGTTCTTCACTGGTTATGGAATACATTCAAATTCCTTAGCCTGGTTGTCAAGATGTTCTGTACTCTGGCCTATTATACATTTATCCAGCTGCTCACTTGCCCAGCCCATACTTATACTTAAGTCAAACTGACCTACAGCTGACTGTTTAAGGAATATGCCTTTTAAATGTATGAATGAAGTAAATATAGTTGTTGCTGTTTCTCAATTAAGTTTTCATACTTTTCTAATGGTTCACATGTTGTTTCATTACCTGTTTAAATTTAGTCATGGCAACTCAGTAGCTCAGTAAATAAAGTTTGGGACTTGGAATCAGGAGGACTTGAGTTCAAATCCTACCTCAGTCACTTATTAGCTAGGGTAAATCATTTCACCACTCAGCTTCAGTTTTCTCATCTATAAAATAGGGATTATATATATATATATATATATATATATATATAACTTTAAATAGGTAATAGCACATGTTTCACAGGGTTGTTTTGAGAATTAAATGAAATAATATTTATAAAGAATTTTTCATAGCTCAAAGGGATATATAAAATCATCTTTAATATCACCATTATTATTTTCAGTAATAATTTAGTAAAAATCATAGCTCTCTTCAATCCATTTTTCAGTCTTTAGGGTTTATTGTTTGTGGAAAGTTGGTATTCTGCACACCAAGTGAAGAATGGGGCTAATCTCTTTATGACCTCAAAACCTTCATTTTTTTTTGTGGTTTCATTATGGAACTCATTTTCTCTTCCTTTCACTTCTCCTATCTTTCCTGTAAGTTTATTAAAAAACTATATTATACTTTGAGAGGGGAGGGAAGGCTTTATTTACCTGTGCTTATGGTAATATTTTATGTTTTTTGAGCATAAAAATTTTTGAACTATAAAATGTTCAGTAATTGTTTGCTTCATGTTTTTAGACATTTTAATGTAGAGATGTTAAGCTTAAGGTCTATGAGTTTCAAGCAGTCTCTAAAACTCCCCAGTATATGCCAATACCAGATTAAATGTGATTGGGAAATGTTTAATAAAATAAAATACAAAAAAAGTCAGGAATTATATGAGCAAAATTACAAAAAACTTTCCACACAAATAAAGTCAGACTTAAACAATTGGAAAAATATTAAGTGCTCCTGGATAGGTCGAGCGAATGTAATAAAGATGATAATACTCCCTAAACTAATCTATTTATTTAGTGCTATACCAATCAGACTTCCAAGAAAATATTTCAATGATCTAGAAAAAATAACAACAAAATTCATATGGAATAATAAAAGGTCAAGAATCTCAAAAGAATTAATGAAAAAAAAAATCAAATGAAGGTGGCCTAGCTATACCTGATCTAAAACTATATTATAAAGCAGCAGTCACCAAAACCATTTGGTATTGGCTAAGAAATAGATTAGTTGATCAGTGGAACAGGTTAGCTTCACAAGACAGAATAGTCAACTATAGCAATTTAGTGTTTGACAAACCCAAAGATCCTAATTTTTGGGATAAGAATTCATTATTTGACAAAAACTGCTGGGATAACTGGAAATTAGTATGGCAGAAATTAGGCATGGACCCACACTTAACACCATATACCAAGATAAGATCAAAATAGGTCCAGGATTTAGACATAAAGAGCGAGATTATACACAAATTGGAGGAACATAGGATAGTTTATCTCTCAGACTTGTGGAAGAGGAAGAAATTTGTGACTAAAGACGAACTAGAGACCATTATTGATCACAAAATAGAAAATTTTGACTACATCAAATTAAAAAGCTTCTGTACAAACAAAACTAATGTAAACAAGATTAGAAGGGAAGCAACAAACTGGGAAAACATCTTCACAGTTAGTTAAAGCTTCTGATAAAGGCCTCATTTCCAAATATATAGAGAATTGACTCTGATTTATAAGAAACAAAGCCATTCTCCAATTGATAAATGGTCAAAGGATATGAACAGACAATTTTCAGACGATGAAATTGAAATTATTACCACTCATATGAAAGAGTGTTCCAAATCATTATTAATCAGAGAAATGCAAATTAAGACAACTCTGAGATAACACACCTGTCAGATTGGCTAAGATGACAGGAAAAAATTATGATGATTGTTGGAGGGGATGCGGGAAAACTGGGACACTGATACTTTGTTGGTGGAGCTGTGAACGAATCCAACCATTCTGGAGAGCAATCTGGAGTTATGCCCAAAAAGTTATCAAACTGTGCATGCCCTTTGATCCAGCAGTGTTTCTACTGGGCTTATACCCCAAGGAGATACTAAAGAAGGGAAAGGGACCAATATGTGCCAAAATGTTTGTGGCAGCCCTGTTTGTAGTGGCTAGAAACTGGAAACTGAGTGCATGCCCATCAATTGGAGAATGGTTGGGTAAATTGTGTTATATGAATGTTATGGAATATTATTGTTCTGTAAGAAATGACCAGCAGGATGAATACAGAGAGACTTGGAGATAATTACATGAACTGATGCTAAGTGAAATGAGCAGAACCAAGAGATCATTATATACATCAACAACGATACTGTATGAAGATGTAATCTGATGGAAGTGGATTTCTTTGAAAAAGAGACCTAATTCAGTTTCAATTGATCAATGATGGACAGAAGCAGCTACACCCAAAGAAAAAACACTGGGAAATGAATGTAAACTGTTTGCATTTTTGTTTCTCTTCCCAGGTTATTTTTACCTTCTGAATCCAATTCTCCCTGTGCAACAAGAAAATTGTTTGGATCTGCACACATACATTGTAGCTAGGATATACCAGGACATATTCAACATATATAGGACTGCTTGCCATCTAGGGGAGGGGGTGGAGAGTGGGAGGGAAAAATCGAAAAACAGAAGTGAATGCAAGGGATAAAGTTGTAAAAAAAAATTACCCTGGCATGAATTCTGTCAATAAAAAGTTACTACAATAAAAAAAAATACAAATGCATTACACATGGATAAGGTTTTGAATTTGAAACCATTGCTCTAAAAAAAAACTTTTAAAAAATCTGGTCATCTTAAAATTCAATAGAACAATCAAACTAGATAGAAGCAGAGACCTCATAATCCTTTTGGAAATTAATCAGGAAATGTACAGTGAATGACAGATGGAAATGTGAAAAGTTTCTGTCATCTTTGATATTTCTGAAGGAAAATAATTTTAACTATCTTGAAAGAAATACTTCCAAATAATTTTCTGTCAGCTATTCCAGATGGTCTGACACTTCTCTGTTGGAGTTGATGTCATCTCTTAAATACCTGAGAGGAAGGGGGAATCTCTTCTTTGTTGATGTTTCAGGATATAGATCAGGGAGAGATTCTCTAGAGTCATGTGTTTTGGATAGTGCCACCTGTGCTATCTGACTCATTGTCTATATCAAAATACTTATACAGTGTGCAAACTCTAAAATACTAACTTAAAAATACATGAAAGAATAGAAATTTTTATACATATATATTTGTACATAAACAATACATACTTTAAAATACTTTGCTTCTTAGATTTGATGTTACTTTGTAGAAAAACATTTTATAAAAAGTATTGCTTGTTACATAAAATAGCAAAATTATTGTAGAATTTTACTGTAAAGCATATGATTTTCAGTTTTTCAAGGGGAGTGAACTGGAGGGCAAAGAGGCAATTTTTCTTGCTGCCCAAAGCTCTTTTCTTATTATGATCTATGCAGCAGAGTCTCTGGGCTCTTTGTGTATGAGACATAATCTCTTGCCAGTCTGGTGCAATCTATGGACCCCTCTTCAGAATAATATTTTATGTACATTTTAAAAAATATAAAAAGATGACAAAAGGAAACTGAATACGCTGAAATGAAAATTTCAAAATATTTTTAGAAAGAACTTCACAGATTTATTAAAAGAATATTGGCTAACAAATTAAAAACCTTCAATTTATGGGAAAATTATTTTGCCAACTTATCACCATCCTTGGATAAATACACGATTTGGGTGGTGGGCAATCCTAGGTACAAATTGTAGCCCAGCTATATTGTCTCATTCTGTGTGATCTTTGTTCAGTGTTTTCCTGTAAAATCTCCACCACAGCATCTATAGTTCTGCCGTATTCCCCTGTGCCCATTTTTTAATTGAAGTTACAAGTAGCAATGTATATGTTGATTTAGATGGATATTGCTAATTTCCTTATTAGAATTTCTGTTTTCATCTTTTGTTAGAGGTCTTGGTGATAAACTACTGTTGACTTCATGCTGATCTGTTGCTTGAGCACCTTATATATACTACCGTATATGATATATAGACTAATCAGTTGCCCTATGAAATTATGTTTCTTGTTCCTTTGGATGTCTAATTAAATAATCTTTTTTATTTGCCTCTTTGAGGAAAACTTGTATGCCTTACTTTTATTTATCTACAACTTCTTTGTGTCTTCTGATTTAATTTATACTGAGAAGCTAACATGGACATGGTTCAGTACTTCTAATAATAACCCATTAGTCATTTGACAAAGATTACACATTATAAGTAAGAGCAGTTAAAATCTGTAGGTGTAAGAACTGTGTGATTTTAAAGACCTTCTGTTCCCCTTTCCACCACTCTAATACTACAGAAGAAGATGCAATGGACTAAAAGCCATCTTGTATACCTCAGACCATTCCCATAATCCAGCTATTTCATGAATTGCCTGACCAAAATTTTATTTTCTAGTGTTCAATCTTCTGGTGATTAATTTCTCCTGATATTTATAGACTGACCTGCTGATCAGTTGTAAACAATAGTTGGTTGCTTGGCCAATGCTGCAAACCTTCCCAGCTTGGTAGAGCTTGCCAAAATTTGTCTTACAGTGGCATATTTTTTGATAACCTAGGGTCAGCTCCATATCACATTGACACAATGAAGTATATCTTTTGTGGAGACTGAGACACTTTAAATCTCTGTTTGACCCAACCTGACCATACTGATCCAAACTTAAAATCAAATCTTTTTCTCTTTTGCTTTTCTGGGAAAAATTAGTATTGGTTGAAATAAACTACCCTAAATAGGTAACATTTCCATTGTCAGCTTCATGGTGTTTCCTTTAAAAATCCCAGAAAATCCTAATTCCAGTGTAAATACATCACCTCAAAATAGGATGCCTTGTTAGTTCTCAGAATAGGCCCCAGCTGATTTGGGGTTTAGTCCAGCCAGGAATTAATTTACTTATGTTGCAATCCCAAGCTAATTCTTAGTCAGTCAATAATCCCTACAAATAATGGTGGGCTATTGGTGATCTGAACCACATATTTTCTTTAAGCAGTATTTGATTGAGCCCTATGTCCATTCCTCAGGAGAGAGCATCACATGTTCCTTGATAAAGAATGACAGAAACAGGTAGTATATAATTCCTAAGGAACAGGAATGGCACTTCAGAAACTCATTTTTTACATCATAGGTCAGTCTCAGGACAGTTTCCAAAAAAACAACAACCACATTCTCCCAGTTGAATTAACATCATTATTTCCTTTTACATAATTTGTCTGTGCTTGACACAAAAAAATAAAAAAAAATGAAGACTAAGGATTCAGAAGGAGTCTTTCCCAAATATTATATTTTACATTATTTTCTCAGTTAGTCTTTGGCAGTTGTATCATCCCCACCATATTCTTGCAGTAACAACACACTTTAAAGCTATGTGCCTCTCTGTCACCACCAGGATCAAATATAAAATCCTCTATTTGATTTTTAAGACCCTTTATAATTTGTGCTCTCCCCACATTTTACTTACAGGTTCTCATTTACTCTGGGATCCAGTAACACTGGATTCTGTGCTCTTCTGCATACAAGACATGCCAGTTCCTAAATCTGGGCATTTTCACTGGATGTACCTCACACATTGGAATTTTTTGCTTCCTCATCTCTGCCTCATGGCTGTGCTAGCTTCCTTCAAGGTTTAGATAAAGATGCTTTTCACATCCCCTTTGATGCTACTGAATTATCTCTGTTGGTGACCCCAACTTATCCTGTGTGTATCTTGATTGAATATCATTATTCTTATATCTTCACCCCCATTAAGCTGTGAGTTCCTTGAGGACAGGGTCTATCTTTTGCCATTCTTTGAATCCTCAGCACTTAGCATAGTACTTGGCACAGCTTGTGCTTGATAAATGTTTGCTGTTCTTTCTTTGTTCTTCAAGATGCCCAATGACATCAGGAGGATGAAGCTTTGGCTTGCAAGTGAATTGGATTTAAGTGAGACAGGGCTAGACAAAGTCATCAGCTTGACTTTCTCCTTCAGAGTCATCTGAGTCCAGTGGTAAGACATAGCATGACTCAAAATGGCCCCCTAATAAATGTTTATTGATACATTGAATAACTTCTATTTTTAGTACAATGTAAGAGTATAGTGTCTAGGTGGTGTGACAAGTTCACATTTTCATGTTGCTCAGCTTGGCATGGACTTACAGCATTAAACTGTCTATTGCTGGTCCACTATATAGTTCACCCCCCTTCCATCTACAGGAATAAGCTATCTCTATGCTCTCCCCTAAACACTTGGAGAATCAGCCATTTTTTCTATGACACTTATTGAATCCTCTTCTTTAGACCTCAAGTTAAAACTACTTTCTTCATAGGCATATGAAGTTCTAACTCTAAAGATTAATTAATTGGTTAATCTATCCACAAGCATGTACAAAACACCTCCTAAATGCCAAGCATTGCAATAGGCACTGAGTAGTTTCTGCTCATAGAAATTCTGACTTTCTTTTCTCTTTGATTTTAGATTCATTCTGTTAGCTTACTCAGTTTAACCTGGACTGATCCTATTTACACTGGCACTTCCTAGCTCTATTGTTATCTTTCTCTTTTCTTTATATTTCATCTATATCTTTTATATTATATTTATATTTTCATCTATATACTTATATATTCATCTCTTTTCATTATATTCAGATGACTGGTATTATCTTCATATCCCTTTACACAAACACACACACACACACACACACACACACACAAGCAAGCATGTATATATCTGTGTGTATATATCCTTTGGCTCTCCTGGATCAGCATAAAGATTTATTACTCTAGGTATATTATCATGCTAAAGAGTCTTCATTCAATTCACCTGTACTGCCATTTTGTTTCAATTTGCATAGAAAAATCACTTATTGGCAGTTTAATTATGTTTCCATCTCTCTATCTCCAGCCAGATTGGACATTCCCTGAAATCCACTGTAATTGGTACAGAGACATTTCTCTTTGGAGAGCTCCTCTAGCATATTGTATATGTGAGCCACTTGTGCCTTTAATGGAATCATCAATGTCACTGTGTGGTATCAGCATGCTTGAGACCTCTCCAAGGATAACTGGGGAGTAAATTAGGCTGCACATTATGGTATTTCCCATACTGTAGGTAGATCAATTTTTAAAACTAAAATGAAGATAACTGAGTGCTTGTTATGGTTTTAGCAAGAGTAAGAGCAAAGGTTATTGTCTGTTTTCCATCAACCAGTGTGTCTCCTGAGTTGATAGTAATGATTTACTTTTCTATTTTATCACTCTTACTGACTCCATTTACCATTACACAAATCCTTTGGGTCCTTGACTGTGACATTGGCAATGCCTGATGGCCTAATTCACTTTAACTTTTCACTTGAGCCTTGCTTATAGAAATAGATATTTCCTTTTTATATGCAGCATTTAAAATTTACCTACAAACCTCATAAATTTTCATAGAATCTTTGACTTGTAGGCAATATTAGATATCATCCAGACCCATCTCTCAATCCATGAGATTCTCCAGGAATCCCTTGGAGATCATCCTTAATCTATAATCATCCAGATTCTGTTTGAATGTGTCTACTAAAAAAAGAATTTTAAGGCAGCTCATCCCAGTTATGATTACTTTAAAAAATATCACTGATGAAGATGTGGAAAGGCTCTCTGAGGTTATCAAAGTCAAATGCCCCTAATTTTTTTTTAAATGAGGAAACTGAAGCCCACAGAAGTAAGATGATTTCCTGACTCTAACCTTGTTGTTCAGACATCCAAGACAGTTCCAGGACAGCTCTTTCTGATCCCATTTGGGGTTTTATTAGCAAAGATACTGGAGCATTTTGTCATTTCCTTCTCTAGTTCATTTAACAGGTGAGGAAATTAAGGCAAATAATTTGACCAGAGTCACACACCTGGTAAGTGTCTGAGGTTGGACTTGAACTCTGGAAGATGAGTCTTCCTGAGTCAGGTTTGCCACTCCATGCACTCTGTTGGCCCCTAGTGTCCACTGTTTTGGTTACAATTGGCTATAGATGATATTTTTTTTCTCATGCCAGGAGCTAAGTTGAGTTTTGAACCCACATCTCCTCACTATTCAACATGCTTTCCATTGTACTGAAGAACTTTTCAACTAATATTATGCAGAAATGTTCTTTCTTATAACTATTCTTTCCTTCTTTATAAAAAGCTCAAATCCCTTGATAACTAATCCCATGGCCTGTGGAGCTTTTTCTTAGTCATCATTTGTTTTGCTGGGACACTCACCGGTTTCTTTCCAATGTCAATATACTGTATGAGAGCTTCATTTTAGAAAACTATTCTTTGTTGTTCCATGAAGAAAATTATTCTTTGCTTCAGGCAGCAGAAGGGACTGTTTTTAGATTTATGCTTTAGATAACCTTAGAAGTATGTAATGTCCATATATGTGTGAACAAGTATGTATGCATGTATGTAGATATGTGTTTATATGTATGTATATAACAGTGTTGATTCTGATTTTTAAGGTAGAATATGGTTTGGGTTAGTTTTCCTTTCTGAATTAAAGAATTTAAAACTTTAATAAAAATAGATCTTTGTCCCTCATTTTATCATTTTTCCATTTTGAAAGGAGATTTTTATTTATCTAGTGAGTCATCTAGCCAGGCTTTTGGGCTTCTTTTTAAATGAAATAATATTTCTAAAAAAGTTTTATTACATTGCCTAGCCCATTGTAGGTACCATGTAAATAAATGCTTATTCCTTTTCCTCTTCTCTGAAAGCAGTCTAATGTGGACAGTCAGCTCTTAACAAATTCTTTTAACTACTTCATGCTGAAAACTATGAATGGTCTAACTGGACAGCATAGTTGGATGGTTAATAGTTATTTTTCCATATTTTATATAATTAGTTTTAAAATTCGAACTGGTAACAGCAAAAACATAGCAAAGGATCTTCTTTATGTGGGAAACTCCTTAAGTTAATGATCGCATACACCGCTGTTTCTATCAATCAACAAACATTTAATAAGTACTTACTATATGCCAGGCACTTTAACAGGTGAAAGATACAAAGACAAAATTGAAATACTTTGTCCTCAAGAGCTCAGTCGATACAGCAGCAGGTCTGGAGTCAGCACATCTGAATTCAAATCCAGCCTCAGACACTTACCTCTGTCAACTTCAGTTTCCTCATTTGTATAATGGGAATAATATTAGCACCTACCCTAGAGGGTTGTTATGATGATCAAATGAGAGAGTATTATAAAGTACTTAACGTAGTGCCTGGAATATAGTAGGCACTGTATGAATATTAGTATCATCATTATTATTCTACCAGTAGACACAATGTGTATACATACA
The DNA here is from genome assembly GCF_902635505.1 of Sarcophilus harrisii. Taxonomy (NCBI): domain Eukaryota; kingdom Metazoa; phylum Chordata; class Mammalia; order Dasyuromorphia; family Dasyuridae; genus Sarcophilus; species Sarcophilus harrisii. Next base: position 526,684,199 of record NC_045428.1, read on the forward strand.
AAGAGATACAAAATACAATTTTGAAGTGAGATGTTAGCTGAATGTGGCAATCTGAAAAATCTCATATAGGAAGTAGTATTTGAGCTAAACTTTGAGGGAAATTGGGGATTCTAAAAATTGGGGATAATCTATGCAAAGTCCTGGAGCTGGAACAGGAATGCCATGGACTTCTTGGAAAAACCCTCACTCTGTACATGGCATCTCAACTATACAAATCAAACAAAACAAAAAACAAAACTCAATGAACTGCTTTAGAGGGATTGAAGTATAAGTTTTCCACTATTAAAAATTATAATCATAATAAGCAAACCCACAGGCTGACTGAAGTTTGGATCTATCCTTTAACTAAGGAACGTTTGTACATTGAAATTTCAAAAGAAAGGTTTTTGGGGGAAAAAGTATAATACAATTAGGCCTATGACGGAAGTATTTGTACCTTGGCCAAAACTTTTCAGGCTAGCAGGATTTTATTTGAGCTTAGACTGTCTGTCGAAAAGCTTTCGTGTTTAAGTGTCAGGATTAAAACAACATTGTGTAATAAAATGTGTCTGTGAAATATAAATGCCCTTGTCTCAATATTGTTTTATGTGACTACAACTTTGAGTTGAACGGTGAATAATCAAAAGGTTATGACATTTTTAAACTGTCCCCCATGTGCTGGCAAGATCCTTCCCGAGGATAAGTTACTGGTTGTTCAAGTTTGGGGTCTGACCTTGAACATAAGGGTCAAAGCAAAACAGATTCTATTTCTGGTTTTTGATTTTTTTTTTTTTAAAGGAGGTCTGGTCTTTTGGGAAACATGAAAAATCTCTGAGATAATTATTCTTGATTAGTTTGAAAATTCACTTTTGAATGGGCAGGAAGATCCACTAAACTCCAACAGTTCTTCAATAGGGCTGCAGTGATGTTCACATAAATCTTCATTCATGCACTGCTTCATTCATATATGACTTCATATTTGGTCTTCAGTTATTGTCAGAAGTCCAAGCAGATGACTGGATGAAGTAAAATAATCATATAGGTGGATTCCAAGTCATTAAAACAACTTAATAACATTTGATTGCAGACATGTTTTCAAAGCTAGGGAGGTGATTTGTGGGTGGAGGTAGAAGAATAATAAAACATGGAATCTAATGTGAATTACAGTGACTTTTGTTCTACAGAGGATGATGAAATATAAAGAAGGAAAGAAGATCTTCAAATTAGCAGGGTGTTTCAATAAAGGATAGAAGGAAATTCGTTCCACTGTTTCAATAGAGTGATTCTGGGTCTTTTTTTGACTTCAATAACAGAAAGAAAAATTATTTACCAGAGAAACTCAGTGTCAGATTTTGTTTTGTTTTTCTAGCAGGGGCTAGGGAGTTTTAAGCCCATGACCTCCTACATTATCCCAAGTGTATATTACATAAGATTTAAGTCAGAGGAATTAGGGAATATTTTTTATCTGTATCTGTAAAATATCTGTATAAGCAAATATCTTATAGGTTTAGAACATCTTAAGACTGTGTCATTGTCTGCTGCTTAAGCCTAAACAAAAGAAGTGAAAAGAGCACAGGAATGGCAGTTAAGAGTGCTGAAATCTAGCTCTGGCTGTGCCCCCAAGTAGCTTAAATGGGCTTAAATCCATGATCTTGAGCCTTATTTTCTTTATCTATCAAATGGAGATAATAATACTTGTTCTCCTTATCACACAGAGATATTGGGGAGGATAAACAAGTTAATAGATGTGAAAGTGCTTTGAAAAGTTAAAATTACTGTACAAGTATAAGGTATTATTATTATCATCCCAGAGATTTAATAATAGCTTGCCCCATACTTGTTCCACCCCCTTCTTTACATACAGAGACAGTGTACATATCTTATTCAAATATTGAGCTGCCAAGCTCCTGGGGTAGGAAGATATTACTATTAAGTGGGTTAAACTAAGATTTTCATTCACCAGAAAATTTTTGCTTTTGATTCACCTACATTTGTTTTTGACTGTCATCAATTATTAAAAGACACATAATATATATATATTATATGTCCTTCTCTCTCTCTCTCTCTCTCTCTCTCTCTCTCTCTCTCTCTCTATATATATATATATATATATATATGTAGAATGTCATGAAGATCTTAAATCTAAAATTCAGAAAAACTTCAGATGCCTCTTGGACCAAAGCTTTCACTTTATAAATGGGAAAACTGAGGCCAGAGGACATTGTTATTTGACCAAAGTCATATAAATAGTAAATATTAGACATGAGATTTGAACCCAGTAATCTTTCCACTGGGCCAGATTATATGACCCACTCTGCAAAATTATCTTGAACACTGTCTTCATTGTTTTCAGGAGATATTTACCTGATTTCCATTATCCCTTGTATGTTTCTTTTGACACATCAACTTGAAAAAAGTATTTAATTTGGAATCTATTAGAAATTAAATAATATCTGGTTGCTGTCCTCTTCATGTTGAACATATGTAACTATATTGTGAGTTGGGTGAACAGAAACATGTTTCTGAATTTTATTTCTGGAAAAGGCTGGTATCCATTGCTATATCAAAGTGCCTATTGGAAAGCCAGTATTTAAGAAATTATAACTTCTAATGAAGAACAGGGATCCATGGAAGGATCTGTTTGATAAATTCAATACATTAACCTTGAACAAACATCTTCAAGACCTGATGAATGGATTAACAACTGAAGTATCCAGACTTAGAATGTATCCATCTCACTACAGGAACAATTGAAAGCACTAACCAATGCTGAAGATGATATATAAGCTAAAATTCTGTCTACAAGCAAGCAAACATTCTACACATTCATCAACCCACAATTCCCCAGGACTTTGAGAAGTCCATGCAAAATCTCTAGACAGATACTGTTGCTAAAAATAAGAGAAGCTACCCATGGCAAAGCAGGAGCTAAACAGAGTAAAGGCTAATGCCAAAGTGAGAAAGGATGCTAAATCCAAGAGTCATGTGGATAAGAAAAAAAAAAAAATTGCTGGCCAAACTAGGAAAAAAACTTATAAAGTTGTGCACCCCAAGTCACAGACCAAGAAGAAAATAAGCAGGTTGCCCTAGGCACATCCAAACTCAGCATCTAGGATCCAATGATTAGGATGGCCTGGTGTAAAAAAGTTTGGAGTGCCAGTAGAAAGGATTTATAATAAAACTCAGAGGGAGAGATTGGTCTGGTCAATTGATAGGGCAGATTAAAAGTGTGAATTCTAAGTTAACATTTCCATATCTGGTTTTGAGTCTTTGGAATGAGATTTTCAAATATTAAACATATTGGTCAGTATTTTATACAATGAAGTGTTTTACTAAATATGTGTTCAGTTTTGAAAAAAAAAGAAAATTAAAAATTAAAAAAAATACTAAAGTTTGCCACTTGAAAAATGACAAGTTGAGAGGGAATGAAGGAAGAGAGTATTCTATTTTATTTGATTTACATAAATATATTTTCAATTTATAATATGTTTACATTGAAGTATTTAATGACTTAGCTATACATATGGAACAGAATTCTCCACTTGGCGTTGGTGAAACATCTAGGAATTCAGGAGACAGATCTTCTCTCTTTCATTGTCTCTTTCAGCCCAGGTTTATAATGAGGGAATAAAGCATTCAGTCACTAGTCAGTCCATAACCATTTACTCAGTGTCTATTCTGTTCTAAGCACTCTGTTAAGTTCTGAAAAGACAAAGAAAAACTACCCTGCCATGGGAATCAGTTACATTACCTTAAGGATCTTTAGATCATATAGCTGCAACCAACAATAGGGCATACCCTGTGTATTCATGCATCTTCTGTGCATGTGGGAGAGGGAGGAGTTAATAGGGTAAAAGGGAGGATGAAAGGGTGTGGTAGAGAGGCAGCACAGAAAATTCTGGAGAATTTCCATCTTGAAACAAATTGCTCTAATCTAGTTTGTGGCTCTTTTACCTTCTGTAGTTCCAAGCAGGAAAGGAAGGAATTCAGATTAGGATCAGGGAGAGCTGAGTTTGAATCTTGCTTCAGTAACTACTACCACTACTCCTAACATTTATATAGCCCCTACTGTGTGCCAGGCACTATAATAAGAGGGTTCTTTTGTTTTGTTTTGTTTTGTTTTTTTACAAATATTATGCCATTTTGTCCTTACAAAAACCCTAGAATGTAGGTGCTATGTTCTATTTTATTCCCATTTTACAGATGAGAGAATTGAAGTGAATGGAGGTTAAGTAGCATGCCCAGGGTATCCAGTTATAATAGTGTCTGAGGCTGGATATGAACTCAACACTTTATAATTCCTATGTTAACTGCATATACAGTCTACATTCCTTTCTCTTCTTTTAGCTGGGTTAATTGGGAAAGTCATTTAATCTCTCTCAATCTCAGCTTATCCATCTGTAAAATGGGTGTCATCATAGCAGTTAATTCATAGAGGTATTGTTAGGATCAAATGAGATAATATGTGTAAGGTGTTTTTCAGATCTTAAAATGCTATATAAAAGTTAGATATAATTGTTCTACATCTGAGGGAGGACTTAAAAGATGAACTATTGAATGGCAAGTTTTGAAAACAGCTAGGAGGACACTTTGACTTGAATATTATATAAAGATACTGATAAGAAATATTTGGAAAAGTAGGTTAGAGTTGGATTATATGGGAATTTAAATATAAACGTTAGGTATTTATCCTAGAGGTAGTAGGGAGCCACTGAAGATTTTTAGGCAGAAGGGAAGGGATTTAACCTTTACTAGGTGCTAGATACTGTGCTAAAATGTTTAGCTATCCCATTTAATCTTTCTAATAACCCTGGGAAGTAGGTATTACTATTGTCCCCAGTTTAGAGTCTTGACTAGCTAACTGCTGAAGAGCTTGCTGACTAGCTAATAGGATGAGCATTAGGTCTAGGGCTGTAGCTAGAAATCTGACATAACAAGAGAAAAGGAATGGCATATTCTCAATTAATCTTACTTTATGAGGAGCAAAAAATAGCCCACCCAAAAGTGGGACACTAATGCATTATTGGTGGAGTTGTGAAAGCTCTAACAATTCTGGAGAGCAATTTCCAATAGGAAATTTCAATTCCTATTTCCACAGGGCTATAAAACTATGTATACCCTTTCATCCAGCAGTGTCTCTACTGGGTCTGAATCCCAAAGAGAGAATAAAAAAAAAAAAAAAAAAAAGGAGCGGGACTTACATGTGCAAAAATGTTGTAGCAGCCTTTTTATTGTGGCAAGGAACTGGAAATTGAGTTGATGCCCATCAACCAGAGAATGGCTGAATATGTCATAGTCTAGGAGTGCAATGGAATATTATTTATCTGTAAGAAATGATGAACAGACTGATTTCAGAAATTCCTGGCAAGACGTGAACAGATTCTGGGTAAAACAGGCGGAACCAAGAGAATATTGTACATGGTAACAACAAGATTATGTGATGATCAACTGTAATGGACTCCCTTACCCCGCCCCATAAATGTGGTGATTCAAGGCAATTCCAATAGACTTGGGATAGAAAATCCCATCCATGTCCAGTGAGAGAACTATGGAGACTGAATGTGGATTGAAGTATAGTATTTTCACTTTTTGTTTTTTCCTTTCCCATTTTTCCCGTTTTGGTCTGATTTTTCTTGCACACCATGAGAAATATGGAAATATATTTAAAATAATTGCACATATTTAGCAGTCCACCCTAAATTGAGCATGTCAGACCTTCATGGTTCCCTTACAGGATAAAACCCCACATCCTGCTCTCTCCCTACTTCAGCACATGTGTTCTTAGTTTTATTATTTTTTTAAGAAAGAAAAAGCAAAGGCAGTTTTCTGGGCCAGTGGGGATGGCAAATGATCTGTATATAAATTAGCTTACAGAGCCTTTGAGATGATCTTTCAGCACCTTCCAGAGAAAATGTCCAGATGACACACCCCAAGATTGAGGGGTATCCATGTGAATTAAAGAAATTCAGTCTCCTGGGTGCTTCTTGAGGCCATAGTCTGTCAGATAAAGGACCTGGGGGATGGGTAGATATATCCAGAAAACATAAAAGATTAATGGCTGCTGGGCACTAGTGTAACCACTGAGCACATGGTGTTTGGAAAAAGTCATTCAATTTTTTTTAATGTGGAAAAAGAATAGAGTAATGGTCATGGAAAAAAAATGAGGTCATAGGAAATCTTCAAAAAATGCACTGGAAAGAACTAGGCCTTTATGAGTTTAGCATGAAGACTCTGTTCTTACCACCTGAGGAGAGGGATTGGCAAAGGCTGAAGAGAGACTTGTGTTAGATTCTTGGCAGAAATCCCATTGTTATGGTAATATTCTTTTGCCTGAGTGTTAAGGCTTACTTTGAATAGACATTTTACAGAAGGAAAACTTCCCAGCATCTAGTCCTACTTTGTCAGGTGAACAGATGACTGAGACTGAGAGTCCATAGATGCTATTAATTAGGAATAAAAGTACTTTGCATGAAGGATTATACTTTACCTATATTATGTCATAGAGAAAGGCAGCAAGAAATCGTGGAGAGAGAGCCAGCCTTAAAACCATCTCCTCTAATACATCTGGACTCTGTGACCCTCGGTAAATTCCTAAACTTATCAGTGTTCTACAAGTCTTCTTAAACTTTTTTCACTCTTGACCCCTTTTTTGCCCACAAAATTTTTACATGACCCCAAGGATATAGTTGTACAAAATAGGCACACAAATCAAACATTCATATAATAATTCATAATTTCCTGACTCCTACATTCAGTTATGAGAACCAATATGGGGTTGCAAATAAGGTTAAGAAGTTGGGTTCTAGGCAACTTTCTAAGACTTTAGATTGTAGAAAGGCACTGACATTGGTTGGTAGAGGGAGTTTCCTCCTTTAGTAATTCCTTATGTCAATGAAAGCACAAGTATAAGTCGAACCCTCTATCTTACTACTTACCATCTCTATCTTATGAGAGTATTATGGAAATAGTGCTTTGTAAGCCATAGCATATTTTATAAATATTAGTTATTAAACTCATTTGATCTCTATGACAAACCCTTCAGGTAAAAAATATTACTATCCCCATTATGCAGATAAGGAAACTGAGGCTCTGAAAAGAGAAATAAATATCCAAGGTTATACAATTAATACTTGAGAGAATCAATGAATGCAAGCTTAAAGTCCAGCATAATTCTCACTATACCATGGGATCTTTGAGTGACCTTTATAAGATATACAAAATTCTATCTTATTTCATAGTTACTTAAAGTAACCTAGGAGTATTATCAGGGTTAATGTGAATGAAACATAGGGTAAGGTACTTTCCATACACATACATGGGGACTTCTGGCATCTTCAGAATTGCCAACAATAACCTATAGAATCTGTTGATTGATGAAGTGAATTTGTTCAGGGAACTCTTAAGAGTCTATTCTAGTGGAGTAAATTGTATTATCAAGTAAAGTTTTAAAATAGGTTTAATTAGAGATTGATCTAGAATAGATTTCCTTTCTAACAACATTATTAGAATAACAGAATGTTAGATTTAGAAGGGTCTCTAGAAGTCACCTGATCTTATCCAAACAAGAATCCTCTCTGCAATATCCCTGACATTTTCTGCTAAAATACTTCTAGTGGAGAGAAACTCATTCCCTCACAAAATAGTTCATTCCATTATTTGACAGTTTTTATTCTTAGCAAGTTTTTCCTCATATGAAAACAAGTTGGCCCCCTCTAACTTTCAGTTCTTTTTCTGTCCTTTAAAGTCACACAAAATATATTAGAACTGAAAGCTATATTTTAGATGTGGTTTGACCAAGTCAGTGAATAGGATTCAGTAGAATGATGGCCACCGTTTCCCTAGAGACTGCTTTCATTAATGCAACATACAGTTGTATGAGTTTTTTGCCACTTACAATATAATGTTAATTTCCAATAAGTTTACAGTCAATGAAAAATTATAAGCCTTTTTAATAATTATTGTTAAGATCTTCCCAGTCTTTATTTGTTGGTTGTTGATTCAGATTACTTTATTTATTTATTTCTAAATTAAATTTCATCTGACTGCTTTAAATTTTTTTTAGAATTCTGGCCCTGTTATCCCTAAATTACCTCTTTTGCTGAACTTTGTGTTAATTGCATTTTTGATATACTTTCTATGTCCTTCTTCCTATCACTTATAATAGTTAATTTTGAAAGGTTGAAAAATGTCCATAATTTTAAATTATCTGTACTGTAATATAGCATACTTCCATCTATCTCATGGATTAGCAGATTTTATAGATTATTATTAATTATTTTGGAGATGTCAAAAGTTCCTATGTACGTGTATGGAATGTGATGTTTTAGTCATCCTGACTCTGATAATACTCCTAGGTTGCCAAAAAAGTTCATCCGTTCATCCGACAAGCCTTTTCTCAGTATACAATTGGGGTAAGACACAGTCCTAGACACTTAAGAGATATGAAGCCCAATCCCAGCCCTTATGTATTTTATAGTTTATTAGGAAACATTGCTGCATCCTTACTACTCCTCAGAACGTAGGGCTGATCAGAATTTTCTCAATTCTTGATGGATTGATTCTGAGGCATCTTTTACATACACTTCTCTAGTTATCCTATTTCTCTGATCATTCCTTTGATGACTTTTCCCTGTTTTTTCTTTTTCTTTCCACTTAATCATAGGTATTTCTCAGTTTTTGTCCTTGGAGCTCTGTTCTTTTCTCTCTGTGATCATTTTCTCCATTACATCATCTTCTTTCAGGGCTTCATCTGTCAACTCTACTTGGATGTGTCCCAAATCTTCATCTTCAACCCTGACTTCTCCCTCCTTTTTACTTGCGTCTGAGGGCACATATAATCTTGAATGTCCTTCTATTACTTGAAACATAGCATGCCCCAAATTGAACTCATTGTCTTATATTGCGCTTCCTCCCTGTACCCATCCCCCAGCACTGGTTACTCTCCTCAACAGCTACATTTTTGTCAGTGGTGCCATCATCCCAGTCTCATAGGCTTAGAGCCATTGACATCTCTTTCTCCTTCATTTCTGATTTACAATGTCACTAAATTCTATTGCTTCATCCTTTAAAGTGCCTGTAAGATTTAACTCTTTTTAAATTTCTACTACTACTGTTTCATTCCAGGTCCTTTTATATTTTTTATATCTTCAGCATTTAGCAGAATGCTGGGCTCCTTAGACAGATAATTTATCTGCCTTTGACTAAAAGCAGCATTCTCAAATCTATCCCATACAGCTCTACCAGATGATTTTCAAAAAAACCCAAAACAAAACAAAAACAAACCCTAATTTAATATGTTGACCCCTTGCTCAATGACTAAAATAACAATATTGTCACTGAACTTTTGTGTAATGTTTGCATTTTTTAAAAGACTTTTCATGTATTGCAATCTCTGAGTTAGACAGAAAAAATATTGTCATCTCACTATTATAGATGAGGGAAATAATATTGAGAAGTTAGACATTTACCTGGTCATTTCTCCTCACTAAATCTTTTAGTTTCCCCTTCTATTTAATTAGATGAATACCAAAATTCTTCTGGCTCTAAATTTGTAATCTTTTAACATCCAGATCCATGCATTTTGTTCACTATACCACACTCTATATGGGTTCCAAGGCTTTCTATACTAAGGCAACTCAATATAGGATCTTGGGTGGCACAAATGTACAGAGTGCTAGACTTGGAGTCAGGAATACTTGGTTTCCTGAATTCAAATCTAGCCTCAGATATGTACTAACTGTGTTACCCTCTGCGGGTCACTTAACCTTGTTTGCCTAAGTTTCCTCATTTATAAAAAGAGCTGGAGAAGAAAATGGCAAAATACTCCAGTATCTTTGCCAAGAAGACCCCAACTGGGTCATGAAAAATTATGGCTGGAATGACTGAACAATAAAATAATAAGGCATTAGTTTGAGTGAAATTACTAAAAGCGCTAAACAATAGAATCATTAAGTTCCTGCTCTCTGGTCTACTTTCTTTAACCCAGTATTATCTACCTTCTTTAAATTGTAGTTCAGAAACCTTCATGGGGTGTTCCCTTCTTGACAACCTGAAGAATACATTTCCCTTTGATGAGTCCTCCCAGTTTCCAGTCTCTGTTCTCAGTCCTCCTCCTACTGAACTATCTAGGGGAATTTCTAGCACAGTATAGAAAGAGGGTACTTGGGGTAAAAGGGTAGTCCGTAACAGACCCCAAATACAGAATTGACTGTTCCATCACATCCCCACAGACATTCAGAGGAGAAGTGAGAAATACAAAAAAAAGTGGGATATTAAACCACTTAAACAACTGCTCACTGATAATACCTTTATATGCTTTTTAGAGGCCCAGGCTCAAATCCCTTCAGTTATTCTGAAATAAGTAAGACTTGAGCCAATACAGTATTTGAATATCAGTTAGCCATAAATTCCTGAGATGTCCCCTCTACCTACATCATCATTTGTCTCACCACTTAGCACCATTCCCTCAACCTTCCTCTCAACAAGAGGTTTCCTGTTCCCTTTCCCTAATGTCTTCCTTGATCCAATAACAATTCTATGAAAACCCACTGGATATTAGTTGTTTGGGTGCTACTTTCCATCTGAGTTTCAAAACCCTAGGACCTGTTCCCATCATCCCCAAACTGCCCTTTCTATCATATTTCCCCTCCACCAAGATGGTTTGCTTTACTTTTCTCTCTGCAAGCTGTGTTCTGTCTTTAAAATGCCCAGCTTCCTTTTATTGTGCCATAGTATCCCAAAGCTCAAACTGCATTAAAACACAAGTCATCTTTGCTTGACATTGAGAAAGAATATAATGGTATGATATCATATTCTACCACCAATACAACATAGTAAGAAAAGCCCCTAATCTGAGAGTCAATAGACTACTACTTCAAAAGAGATGTTCTTCATTATAAATCAGAACAAATTTTTATAATTCTCTGGCCCTTGGTTTCTTCACTTGTAAAATAAGGTGAGTGGGATCTGGTGACTTCTAAGGTTCTTTGTGCTTCTTCCCTTCTTGTAATTGTATCCCTCTTACATGGATAAGCTGTCTTGTATCAGTTAATAGTTAACTCGTTCTCTTATGTACATTTCTGAATCATAATGACTTACCTCATTGTTGGCATTTAGTGAAAATAGTAAGTGCAACTGGGCTGAAAATGAATTGTTACTTTTAGACTTGGCTAAAAGATTGCAAATTAAAGCATGTAAGTATTAGATATCCCTTGCAAAATCATATTAGGTCTTGGTGAAAAATGAGAGTGGAACCAATTGAATATCATCAATTCGGTGCCTGTTGTCAAGATAATTTAGTATAACCTCAGATAAAAATGTCACTTGTCTTCAGTGTAATCTTCAGAACTCTCAATTTTAGCCCCAGCAAGAAAGCGAACTAAGATTAAAATAAGCCTTTGCTTTCTGTGGTCAGACAGCAAGTGGTTTTGAGGTATTTGGATGCTCCACGAATATAAAAAATTTCCAACAGAGCATAATAATGGGTCATGTGTGGTTCACGAGTTCATTCATTCTGCTGAAATTGCTCATGAGAATCTGTATGTTCTTTTTGCCTTGCTGAAATTGGATGTTGCTGGAGTATTCCATTTTGAATCTTGTGTAAAAAAAAATGATGAATGATGAAGTATAGCCTAATAGTCACTACTAAGAGCCTTTGGATTATTTGTTTCCCACAGCAAACTTGCTGTGGAAGATAGATGACAGAATTGCAACTAGCTTTTTCCAAACTGGCTTGTTTAAACAATCACAGCAAAAGCCAACAACATCAGCCTTCCTGACTAGATTCCCTCTACAAGATTTGTTAAAAATTTTAAAGGTAGAGTTGGAAGCAGACTAATCTGTACTTCCAACTTTGCTTTTTTCTTTCCTTTCCTTTTTTTCTTAAAGTGGGCTTGAAATTTTCATTGTTATCAAACTGACCCTTGATTGGTAAGAGAACCCACCTTGGTGCTTTATGAAATGTGATCATTTGTGTTACTGAATGTTTATTTTAACCAAAGCCTTTATTTAGGAGTTATATGAGATCCTTCTTCTCTTACCTTTTTTGCAGGCTTGTTGATTGGGTCTGGCTGTGCTCTTTATCCTCTGGGCTGGGACAGTGAAGAAGTCCGGCAGACCTGTGGTTACATTTCTGACCAGTTTGACCTAGGTAAGAGCTCTCATTTGATTTCACTTTTATTTTTAAAATGTTTTGATACCTCTTACTTTTACATCAATCATTTACCAATATGTACCCATCCAAGTATTATTTATTACAACAACAACAACAAAAATTAAGCAAAACCAATTAACACAGAGAACATCTTCAACAGCAAATCCAACATTCCATAACTCCCCTCTCTGTATAAGAGCAAGGAATGCATTTTTATATTAATTTATTTTATTGGCATTTATTATTTTTCTTTCCTATTCTTCTTCCAAACAACTTTTTAAATTGAAAAGAAAATAGTTATAAGAAATGTGTAAATTCAGCAAATGAGTTCCTAACATTGGCCATGTCCAAAAATATATCTCATTCTTCATCTCAGGAAGGAGGTAGAGGGTATGATTCATTTTTAGTCTTTTAGACTCAGATTTTATCATTGAATTTATCAGACTTCTAAAATCTTCAAAAGTTGTTTTTCTTTATAGCATTGTTATCTTTATATAATTGTTCTAGTTCTGCTGACTTCATTCTGCAATCTTCCCAATCTCCTCTGAAACTATTTTATCATTTCTTTCAGAACAATAATATTTTATTCCAATGATACCCCATAGTCATTTAGCCATTCCCCAATAGATGGATTACTGTTCAAGTTTTTTGTTTGTTTGTTTTGTTTTGTTTTTTACCAAAAAAAAATGGTCCTTTTCTTTCATTCTCATTGGGATATATAAAAATGGTATGATTGGGTGGGTGGGGGGGGTATTCATAGTTTCGTAACATATTGGAGATGGTTCCAAGTTCATTTCCAGGATGTGAATTTCATTGATTAATTTCTTATTTTGATAATTACAATTAATCACAGTTTGACTATCTTTTAGTATTGCTTTCACTTATATGGTCATTTTATATATTGTCCTTCCCTCGATATCAGTTATAAAGTATTTTTAATACTATCCCCCCAAATTCTTGATGTTTTCAGTTTGTTTGGCTACTCCCTATTCAGTAGACATGCTTATTATTTCCAATATTGTGTCATCACAAAAGTGGTGTTAATGGAGGTTTCAGGGCATTTAGGCATTTCATTTTATCTTTGACCTTCTTGAGGATACATATGCCCAGTTTTAGGGGTTATTTAGTCAAAAGGCATAAATAGTTTTGTGATTTTTCTTACATGATTCCAAATAGTTTAATAGAACCAATAAAGCAATCTACAATTCTACCAAAAATGTATTTTCTTTCTTCCTGTAGTTCCCCTAAAAGTAACACTATTTGTTTTTTTGTCATGTTTGCCAATTCAGTGGGTGTGAGGTGAAAACTCAGTTATTTTAAGTTTATATTTCTTCTTTATATAGCCCTTAGGAAAAAGGATCTCATCCAGTGCTTTTGAAAATGAAAAAAAAAGGACCCAGTGAAAACAACATATACCAACTGAGTATCCCCAAATGAATATATTCATTGTTGAACAATCATTATTATGCACTCAATGCAAGAATCATGTTCTATCTACTTCCTAAATATCTTATGGTTTACATTGAGAGAGGGGATATAGATATGAGGAACAATGACAGAATAAAATTATATGATATAAATTCCATAAAAGACCTTAGAAATACAATACATCTTCATTGTGGATCGATATTAGGGAAGGCTTCTTAGGGTAGAAAAGTCTTAAACTTGGTCTTGAAGAAAATATCAGAATTAATTTAGCTACAAGAAGAAGATGGACATTCTAGGCATAGAAAACATAGATATAGCATGAACAAAGGCAAAAAGACTGGCATTAATAATACTTAGGCAGTAGGGCAATCTAGAAACTATCTTCACTAGAAAAGGCCTTTCTAGGCCTCCTGAGAGATAGGGCTAGATAATTAAGAGTGTCACTTAAAACCTTGATATCTCAGATATTGTTCTTTGTAAAGTGAAATGAGATCTTAAAGTGTATTTCATTAATGACATTGAGATATGTGGCAAATATTATTATCCCCTCATTCTGTGACTAGGCTTCTTGATGGTTGCTCATATTCCATGTGTGTCTTGAGCTATTATTCCATGCATGAGTTTTTAATATTTTTGTCTATATCTAAAGGCAAATATGTCCTTAAGAAAAAATATTTTTGTTCTCTTATGTTTCCTCTATGTAGCTTTTCCTGTAATGGATACATAATTATATTCGTTGATGTAGATATATATCCTGTAAAAAATACATGCATATACATTGTATATGCATTTGTATCTCTAATGAACTGGTACTGAAAGAAGAACAATATATAAAATGATTACATTGATGTAAGTGAAAGCAACATTAAAAGCCAACAAAATTCTAACTAATTATCGTTACCAAATTAGGAGAATAGTCAATAAAATTCACATCACTCCACTGGAACTATGAATTGAACTAGCCATTCTGGAAAGACAATTGGAACTATCAAAAAAATACAAATGTCATGTGTGTTCATGCACATATATACAAATATAAATAAACATGAATGTATTTCTATGTGTATGTATATATGTGGATATATCCACACAAATGCTTGCATGTATACACACACACACACACACACACACACACATACATATAATGCATTAAATGTATGTGTGTGTGTGTGTGTGTGTATGTGTGTGTGTGTGTGTGTGTGTGTATGTGTGTGTGAGTGGATGATAGGTAGGTAGATATAACTTTTATGCTGAATCTGTTATTTCTACTATATAGGAAGCTCCTATTAAAGACATTCCTTTCACTAATACAAATCTACATATATTCTGCAGCTTAAAAATAGTTTTGAAAACTTAACTGTAGCTTTTTTATTTATAAGACATCAAGATATATGCATGGGTAATTTTTCAGCATTGACCCTTGCAAAACCTTCTTTTCCAACTTTTCTCCTCCTTCCCTTCCCCCCAGATGGCAGATAGTCCCGTACATGTTAAATATGTTAAAGTATATGTTATATACAATATATTTATACAGTTATCTTGCTGCATCAGAAAAAATCGGATTTAGAAATAAGGTAAAAAAAAATCTGAGGAAGAAAACAAAAATGCAAGCAGACAAAAACAGAAGGTGTAGAAATGCTATGTTGTGGTCCACACTCATTTCCCATAGTTCTTTCACTGGGTGAGGTACCTGTAGATTTAAGAGGTTAGGCAACTTGACCAGGATCACACAACCATAAGTGTTTGAGATGCTGTTTGAAATCAGGTCATTCTGCTTCCAAGGCTGGTTATTCACTATGTTATACTGCCTCTTGCCACATTATCCCTATTAGAATAAACCTGAGGAAACTGAAATAGAGAAATAAAGTGATTGTTCAGAATTGTTCACATTCAGACTTTGTGTGTTTGTAGTTACAACTCATTGTTCTTTGATTTAGAGCCCCTCCTTAGTTTCCTTGATAATGGCTCTACTGCCAGCCACAGAGCAGGGGATCCGCCAACCTAAAAGGGGAGTGGGTAGGAAGTACAAATTCCCTGCAATCCTTTCTTGCCTCCTTGACCTCAAGACTTTTGTGAATCTGGGTCACCTTGTGTATGGAGGCACAGACCTACTTCAAAACCAGTTGACTCTTTCCCTTTCAGGTCAGCAAATTATGTGCAAGGACTATATTTTTAGGCATAGTTGTGTCCTTTCTTTTCTGAAGTTTGCAGTTTTCTTGGCTTTCTTCTGCCTGCCTTAACATGCCCAGAATTCTTTTCTTGATGGTCTGTTGTTATCGAGTATAGCCATATTAATTAGCAGATTATAATGAAACCCAAATCTTGCTGTTGCAATTTTCACTTTGACTTTATTTAGTGTGTTGACACTGAATTTTAATTTATGGTTTGATATTTTAAGATGTAGAATTAAAACTCTGAAAGAGCTATTCTTATTGCTTAAGTAAAAGAAAAAAATCAAGAATTATAGAATCTTACCAATGGCAGGGACCCCAGTGTTCATCTGGTCCTACCTTTAGAAATGTCATTCTGTAGCACCTTTAATTCAGCCTCTATTGAAAGACCTCCACAGTCAGGAATTCACTACCCACCGAGGCAATGAAGTTCATTTTGCACAATTCCTAGCTTGTCATTTTTAAAGATCTTATTTTTTGTTGCTGCTAATGTTCATTGTTAGATATTTCCCATACTTTGGACAGTAAAATGAACAACCTAGCTTCATGTTTTATTGTATTAATGAACTCCCTAAATAGCTCCCTTTGAACTTCTAGAGTCCCATTTCTATTGATTTTTTACAATGTTTGTGTACTTCTTTGAACCATGTATATCTCCTGAGTATAACCTGTCTCCTAATTATTGTATATTTGAGGCCAAAACGGAAATTCTAAAGGGATTTGGGACACAACAATATACTCATGTTAATCCATTTAGTTACATATTCCCTTTGGGTTTCTTTTTTTTTTCTCTCTAAACACTAGTTAATATTCTTGTCCTATTTATGGTAGAAAGAGAATCTAACCAAGAGTCAGAAGGCCTGGATTTTTGTAACCAAGGGTCAGTTGCTTCACTTGCCTCAACTTCCATTTCTCTCCCGGCAAAATGTAGTAAAATGAAATTATCCCCGAGATCCTTTCTAGCTCCACAATTTTTGTTAGTGTTGTTGTTTCTATAAAATGACAGATTCATTCTAGGAAAATCAAAAGCAGTAGTATCAGACTAGAGAGTCATCTGGATTGGGAAACGTCAAATTGCTAAAGATGGTACATACTGCCATCTTTTCAGTAACCTATTGCTGAGGCTTTGCTGCTAAATGACTCCTCTTTGTTTCTTGTCATCCCCCATTTCTAAACAGTCACTCCCTACTCTTTTCCCCTTTCAAAGAGTCACTGCATAGTCACCAGATTTCTGTCCTGATAATAAACAAATGTGACAAGCTCTTCCTTCCCTTCTCTCCAATTCCCCTTCACCCCCATAGCAGGGTTGTTAAATTGGCACACTACTTTTAAAAGGTTGCCAACTTTGAACAAAAAATCGTCATAGAAAGGAAGTCTTAGCTAATTTCTTCATATATATTATTAGATTTGATCTTCACAACCTTGTGCAGTAAGTGCAATTATAATTCTCATTTTACATTAATGATAATGAGGTAAACTGAAGTCCTATAACTTGCCCTAGGTCATACAGCTAAGAAGTATCCAAAGCAGGTCCAGTGTTCTGTGCACTGGACCTCAAAGGGACTATTATTATAGAGGGAAAACATTATGCTAATTTTATTAATTCTATTGACTATTTAATAAACATTTTCTTCCCCAAATGTCAATAAAAACAGAGAACAGATAGGAAGCTGGTCTTAAATTTATGAAGACTTGGATTCAAGTTCCATTTTTTATATATGCTTTTTTATGACTCAAGGTAAATCACTTAACCCCTTCGTAGTATCCCTTGCAGATCCTTAACACTATAAATTGTCAAGTAGTTGACAATCTCTACTATCAGGAAATTCCACATCAAAATTTTCTAGGTTAAAGTGTTTGCAGGTCTGAATTTGAATTTTAAAAAATCACTTTGTAAGTGAGACTTCTGTAAAATAATACATATGGCATTCAGTAACCTAGGCCTAAAAACAGGAATAAAACAAACAAAAAAATAACATGGAGTAGAAAAAGAGGAAAGATGTTACAGGGAAGCAGAGAAAGAAAGTAATGGCGAGTGGAAGAGTGTTAGCCAGAGTTGCTTTAGGGACCACTAAGTTGTGCTCGTGACAAAAATTGTGTGACCTTTTTCTAAATGGTTTTGCCTACTGGTTACATTAGAAGTTATGTGTTTGTCTCTAAAGAAAAAAAAAAAAAAAACAGTTAATATTCTCTCCCTACTCCATCTAGTCTATCCACTCCAATGTAATGGGCTGAAGCTCTTGAGTTGGGACTGAGGTCCCAAGTCCTTGAGGCTAATTAGCAATTGGACAATACTCTATTAATATATGCTTGGAGAAAGAATGGCCCCACCCACTCTCTGTGTAAGTTTGTTGTGTTGTATGGGAGATTGAGTAGAGGATTTGGTGGATGGAGTGTGAGAGCCAGAGCCACTGCTGGCTGGATTCATGTCCCAATTGCTCTCAGTTCCTATCTCCATTCCCCTTCACCTCTGCAAAGAATAAAGATCAAGAATTTTCCCTTATTCTGACTTCCTGACTCCGGCGGATTTTAAAATATGTGATCATCACACTCCAGTCTCTCCCCAACTCATCTGTTAAGTTGATCTTCTTAAAGCATGAGTCCATGTCATTTCCCTATTCAATCAATTGTATGGCTCCCTGTTGCCTCTGGCATTAAATATAAAACCCTGTTTGGCTCCCATAACACTTCATAACCTTGCCCCTGCTTTTTCAGTCTTATACCTTTCTCCCACCTTACCCATATATTTTGTAATAGAGAGACAACTGTCCAACTTGTTATTCTTTGCTATTAACACTCCATTATCAAGAATTTTCAATTACTATCCTTTATACCTGGAAGTATCTCTCTTCTCCTGACTTTCTTCAAACTTTAGCCAAAATCTCTATCTTTTGCAAGAAGTCTTTCCCAATCCTGTTTAATGCTAGTACTTTACCTCTCCTGATTATCCTGTCTACAATTAGTTTTTACAGTTTTTTGCATGTTGTCTTCCTCATTACGCTATAAGCTTTTTAGAGCAGGGATAGGCTTTTGTTTTTCTTTGCATTTTCAATGCTTAGTTCAGTGCTTGGCACATAGCATGAGTTTCATAAATGCTAGTTGACTGTCAGCATTGTTTCTTACTGTCCTCAGTATTAGATTATACACACACACACACACACACACACACACAAACACACATACATATATGTTCATTTCACTAAATTTTCTAAATGTCTAAATTTCACTAAATTTTATATATATATATATATATATATATATATATATATATATATATATTCATTTCACTAAATTTCCCAACTACATGTAAAAATTCTAACAATCATTTAAAAATTTTTTGAGTTCTAAATTCCCTCCCTTCCTCCCATCTCTCCCTATTTTTTTTTTTTTTTTGAGAAAGCAAGCAAATTGATTTTTAGTATAGATGTAAGGTCATGAGAACATATTTCCATATTAGTCATGTTATAAAAGAAAACACAAAATAATACTATAAAATATTTTTAAAGTATATATCAATCTGTATTCATAGTTCATCAGTTGCTTCTCTAGAGATGGCTAGTATTTTTTTTTTAATTATGATTCCTTTGGAATTCTCTTGCTTCATTGCCTTCATCAAAGAAGCCATCTTGCACAGTTGGTCAACATTAATATTGCTATTACTATGTACAGAGTTATGCTGGTTCTGCTCAATCCACTTTGCATGAGTTCATATAAGACTTTTCAGGTTTTTCAAAAACCATTCTGCTTATCATTTTTAAATTGTTGTTGTTGTTGTTTTGTCCTTTCTTAAAGAATACCATTTTATCAGGGAGATGATGTCATGATGTGAATAATATACAATTACAATCATATATTACAACTTGTTCAGCTATTACCTAACTGATGAATATTGCCTTGAATTTCAATTCCTTGCCACCCTAAAAAGAGCTGCTATAAACACTGCTGTAGAATTAAACCATTCTTTGATCTCTTTGTGGTGATATTGCTGGGTCAAAGTTTTATAACCTTTTGGGCATAGATCCAAATTGTTCTCCAGAATGATTGAATTAGTTCACAACTCTACCAACAGTGCCTTGGGATCCCATTTTTTCCTACTCAGTGCCAGATGAATTGGTTTGAATAAAGATAATTTTCCTAAGTGTCATCATAAATACCTAGGACTTGGTATGACAGTCCCATAATTCATGCACAAGTAAAAGTGGAGCTTTTTCTACATTGGTTACTTATGTAGGAAACTGCTATTTGATAGTGCAAAGTAGCCCAATTTTCTGTTATCCTCCCAAATTTGTTATAACACTCAGCCTTTAAAAGTTTCCTTACTTAAGGTAGAGATATATTGATGTAAGACTATTTGTTGGCTGACCATATCATCCTAATTTCATGGATAGCTAACAGATTTGCTTAGTGCCATAGATTTGAGATGCCTTTTGCAAAAATAATAATAATAATAGAATTTAAATTAAAAAATTAAAACCAGATTGTGAATATTATACTATTTATTCTCATTGTTCTTCTGAAGAACTTACTTGACAGGAAAATGACCCACACTTTACAGGTGGGAAAACTGTAACTTGGAGAGGTTAGGCAGTAAATAGCTAAATTCACACATTCTTGACAACAAAGATCTCAGCTGTTGTGGCAGCCCCAATTACATAGCTTTCCCTACTCAGTAGAGCTGAGGAGCACATTGGGTTATTTATAAGAATTAACATTAACTCAATTTTATAGACAGACAACTTATGAGAGGGAGATTTAAGTGATTTAACATCACAGTCTAAGGTTAAAACTCAGACTGCTTAGTGCCAACCAATATTTATAGTTTAAATATCAGTATATTTTCTGTATCCCTTTAGTCAGCTTTGCTAGTGGGCATCTGCCTAGAGCTAATCATGATTCATTTTGCTATATCAACACTAAAAATATATTGGCTTTATTGGTTTTGTTAGGCTTTTTTGCTAAGATCAGAGGGAGGGGAGCAAAAACATCTGGTGTACCCGTCATTTCTTTTTCTTTTTCTTTTAAGCATACAACGCAGTTGTAAAAAAAAAACTCTTTCATTTTGAACTTCACAAATAGCAAATAAAATGGTCAGGTTACATGAAAACATTGTACATGAAACTAGATCTCAGTTACATATGGCTTAATTTTCTTTTTAAATGTACTCAACATGATAATTGCTTTTTCGATCTTTAAAAAAAAATATTTATTTATTTATTTTTAAAATTTTTGTTTTTAATAGCTTTTTATTTACAAGTTATATGCATGGGTAATTTTACAGCAGTGACAATTACCAAACCGTTTGTTCCAATTTTTCCCCTCCTTCCCCCTACCCCCTCCCCTAGATGGCAGGATGACCAATACATGTTAAATACATTAAAGTATAAATTAAATACAAAATAAGTATACATGACCAAACCATTATTTTGCTGTACAAAAAGAATCAGACTCTGAAATATTGTACAATTATCCTGTGAAGGAAATCCAAAATGCAGGCAGGCAAAAATATAGGGATTGGGAATTCAATGTAGTGGTTCTTAGTCATCTCCCAGAGTTCTTTCACTGGGTATAGCTGTTTCAGTTTATTACTGCTCCATTGGAACCGATTTGGTTCATCTCATTGCTGAAGTTGGCCAGATCCATCAAAACTGATCATCATATAGTGTTGTTATTGAAGTATATAATGATCTTCTGGCCCTGCTCATTTCACTCAGTATCAATTCCTATAAGTCTCTCCAGGCCTTTCTGAAATCATCCTTCAACATGATAATTTCTAAGCTGTCCTACTTGTTAGTGGTTTTTTCTGACCTCCCTTCTTTTCAATAAAAAAGTACTTCAATTCCTATGAGTTTTCTAAAGTTCCTCAGAAATTATTCCTTATATCATTTCATGTAATGATACTCCAATAAATTTATTGCCATAATTCATTGAGTTATCTCCCAAATGGTGGATGCCCTCCTTATTTTCAATATATACATACAGACTCTTTTTTTCCTCTCTCATATCTCTCTTTGAAATGAAAGCCCAATATTATCATTGGATCATATGATATGCATTGCTAAATTATTTTGGGAGCATAGTTCCCAAATTGCTTTTCTGAATGGCTTGACCATTTAATAATCTAACAGCAGTACATTAGTGTATATATTTTCTTGTAGTGCCTCCAACAATTATCATTTTTATCATTCTTAAGTCCGATGGGTGTGAAGACCGTGTATTTTTAAATCAGCAGGAGTCAGGAATTCGGGTTAGGGGAAAATCATCAGTCTTTATTCTCAATGAAGAAGTATGGGAGGTGGAAGAGAATCGGCGATAGCAATGTGTGCAGCTGAATCAAGAAGCTAGCTGGATCAGCAGCCACACGACCAGCAGCTAGGAGAAAAAAATCCAGGCCCAATCTCTCCCAGCTTCTCTTCCTGTTCCTCTCTCTGCCTCCACCCACCAAAATTGTCATTTCCTCTACAACACATCTGGACTTCTACAGAGAGTGGGCAGGGACCATTCTTTATCCAATCATGTATATTAATAGAGTATAGCCCAATTACTATTTAGCCTCATGTACTTGAGACCTCAGTGCATCAACTCAAACTTCAGCCCATTACAGATGGGTAAGAGGAAGTACCTCAGAATTGTTTTCTTTTGACTTTCTTTTAGTAATTTCAAACTTTTAAAAATAGGATTGTAGGTAGATTGGATTCCTTCTCTTGAAAATTCTTTTCACAGTAGTTGATCTTTTATCCTTGGTAATGGCTCATATGATTAGAAATTTGAATGAATTTTTTTCATATATCTTGGACATGAGACCTTTATCTCATTTGTACAAGACTATTTAAAATAAAGTATTGTCAATTGTCAGTGATCTATGATTTCCTTGGTGTGGAGAATCACTTTATCAGTAAAGTTCACTTTGGGGATTTTTCTAAGAATCAGAAAGGCCAAATGATTTACCTCTAGCTATATAGATATTAAGTGTTAGAAGTGAGATAAATTCTGTTTTTCTTTCTTTAAAAAAAAAATAGGTAGCATTTATTTAGCAATTTAAGGTACATAAAGATCTTTGCTTGCATAATCTCTTTTGATCCTCATAACAATTCTGTATAGTTATTTTTATCCCCATTTAAAAGATGAAGATGCTGAGATTGAGAGAGATTTCATGACTTGCTCAAGATCATAAAGTGAGTAAATCTAGGAGGCAGATTTCAACTCAGGTCTTCCTGAGTTCTTCCTCATTCCAGGGCAAGCACTCTATCTATGACACTTTTCTATTTTAAATAAATAGTGATAATTTGCCCATTTTTTCTTACTGCTCACAGATGATAAATTCTATTTGCCCCAAAGAATGGGGTCTTATCTCTAACAGATAAACTGCTTCTTTTAATGTGTGCTTCATAGTTATTTATAACCCTCTTCACTTCCCTCTACTGAACACCGTTTTTCTCATTATATACTTATGATCAAAAATAGTGTTTCAATTAATTTGTCTCACCAATTCTACAGACAAATTTGTGTAATTATTGCTTTCATTTTTGCTATTTAATTTGATTAAGATGCAGTCATACTTTCTGTACTTAGATTTCTCAAGGAGCATTCCATAAGCTTCTTTACAAAAAAAAAAAGTTTTAGATTTGGAAGAAACCTGAGTAGTCCAGGGCATTGTCCCATATGAAATTCCTTCTGCCATGTTATCTAGGCTTTATTGTAATACTTCTAAAACTAGGAGCTTAGTGCTTTAAGCAACTACCTGTTCTCTTGTTAGATTATACTTGCTTGATAGTGAGTTATTTTACATTGCAGTTGGACAAACTGCTCAGGCTTCATTTGTCCTGCTGTCAAAAATAAATGACCTTTTGACTTTCTACTTTCCTTCCTTCATGCAGGGGTCCTCAAGCTATGGCCAGCAGGCCATATGCAGCAGCTGAGGATGTTTATCCTCTTCACCCAGGGCTATGAAGTTTCTTTATTTAAAAGCCCAAAAAACAAAGTTTTTGTTTTTCCTATAGTCTGGCCCTCCAACAGTCTGAGGGACAGTGAACTGGCCCCCATTTTAAAAGTTTGAGGACCCCTGACTGCTAGCCAGTAGTTAGAATAAGAGGATCAGGTGATGGAATAAGGGTTTCAGTATCTTTGCTCAGGGATGGAGCTGTGTTTGCTCATTGATGGAGTTCTACTGGAGAAAGCAACACAGACAGTTCTCCTTATGCAGAATTAACAATTGCACCACTTAGCACAGTGTCTGCTGCACAGTAGGTACTTAATGTTTATTGATTGCTTGTTAATGAGAAAGAAATGGTGGGTAGGAACTGGATATATGAAGAAAGCCATCCTGCTTTCTTCATGAGTCATTTTGCTTCCTTGAATACCCATTTGTCTTGGGAAGGTGGTCAGTAAACCATGGGGATCACAGATGAGTCTCTGCCTTAATTGACAGGAAGGAAACAAATATTTATTAAGTGCCTTCTATGAGCCACATCCTGTGCAAAGAACTTTACCAATATTAAATCTCATTTGATACAAGAACCCAGTGCTGTTAATATGCTTATTTTATAATTGAAGTTAAGTGACTTGCCCACAATCATAATAGTTCCTTGTTTCAGAAATGAAACTTGAAATCAAGTTTTTCGTATTCCAAGGCAAAGTCTTGGGGAAAAACAAAACAAAACTAAACACTAAGCTAAAAACTATTATCAAGAAAATTATAACCAGTCTTATGGAATGATGCTTAATATTGTGGCAAAATTTTTTAAATTGTAGGTCCAAATAGAGTCATGCAACTGAATGTGAGGGTTGCAAAAAATTTGGCAACAGCAAAAGATTTCTGAACTCAACCTCAAAAAGGAATTCAAAATCAAATGCCCAGTGATTCTGAGGTGTTTCTGGCAATGCTTACTCATGTTGCATAGTGACTTTATTGCAGCTTAGATTCTGAACACACAACATATGCATTTTGCATTGTGCATGCCTGAACTTTTCCAGAAACACATTGGCTCAGATTCAAGATGGGGATAAAAGTGTCTCAAGAGAAAAGGGGTGATGAAGGGAAAAAGTTTAAGCCCTGCTCTAAACCAATACAAAATATATACAAAATAAACAGTTATTTCAGGATTCAGGAGCACTATTATCCCCACAGAAGGTGCAAAAATCTTGTTATAAAAGTGAACATTTAAACTGTACCTTGAAAGGACTTGGGAATTCCAAGCAATGGAGATGAAAGAGAGCATGGGGAGTAAGAAATGTATGTGTAAGGAATGACAACTAGGTCATTTGTTTAAAACTTCTATGGTTTCCTATTTCCTGCAGAATCAAATATAAAATGCTCTGTTTGGTATTCAAAAAAATTCTCAACCTTTTTCCTAATAACTTTTCCAGTTTCCTTATGTCTTCCTCCCCTCCATGTATTCTTCAATCCAGTGACATGGGTCTACTGGCCCTTATGAACAAGATACTCAATTATCTCTAGGTCTATTCTCTACTGTCCCCCTACCTGAAATACTTGCCTTTCTCTGTTCTGCCTATTAATCTCCCTGACTGCCTTTAAATCCCAATTAAAATCCCATTATTTACCAGAAGTTTTCTCTAACCTTTATTAAATCCAAGTTTCTTCCACCTCTTAATTAATTCTTATTTATCCTGTACATAGCTTGTTTTGTATATATTTGTTTTCATATTGTTTCCCTCATTAGATTGTAAGATCTTTGAGGGCAAGTACTGTTTTTTTGCCTCTTTTTGTGTCACCATCATCTTAACGCAGTTATTGATTGAAAGCAGAGTTTGAGAGGGAGTCCACCAGCATTGGGCTATGCTCTCCAAAACCTAGCCTTAATGTGGGAAAGGATACCAAAACAAAAATCCGAATTGCAAAATGGACAGAGCAAAGAAAAATCTGGTTTAATGAATATCTTTTAGACTAAAAGTCAGAAAACTGGGTTTGAATATGTGCCATCCCACTTCCAAGCTATGTGACCAGAGAGAAGTCCTTTTTTCCTCCTGAAGTGGGGATAATTACATTTAATTAACCTGCCTTATAGAGCTGTCTTGAGAATCAAATGAAATAATGCATATAAAGAACTTTAAATTGGAAAGGCTATATAAAGCAAATGACATTTGTGTATTTAATAACTCCTAAATGCTAGTTGAAGTACTAGGAATTGAGCATACAAAAAAGAAACAAAACAATTCCTGCCTTCAGGGAACTTATATATTTTGGGGAAATTATTTATGACATTATTTGCCACACAGGCACACAAAAATCAGCAAATAATCCTGGTAAATAATAGAAATAGAAATGAAGCTTTCCAGAGAAAAGTAGATTTTAACATGAGGGATGATTGAATAACAACTCCTGATACAGACAGTTTGGGGCTAGCATCTAATTGGGTCCATGGGGTAAAATAACCAAAGGACTTACTTCTACATCTTTGTATTTAACAATTAGAGATGTGGTAAATGAATGAAAATATTGAATAGTTTATAAGGCAATCAGACTAAACTAAAAGCAAGAGCTCTGGTCACTGCATGAGTACCAGTGCAAAGGACAGCTGTTCACCTTTTCTTTTCAGGTACAACTAAAAGAGCAGAATTTTAACCAAAAAAAAAAAAACTACATTTTTTTTTGCATTGAAAAGTAATGATATGTTTAATAATGAGAAAAATTAGGATAAGAATGATGATGATGATGATGATGCATTTGTACATAGTGCTTTCTGGTTTAAATATAAACATTGTAAGCTTGAAGTCATGATTCCAAGTCCATCAGTCTTTCCATTACATACCACACTGATTCTCACTAGAATTAATTGAATAGGTCTGCACAATTGGGTTCTAATCATGGTACAATTTATGGTCTAAAACTTTAAACTCAAAAAATCTTTCCTGTGTAAACCTCAAATTCTTTTAGATAAAAAGTATTTCATTCTTAGTAATCATAGAGGAAATGATATCTATCAGCCTGAATGCATCACTGCAGATGTACCAGAGAGAGATGAGCTTCCAACTATTAATTTCTGACCCCTGGAAAAAAATGCCCAATTTTCCCTGAATATACTTGGTCATAGATTGATCTGCTATATAGAATTTTTTCTCACCTCAACTGTAGGAAATGCTAGCAAACCATAATGGTGGAGAGGAAATGAGTGCCGAATTCACTTTAAAGATTCAACTATATGAGCAATTTTTAAAAATTTGTTCAGAATTCTTCCTTCCTAGTGGTTTTTATGGAACCATGACAATAGTTCAAACTCTGTGTGCAGAGCTGCCCCACTGGGAATCCAACTAGAACCAGGCATTTGGACAACACAACTCTTTCTTTGTTTTTTCTTTTCCTTCCTTCCTTTCCTTCCTTCCTTCCTCTCCTCAGTTCACTCTGGCTTTCATTGATTGGCCAACTAAACAGGAGTCTAATCAGGTCCTAATTGGTTATTGTTGGGCCCTGTTTGACTCAGAGTAGATGTAAATAGCAATTGTTTCTATTTTGGCCAGAATCCTCAATTCTTACCTAGTCTTAAATACTTAGTGGGTATTGCCTCAGTCAAACTGAGACCTGTTAAATTATCTTAGCTGAAAAATGTCAAGGTCTCCCACTGCTTCCAGTTGTCTTGATGGACATCTTGCCTCTGGACCCAGACTCTGGAGGACAAAGCACAGTGGTGACTTTGCATAACTGTCCCTCACTTAAATCCAACTCCCTTGCATGTCATGGCATCATCTCCCTGAGGTTATGATCCTTTTTAAGAATAGAAGACATTGGAACTTAAGTAGATACCCATCAGTTGGAGAATGGTTGAATAAGTTATGGAATATTATTGTTCTGTAAAAAATGACCAACAGGATGATTTCAGAGAGGCCTGGAGAGCCTTACATGAACTGGTGCTGAGTGAAATGAGCAGAACCAGGAGATCATTATATATGGCAACAAGACTATCTGATGATCAATTCTAAGGGACATAGCTCTCTTCAACAATGAGATGAGTCAAAGCAGTTCCGATGATCTTGTGATTGAGAGAGCCATATACATTATGAGAGAGACCAGAGAGAGGACTGTGGGAAATAAGTGTGGATCACAACATAGCATTTTCACTTTTTTTTTTTTTACTGTTTGCTTGAATTTTATTTTCTTTCTCATTTTTTTCCCTTTTTGATCTAATTTTTCTTGTGCAGCAAGATAATTGGATAAATATATATGCCTATATTGGATTTAACATATATTTCGACCATGATTTTTTTTATACCATATATTGAATTACTTGCTATCTAGGGGAGGGGGTGGAGGGAAGGGAGAAAAATTAAAATACAAGGTTTTTCAAGGGTCAATATTGAAAAATTATCCCTGTATATGTTTAAAAAAAAAACTTCAATAAAAAAAGAATAGAGGACAAATAGCAGAACAATCTTTTATATGTGGCTTATTAACAAATAGACTAATCATCTCCCATGAATTATAAAACCTTTTAAACTCATCAGATGAAGGTAGCAGCAAAGGAGGATGGGGAGAAAGTTATTGATATTGTTCTCTGTAGAAAGAGATATTACCAAATTTGTTGAAAATAGGACTTTTGGTATTATAACCACCAGACTCTCTGGACTTAAGGAGTGGTAATCCTAGAGATAATTCTCAAAGGTTACTTGCTTGATTGGGCTATTCTGCTTTTCATTCAAACAGCCTCTACTTGATTACTTTGCCCTCTAGACATATTTAGACTACACTGTGAAGTGTTTAAGGATATTCAGCAAATCAAATTGATTGGTTAAAACTGATTACTATTTTGGCATGTAATTCCTTGCTATTTATTGAGCTTTTCTACACAGATGTTAGAAGTAAAGAAAGGAAAAATATCAATTTTTAATTTAACTTTGCTGAAATATATATAGGATGCTTACAGATTCTGTCAGTTGAGAATTTTGATAACATGGAAGAAACTAAAGATTGTTAAATAAAAACATCAGGTTTGCCCAGAGATTGAATATTTTTATTAAGAATTCGAGGACCCCAGAGAGGTTTCTGAGTAATATGTGCTATCTAGAACTGAGGAGATGTAGTCAGATCATGACAGCATTCTGTGAAACTAAAATATCCTGTTATAGATATTGTACTTTATGTAACAACCAAAGATTTTTTGTTGTTCAATAGTTTGATTTATCCAATTCTTTGTGACCCCATTTGGGATTTTATTGGCAAAAATATCAGAGTGGTTTGTCATTTCCTTCTCCAGCTTATTTCACAAATAAAGAAACTGAGACAAATAAGATTAAGTGACTTGCTCAGGGTTATAAAGATAATTGTCTGAGGTCACATTTGAACTCAGGTCTTCCTGACTCCAGGCCTAGCCCAAAGAGTATCATAACATACTCTTGACTCATTAAGCTTGTAACAAAACTTGTGAATTTTTTTTCAAACTATTAATTAGTCATCACTTTTCCTTCCTGTCCTTATTGTTTGAACCCAAGTTTAAAAATTTACATTTATCTCCATTTTATTTCATCTTATTTTATTTGGCACAATACTCTAACCTTTCAAGATGTTTTTTGGATACTGACCTTACTGTTCAGTATGTGAACTATCCTTTATGGTTTTGTGTCATTTTCAATAAATTTTTGTTATCTACAGATCTTATAAATTGATTGTTGCTTCAGAACAATACAGAATCCACATTTGAGCTTCATTTAACTAACTAGAAGTCTTATTTGCACAATATGTAATTATTTAAATGAGAAGCTTATCTGAAACTGAGGACTTGGCTATTCAATATTTCTTCATTTGGTAAATATTCAATATATAATTCAGCATTCTAGGTTTGTGTGGAGATACAAAGAAAATAAGACCTAGTTTCTGTTCTCTAAAGGCTTATAAAAATGTTAAAAATTGTTTATATATATATATATATGTGTGAAAAAATTAATAATATTTTTTAAAAGATAAAAAGAACCCTTGATATAGAGAGTACCCATATTAAGGAAATCAAAGATCCCTGGAGAATTGGACTATGTAAAGATCATTATGTTAAAATTTTGTTCAGATAAAAACAATACTATATGCATTAACTACATTTGTAGGAAACTATGAGTATCAAGGCAGCTATGTCAAGGCAATATTTAAACTGTTTTGCAAACCTTATATGATTAGGCCCTTCTAATCTCACAAAACGTGACATTTTATTGGGTAGCTTTGGAGGGGGAAAAGGCTCAAAAATTAAAATGATTGCACTTAAGTTTTATTCCAATACTTCCTATGTGATCACAAGCAATTCACTTGAGATTCAACTTTCTCTCTGTTAAAATGGGCATAACAATTGCAATCCACACTTGCAATCCACATATAGTAAAGTACTATATAAATATCAATTATTTCTCTTCTCTTCCATCTTCTCTACTTACTTAATTTGTTTCTTCTCTTCTTTCTTCTCATCTTTTTTTTTGCTCTAATTGGATCATATTTTGACCTTGAAATATCCTTTAAAGCTTATGATAGTTAAACCTGAGGAAAAAAATGTTCACTAATATTGGAGGGAGATTTACTTGTGTGAACTTAAACAGATCATGTTTGCATATCTTTTTACTGTACTTCTCCAACAACAGAGGAATACAGTTTTGCACAAATATCCTCCAACATGTTGTTTCAGAATTCCTAAGTCCCTTCAGTGATTCAGCATGCTGGTCAGTGACCCAATTGTACTTTTCTTCACATAGGAACCCATTAGAAGGTAGGTCTTTAAGATAACTACATAATGAACAACCATTTCCTCATGCCAATTCTGTTGATACTGGGTAATGATCCCGAAAATTTATTTGGAATGAAACCAAACAGGGAGTCACAATATCAAGGGGCCAATCTGATGTTTAGTACCTGTCTGATGGAGTCCTGACACCAGAGCTGCTGAATGTACAGTAACACCTCATTTAGTTTGCTCTACTGGGAAATGAGCTATTTCACATGAGTGGATTATACATATAAGTGAAAAAAGAAAAAAAACTTTAACCAGGTGGAAATCTCTCTAAAATATCTGATATACTTTCCTTTTAAAAATATTTATTTTATTTTCACTTTGTGGAATAAAGCAAACATTTCCATGAAATAATTTATCAAAAAAGAGCTGAAAATCTGTTATATACAACTTGCTATTCCTTTTAAATATATAATAAAGTTGTCATGTAAACATTTTCTTTTTTTTTTCCCTTTGTTTTCCTTCTCTCCTCCCACCTAATCTAGAGATGGCTATTATTAGGGACCAATAGGGATATATTATATCTCTTTAGACACATATAAACATAAAACAGAGGCAAACTGGGTTAAGTGACTTATTCAGGGTCAAATATCTAGTAAATATCTGAAACCATATTTAAACTCACTAAGATTAGTTTTCCTAACTCCAGATCTAGCACTTGATCTAGTGTTCCACCTCATTGCCCTAGCTTTGGACTAGATGATCATCATAATCTCTTCTGGTTCAAAACCTGTGATTTATGTTTCTATATAGTCTGTAGAAATGGTATGGGGAGTTGCTAAGATTTCAGTTACAAAAATTTCCAAGTATTCCCTCTTCCAAGGAAATGTAAAACTTGGATCTCATCACTATAATCTACAAACTAAACAGCACTGAATGGCAGAGCAAGATGACCAGGGACAGGATCCTGAGCTTAAACTCGTTAGGTACTATCAAAGTATACCTTACAATAACTAAATAATTAAGTAACTACTTACAGTAACTAAGGTACAAGTTACTGGATCTCACAGAATTTTTTTTTAAATCAGAGAATTTTTTAAAGTCCAATTCTAAAGCACGCAGTCAACTATGTAATACCCGTACTCAGTAAACTATAGTGGCTCCCTATTACCTACAGTATCAAATACTGGGCAAAATCCTTTGGTTAGCATCAAAGCCCTTCATAACACATCTTCCTCTCTCCTCATACTTTTCTAGCCTTCTTTCACCTTACTCCATGTCACATATTCCTCATTCCTGTAACTCCGACCTTCTGATTGTTCCATGAACAAGACAATCCATGTCTTGATTTGGGACATTTTTTTCCTAGTTTTCCCCCTGTGAGAGATACTCCCTCTCCTTAGCTTCACCTATTTTCCCTGATTTCTTTCAAGATCCAACTAAAATTCTATCTTCTACAGGAATCCTTAACTATCAACTCTTAATTCTAGGGACTTTCCTCCCTTATTTCATGCTTATTTTGTATATAGCTTAGTTAACTTGTTATTTTCCCCAGTAGATTGTGAGACCTTTGAGGACAAATTAATAATATTCTATAACATTCATATACCAAAACTTTCTCAGCCATTCTCCAACTGATGGGCATTTGTATTTTGTCTCTTATTTGTGTCTCCAATCCTTACCATGATACCTGGAACCTGCTTCTGCTGCCTTTAGGGGACAAATTATTCATACCCATTCTACTAGGGTAAACATCTCCTAACTGACCAATGAGTTTGTGGCTCATCAGTTATCCAATCTTTATAGTTATAGTTATTCTCTTTCCAGTTTACAATTTTTATTTTGTGCTACCAATAGACTGTTTCTCAAATCCAGCTATTTATATACTGCTTGTCCATAAGTTTTCATAAGATTTAACATGAGGGCATATGGTCCCTGTCAAATATTTCCTTGGACTTGGGCAAAAATAGGAATATCTGGAAGGTTGAAAGGAGCTAAGAAATTAATAAATTTTGAGGAAGTGAAGGTAGCATATAGCATACTCTTTCTATAGGAGTTTGGCAGTAAAGGAAAATGATATGGTTATAATTTGGGGGAATGGCAGGTTGAAGAGCAAGATTATGATTTTAATTTTAGTGTTGGTTTTATTTATTTTAAAGTTGAAAATACCTTGGCACATTTATAGGATGGAAGAAAGGACCCAGTAGAGAGGGAAAGCATAAAGGTAAATCATGAAGGAAACTTTAAGAGATAGGTTTGAGGATAAACAGATTCTAATTTTTAATTTGATCTTTTTCTAGTTTGTTGGTTGTTGCTGTTGCATATTCAATTCATTGCCATTCTCTTTCTCCATTTTATTCAAGTGAGCATCTAGCCATATAAAATTTCCCTTAAGAATTGTTTTGGCTGCATTCCATAAATTTTGGTGTATTGTCTAATTATTTTCATTCTCTCAGATGAAATTATTGATTTTGTCTATAATTTGTTATTTCACCCACTCATTCTTTAGGATTAGATTATTTACTTTCCAACTAATTTTTGGTCTATTTTCCCTGGCCCTTTATTACATATAATTTTTATTGCATCATAGTCTGGAAAAGATGCATTTACTATTTTTGCCTTTCTCCATTTGATTTTAAGGTTTCTATGTCCTAATACATCATCAATTTTTGTGTAAGTTCTGTGTACCACCATGAAAAAAGTGTATTTTTTTCTGTACCCATTCAATTTTCTCCAAACGTTTATAATACCTAACTTTTCTAAAATTCTATTTACTTCTTTCTTATTTATGTTGAAGTTCAATTTATCTATTTCTGATAGAGCAAGGTTGAAATATCCAACTAGTATAATTTTGTTGTCTATTTCTTCTTGTAGGTCTCTTAACTTCTCTAGGAACTTGGATGTTCTACAACTTGGTGCATATGTGTTTAGTATTGCAATTACTTCAACATCTATGGTACCTTTAGTAAAAATGTAGTTTCCTTCCTTTTCTCTTTTAATTAGATATATTTTTGCTTTTGTTTAATCTGAAATCAAGATCATGACCCTTGCTTTTTTTTACTTTAGCTGAAGCATAATGGATTTTGCTCCAGTCTTTTGCCTTTACTCTGTATGTATCACTCTACTTTAAATGTGTAAAGAATATATTATAGGATTCTGGCTTTTAATCCAGTGTGCAATCCATGTCTGTTTTATGGAAGAGTTCATCGCATTCACATTCACAGTTAAAATTACTAAATCTGTATTTCTTGCTATCTTATTTTCCCCAAGTTATCCTTTTCTGTTTCCCTTGTCCCTTTCCCTCATCTTCAGTGTTTTCCTTCTGAGCACCACTTCCCTCAATCTGCCTTCCCTTTTACAGGCCCTCCCACTTTCTTTTCTCTTTCTTCTTCTACTTCTGTTTTCCCTACAATTAGCCTCTCCTTTTCCTTTCCCCTTTCCTCTCCTACTAGGGTGAGACAAGTTGATCTATCAAACTACATATGTCTGATATTCTCCAGAGATTCATTAATCATCACAAGTTCAGCCAGGGATTAAACTTCAAATCCTTTATTGTCTCTTTCAAAGTCTTATCTCCTTTCCTGAGGCCCATTAGCTTTCTTATAGTCCAGACCCTTTATTATCTCCTTCCTGGGGCTGGGCAGCTTTCTGGAGAGCCTTTCAGTCTGGCCTTGGTTCCGAGAGCTTGAGCTCCCACCTGCCTTCTCTGACTTCTGAATCTCCCCGACTTCCAAGGGTTTGTGTTTCAGCCTCCAACCACAACAAAGGTGGACAATGGATTGAATCTGTCTCAACCTCTGAGAGCTTCTAGTATGCTTGTCCCCCTGGCCCTGAGAACTTGCTTATATGCTGTACACTGAGTACAAACCAATCATTATATCACTAGGAAACCATTATTTGTTGTAGGATTAAATCAATGCTAAACTAGATTTAACCATTGTGTCCTCAAATCCACTCAGTACCTTGTTTCAAGTTCTGCCCCATAACATCTTCTTGTAGGATTAAATTAATCATACTGAACCATGCTAAATTAGATAACTATTGTCTCTATCAATTCCACTGACTTAGTACCTTGTAAGAATCCTTTGTTTCAAGTTCAGAGTTCTGGCCCATAACAAATATTTACTATTATTATTTATTGCTTTTAACTATTTATATTATTTAAATATTATATTAATATAAATTTTATTAATAAAATGTATAATATAAACAATATATTATACATATTATTTATAAATTGCTTATTACTATTACTATTAATTAACTACTACTATTACTATAACTATTATTTTAAATGCGAAGAGGATAATACATTTTTACCCTAGAGATTAAATAGGGAGCCACTGGAATTTACTGAACAGGGAGTAACAAGATCAGACCTGTGCTGTGGAAAATCACTTTGGAAGTTGGATTAGTTGGGAGAAACTTGAGGCAAGTAGGCCAGTTAGAAGGCTAGTTTTGATAATTCAGGCAAGAGTGGTGGCCATGTGAGTGGTGAAAAGGGGAAAGATACAAGAGATGTCCTAGAAATAGAAGTGATGATATTAACAATTGATTGGTTGTTGGGATAAGGGAAAATAAGGTATCAAGATTGATGCCTCAATCTTTACAGTAAAGTAGAGAATGAAAGTTATTTGCTGAAAATAAGGAGAGAGTGAAGTTGAAGGTTTGAGACAAGGAATGATAAGAGAATCAGAATTTATGCATAAATAGGAAATATCACTTGTTAAGAGAATAATCAGTAGACATTTAAAAATAAAATATATATGGCTACATATGCATTGTGCATAAATACACTTATTTCATATCAAACCTTTGCCACACAATCATTAGGAAGTTTTCTTTAACTTCTTTTGCCTTCTTATTTTCCATCTCCTGTTTGTCTTTCATTTCCAAATTAAAGAGATATTTATCAGATATCAGGGACTGTCCAGGGAAGAAGGGTCAGCACCTTTTCAGCAATTTAGACTTAAAAAGTTGCTTAGAGCACTGAGAAATCAAGGATTTATCTATTGTCATAAAAT
Organism: Sarcophilus harrisii; assembly: GCF_902635505.1. Taxonomy (NCBI): domain Eukaryota; kingdom Metazoa; phylum Chordata; class Mammalia; order Dasyuromorphia; family Dasyuridae; genus Sarcophilus; species Sarcophilus harrisii. The sequence goes on from NC_045428.1 coordinate 526,719,603, forward strand.
CATCATGTATCAATGCCAGAACTTGAACTCAAGTCTTTAAGATCTGTCTCTATAGCCTCTTTTTATATTAAAAAAGATCATAAAAAATGAGGATATGATATGCATAATTTCAGTAATTTTAACTAAGCTTGTTTAAATGAACTGTCAATTCTGGAAAATTGGAAACCAACACAAGTAAATACATTGCTTTTCTGACTGTTCCTTAAGAAGTTTTAACCATGAATAAGTTGCCACAATGAGGAGGCTGAAAGAGCCCATAAACTGCCACAGTTATCAATAGCTTAATTATCCTGCCAAGCAAAAGGATGTGACAGCTCAAGCCAATGCCAGTTTGAAGTACAAGCTCATTTGCAAAACATTTACAGAGGAGAATAACAGTTACAAGCACCCAACAGTGAATAGCTGTTAAGAAGAAAACAAACCCGCAGACAGTTTGGCATGAGAGCTAACTAAATCAGTGTTTTCTTTCCCTTTGTTTTACTTTTTCTTTTTTCCCCCTTTACTATCCCATGAGACCAATTCCTTGACTTCTTCTAAGCAGAGAATTGAATGGAAACTTACATTTGTTAAATTGAAGATTTCATCCCTGTTTCTTTTCTGTTAGTGGCTTTTCTGTCTCTGCCTGGTAGCTTTACATAAGAACAAAGGTGATTGGTGTTATTGACAGAATCTTTTTGTTTCTTTTATTAATGTATATGCTAATCAGATATCTAGATGTAAATAGTGATATAAAGATTTATTCAAGAAGAAAATCTACCAATTATTTTTCTAAGTTTTTCTTTTTTTCTGAATCAGAAGTTTTTCTTTTCCTTCTGGGTCTACTTAATCTACCTCTAACCATCATTATTTGTAAATTGGTGTGTCCAGTTTTTGTGAGAAACCAATTTATATGTGAATAACAGGTTATGCTTTAATTTCACATCTAAATGAAACCTATCCATATCAAGGCAAGGAGCCTCTTGTAAATGACTGACAAAATCAAAAGACAGAGCCAGAAAAAGAATTTAACATTTTCTTTCTGGCAATTCAAATTCTGATTCCATTTCTTTCATTTTGTGAGCATATCTAAAAGTAATATGTCCTAGAAAGAGGAAAGGATGCAATAAAATTTCACTGATGCTATTTGCATAAAGATCTGTTTTTTTGACATGACTACAGGCTAACTCCAAAAGCACTTTTCCTATCTACTCATCCCTTTGATAACATCCCACAATCTCCACTCCATTTCAGTCTCTTGATGCAAAAGGACGTGGTTTGGAGCAATTCTGGAATGCAGCCATGCGATGTCTTTTTTCCATGGACTTGGCAGGCCGGCACTGTTTGCTCCACCATCTAATGTCTTTCAGTGCCAGTAACCTTTATTTTATCTGTCAAATGTAGTTTTCCCCAATGTTGAAAGCAGCAATTTGCCAACCTGTTTCATGGAACATTACAAAGAGCAAAAGGGAAGGGTTTAAAGAGATTTACTACTCTAATTTTCTAAAAAGATGGCAGACAAAACTATCTTTCTGATCAAAAGAAAGCTCTTTGCATTGATATAATATGTAAAGGCTGGCACATATTATCCAAAGAAGAAAGAATGATATGACCAAAAAAATGACCTGTATTTCCTAGTTTAATTGCTGCTCAAAACTCGCTTGTCTTATTTTATAAGAATATATTCAGCCAAAACTACTGTTTCCCACCAGCCCAAGTATTCAGAAAAAGTTTTCTTCCTATTCTGTGAAAAGATAGTGAGGAACTCTTATTTTCCATTTCACCAGTTACTAACCTTCTATAAATCAATTCTTGGTGTACAAAAAACACTTAAAAACTCTTATTTCCATTTTGGTCAAGTTAGTAATACAGTACTGACTTGCATACTTTAAAAAATTACCCCAGGCTTTTTCAAATTAGTTAGTTTGATTTATCATATGTTTTTGTTATGTAAACCTTCCTTCCCAAAATAAAAAGAAATCAGAAACAAACTAAGTTACATGAAATGAATTTCTTTCCTGCTTAACTTCATTGTGCCTTCTTGAATATGTGACTTCTTTGAAAAGAGTCATGTACTGATTTTAAGATAATGAAACTAATTCTATAAGTGAACATCCATCTTATTATGACATACCTTTCCCAGATATGGGAGGCAGCGAGGTGGTGTAGGGGATAGAGCACTAGCCCTAAAGTCTGGAAGACTGAGTTCAAATCTTATCTCAGACACTTAATATTTCCCAGCTATGTGATCCTGGGCAAGTCACTTACCTCCAATTACCTCAGGAAAAAAAAAATATATATGTATCTATGTTAAGAGTCAGTGACACTGTCTTATAGAACAATAATTACCTTTTCTTCTATACCATTGGTGTTAAAACAAAACAAAACAAAAACATTGTCCACTTTATATCTTTGGATTGACAAACAATTGGTTCCATAAGTTAAGTGTAGATTTCATAAATCATAAACAAGGTACATAAAATATTATAACTGTCATGATAATTTTCAAGAAATAGCAATTTTAGAAAATTTCCAGCAGAAATAGTGAGTGAAGTATATTTCTCCACTGGCCAATTTGAGTGCTTTGTTTTAGCTTCAGGATTTTTTCCTTGAGTGTTGTGTGTTTTTAAATTCCTGGGGTTAAATATCTGATCTGGGAACTGTTCCTAAACTTTGTGAATTTGACTCTGGAAAGGTCTCTAGTCCAACTACTCTCTGCTGGCTAAGGGGACAGAAAACGGAGCCTTTTTTCAGATTTCCTTTCCTGTGCTGAACAAAGCACTCTGGTTCACAAGTCTCTTCAATAGGATTATATATTCATCCTCCTTTTTAATTCACATGTCACTTTGACTGACAAATACTAACCCAAAGTGATATTCTAATTCAGATACTATTTCATGTTAAAATATATAATACTTACTAAGGAATATTAGAAATTATGCTTTTCTAATTTAGTTCATAAAACTATGAATTAGTCTACATATTGTTATTAATAAACTCTAATTTTTGTTTCCTTATTATGGACCTCAAGCTAAATACATCTTCTATATATTTTGCTGACTTTTTGAAAGATGCTAAACCAATCACAATCTATTCATTGTCCATTTATCCTCCCCTCCTGAATTTATTTAAAGCATTGAAACAACTGAGAGAGATTCAATGGAGAATAATTCAAAATGGAGGTCATTCCCATGACATAAAGCAGCAGTATCCCAGGGTTGTCAGCAAATTCTATACTATGAACTTTAGTGCCCTTGAGAAATGTGTATGATGTCCATTAGCAATAATAGGAGGCCCTGCACCTGGGAAACTTACACTAAAGAGCTGAGATCCTTCATGATCTATTATTATTTTAATGTTAAACACAATGTATAGGGGCTACAGAGGCTTTAAGAATGTACTTGGGACTAAAAATTGCCCCCCCCCGAGCTTAATGAAGAAATAGAGATATTTACCTACAAAAATACTGAGTTTTTTGAAAGATGATTCTCTAATTATAAATACATATGAACATCCATTTATCCATGCATATGCATAGACATATATACATACACACACACACATATATTTATCATGTCTACGTGACACAAGGGATTATTGATTATAAATTCTAGTCCTTCTGCTTTGGACCTAAAGTGACTATGCAACACACTGATCTGTTTTCTTTTGTTTGTGAAATCGGGCATCTTAATATTTGAACCAAATTACCTCCCATTCATGACATGGTATTTACAGGTTTCTGAATTCCACAGTGGAAAGGTATTTATTAAAAAAAAAAAAAAAAAAAAAAACCAGGGAAAGTACTCTTATAGAATAAAAAGACAAGGTATCTAATCCTACTCCTGTTGCTTACTACCTCTCTGAACTGTAGTCAATTATTTTTCCTTCCTAAAACTCAATGCCCTCATCTATAAAATGAAAATATTCAACTAGGTAGCTTTATATGGCCCCTTAGATTCCTTCTGATTATAAAGTTGCCCTATGAAAATGACTATGCTTTGAGAAAAAATGGAAAAAGGAAAGGGAAGAAGCATTTATCAAATACTACACTGTACTAAAGGCTTTATAAATATTACTTAATTTGAGGAAGGAAGAAAGACTTTTGAGCGTAGAATTTACTTTTCATTTTTGATGCTCAAGGGGTGATTAAATTATAGTGTGCATGGATCAGAAGTTTATATGGGTAGACCAAAAAAAACCAAAAAACAAATAAGGAGAAATTATTGCAATTGGGTGTTTTGCCCAAATTTTGTTAACAAAAGCCAACATACAATGACTAGTTATAGTGTTTACCGGGAGGAAGACTAGAACAGAGGAGGAATAGTTAGGAGGAGGATGACAAGAAACAGACTGGCAAGAAAGAGGGAAAAAGCAAGTAAGCTCATTGTTTCTTCCGAATTTCTTCTCTTTCCCTTCTTTTTGGTACCTTTTTCCAAGTACTCAACTATATTTTCTTTATCTTACAGAAAAAAAGTCCTTGAATTCAGAAAATCCATCCCTTTGACCCAAATGGGTCACTCTGATCCAAAGGCTGCTTTCCTATAAGAATCATGATTCTGAGTGAAGAGATACAATTACAGGTTTTTGAGAGAGGATACTTGTCATTACACTATATATATATATATATATATATATATATATATATACACACACACATATATATGTTACATACATATAGAGAGATAAGATATATCTAAATAGAATATTTAACATATATGACATTTTGACTTGTGAAGAGATTGTCTTTTGATAAACAAAGAAAAGGTGTTTGCCCAAGGGAAATTTTTCTCACACTGGGAAACATGCAATTCTGTTTTTTTTGTTTGTTTGTTTGTTTGTTTGTTTGTTTTTAGGAAGTCAGTGTTCTCTTCAACATTCTAATGGATTTCCCTTCTTAGATTCTGCAGTTTTAAAAGAAAAAAAGTTTTTTTTCTTTCCCCTCTTTCTTATTCTTCTCCCTACCCACTCAATATCATAAGTCAATCCCTACCAACTCAATATCAAATATATTATATTTGAACCAGCATTGGATTTAATATCCAGATCCCTTTTTCCTCAAAGTATCAGAGTATCAGAACTGACACTCTGTTGCTGTTCTATATTTTCTTCAGGGGTTAGAATAGATGATTATTGATGAAAGAAGATTATGTTTCGTGTCCCTTTATATAAAAGGTACTGATGCTTTTAGTCTAGAGAACCTCCCAGTACAAATGTATAAAGCCACTCTTCTGTATGATCCCAGAAAGTCTTAGATGACCATCATTTTCACTTCCTGACCCTGACATCCTTAGCAAAATCCAGATGTCAGAACAAAGGCCTCAAAATGAGTTGTTTGGTGATCCTTTTCTCACCAGACCTTTTCCTGGAAGTTGGCCCATGCATTGTTTCTGGTTAATTGGTTATTGTAGCAGATGAGTAGTTGCCCAGAAACTTAACAGGTGTTAACAGGTATCAGAAGAGTAAAACTAGAAAGCAGGGTTCTATTATGTGTGCTCCTTTTTCTTTTTTCCTTAAAGCTTCAGGGTCATTATATTCAAGTCTCCTATTTCCATTTTCTATCTCTAAGAAAATCCCCATACCATCCATCCCACTAGAGGACAGATGCCCTCCAAAAGTTAAAGAAGAATGCTAAATATTAATAGCAGCATTCTTTGTGGTGGCAAAGAACTGGAAGCAAAGTGGTTGCCCACTGATTAGAGTTATGGTTGAATATGGCCATGACATATGAATACAATATAATGGGCAGCAAGAAATAATGGATATAAGGAATTCAGAGAAATACAGAGAAGATTTGAATGAACTAATATAGAGTAAAATAAAAAGATTAAAAATAATACCTATAATGACATAGATGAACATAACGTTGAAAGAAGTCTAAGTCCTGGTTATTAAAAAATGGGTTGTCCTAGAGAACACATAACAAAACATCCCTTTCTCTTATGATACAGTCTGTGGACTACTAAGGTGGATTGTCATATATATTATTTAAAGTGTTCAATGTGTAAAGTGTTTTTGTTATGAGATAACTTAGTTTTGAGGAAGACCAAGACTATTTCTAGAAATAACTCTGATCTAAAAATGAAAGGCATCAATAAAAAAAAAAAAGAACCTCTGGGGAATTTGAGTTCGGGGTAAAAGGACTGATGTGCGTATTTTTATTCTTTGTTTATTCCTAGGTAAGTGTGAAATTGGCTGGGCTTACTACTGCACTGGTGGGGGAGCAGCCACAGCCATGCTGCTCTGTACTTGGCTCGCCTGCTTTTCTGGAAAAAAACAAAAACAGTACCCATACTGATGGTTCCAAGGATGGTACAAGGAGATACAGGTGAAAAGGAATGAGGGCCGAGAGACTGAAGAATTAAGCACCATGCAAGCTTGGAAAGAGGGATCTGTACTCTTATCTAACACAATGCTTATAACTTGAGATTGAATGTTCTTGAGGCCATAATCTAACACAGGGTGGGATGGAAGATAGGAGGGAGGAGGGAGATTTTAAAAAGCAATGGGTATATAAAGAAGGGGAACACAAATGGACCAAAGTCTAAAGACATTGTAGAAAATAAGATGCTTCCCCCACCCCTAAGTATTACTGGCCTGCTCTATAAGGATGCAGGAAGTTGTCTTTGGTTGTAATGTTTAAACTAAGCAAGACTGTATAGTAAATGACCAGGGGAAACAGTATTGTGTTGGAAGACAGGGTAATCTCCCAAAATTTCCTTTAGGCTTGGTACTCCTGAAAGCACACATACACACATTCACTCTCACATACATGCACACAGAGATAAACATATATGCATACACACACACACATGCACACACATGGAAAACATGGCACAGATTAAAATAGAAATTTAGACAGTACATTACTTTTTGTCTTTCTTTTTTATCATTTAAAGTTGAGTCTTATCCCATTATAAATCATACATTAATCCTAATAAATGGACCAATAAGCCACTTTATCAGTATTTTGTATATCCTGCATAAACTCCCTCAACATATAATCACTGTTTATTCAGACTTTTAAAATTAAGCTTCTGTAATTTCAGCATTCTACTAAGAATGCCTTATTTTACACTATATGCAGCTCCTGCTGCTGAAGCTATTGACTTAAAGGGACAGCTTTTTGTCCAAGGGAAGGATGAATTTACTTTGTGATAGATGATAAGTATAAGGAGAAAACATTTGCTTTTGTTTCATGATTGTCATACTGTGTTGTATCCTCATTTGTTTCAATATTCATTTTTGTAAAAAAAAAAAAAGTGCTATTTTATGTTTGTATTTTAAAAGCTCTGTGAATAAATTTCTCTTTGATCAATATTTAAATGGATTTTTGAGTGGTAATTGGATGAGCTGATTTGCTTCTTTTATCCCCTAAATATGGCCTTTCAAATGAATAATCCCTATGAAATCTGCCTTCCTTTGAATGGCCTCTGGGTCTCACACTAACATTTACACCTTTTTATACTAACAATCCAGAGTTCTAGCTGCCTACCCAGTACAATTATCTGCTACCCAGGTCTTAGCAAAAAAATTTTAAATCAAGATGAGAGAACAATTCTTCGTTTGTGTTGAATTCCTGGGGCCCAAAATACACCTTTAAGATGCAAAGAGGGACATGAGCTAAATACTGTAGTTCTGCATCAAAGGGAAGCTGTGCAGAGAAGGAATACATTGTCCTTGGGCAACATGTGTGTGGTATGGGGGAGTGTGCATGACCACCCAAGCCTTAAGCACTCCTATGATTTCCTGACTGTTCTTTTCAGATTTCTTGTTTCTTCTTTCATTTCAGATGTTCTATCATTTCAACCTGGCTCTTATTTTCATTTCCATTCCTGTTTGCTCCCTTAGCTTAGAATTTCCCATTTTACCCAGGCTTACACCTTACCATTTACCAAAGACCAGGACTTGTCTGACTTGATTTTCCTTGCTATATTGATTCATTTCTAGACTGACAGAATTATTATTTGTCTTTCTGAATAGGTCTTTGAACACTTGAAAACATTATTTGGGGGTAAATAATAAATTTATTAATTCAATAAATATTCATTGAATGCTTACTATGAACTAGGTGATTGGTAGAACACAAATATGAATGTATTTTACCCTATAAGTCTCATGAAGGTTCACAAAGGCATTGGTAGTGTATTGGTAGTTGGCAGTGTCAAAAGACATAAAAAAATGTAGTGGATGATGAAGAAGAACTGATCACTGAGAGTAAGGTTGATACTCTGTCAATACCAAGGCAGTGAAAGAATAAAGGCAGCAACTATGAGAGTTTCTATATCTAATGGAGGTTTGGGGCAAGTGGACCAATTGCCTTATGACTGGGTTTAAAATGCACAACCTTCCAAAGAAATCTTTGAATGCAATAAACTGAACCCACATCTTATATTAGTAAGCTTGACTTTGTCATCTGTCTCCTGATTATGAACTTCTAATAGCCAAGAATCCATACTTGTGAAATGTTGTGAATGAATTTGACCTCCCTCTTCTTTTTTGCTCTTTCTTTGTTTTTGATGTTTCCACTTGGTTTGACTAATGTAAAATATCTATTTTAATCAAATTGTACACTACACATTTGAGAGTAGAGAGAAAGAGATCTGGATAAATAGGTTAGACCCAAATCATGGAGAGCTCTAAAGGCTAGTAAACGACTTTGGGCTTTATGATATAGGCAATAGAAAGTTACTGAAGTCTTTCGAGTCCCTACTCAATCTGGAGGGAGTGATAAGGTCAGAGCTATGCTTAAGGAAGATTCATCATTGTGCAAAATGGATTAAAAGTGGGAAAGCCAGTGAGACAGGAGGGACTAATCATACGACTATTGCAAAGTTAAAATATTGAGGACTTGAACAGACTGGTATCAGTGGGAATGAAAAGGAGAAGAAAGATAATAGAGATGTTGTGGAGATGGAATTGACAGGACTTGGTGACTGAGTGATTGGTTATGGTGACCTTCAAGAGATATGTATAGGACCCCTGGGCTCAAATTAAGCTTTCTGGGAGAGTGTTAGCCCTAGCTAACCTGAGGCATCCCCTAGCTCCCTGAGGCATCAGTTGCAGACTCAGGTTGACAGCTATATAATCACATTTTGGCCAGGTGACAAGCCTCTCTCAGTGCTCTGCATCTCTACTTTTGAGAAGACACCAAGCTGAGAGGGGTGACTAATATGCTGAACTGACAGAGGACAGATTGAGAAGGATTGTGATAAGGTTAGGTTATTGGAATGAACCAAAGAAGATGAAATTGTACTAATAACCCATCTCATTTAGTATTCTTCCTCTATGCATCTGTGCCTTTTTCAAATAAGAAATATTTTTTATGTTGTAAATCTATGATTCATAGCCTAAATGATAAACAGGACATTCAAAATTTAATTGCAGTTTACATTGTAAATAAAGTCCTTAAACTTGGCTTCAGAAAATCAACTTTGCTAATATAACACGAGGGTGGTACAACTAGACAATAGTTTCTTTAAAAAATCTGAGGGTTTGAGTAGCTTACAAGTTTAAGATGAGCTTCTGAACCTTTGGATAAAGAGGCAATGAAACCTTTCACTGCAATTTTCATCCCCTGCTCTTTTTGTTACCAATCATATATAGTTTCATGAAGAAACTGTCTTCATCATCTTCCTCTGACAAGGATAGCCAGAACTTATCAAGAGTATGAATAAAGATAAATATTTTTGATATTGGCTAATAATGGAGCTTAATTCTTTTAACTGCCATTATTGTGTAATGAAAGCAAAGTATTTTTTAAACATGGATACTCTGTTTATCCTACTATCAAATTTGAAGTCCACTAATTGGGAAAATGGAAACACCAAAAGTTTAATTCCAAAGGAATTTTTTAAAAAATTTATCTTTCTCATGTGGGCACTTCTAATTTTGTCCATACCTGTGCAAAAGTGTTTTCTATATGTCACATATATAACTCTAAATGGAGATTGAAAAGATCTGAGTGATTCACTCTTGTTTTAAACACTTTTAATAATCCCAGACTAAGGACCCATGCTGACCTCTGAAAACAATACAAGAATCTGGCCAAAAACATTCTGGACTTTCTAAGGCTCTGTTGCTATGGAAAGAGTCAGGCAACTTCTTAATGCTTAATTCATATCATGCTGAATTACCTTTGATTGCACCTCATTGTCTGCTGAGCAGAGCTTCTTCACTCTGCCATACCCTGTGGTGAAGAGAAGATTGTACTTTGCTATCCAGATTAGTTATCATCTTCCTATCTCATAGGTTTTTTTTTCTCCTTCTTCTTTCTTATTTTTTTACGTGAACCCTTCTCTTAGCAAGGTAGTATGAATACTTACACCCTATTAAAATAGATGGCTCTTTTCACAGAATTCACAAAGATCTAATTCCTTGGGCTGTTTGAAGATAAATATGTGGTGATGGATATGTTATCCTTGTGGTTTCAGAGAAGTAGTAGATCTTCCAGGGATAAAAGAAAAGCTGTGTAATGACTGATACATTGCTATCAATGAAGTTGTTTACAATTCATTGGTCCCTGCAAATTCTGATCATGTACATTAAATAATCCTACCTTAGAGGAGTGGTGTCAAACTCAAGTAGAAACAGGGGCCACTATACCATAATTATCCCTGTCATTCCATATTGACTTAGAAAAAATCACATATTTACATCTTTTTTTTTCTATTAAATTCTATTAAATTTTCATCTGGCTCAATAGGCTTGTAAATAGTGCTGCCAACTGCATTTGGTCATTAACCCCATATTTGATGCATATATTTTCATCCAAGCTCTCTCAGTAATTTGGAAGGATATCTAAGTTGTAGCTGTGTAAAATCCACACAACAACATGATAAAATTTGAGAAAGGGTGAAACAAAACCATGTCTTAATGTATATCTCTAGACAGGTCCAGAAGTATACTCCGTAGGAAAAAAAAAAACAAAAAAACAAGCTGATTTCCCAGAAAGGCATTATTTCTTCAAGATAGCACTAAGATGAGTGGAAGCATTTATGTGCAATAACAGAAAATGAAACATGAAAGATTCAAGTGGCATAATTATATGATACAAGACTCAGTTTCTCAGACAGAGAAAGAATTTCTTTTAAAAGACAGGAATTTCAGTTTATACTCAGATACTCAATTTTTAGAGATGCCAAGGTCTGACACTTGTCATGGGGACCAATGATCACTTACCAAATGATAAGATTTTTTTTTTATTAATACAAACCTTTACCTCTTCCTCCACTGCCCCTCAATTGAAGAACAAAATAAAATGTAGAAAAAGGAAACTCTCATAACACAAACACACAGTACAGAAAAGAAATTCCTTTAGCCAATTCCAAATAGGTGAATATTCCTTAGTTTCTTGTTTAGAGTTCCTATGAAAAAAGCTGCTATAAATAATTTTGTACATATATGACCAGATTCTTTGTGACAAGTGGTAAGCATTATAAAAATTCTCTCTCTCTCTCTCTCTCTCTCTCTCTCTCTTTCTCTCTCTCTGCCTCTGTCTGTCTTTGTCTCTCTCTCTGTTTCTGTCTCTCTCTCTGTTTCTGTCTCTCTCTCTCTGTTTCTGTCTCTCTGTCTCTGTCTCTCTCTCTCTCTCTCTCTCTCTCTCACACACACACACACACACACACACACACACACACACACACAGAGGTCCTAGTTGTCTTATCTCCTGTTGCCTGGAGTAGAAAGACTTTGTGTCATTTTCATCAGCACATTCCAAGATGTGGTATGTTGCATTCTGGAGTATTAGATGGCAAGAGCAGAAAGTTCAGAACAACTGGTGAGGGAACATGGGAGCTTAGATGCCTCTCTCCTGTCATATGGTGACTTGGACAATGTCAAAAAGCAAAAGAATTGCCTTTGGAATTTCTGTCATTTGAAGCAGGTAGCTGTCTACTCAGACTTTGATACTCTATAATACTGATTCAATTATATATATATAATGTATACATGTGCATGTATACATGTAAATATTTATACACACATGTAAAGACATAGGTATATATAATATTACATGCATACATATCTAACCCTAGAATCCAAGATTCTTTGAAAAGGAAGAAAGACCATCTAATTCATTAAGGAATCATAAGAACAAGAATCTTTTCTATTAAAAAAATGTCTAACAAAATACCATTCAGCCTCACATGGAAGATCTCAAGTGAGGGAGGAGCCATTATCACCCAGGAAAGTCTAAATCACTTAGGGATAAGTGTAGTGGTTTGGAAGCTTCTCCTGACATCAAGCCTAAATTTTTTTCTTGCAGCATCTACCCACTGTTTCTAGTTCTAACCCTGAGAGTCAATCAAAACAAGTTTATTGCCTCTTTCACAACAGAATCCTTTAATCATTTGAAGATAACTACAATGATGTTGTTTTATTTGCATTTCATAAAATGAACAAATGATTCTTGTTCACCCTCTCTGGATTCTGATCAACTTATTTCTAAAATATAGTGCCTTGAAATAAAGACAATAATACATATGTGGTTTTATTAAGTCACAGTATAGTTTAGAATTTGCCTCCCTTATCTTGAACACCATTGCTTTCTTAATGAAACTTGAAAGCTATTGCATACTATTGAATAATCTCTTGTAACTGACAAAACACCTAAATCTTTCTTAGACAAACTATTATCTAGCTATTCCCTCATCATCTTGTTTTTAGAGAGCTGAAACAACAAAAAAAAAGATTATTCAAAATAAAGTTCATTTTAATAGATTCAACCCAATATTTTAGTTTGTCAAAATCTTTTTTGATTTTTATTCTTTTGAATACTGTCTTCAAAGGTATTATCTATCCATTTTAACATTGTGGCACATTCAAATTCTATCTAGATAAATGTTTTCCAAGTCATTGACAGAAATGTTCTACAATACTTAGTCAAACACACACCCCAGGGACATTTATTGAAGTGCTCTCCAGAGTTAATATTAAACTGTTAACAACTGCTCTTTGCATCCAGCCATTCAAACAATTCTGAATATACTTAATTGTATTTACCCCACATCTCTCCATATTTTCCACACAAAATCATAGATACCTTTTAAAAAATGATATGCTGACATTCAAATAAACTCTCTATATAATTCCCTTAGGACAGCTAGGTGATACAGTAGATAAACTGCTACACCTGGAGGCAGGAAGACCTGAATTTGGATTTGACCTCAGACATTTACTAACTGTGTGACCCTTTGCAAATCACTTGACCATATTTGCCTCAGTTTCCACATCTGCAAAATGAGCTGGAGAAGGAAACAGCATTCCAGTATTTTTGCCAAGAAAACCTGATGGGGAGGAGGTGGAGCCAAGATGGCAGAATTAAGGAAGGGACTAGCCTTGTCTCCCACTAATCCCTCCAAATCCTTTAAAATAATAATTCTACAGGATACAAAATAAACCCATATAAGTCATCAGCATTCTTATATATCACTAACAAAATCCAACAATTAAAATTACAAAGAGAAATTCCATTTAAAGTAACTACTGACAGTCTAAACTATTTAGGAATTTATCTGCCAAGGGAAAATCAGAAATTTTATGAGCAAAATTACAAAACTCTTTCCAGATAAATAAATAAAGTCAGATCCAACCAATTGGAAAAATATTAAATGCTCTTGGATTGGGTGAGCAAATACAATAAAGATTACAGTACTACCTAAACTAATCTATTTATTTAGCGCTATACCAATCAGATTCCCAAAAAACTATTTTAATGATCTAGAAAAAAATAACAACAAAGTTCATATGGAAAAACAAAAGGTCAAGAATTTCAAGGGAATTAATGAAAAAAAAAATCAAATGAAGGTGGCCTAGCTGTACCAGATCTAAAATTATATTATAAAGCAGTGGTTACCAAAACCATTTGGTATTGGCTAAGAAATAGACTAGTTGATCAGTGGAATAGGTTCGGTTCAAAGGACAAAACAGCCAATAACTTTAATAATCTAGTGTTTGACAAACCCAAGACCCCAGCTTTTGGGATAAGAACTCACTGTTTGACAAAAATTGCTAGGAAAATTGGAAATTAGTATGGCAGAAACTAGGCATTGACCCACACTTAACACCGTACACCAAAATAAGGTCAAAATGGGTTCATGACCTAGGCATAAAGAATGAGATTATAAATAACTTGGAAGAGCATAGGATAGTTTACCGCTCAACCCTGTGGAAGAAGAAGGAATTTATGACCATAGAAGAACTAGAGATCATTATTGATCACAAAATAGAAAAATTTGATTATATTAAATGGAAAAGTTTTTGTACAAATAAAACTAATGCAAACAAGATTAGAAGGGAAGCAATAAACTGGGAAACATTTTTACAGTTAAAGGTTGTGATAAAGGCCTCATCTCCAAAATATATAGAGAATTGACTCTAATTTATAAGAAATCAAGCCATTCTCCAACTGATAAATGGTCATAGGATATAAACAGACAATTCTCAGACAAAGAAATTGAAACTATTTCTAGCCATATGAAAAAATGCTCCAAATCATTATTAATGAGAGAAATGCAAATTAAGACAACTCTGAGATATCACTACATACCTGTCAGATTGGGTAGAATGACAGGGAAAGATAATGCTGAATACTGGAGAGGATGTGGGAAAACTGGGACACTGATACATTGTTGGTGGAATTGTGAATACATCCAGCCGTTCTGGAGAGCAATTTGGAACTATGCTCAAAAAGCTATCAAACTGTGCATACCCTTTGACCCAGAAGTGTTATTACTGGGCTTATATCCCAAAGAGATTTTAAAGAAGGGAAAGGGGCCTGTATGTGGAAGAATGTTTGTAGCAGTCCTCTTTGTAGTGGCCAAAAACTGGAAACTGAGTGGATGCCCATCAATTGAAGAATGGCTGAATAAATTGTGGTACGTGAATATTCTGGAATATTATTTTTCTGTAAGAAATAACCAGCAGGATGATTTCAGAAAAGCCTGGAGAGACTTACATGAATTGATGCTGAGTGAAATGATCAGGACCAGAACATGATTATATATTTCAACAACAATACTATATGATGATCAATTCTGACGGACATGGCCCTCTTCAACAATGAAGATGAACCAAATCAGTTCCAACAGAGCAGTAATGAACTGAACCAGCTACACCCAGGGAAAGAATTCTGGGAGATGACTATGAACTACTACATAGAATTCCCAATCCCTCTATTTTTTTTGTCTGACTGCATTTTTGATTTCCTTCACAACTAATTGTACACTATTTTAAAGTCTGACTCTTTTTATACAGCAAATTAACTGTTTGGACATGTATACATATATTGTATTTAACTTATACTTTAACATATTTAACATGTTTTAGTCCACCTGCCATCTGGGGGAAGGGGTGGGGGGAAGGAGGGAAAAAGTTGGAACAAAAGGATTTGCAATTGTCAATGCTGAAAAATTACCTATGCATATATCTTAAAAATAAAAAGCTATTAAAAAGGGTGAAAAAAAAGAATAAAGGACATTTAACAAAATAAAATAAAATAATTATTCTAATAAAATTTTAGAGGGTCATGACCCATGAAGACAGAGCCAAACAATTGGACAATTGAAGACAACTTAGAACATTAGCAGGAAAGGTCTGTTGTAGCAGTGCAGTCCCAACATAGGACAGACCAGAAAAGCCCCAGGCCCAGTAAATCAGGAGCAGACCTTGGGCCCTCTGAAACAGTGCTAGCAGCTGCAATTTTCCGATATCTTAGCCCAACAACATCAGAGATGACTTGAAAGATTGTCAGGAAAGAAGAGGTCTAGCACACTAGAAATTATAATCAGATTGGACTAGGGGCAGGAAAAAAAGTGTTTATTGTCCCTCAAAGATCAGAACATAGTCCAGAAGAGTAGTAAATACACTTTTCCTTAGATCATACCACCTTGGAAGAAATGAAAACATAAAGATTTCTAGAAGTATCTCTGAAAACAAATGCATAAAACCCTTGAAGCTTGTGACATTGCACCCTTTACCCTGCAAACAGAGCCATACTTTGGCAAAGTTAAAAGCCAAATAATAGGTTTAAAAAATGGAGAAAACAACAGAAAAAAGATTCTGAGATTAAAGCTACCATGATGATAAGGAAGATCTAAACACACACCCAGAAGATAACAAAGTCAAAGCTCCTATATTCAAATCTTTCAGTAAAATAAGAATCAGTCTCAAGCCATAGAAGAGATCAAAAGGGATTTTGAAAATCCAGTAAGGCAGGTAGAGGAAAAATTAAGAAAAGAAATGAGAGCAATTCAAAATGAAGTACAAAAAGATAATGGAGAAAAGCAAAATTGGTCAAATGGAAAAGGAAGTAGAAAAGCTCACTGAGGAAAATAATTCCTTCAAAATTAGAACTGACCAAATAGAAGCTAATGTTATGAGAAATCAAGAAACAATAAAACAAAGCCAAAAGAATGAAAAAAATAGAAAAGAATGTGAAATATCTCATTGGAAAACCAACTGAGCTGGAAAATAAATCCAGGAGAGGTGATTTAAAAATTATTGGTCCACCAGAAACCCATGACCAAAAAAATAAAAAGATCCAGATGTCATCTTTCAAGAAATTAGCAAAGAAAACTGCCTGATATCTTAAAACAAGAGGCCAAAATATAAATGGAAAGAATTCATTGATCACCTCCTGAAAGAGATTCCAAGATTAAAACTCCTAGGAATATTATAACCAAATTCTAAAACTCCCATATCAAAAAGAAAATATTGCAAACATGCAGAAAGGAACAATTCAAGTATAGTGGAGCTACAATCAGGATAATACAAGATTCACTCTCTTGTGCATTAAAGGACTGGAGAATTTAGAATATGATATTCTGGAGAATAAAGGCACTAACATTACAACCAAGAATTACCTGCCCAGCAAAACTGAATATAATCCTTCAGGATTAAAGGTGGATAATCAATGAAATAGAGGATTCTCAAGCATTCATCATGAAAAGACGAAAGTTAAATAGAAAATTTGACTTTCAAATATAGGATTCAGGAGAAGTATAAGGGAGTAATCAGAAAAGGGAAATCATAAGGGACTAAATATATTTCTGTATGGGAGGATGATATTTGTAACTCATAAGAACTTTCTTATTAATATGGCAGTTAAAAGGAATATATAAAGACAGAGGGCACAGTTAAACATTAAGGGATAATATCTAAGAAATTAAATTAAGATGTAAGAAGGAATGAATTTGGAGAAATGGAAAGGAGGAGATGGAATGGCATAAATTATCTGCCATAAAAGAGAAAAGAAACAGCTTTTACAGTGGAGAGAAGGGGATGAGAAGTGAGTCAACATTACTCTCATCAGAATTGGCTCAAAAAAGGAATAACATCTGCATTCAGTATGGATATAGAAAGCTATCTTACCCTGCAGGAAAGTAGGAGGGGAAGGGAATATGACAAGGGTGAAGTGTGATCAGAATGAAAGGAGAGAGAGAAAAGAATAAACAGGGTAGAAATACAGTTAGCAATAGTAATTGAGAAAAGAATTTTGGAGCAAGTTTCTTTGATGAAAGCCTCATTTCTCAAATGAATAGGGACTGAATCAAGTTTATAAAAATAAAATCCATTCCCCAATTCATAAATGATCAAAAGATATGAAGTTTTCAGATGAACTAATCAAGCTATTTATAGACATAGGGAAAAATGCTCTAATTCACTATTGGTTAGAGAAATGCAAATTAAAATAATTCCAAAGTACTATCTCATACCTATTAAACTGGCTAATGGGCCAGGAAAAAAAAAGACAATGTTGGGGGGAATGTAGGGAAAATAAGATTTTTTAAAATAACTTTTTATTGACAGAGAAAATAAGATATTAATGCATTGTTGGTAAAATTGTGAACTCATTCAACCATTCTATAGAGAAATTTTAAATTATGACCAAAGGACTATAAAATCATGCTTACACTACTAGGCATATATCACAAAAGAAATGAAAAAAAAGCAAAAGGACCTATATAAACAAAATTTTTTAGAGAAGTTTTTTTCTCAGGACAAAAGAATTGGGACTTGAGGGGATGCCCATCAATTGGGTAATGGATGAACAAACTGCAATATGATATTATGATAGAATATTATTGTTCTATAAGAAATGCTAAGTAAAATGCTTTCAGAAAAACTTGGAAAGTCCTCAATAAATTTGTGCAAAATGAAATATACTGTATACATTGTTGTGGGATGATCAGCTCTGGATGATTCTTCTCAGCAATAAATGATCCCAGACAACTCAGAAAAGACTTAAGATGAAAAATTCTATCCATACCCAGGAAATGAACTGATTGTGTTTGAATACAGATTGAAGTATTCTTTCTACCTCTTTTTTTTTTCTTGTAACTTTTTATTGACAGAATCCATGCCAGGGTAATTTTTTTTTACAACATTATCCCTTGCATTCACTTCTGTTTTTCGATTTTTCCCTCCCACTCTCCACCCCCTCCCCTAGATGGCAAGCAGTCCTATATATGTTGAATATGTCTAGTATATCCTAGATACAATGTATGTGTGCAGATCCAAACAGTTTTCTTGTTGCACAGGGAGAATTGGATTCAGAAGGTAAAAATAACCCGGGAAGAAAAACAAAAATGCAAACAGTTTACAGTCATTTCCCAGTCTTTTTTCTTTGGGTGTAGCTGCTTCTATCCATCATTGATCAATTGAAACTGAATTAGGTCTCTTTGTCAAAGAAATCTACTTCCATCAGATTACATCTTCATACAGTATTATTGTTGACGTATATAATGATCTCTTGGTTCTGCTCATTTCACTTAGCATCAGTTCATGTAATTCTCTCCAAGCCTCTCTGTATTCATCCTGCTGGTCATTTCTTACAGAACAATAATATTCCATAACATTCATATACCACAATTTACCCAACCATTCTCCAATTGATGGGCATCCACTCAGTTTCCAGCTTCTAGCCACTACAAACAGGGCTACCACAAACATTTTGGCACATACTGGTCCCTTTCCCTTCTTTAGTATCTCCTTGGGGTATAAGCCAAGTAGAAACACTGCTGGATCAAAGGATATGCACAGTTTGATAACTTTTGGGGCATAATTCCAGATTGCTCTCCAGAATGGTTGGATTCATTCACAACTCCACCAACAATGTATCAGTGTCCCAGTTTTCCCGCATCCCCTCCAACAATCATCATTATTTTTTCCTGTCATCTTAGCCAATCTGACAGGTATGTTCTACCTCTTTTTTGACTTAATTTTTCAAGTATACCTTTCCAGAGTTCAGGCCCTCTACAATCTTGGACAAATGTTTACATTTCCATGTATAAAACATTACCTATTTGTCTTTATTAAATCCCTTAAAATTAGTTTTTGATGTTTACTTTATATTTCCCTTGGATCTTGTATGTCAAATTTTCTATTAAGTTCAGGGATTGTTTGTTTGGTTATTTTTTTTTTTTGCAACAAAATCCTTAAAGTCTGGCAATTCTTTAAATATCCATTTTTTAAAATTCAGGATTATGCTTAATTTTGCTAGGTACGATATTTTTGGCCACAACCCCAGTTCTTTTACTTTTCAATATGGAATATACCAAGACCTATGATCTTATAATGTTGTTGCTGTTAGATCTCATGTGATTCCAGTTATGGCTCCACTATTTTTGAATCTTTTTGTTGTTGTTGTTGTTGCTCATAATATTTTCTACTTGACCTGGGGTGGGGTTTGGGGTTGGGATTTGCTTATTATTAATTCCTGTAAATTTTCCTTGTAGGATCTCTTTCAGGTGGTGTTCAGTGAATTTTTTCCTATTTCTAATTTTCCCTCATGTTCTAACACCTCAGGACAATTTTTAACAATTATTTCCTATATTATTGCATCAAGATTATTTTCTGATCATAACTTTGAGATAGTCCAATTATTCTTATGTTTTCTCTTCTTGACTTGTTCTCCAGATCAATTGTGTTTCTTATGAGATGTCTCAAATTCTTTGCTATTTTTTCATTTTTTCCATTTTGTTTTATTATTTACTGTTCTCTTATAACTTTACTGACTTCCCTTTTTGAATTCTAGTTTTCAAGAAGTCTTCTGGATCTTTTTTTCTAGTTGGTTGACTTTATTTTCTTAATCTTTTTTTCTTGAATGATTTTTTTGTTTGTTTGTTTTGTTTTTCCTCAATCTCTCTCATTGAGAGATTTTTTTATAATCTTTTTTTGAGTTCCATTAATTGTTTTTGGGCAGGTGAACATTTGACATTATTCTTTGGGGTAGAAAAGATTTTTTTTTACTTCAGTATCATCTTCTGAAGATTAGGCCAAGTCTTCCCTATTTCCATAATAACTTTCTGTAGTTAGGTTATTTCTCTTTTTCCTGCTCTTTTTTGTAAACTTACAGTATCTTGTTAGTGTAATCACCTCTGGTCCTGAGGTGTGGAGAATAATGCCTCTGCCTTCAGGTGCCCCTTCCATTCTTCTCTCTGGCCTGAAACCAAAACCAAGAATTCCTCACTCCTGTAAGTACCTGCAGCCAGCAGCATCCCTGCCCCACTGCTTCTGCACTCACCTGGATTGTGCTGGTTCCTTCTTTGCCAGGGCCACATCTCTGTTGAGCCTAGCATCCTTTATCAGCAGAGGTTCCCTCAATATTCCCCAGCTTAGATGCTGAACTCCTCACACTGTATGCTGGACTTCCACACCATCTAGGAAATGAAAATTCCCATGGCTGAGACCAAGGCTACTTCCCAACTCACCTAACCCCACAGCTCACCACTTTCTGTTTCAGTGGAACTCACCCGAAAGAGTTTACAATTCATAGAGCCAAACTTCCATCCTGATTTCTTTCTTCTGATCTCTAGTTGTCCCAAAAGGAGTACTGTTCTGTCCCAGATCATGTTTGTTTTTACTCTATATTCACCCTGAGGTGCTATTTTGTCTTTTTTATTGGGGAGATCTGGAGAGCTTGAAATTTTCTGATCTAGTCCATCATCTTCCCCAGTTATTTTTTAATTAAGTTCAGGTTTTTGGATAGCAGCAAAAGTTGAATTTGATACCTCTGTTCTACACTAGAACTTGCAAGGCAATTACTAATCTATAATGCTCTAGGAATTTTATCATTGGTATTTTTCTAAACCAGTAATTCTCATTTAGTGATTTGCAAGCTCTTTAGAAGTTCACTACCATGCCCTAAGGAGTACATTGAAATAATATTTAGTAGAGACTTTAGCTCTAGTATATGCTAATTTTTGTAAAGGTCTCAGTATCATTTAGAAGTATTCAAATTTCTTTCTATTCTCATCCATTAAACACCAGAGATCTTATGATTTTTCTACTTCTGAAAAAGATACATCAAAGTTCCCTACAATTATAGTTTTTCTATTTCTCCATCCAATTTGATTGATTAATCAAAGGTATAAACTAGATATGAATAATTCCTAGTCAAATCTGTTGAATAAATAATCAAAGAGATGAACTAAGTATGAATTAAATAAAACACATTATACTATATAGGACTGTTCAAAAAGAATCAGTCGTGCTCTCTTAGATTTGAATAAAAAACTGAATTAGCCAATTTAAAATACTTCATTCTAATACCAGACCATCCTCATGGTCTATAAACTCCCACCAATTCTCTGAAAGTTTATTTTGTGGAAGATGAAAGAATTTCTATGTACTTCTATTGCCCTTGTCCAAAGGAAACCTTTATGACCTTTAAAAAAAGTTTAGATATTTAGACTTTTCATTGGTTTAGGTAGCTAAATCCTTGGAACAGAAGTGGCTGAAGGCAGAGCCTAGAACAAACTAGACACATTGAGTCCAGGCATATATAGGACACTACAAAATTTTTTATTCTCAGAGCCAAACAGAGAGATATACATATGGAAACATTTAATAATGATTTCACAAAGGGAGAAAAGAAGCAGCAAATTAGCCTTTTGCCACATATGCTCTGTAAGGTTGAGCCTACTCTTCCTGGGGATCTTACTTGCATTAGATAAAAATGTGTTCTACACTTTAGAGGTGAACGTTTCTGTAACAACTTTCCTTACTCTGCTTAGTAAATACCACTTTCTAAAAGCTAATGAATTCTGGTTGACTAATAGATAACCAATGGAGAAAACACCAGTGGGGGCCCATGAGCAATAATATTACAAAACCCTCAATATCTCAGGCTCTTCCTAGAGCCCTAAAATGGGGAGGGGATTAATCAGCTGTACTCTGGTGTCTCTACCTGGTACTGTGAGTGGGATTTAAAAGACTGAGTCCAGAGTGAGTGCTTCACACAAACAGTTCCCTCTGTCTGGGATTTTTTTTCCACTTTATCTGCAACTGTCAGAATCTTGACATCTGAGTTCAGGTGCCCTTACCTTTGTGAAGTTTTATATTAAAACTATTTTTGTCACCTCAAAATCAAACCTCAAGTAAGAGAACATTGGCATTAAAGCCATACTTTTAACATTTGATGAAGTAAACAGGATATGGTGAAGGACTTAATGATTCAAGATGTCTCCAGAAATCCATGAAGTCCAAGGGGCTTTTTTATACCTTTAGATGAACAGAAAGCTGTATCAGGGAAACTGGCTATATTAGATCCTGGAGTTAAAATTGTAGGTACAAAGAAAGAATCTGCATCAGAGAAACTCTAGTCTTAACACATTGAAGAAATAAAAACCATTAAAAAAAGCTCCCTAGTCTCCCCTTTGGTGACTTCATCAGCCCCTATTCATTTAAATATCATTCCTATACAAATGACTCCCAAATCTATACATTCAGTTTAATCTATGTTCTGAACTCTAAGCATTCATTCACAACTTTTCATTGTACATTTTAAATGAGATGTCTTATAAATATCTAAACTCAACCTGTCCAAAACTGAATTCTTTATCTCTCCTTCCTAAGCTAACCAATTCTAATAGGGATACCGTAATCCAGATAGTTACCTAGGCTTACAACATCTTTACTCTCTCTCATCCCATATATCCAATCAGTTGTCAGATATTATTGATTCTATACCTACATCTCTTACATCTGACCATTTGACTTTACTCATATCAGTGTTCCTCTACTTCTAGCCCTAATCACGTTTCTCCTGCACTAATACATAATCTTCTAATTGATTGCTCTGCCATAAGTAACTCTTCTCTCCAACCTATCCTTTACACAAATGACAAAATGATATTTCTGAAGTATAAATTTGACCAAGTCACTCTTCAATTTGAATAAACTCCAACAGCACTATGATCAAATATACACTTTTCTGTTTGCTTTTCAAAATCCTTCAAAGCCAGCCAGCCAGACATACATACCTTTGTTATCTTTTCTTTTTTTTTTTTTTTTTTTTAAAGAATTTATCAAGCTTATCAGGCATTATTCTAAGTGTTAAAAATATAAAACCCAAAGTGGAAAAATACCTATTTACAAAAGAGGGGAAATTTTATGTACACCTATAAATAAAGAGAAAAAAATACATTCAAATTAATTGAGTAAGGTACTAGATTGGAAAGTCAGAAAAGATGTCCTACAAGGAAATGGTATTTGGTTTGGGGTTTTAAATTTAAGATTCCAGGAGACTGATATAAGCTTCTTCCTTGTTGGAATCTTTCCAAATTGTTAAGCCATTAGAGTTGATAGAGACAATAATTATCTAATTTGGCATGGTTCAATATGATTGATTTGATCTTAGAAGGAGATATTTTGGGCCAGAACTTGAAACAAGGTACTAAGTACAACTGATAGAAAGATGCTTGTGTTCACACCTTTAGAGAGCTCATAAGTATCTGAGTACTCAATGGAGTTCACATGTTTGGGAGATTTCAGGGCTTAGTATGTCTTAGTATGAAATATCCGAATTCACACCTCCCTTAGGGCCAGAGAGCACTCTGGGAGATAACCCAGAATCCCTCTCTCTCCAGAAGGAGGAGTTTCTCTTTGGGAGATCAGATATATACAGGAAGCTCTTAGAGCTTAGGAGAGTTTTTACTTGGGAACATTCCCAGGAGTCAGAGAGTCGGAGAGGAGCACTCTGGAAGAAAGCCTACAAGAAAGCCTATCTTCGAGGCAAGAAAGATTCATCATATCTTCTACCTTGGTGCTGGCTGGAGTCAGAAGGACAAACCTTTGGATTTGGAGACATTCGGAGTGAGCTCTTGGAACCAAGCAGAGAGATAGGCCTGAGCTAATCGGGCTATATTGAAGTACACAATAAAAGATCTGAACTCTTTTATCACCTGGCTGTGTCTTGGAAAAAGAACACCCACACTTCCTCATCATATATTATTCCTTACAACATTTTATAGTGTAGCCAAATTGACATTATTGTTTTCACACACAATGCTTCTGTATCTCACATCCCTGTGTCCTTATACCAACCAGGGACATCATATCTCAAATACATTACAATCTACTCCTCACATCTGAAAATTGTTTGTTTTCTTCAAAATCATGCTCAAGTATCTCTTTCTACTTATGCTTAGCCTCTCTTATCTTCATTTGTAAAGTTAATATTAAATGATTATTTAAAAAAAACAGTAACAGACAATATGAACTATGTCAGTGCAACAAGCTATTTAATCTCATGCAAATCACTGAAACAAAATAATGAAACATGACTAGATTATATTTATCGAAAGAGATACCTTATTCTTAAGCAGTAGTAAGAAGATACATTTATATAAGAAAAGCTTATATTGGAGCCCAATTGGGGAGCATGATGGAAGGCATTTGTGAGAGATAATGGAGAGAGAAAGATTAATATCAAAGCAATAGCATTATACTGCAGACCATTTGGGCAGAAGAAGACAATAAGGGAGGGTTTTAGAAGAATCTTCTAAACCAAGCCCAAAGGCATGATATTGTAGGAATAGAGGGATTTAGCTCTCTTATATTTCCTGAGCATATATATGCTCCTTGCCTTTCTTGATATGTCCTGGCAGTAATTTGATTCTTCAAACAGAAGGAGATAAAATGATGAGGGGTTCTGATATTCTTGGTTTGGGTGTGATGATAAAGAGAAACTGTTTGATAAATAAATCTTCGACCTACAGAAGTGAAGAATATAAAGGGATCCCAGAAGTCAGTTAATTCAATCCATTCCAGTAATTTTCTTTAAAAAAAAAAAACTCCATGTGTGTTCTTCCATCCTCTGAAAACCATCATGGAGGAGGGACCCACTACTTCTTGAAGCAATGCTTCCCACTTATAAGGCAGGCAAGTAACACAATGGATAGAACTATTGGCCTAGAATATGATGACCTAAAGTCAAATCTGATCTGAGACAATTGCTAGCTATTTTACCTTGGAAAAAGCACTTGATCACTGTCTTCCTCAGTTTCTTCAACTGCAAAATAGGGAGAAAATAGCATTTACTTCCAAGGGTTGTTGTGAAAATCAAATGAGAAAATATTTGCAAAGCATTTAGCAGCATGCCATAATATGATAAGAGTAGGGGCAGTAGTAGATCTTTAATAAATACTTGTTTCATTCCTTGCTTCCATTTGGGCATCTCTGCAGTTTTAATCCATTATTTTTCTCTTTCTGATTTATCATCAAGGGGAATAAGTCCAACCTCTTTCCATATGACAGCCCTGAGAGAATACTGGCAAATTCCTTTGAGTCTTCTTCAAACTAAATACTTAATAGTGCCTTTAACTGACCCTCCTATGGCATGTCCTCTAATTCATTCTCATCTTGGCTGCCTTCTTCTGAGAATGTCCCAGTTTCTTGAAGTTAGTACTAAAATAAAATACTAAAAATTCATTTCTAGATAAAATGTGATTGATGCAGAAAACAGTGGGACTACTACCTCTCTGAATGCCATGTAGGATGGAAATAGCTTTTCCATATTGTGTCTCTGTTGTGATGTCTATGATGTTGGTCAAGTCATTTAATCTCTTTAACCTCAGTTTATTCATCTGTGGGCAGTTGGGTAGCACAGTGACTAGAACACTAGGCTTGGAATCAGGAAGTTTTATTTTTCTGAGTTCAAATTTGACCTCAGACACTTACTAATTGTGTGACCCTGGGCAAGCCACTTAATCCTATTTGCCTCAGTTCCCTAATGTGTAAAATGAACTGGAGGGAAAAATGGAAAACTAATCCAATATCTCTTTCAAAGAAAAACCCTAAATGTATTCACAAAGAATCAGAAAGGGCTGAAGTGAAACAATTATTCATCTGTGAATGAGGGTGTTGGACTAGGATGTCATCTAAGATCCCTCACAGCTCTTTATCTAAATTCCTATTTCCTTACAAACTCATATCTTCTCCAAACTTTTCTATTTCTGTTAAGATACTAGCAATTTTCTAGGCTGTGAGATTTGTAAACTTGGAGTGATCTTTGATTCATCTTTACTTTTTTACTCCATGCCTAAGAAACTGTTTATTCTACCCCTACTTCTTTCAGATCATTCCTTTCTTTGTCATTCACAAAATCTGTTCTTTTTTCAGATTCTCATCACTTTTTGCCCAGACCATTGCAAAAGCTTCCAAATTGCTCTTCCTGCTTCTAGTCTCATACCTCAATAATATATTCCTATATAGCCACTAAATTGCTATTGCTGAAACAAAAATCTGACCATGTTATTCTCCTATTTAAAAATAGTCATCAACTCCTTTTTGCCTCTAGAACAAGGATGTCAAACTGAAATAGAAATGGAGGCCTCTAACCCAAGGCTGAAAACCATTTTTTTTTGCCCAGGGTCATATAGATATTTATAAAATCACTTATAGGCCATACAAAATTAGAAATTTATAGAACTCAAGCAGAGGGAGGTAGTTGTACTTACCTTTCAGCCCATCATCACCTGAGGTTGCCTTAGCAAATGATGAACCTTATATGGCTGGTGTCCTAGACTTTTCCCACCCCTGCTCTAATCCATACATAAGTATTCCTGAGGGCCATATATTAATTTTAAGATCCACAAATATTTAGGTTTTCTGATTTTTAAATTTTATTTTGTTAAATATTTTCCAATTACATTTTATTATTGTTTCAATCTCATTCAGGAGTGTTGTGGAAAGTCATGCAGCCAACAGTCCCATATTTGGTACTTCTGCTCTAGATAATAATATAAAGTTATCAACCTAGCATATAACATCTTTCAAAAATAAGACTTTTATTAATCCTTTAAAAATATTAATGGTATTTTATTTTTTCCCCTATTACATGTCAAGGTAATTTTTAGCATTCATTTTTATAAGATTTTTCTCCTTCCCTTCCTCTTCTCTCCTTTTATGAAAATGGCAGGCAATTTGATATAGGTTACTGTCATGTAAAACATATTTCCATATTGGTCAAAATTACAAAAATAGATCAAAAAGGAAAAAACATGAAAAAAATAAGATGAAAGAAGTATGATTTCATATGCATTCAAAATGCATCAATTATTTATCTGAATGTGGACAGTATTTTCCTTCATAAGTTCTGTATGATATCATGATCCAAGACAAGCTTGCATGATGCTGATGTTAATGTTGCTGAGAAGAGCTGAATTATTCATAGTTGCTCACTACACCATGTTGCTGATCCTATATATGTTTTCCTGTGTCTGCTCATTTCACTTTGCATCAGTTGGAACAAGACTGTCCAAGTTTTTCGGCACAAAAAAGGGCTGATTTTTTCTTTTGCACAGATAGGTTTTCTCCTTTTTTAAGGATCTGTTTGGGATACAGATCTAGTAGTATTATTGCTGGATCATGGGTTATGCTGTGGGCATAATTCCAAATTGCTCTTAAGAATGGGAGCAATAGTTTACAACTCCACCCACAGTGCATTGATGTCCCAATTTTTCCACATCCTTTCCAAAATTTATCATTTTTCTTTTTTGTTATATTAGTCAATCTCGATATCTCAGAGGTGCTTTAATTTGCATTTAATTAATAAAAAGTGACTTAGAGAAGTTCTTCATATGTCTGTAGGTAGTTTTGATTTCTTTATCTGAAAACTCCCTGTTCTTATCCTTTGACTAGTTAACAATAGAGGGATTGTATTGTATTCTTTAGTTCAAAAGAAAAATTGTAGTAAAGCTAAGTATATGATTCTAAAAAGTAAAACTGTGTAGAAAACAAAAAGGATCTAGATGGAGGAGGAGGGCAGGTATTCTCATCAGAAATAGATTAAAGAGAGAATAATAATATATATTTAGAAGACTATAAAATTCTTCTAAATTCAGAAAGAAAGATAATTAATATCTTTGGGGAGATAATATAGATCTATATAGAAATCTATATAAATATATGTAGATAGATATAAGTAGACATAGATTATATGTAGCTATATAGATACAGATATATAGATATAGATCTTGAGAAAGAGAGAGAGAGAGAGAGAGACAGAGACAGTGACAGAGATAGAGACACACACAGAGAGACAGAGAGAGATCCATACTTAATTGTAACTTTCTTGAGATTGGAGCGGAAAGGAGGAAAGAAGAATAAAGTAAAAAATACACAGCAGAGAGCAAAAGAAAACCTCCAAGGAAGCAAAGAAAAGAGGGACAGTTCTGAACACAATGTGTAATTTTTATTATATAAACTTTCTTGAAATGGAAATTTATTGTTTTATATTTTGAATCTTCTCATATTCTGTTATGCACATGGCAATGTTCTTTTCTTCTTTTTATTTGGTTTTAAAGTTTAAATAAATTAATTTTAAAAATTTAATTGGGAAATGCTTAACAACATAAATAAAAATATGATAAAGACAATGTTAATTTATGACTTTCAAAGTCAAGATGTGGCTGACTGAATTTGACATACAAGTCTAGAGAGGTGTAGAGGCCCTGGAAAATTAAATAACTTTTATCTGTGGTCACCTAACAAGTGAAGTCAAAGGCAGAACTTGAAAATGAGTCTTCTGAAACTGAGACTCCTTTATCCATTGTGCACACTTTCTCTCTTGAAGCACATGGAGAATAGACATTTACAAAACAGAGGCATAAAGACAACTAGGTGGCACAGTAGATAGAGCACCAGCCCTCCAGTCCAGGAGAACCTGAGTTCAAATCTGGTCTCAGACATTAATATTTTCTAGCTGTGTGACCCTAGGCAAGTCACTTAAGCCTGATTATCTCACCAATAAATAAATAAAGGAATAAAAGAATATAAATTCAAATTCTGACTTTGTTACTCAGTATATGTGTGACTTCAGGCAAGTTAACAAGTTCATTTGTTTTTCTGAGTTCCCAGTTTCCTCAACTGGAAAATGGAGAGAGTGAGAAAGGCTTGGTCACTGCTAAGATCCTTTCCAGTTCTGATCTAAGATGCCGTTAGTCTTAAAACTCCTAACTCAATGACTAATTCTTCAAAATATAGAGATAAAAGAAGCAACTTTAGTGTAAAATTGAGATTTTGCTCAGACAGTGTCAGGTTACTGATAAAGCTAAAATGACTAGTTCAGAATTCTGTGTATCAGACATGGTAGATTTATTCTTTTTTTTTTTTACAAGCAAATGTCAGCTGTTGGAGATGCAATTGTCCTTTTAGGAGTCTGGAGAAAAGTTTTTTTTTTTCCCCACATTTTTCATCTTTGGGAGTTTCTTTCTTGGCCCCAGGAAAGAAATTCATTGCTGGTCTCCTAAGCAACTTTGACCTATTCTTGCATTGTGGTGTTTTTTTAATGTCATTTTTCTGTCCAGATGAAATTGTTTTGTCTTTATGGATAGTGTGTGTGTGTTTTCCTGGAAACTTTTGAAGGACAGGCGCATTTGAAAAGGGAAAATTACCATTTTCTAATACCTATTTTGTGCAAAAATATCCAGTTTGCATTCAATTTGGAGCTCTATTGGTTATGTGTTAGTTTTTATTTGTTTATATGAGTGAAATCTTCTAAAAGGAGGATATACTCAAAGAGAAGGTCTGGATCTGCAGAGGTTGTTTCCTGAGGACACATCTCAGGCTTCCTCCGGAGTGGCGCTCTGCAGGAGAGCATGCACAACATCCTGAAGCATAGTTTCAAACTGAGATGTCATTAAGGGATGAAGACCTTTTCCCTCAGGTGATCATAGCCTTTGGCTTGATGAGGAAAGATATCACTATAGCAGTAAGTAGTTAGAGCTCTCAAGGTCTTACTTGTCTGCTAGTGGAAGATGGGAGATTAGCATTAGCAAAATGGGAGATAAGGACCTGGGAGGAGGAAGAGTAACTGGACAGAGAATACACAGAAAGGAGCAGAATGGAGGCAAGAGAACCAAAAGGAGGAGGAGGAGGAGAAAATGAATTTTAGCTAAGCTTGCAAGGACCACTGCTGTAGAAGGAATGAGTGGAGGTTGAAAGCACCAAAAGGCTTCAGAAATGTGCCAACTAAACATTATGCACATGTCAAGGTCATGGGGAACAGCTGTCGAGAGCTAATACTTCATTATGTCCATGTACAGAAACACTATAGAAATTCATCCAGGCTCTGAGGAATAAAGTTTCCCAAAAAGGCATACTTCTGCCTTTTTGCCTTTGGACTTCTAGCCACCTGTTTCCTTGCAATGAGGTTTAGATTTAGGGAACCAAAATGAAATTAGGGTTTCTGGTGATCAGGGAGTTAAATGATAGGATCTAGTGGCAGGTTCGGGGTTCAGGGAACCAAATGGAGAGGTTTGGCTTCCCTACACCCTCTTGGGATTCGGCGCAAGGGTAGGGAGTTTGGGGGACTTCCTTCTGGCAGCGCAGAGGTTCTCTGTAAAAGAATTTACAGATCTGAAAACCTAGATTGATAAAAGGGTTTATTATGGGTATTAGAAGTAAGGTTAGAAGTCCTGACAGAGAGGCATTAAGTCTGGTTAGGAAATAGGTGAGAATAAAGAGAGGATGGCACTGGAAAGAGTATTCCAATGGACAGAGGCCCTTGACATGCCAAGCATGGAGCTTGGCATGTTTGGAACCTCTGCAAAGAGAGGATTTTAGTTTGGCTCTTTTTATAATGAGAGATTTAGCTAAAGGGGGCCTGTGGGTGGAGTCCCAAGTTGGCTCCTCCCTGAGTTTCAGCTTGAGTTAGAATTTGAATTGAATTCAATGAGTTTCAGGACTGAGCCCACCCCACCCAGATAACAAAAATGAAACTGTTTGTCCTTAGGGGCAGGGTCCCTCACTGAGGCAGAGTTGAAGGAGATTTTCTCCTTTAAGGATTTTCAGAGTTTCTGAGTCCCCTCTTCACTTGCACTATTTTGAGCTTTTACCTGAAATGATGAGGCTTTCTGGGAATGATATTGATGGGGCTTTGACTGATGGAAGTGCATTGCTGAGGCAGAAGTTTTCAACCATTTGATTTTTTATTTTTGCCTCCAATAAATTCATTAAGGATGTTTATTTGGCAAATGAAAATAGGAACCTAGAATTCCTGGGGAAGAAGAAAAAAGAACTCTGAGTTCAAGATTGATTTATCAACGTGCTTTTGATTTTCATAGCCTGCTTATTTAATTGTCTTTTATTTGGAACAAAGACATTTCCCAGGGCTTCTGTTAAACAGAAAAATTTAAGAGGATATGTTTATTACAAGGTTTTTATGATCTGGGCAGAGCTAAATCTGGATTTTGGAAATATAGGTCTAAAAACCAGTTTCTGATACTACTTTTTAGCCTTGGACAAGCCTAGTAGCCTCTGTAGAGGACTGGACTCAGTTACTACTAAAGTATCTTCTGTTTTGTGCTAGTCATAATGAAACTCTAAAACTCCTTGAAGGACACAAAAAGAGCCAATTTTAAAGCCTCTCTTTGCAGAAGAGCTAATATGTTATCCTTGGCATAGCAGCAAAACTCTGCCTGCTGGAATGCTATTCTCTTCCAGTGTGACCCTCTCTTTATCCTCACCTATTTCCCTAATGAGACTTTATATCTTTTGTTGGGACTTTGCCACTAAGGAATTCAATCTTTCTATTCATGTATAGCAAAGGCTGACTTCCCAATGCCTATAATAAACTTCTTTTTATCAGTCTAGCTTTTCAGGTGCGTAAATTCCTTTATGAAGGACCTCTGTGCCGCCAGAAGTGGGGTTCCCAAAACTCCCTACTCATGCACTGAATCCCAAGGGAATTTAGGGGAGCCAAACCTCCTCATTTGGTTCCCTGAACCCTGATCCTGCCACTAACCATATCATTTAATTCCCTGACCATTAGGAACTCTAATCTCATCATTTGATTCCTGAATCTAATCTCATCATTTTGGTTCCCTAACCGGGAACCCCAAAAATCTAGACCTCATCAATAACAGCTTTCATTAATGTGTTTATTTTTATAATAATATAATAAACTCTCTATTATTTGAAGACTGTGATACAGAGGAAAAAGTATTGGATTTAGAGGCAGATTTCATTTGCAATCATGACTCAATTGTGTACTAACTGCATGTTCTCATTTAAATCATTTAACTTTTCTAGGTAACAGTTTCCCCATATGTAAAATGATAGTGGATCTCTAAAGGTCTTCCAACTTTAGATTTCTGATCTCTGGCAGTGTCTTAAACATATCAAACATTTATCATATTTTTGCCCTTTGTAAACATTGGGTGAATGGGTAGGTGCTATAGTCTTAGGAGAGTAGAGTTCACACACAGATTGTTGAAATCACATAATAGAGACATTTTTCCTATACTGTGTTTCTATGGCTGAGCCAGATTTTGGCATTTTCCAAATTTCTCAGTTTTCACTTCCCTAGAAATCTCTTCACTTCCCTTTTCAGCCTTCCTACTTTCTCTTTCTTCTTCTCCTTCCCCTTTATACTCACTGGAAGGGCAATTAGTTTGTTTTGGTTGTTAATCTTTCATTCTTGAAGAGGACCATTGACATCAGCAGAGTGATATCTTGACCAGCAAGTGAATTGGATTTAAGTAAAGCAGGGCTGGAAACTGAAGGAATGGATCTCTCAACCAGGGAATGGAGGAAAATTCAAAGATAAAGGGGGAAATATGTTGGCCCCTCTGTCCAGGGGAAGGAAAACTCTGACTTCAGAAATAACCACCAATTTATCACCAAGTCCTGTGTCTGCCTACCTTCTGAAAAATGTGAGTTTATGTACCATAAGCTCCAATAAAATATAAATCTTAATTTTCATTACCAGTTCTGTTTTCTCTGTTGAGATTCAGGACCCATATTCTCTCTATTTGGCTTTGAAGAGTTACTATAGTGAGGTTTAACAACTGAGTTTTAATTGGACAAATAACAAGGAATAAAACAGTGAAAAACCATGTCAAAAATTTAAAAGAAAAGCCAACATTCAATAAAGACAATTTATTGTTCTAGATAGTAAACTTCTCAGGAAATAAAAATCAATGCATTTAATTCCTATTTGTTTAAAAAAAATCCATCTGAATTCCAAGCAGCTGTACCATCCCTAAAGTTTAACCAATTTAAATAGTGAAAATAAAATCCTTCAAAGCTTTAATCCCCTTCTGAGGAGCCTTATGCTACTAAATTGGGAAGAGCACCTCTACAATGTTCATAAGGGCTCTCCTTCCATTCTTGTGGCCTCATCTAGCAGCCAAAAGAAAAAATTTTCAAGTTGGATTGGCCCAATGGGGACCTCTTGGTACATGATTAAATATTGTGGGTACAGTTTTGTCTCTTAGGCCTTTCTATAAAAGGACCACAATTTCTGCCTATATGCATTATTCCTACCCGATTCATAAACAGCCTTAAACCTTTGATAATTTAGCTTAGTTTTAAAAAAATAAATATATGGAAGAGAATTCCATAAGGGATATCTGTTTAGGGAAAAGGAAAGGGGTGAAACACAAATTCTAAGCTTTATAAATGCATCCATAGTTCTGGATCTCTTATCATTTCCTTATTCTATCATCAGGGTTGGGAATAGCGGAAGAAAAGCTATGGCATCTTGGTCATGGGATTGAGACCTCCCAAATAAAATAAAAAATAATGCACTATATCTAAGGTATTTGATACTGGTGAACATTTATACACACACACACACACACACACACACACATACGCCTCTACTAGTAAAGTTTATGTAGATACCTTAATTCTTTTCTTTTTTTATTATAGCTTTTTATTTACAAGATATATGCTAATATATTATTATTAACATATAATATATGTTAATTTTTCAGCATTGACAATCGCAAAACCTTTTGTTCCAATTTTTCCCCTCCTTCCCTTCACCCCCTGGTGATGGCAAGTTGACCAATACATGCTAAATATGTTAAAGTATAAGTTAAATACAATATGTGTATACAGGTCCATACAGTTATTTTGCTGTACAAAAAAAAATCAGACTTTGAAATAGTGTACAATTAACCCATGAAGGAAATGGAAAATGCAGGTGGACAAAAATAGAGGGATTGGGAATTCTATGTAGTGGTTCATAGTCATCTCCCAGAGTTCTTTCACTGGGTATAGCTGGTTCAATTCATTACTGCTCTATTGGAACCAATTTGGTTCATGTCATTGTTGAAGAGGGGCATGTCCATCAGAACTGATCATTATATAGTATTGTTGTTGAAGTATATAATGACAATGATATAATGATGTTGTTGAAGTATATAATGAAGTATATAATGATATAATGAAGTATATAAAGATATATAATGAAGTATATAATGTTGAAGTATATAATGATGATATAATGTTGAAGTATATAATGAAGTATATAATGGTTCTGCTCATTTCATTCTGCATCAGTTCATGTAAGTCTCTCCAGGCTTTTCTGAAATCATCCTGCTGGATACCTTAATTCTTTAAGGATGATTATAACTGTCACATAATTAATGGTACTTTAAGCCCCTCCCAATCACTTACATTTGATTCTCATGTACAATCCAGCAAATAAAATCACTATTCTACAAAAGAGCAAATTGAGACTGAGCAAGATTATCAGAGATGCCCAGGGTCTCAGCTGGGGTGTCTCTGATGAGGTTTTCAAACTCAGGCCTTCCTGATTAAGTCTAGCACACTATCCAATAATACCTTAAGACACATGCCTCCAAATAAGTTTAAACCCTGAATTTTCTCTGTGTACTGTTTTCCATTCACTATGAACCATTCCCTAAGCCTACTTTTACCAATTGGTCAATGAAATGTAGAGTGGAATTTGGAGATTCATTTTAATTCCATTGGAATGGGAATGAAATTCTCTCTATATTCTATTTAATAGTAAATTAAATACCAGAGGTACATTTACTTTTTCTTTCCAGTCTTTCCTTCTCAGTTTACCACTTTTCTTTTAGCTCTTCCCTTTTCCCCTTTATTCTCATTCTATTATATGGGTCTGCCAGAGACACCACCTTCTCTCTCACTCTACCTATCCCTCCCCACCACCAATCCATTGCTTAACCCTCTTTCTGTCACTCAGGGTTAAATAGGCCTATGACCCTAGTTTAATAGAGTAGACTTCTTATCAAGAAACTGTTGTAATTTAGCCCCTGGGGAGAGAAGAACTCAATAATTAGCTCATCTATCCGAATTCAGCTGTTTGTAATCTCCAAGTAAAAAATGCACGTACTTTTCTTAGGCTAAACATTTACAAAATGTCTCCCTTTTGGTCTTGGAAGCTGTTGGCCTGGTAAAATATAAAATACCAATAATTACTTATGTTGATTGAAGTCTGTCTATCTTGATGAACATTTTGTTTTGCTTAAAAAAAAAAGAAAGAAAAACTGGAGTTACCTCTGGAAATTCAAATGTCATTCAAAATTTAGATTTCTTCTGTTAAAAGTTTAACTTTAAAATTAAAAGGTGGATTATGTCTATTTAGAACCTTTTCTTTCAGTGTGAATCTGTAAGTGTGATCTCCTGATCTCTTCTCACCTGCAGATGTTGCATTTTAGTATATTAGATGTTAGTTTCTCTGCTCACAGGCAGGGTGTGAATGTGACTCCACTGTCTATCACTCACTGCTGGCCCAGTAATTCCTGTATCAGGCAGAATGTTAGAATCAAGGCAACAGCCCAGATCAGAAGCTCTGAACCATCTTGGATTGTGAACTGTACCTAGCATTTGATAAAATATTAAACTCATATTCCTTTTGCCTCTCCCTGGAGCCTGTCTGAGTGAATGTACATGAGATTTGCTGAGAATCTCCCCAGAAGCAAAAGGACAGAGTATGTAATTAAACATGCTCACTCAAAAAGCTTTGGGGACCTAGGTTATTGGGCATTGAAAATGTTAGAGTTCAGTGAACTGAGGAAGGAGAGAGCAACCAAGTATGTTGCAAAAACTTTGTTAACTCCTATCCCAAATTTGTTCCTAGGCTCAGTTTAGGCAGAAGAAAAGCTGTTCCAGATGCATTTTAAAAAATCAAAATCAAAGATGACAGTTTTGCTGTTTGATGAACCAAAAGCCACTTAATTTGGGCCCCAGAGCCAAAGGCATACCAGCCTTGCAACTCATTTCCATGGTCCTCCTTCCCTTTTACCCAAACCCTCATAACCCCACTAACAACTGAAAAGGAAATTACACTTAAGAAAATGTAAATCATAGATCTTTTTGAGATTTCAACTCTGTCACCATCCATCCATGAACTTAGCACAATGCCAATCAAATAGTGGTGACTTAAATTTATATTGATTGGTTATCTGTGATCATCCCAGAATATATGCTACAATATTGCAGCAGCATTGAAGGTTACATCAACAGAAGTAAAGATTCTGTTAGAAAGTAACAGAGTGAATCCTGTTTAATCCTCTAGCCCAATTCCTATTAAAAAAAAAAAAAGTACATCCTATATGATGAAAGTTTGGAAGATGATCTGGAGAGATTTGCAGTATTTCTGCTCTGTATGGGAAACTATAAATACTTTTTCAGAACACTAAATTTACTTAGATGTAATTAAAATAGGCTCCACTGTTCAGGATGAGTAATGATCATCATATTTGCATTCATATAATGGTCTGTGTTCATCTTATTACTTTTGACTATAGAGAGAATGAAAAATGCTAGAGAAAGTCACATTGTTTATATGTTACATATTAAATAGAATGTTTAAGGAAGACATATTCCATCCCAGAAAATTTAGGAGTCTTTATTTCAGATGTTTCCTTAGCAAAAAAAAAAAAAAAAAAAAAAAAAAAAGATTCATAAGACAGCTTCCTTTGCTTGCCATAAATTTCTTTCTAATAGGGTTGTGCCAAGTCTTTTGTGAATATGCTATAGGAAAAAAAATCACATAAATGGGCAAATATGTCAGCTTCCCCTGAATCAGGATTTAGGTGATTAGGACTGTCTTTGCCCAATCAACTCATGAACCTTCGGCTATGAAAGCACATTATCAGAAGACATTTTCCTGTTTTTAGAGACAGATCCAATTCTAAGTCTCTCATTTGTAAGGTGAAACCATGGGTAGCTAGGTGACACAGTGGAAAGAGTATCAGGCCTGGAATCATGAAGACTTGAGTTCAAATCCAGCCTCAGACTTCACAGATTAGCTGTGTGACTCTGGGCAAGTCACATGACCCTGCTTGCCTCAGTTTTCTTATCTGTCAACTGAGCTGTAGAAATCAATGGCAAACCAGTCTAGTATCTTTGCAAAGAAAATCTCTAAAAAAGGATCACATGACTGAAAAATGACTTTACAACAAAAATAAAAATCAGGAATCTACATCAAAGAAAGAAAGAAAGAAAGAAGCACATAAAATCCAGGCCCTTTTGTCATCCAATTAAGAAAGTAAAAGTCTTCATCAATTATGCAGCCTGTTCATGTAGTTAATTCAATAGGCTTTTACTAAACTACTGTGTACTCAACATTGCACTAGGAAGTGGAAGAGATACAAGAGAAGGATGCTAATTAATTCATTGACAAGCATTTTTATTGGTATAAGAAACTCCTGGATGAGGAAACTTCTATAAATTCAGGTCAACACTCTGTGCAGCTTAGAATTTTAGAGGGTTGCCTAGAACACTGAAAAGCATCACTTCTTTCCAAGGATCCTTCTGTCAGTATGTATCAGTGGCAAGCCTTGAACCCAGGTCTTACTGTTTTTTAAGCTGACTCTAAACACTGGCTCTAAATCTTTCATTCAGTTATATACTTTAAACAAAATAGATAATGCAGCTGGCCCTAACTCCATAATCATACTTGGATGTGAGAGATTAGCATTTAGTAAAACTAATCTTTATCCATCTATCTAATCTGTAAATGCTTCAAGGTTGGATACTGATTGGGCAATATTCTCCTCTTCCCCATTACAATAATGTATGTCTATATGTACATATATGGATATTTACCCATATAGATATATACATACATTCACACACATACACACACACACACACACACACACACATATACTTCTCCCCTAACACACACTCGTACCCTCACACACTACTATAATGGGACTGGCCAATCAACACTTCAACCTTGATGCATGTGCAGATATTTCACTACCAAGAAGCTGCATGGAAAGTAAGGGAGAGTGATTCCAGGTATTTGTGACCAAGGAGCTGGTACTTTATAAAGTCTTCTAATTAATTGAAGAGCCAGAAAAACTAAGGACTCTGGTTTCAAATAGGAAATTCTATCGTAACTACCACTGTTGCTGTATCTTAGAGAATCCCTTTTCTAGAAGCTAAAGGAGTTCCATTTATTTTTATTGATAATGGGAAACATAATGGGTTCTGGCACTACAATGTTAGAAGACATGTCAGACTATTCCAATCCAGAACCCTGAAGGGAGTAGGCAGCCATTCTTTGGGACCTGGTCTGGCAGTACAAGTTTGGTGTGGGAGAGTACATAGACATAGTACAACACTGCGAAAACAGCTGCCTATGAAGTCTCTCCAAAGCCATATGTTCTCTTGAATCCTCATGAGCCCTTGATTACATTCTGAATCTTAAGCCAGCCCTTCTTTCAGACCCCAGGAGATTTGTAGCTTTCATTGTGAAAAGATGAGTAACTATCCACATAGCTATTTCCATAGTCCACTGAGACTGAACCTGAGCTAAGCTATGGGGCAAGCCTCAGGCTCCACCCTCCCTTGTGTCTATTGCAGTTGTCACATCTGTTCAGCACATGAGGACTGATTACACACTATTGCTGTTGTACAGTTTCAATTTAGTTTCATGTAATTCTCTACAGCACTGCCACTTGGAACTCTGCCAATGACATATTGCTTAATTCCCCACCATCATGTTTATTCCCAACCCCCCTGGAATAAAAATGGATTTGAAAATGTAGCTACAAATTACATTTCCAAGTTAGACATTGGTTGAGGGGAGAGCAGTTAAAGGGCAATAGTGGTCAGTATCATTCGTTCCAAATTACAGAAAATGATTTACAAGCATTATTTCAGAAATCTCTGCTCCATCTCCCACAATCCCATCTATCCCCAGTGGGAGGAAGTTTTATTTTGCTAATATTTAAGCTGAGGACTAAAGAAAATTTTACAGAGTGAACTGTAGAATTATATCAGTGAGAGAATTAGATAAAAAATTGAGGATTCCATACACTGCTATAGCACATATGTGTGATATTTATATAGTGCTTTAGGATGAAAAGTGAAAAATTAGGTAGAACTAATATTGCACAAGGACCAGTATAGTACAGTGGACAGAGTCTTGGCTATGCCATCTAAAAATTTGAATCTAAACTTCACCTCTTAATAATAATAAATAGTAGTAATAGTAATAATAATGATGACAATAGCTGACGTATTTAAGGAATAAGGAATTTAAGGAATGCTTTAAGGTATGCTTGATTGACTTCGTTCCACAGCCAATTTTTTGAAAAGATTATCTGCAATTCACCTACCTATTTTTCAGTACCTGGAATTCTGGTTTGGTTCTGTTCTAAGGTCATTGACAATTATTTTAAAAAGTCAAAAGGTCATTTTCTCAGTCTTTATTCTCCTTGATTCTTGCTATCATTTGACATTATTGATCACTCACTCCTGAATATTCTTTCTTTTTTTTTTTTTTAGCATCAGAGATACCATATTCCCAGGTTTTCCTCCTTCCTCCTCCTCTATCTCTTTTCTGGATACTTTCCCTCTCCTAGTTCCCTTAAAGTAGAGCTCACTTAAGCATCTATCATTCAGCTCTTTTTTCTCTATGGTTTTTTTTTTTTTTTGGTAATTTCTTTCACTCAAGTAGAATTAACTATCTTCTATTCAGAACAAAGTTCTTAGTGCTAGGATGAGATAGGGCTTTTCCCTTTATGAAATTTATTTTCTGATAGAGACAAAAAACAGAGATACAGATAAACATTATACGTAATATTAAATAAATTCACAAAATGATGTTTGCAGTCAATGAGGAAAAGCATCAATAGAAATGGGGTATTGGGGCTTTTGGAAGAGGTGAGTTTTGAATTACATTTTAATGAATAGATAAAAATTCACCAGATAAACAAATGTATAATTCTTTAAATATAGTTGACAAAAGTACAGACATATTTGGAGGAAACATTTTGAAGCATAAAACATCACTTCTTCATATTCCAAATGCTTTATCCTGTGCTAATTTCCTTTCTCTAGCAACCTACTTTTCCCTCAGACTTCACTATTTCTATTCACAAGTCATCTAATTTCACATGTTCAAAATGTTGATGACATCTTTGACTCCTTCTGTCTTATCTAGGTAGTTAGTTACACAATAGATAAAGAGTACTGGGCCTGGAGTCAGGAAGACTTCTGTCCATGAGTTCAAATCTAGCCTCAGACTCAAATCTAGCCTGAGCAAAGCCCAGTTTACTTCAGTTACTCATCTGTAAAAGGAGCTGGAGAAGGAAATGGAAAAGCATTCTGATTGTTTGTCCTTCATTCTCAAAGAGGACCCTTGAAACAAAGGAAAAGACCCAAGAAACATTAGATTGTTCCATCTCTGACTACATGTGCCACTGAAAAAGCATGACTGTTAACCCTATGAATATGGCAATTGACTCATGAACATCAAAAATTGTTAATGAGACTGATACAGGACTTCAAAACCCGCAGGAATCATTGGATTCCCTAATGCATAATAAGGCTGTTCCAGGACTTCAAAAGTTGCAGGAATCATTGGATTCCCTGACACGTGAAGTGGGGTTTTGTACATCTTCTGAAGGAGGTGTTATTGTTATTTATATACTTTCCTTCTAGGACTTGTGGATATGTATAATTCCTTATGTTGATTCATGTTGTTTGTTATGTCACTACTAATCTGTATTATATTACTATGTAATACCTCCCATGCTGATAGGTTTATGTATATCTGTTTCAAGTAAGATTCTTCAGCCCAGAAGAAACCTGCTAACACTATCTGGTTAGACTCCCCATTTCCCCTTGGTGTTTTCACATCCCTTCCTAAGAAGTTGGGAGGTGGGGGCATGATCATCTCATTTTTTGGGGTGTCACCTCCCTTCCTGAGAATTCAGGGAGGGCATGACCACCTAAGTTCTAAAAGAAAAGAAAGCAGGAGTTGTAGAGGGCCAGGACTCTGAAAAAATGTACTTGAATCAAGGACAGCAGGGTGCTTATAGTTAAGCACCTACTCAGTGTGAGATAATGATTCTCTAAACATATACTTAATGTGATATGGTGATGTCATGGTTGCACATGCACATGTTGTACTGATGTAATCATACTGAGGTATTAAGGGAGTCTCAGACACAGAAGACTCAGCCACAGATACAGAGAAGACTTGAGACTCCAGATTTCAGGCTCTGGACTCCATCTTTGACCAGCCTTATGAGAGCCTTATGGCTCTCCTGCCTTCATCACTCCTCCACTAAGACCAAGGACTCAGGCTGATCCCGTGGTCCTCCAGAGAGCTAGTCCAGACATTATACTGTAACATCAGGGAGATGATGCCATGAAATGCAAGTGAATTGGATTTAAGTGAGGGAGGGTTGCTGCAAGGTCACCTGCCTCACTTATCTTTTTAGAGCAATCTGGATCCAGTGGCCAGATATAGATCAGGATGACTGGAGATAGCACTGGATACAAGGAGAGACCTTGACCTTTTTAAACTAAGATCTTCAAAAGGTCTCCGTTTGGCTGTCCTCATTAGTATAATAGTATCTTTGCCTGTCACACAGGAGACCAGGTTTCCATTCTCCAACAGGGAAGTGGCAATAGAAAAAAAAAATTCTAGTATCTTTGCCAAGAAAGCCCTAAATGCCATCATGAAGAATCAAACACAACTGAAAAATGATTCAATGACAATCTCTCTTATCTACCAGAAACAATCAGTTATCAAGTCCTTTTAAATCTACTTCTATAATATCATTACCAGATAGATCACAGTGTGATAGATTA
Source organism: Sarcophilus harrisii (assembly GCF_902635505.1). Lineage (NCBI taxonomy): Eukaryota > Metazoa > Chordata > Mammalia > Dasyuromorphia > Dasyuridae > Sarcophilus > Sarcophilus harrisii. The sequence continues at coordinate 526,761,699 of NC_045428.1, forward strand.
TAGGTTTCACAACATCTCTTGTATTTTATTTAGAGGGCTTATGCATCAATGAAAAGAGTGGTCCTTTTCTGCAAAAAGCACAGAACCTTGAAGACAACAAATATAATCCCAGGGATACTATCTGGTTGCAAAGGTCAAAATTGACAATTATCCAAAAGGCAATGGAACTATTTAAGGAAGGGTTAGGTAAGCCATGGGAATATGTCATAAAAAACATAATTTAGAGCATGTATGATTTTAAAAGGAGGTACACCTGTCATATCATGATATCATAAATTGGCAAAATATTGAAAGATACAAAGAGAGGAATGATCCCTATGACTTACATAAACCTCTGTGAACTTATTGAAAGCCATGGACAAGAATTACAAAGTAAAAGAAGTCAGTGAATTGCTATATGTTCCATGGAAAGATATCCTACCAATAAGGTCCTAGTTCCATCAAGGTATCCATGCATATATAGATCTTATCATGCTCAAAACTCTTCAAAGACTCCTTTTTGCTTATTTCATGAAGCTCAGATTCTTTAGTTTGGTATTTCAGATGCCTCAAAAATAGTACTATGTAGTCTTTTGGGATTTTATTTTTATTTCCCCTTTCCACATATTGTGCTAAGTTCTAGTCAAATTGACAATATGCTATTCTCCCTCTACTATGCTTTTCTGATGGTATCTTTTTGTTCATAGTTCTCTCTCTCATTTCTACCTCACACTTGTCCCCATAATTTCATTTCACAGCCCCTTAAACTTCAATTCAAACATCATCCCTTCCATGAAGATTTTCCTAAAAACTCCAAATGGCAGCAGTCTTTCCTTCTTAGGACTTCACACAGAACTTTTCACCTCTTTTATGTACTTAATATATTTTTGTGTATTCTGGTTATCTGCATTTATGTCATAACCTCTACTAAGCTATAAACTCCATTATCTCTCCTGAGACCTCACACAGAGCTGTCTAGATAGTAAGCACTTAATAAATACTTAATGAAGTAAATTAAATGTGTTCAGGTTTCAGATTGCAATCAACCATTTGATCACATTTCCATATAAAGGCTAATTCTAAACTGAGGCTCAAATTTTGTGCTTTCTGAATCTCTGACACAATATGAGTTTGATGTGTAGGGCTTAAGTAATGATCACATGCATTAGTCAACAGTGTTGCTAGCAAGTAATTGACTTTTTTTCAAGTAGACACTTCACATCTTGATCTCAGTTTCTTCATTTGTAAAATGAAGGGATTAAATAAGATAGTTCTAAGGTTTCTTCAGGTTGACATTCTGTGAATCTATGCATAACATTTTAACACTTTTTCAACTATATACATACTAAGGAGATGTTGTATTAAAAAAAAAAAAGATGGAAGAAAAGTGTTCTTCAATTGAAGTCAGAGGCCCTGGATTTGAATTCCACATCTCTCATTCACTGTCTGCCCAAACTTTGGTAAATTTCTGAACCTTTCTGGGCCTCAATAAGATGAGATGATTAGACTAATCGTAATAACTCCTAAGCTAGAAAGGAACTGGGAGAATCTAGTTCAACCTCTTAATTTACAAATAAGGAAACCAAGGAAGAGATAGGTAGTGAACATCAGAGATGGAATCTTGCTTACTCTAGAGTCAGTACTCTTTTTGCTGTAATATACTGCTCTTTAAGAACCATTCCAACTCCCAATCCTGTGATGCCTGATGTATCAAGCACAGAATTCAAACACAGGTATTCTGACTATAGTGCAGTCTATTTTCTTCATACACAAATATTTAAATTTTCAATGACAGTGCACCAACTTTGGACACATACAAGGGACAGTTTTGTTTTTGTCTTTGTATTGACACATACAAGGGACAGTTTTGTTTTTGTCTTTGTATTCTTAGCACAACCACAATTCCTGGCATGTAACAGAGGCTTAATTTAAAAAAAAAATCTTCATTTAAATTATAAGGTTCTGTTTCAAGATTCTGACAATAGAAATTTTATTATGTGAGTTAAAGAAGAAGAAATGTATAATCTAATTGAAATAGTGGAGAGAACATGTATATAAATAACAATGAAATTAGGAGAGTGGGATAAATGAAAATATACATATAAAAGGGTTGTAAGATATTAATAGAAGAAGAAATCATGCTAACCCATGAGAGGTGGTTGGAGGACATGAGAGTGGGTCATCTTCATAGGAACATGTCACTTGACCTGGATCTTGAAAGAAAAGAGGGACTTCAAATAATGGAAATGAGGGATGGTTTAAGGAAAGAAATAAAGATTAGAGAAGAAAGAATAAGAAACAGGATTCCAAGTAATTAGAATAAATTAAGTGGAATTATAGGTATTCAGAAGCCACACACTTCAACATGTACCTGAACAGAGACCCAAATCATCCTAAAAAGTGGTCATCTAAGTCTTAGATCTCAATATTAGATAAAGCTTCAGCACATAGTGGGTAATGACTTAGTATTTATTCTCTATTATTTAATGTTAATTATTTAGTCAATACTTAATAATATCTAAAATTAGGAATCTTCCAAGGTAATATATTCTACTTTTTGAACAATTCTAATTGTTAGGAAGTTTTTTCCTTATTTAAACTGAATTAGTTAAACATTTAGTTTCCCTTTCAATATAATCCCCACATATTCTTATCCTATTAACCTGTCCTCAGTTATACTTTCTAGTCCTGTTCTTTTAAATTCTGTTATTATTTGTAGTCTGCTAATGCTCACCATATTCCTCTATATATGATTTTCATTTTTAATTCTTCAGGAACTGTTATAATCTATGTTTCACTGCTGTGCAGTAATACCACTAAAAGTGGTATTTCAATTTCACCCATTCTTTTGCCTTCTATGGCCAAACAAAAAAAATCCAATCCTTCTTCAACTAACTCTCCAAATAGTTGATGACACATAATATATCCCCCATTAGTTTTCTCTAGACTAAACAGCAGAAGTCCCTTCAGTCAATCATGTAACATGGTCTCTGATATCTTTCTTATCATGGTTGTCTCCTTCAGATACACCCTATTTTGTCAATATTCCTCCCAGAATACAGTGTCTAGAATGAAACACAAGATTTCTAAGATTATCACCTCCTTTGTGCTTGATAACATATCTTTTAATACAACCCAGTATCATAATAATTTTTACTATATTGTCATAATATTGATTGAGTTAACATAAACCATTATCTAGCCATGCTTCTCTGTTGTATATTAATCCAATTGATTATTTGAATTCAAATGTGAGACTTTACATTTATCCCTACTGAAGTTTATCATATTACATTTGACTTATTGTTCTAAGATGTTAAGATCTTCTTTTGTCTCCTGACTAATCATCTCTACTTTCATCCAGATCATTAATAAGAAGATTGAACTTTACAGGGCTAATGACATATCTCTGAGACTCTGAACTGGAGGTCTCTTTCCAAACTGACATCAATCTATTAAGAATTGCTTGTTGGGTCTGTTCATTCAATCAATTCTGCACCCATTTTATGTACTATCATTTCTCTCCAAAGGATAACATGAAAATTGGTGTCAGAGAATATAGTGTAATTTTGAAATAAGATAGGTGTACTGGGAATTGAAAGAAGAGACAAGATAAGATGTGCTGTAGAAGGAGAAAATAGAAGTCTTGGTGATTGCTTAGCTATTTGAATGTTCAGACTGAGAAAAATGAAGGAATTAAACATGGCTCCCAGGTTACAAACTTGGTAAGACTGCAAGGATGATGGTGCCATAAAGAAGCAAGGGCAAAGAACAGTTTTAGTTTGATGTATTTGAAGTACTGCCAAGATATCCAGATGGAGATATCCAGAGGTAGTTGGGAATGAAAAACTAAAACTTGGAGACAGGGATGAAGAGGGTAATTTGGTATATAAATATGGGAATTACTTGTTTAAAACCCATAGTGAGAGCCATAGAAGAGGACAACATCAGAGAAAAAAGTATACACTGGGAAGAACACCTGGAGACAGAAACTTGGGACATTTTTTTAAGAGGAGAGAGAAGGATAATGATTTTTTTTTCACACCTCTTCTTTCCACCTCTCATTATTATCAGTTCCAGATGTTATGATAACAATTTATCCTCACTTGCTTGCTTGAATTCATCATTCATCAGGTTTCCAGGTGACTATATAAATATTTACAACTTCTTAACTTAGTCTTAACTTACCAATGCTTTGGAGACCTTAAAGAGCATATGTAGCCTGTGCCTTTGGCTTCCCAAAGATCACCATCTATTCTTTCTGTGTGTTGATTTACTGATAAGCTGGAGAAGAAAATGGTAAACCTCTCCAGGATTTTGCCAAGAAAACCCTAAATGGAATCACAGAGAATTGGACACAACTGAAATGACTGAACAGATACAGATTATACTAGTGCTTTTGTGAATTATGCCCTACAGTGATGAAAAGTTACAATATTTATTTTTTCTAAGGTATTTCAATTTCTTTAATTTGATATTATGTGTTCCATCTACTTTCATAAAAATACACATTAATGGAAAGCATAAAATAAAATAGAAGACTGTGGCTGGTACTATATACATAAATTGCCTATAGACCCATTTTACTATAGAGTCTGCTGATTCTGAAAAGGAAATGACTTACTAGAATTTTTTAAGAAAAAAAAATTCCTCTTAAACAAATTCTGAAATGTTTGATTCCTTTTGGGGACTTATGCAGGAGAAACAAGGGGAAGAGCAGGAAAAGGATGTGGGAGTGTTAGCTCATTTTTCAAATTTTTCTGAACATTCTAGTTCCAACTGGGAATGATAACAGAAATACCAGAATAACCACGTGATGGACTATGGAATTTCTTGTTGGTCTAAAATTCAGGCAGTGCCAAGTTTCATAAAAAATGTTATCTTTGGTACTTCCCCACTGAGTCCTGCAGTTAAGATGGTCATCCATTTGAGGGAAGATGCAAAGGTGCTTATCTCCACTAAATTCTGATTAAAAACTGCTTTTGTTTTTCTTACTGCTCATAATAATCTTCCAACCTCTTTTCTTATCACCTATACTACTACGATAACTCCCTAACAAATCTTGCCTCCATCCCTGAGTAGCCTTTGTAAGGCTCTGTTCTGACCACATTAGCTTTTATTGAAGAACCTTTAGTGAATTCTAGATGCTTACTGAAAAAACAGTATAAGTTCTTGACAATCTAGTTTTAAAGTATCTTTCCAGGCTTGAACTGTTCACTGAATCTGATTTTGTCTTCCTGCTTGCTATTGTATACTTTGGTTCAAGCTTCTCCATCCAGAAATGAACTCTTTCACATATTTCCATAGGTTGAAAATGTTTTTTTCTTTTTTTTCTAAGTCTAGTTCAGGTGCCAACTCTTCCATTGAAGACTTTCCTAAAGCCCTAACGTGATCTTTACCTACTCAAATTTCTTACAGCATTTTGCCTGGTTCTTGCTTTTGCCCACAATACATCACAGTCATTGGTATGTAGACACATCCCCCATTAGATCTGAAAATACTTGAGAATAAAATCTGTGTTTTATCCTTGTTATCTCTAATGTTCAGCACTTTGTCTTGATTTAGCAAAGGAAGATGATGATTACTATTCTTGGAGAAAGCCAAAATACTCAGATAGTCCATGTTATCTCTGCTTGCCAGAGCCTAAGCTATTTTCTATGCTTTAGCTGTACTTCTCCCATTGTTTAAGGAGTATATAGATTTGAAGATCTGCTCAATCATGATTAGGTCTTACCTCTCCATTCATTGCTTAACCTCATTTACTTTGAAATCCATACTATTTCTAATGAGCTTTTATTAAAATGAATTAAAATGGCCTAATGGGAATTGGTTACCCACACATGCTGATATATAAGATGAAATTCTATATGCTATGTTGATAGTCTTAGGATAAAACAAGTAAATAAAAATATTATTTAATAAAGAGAACACAGATATAATTAAACATATAGACATACATAAGTGAATTGTGAACTCACACAGTTTTCTCAGATACTGAAGTCCTCTTTTCCCTTCCCTCCATCACTACATAGACACATACAATCAATCAGGACCCAGAAGGTCTAGGATATTCATAGAAACAGTCCTCCCTTCATCAGGTAATGAAGTATAGTCAAATTCCCATTGGCTATTTTATTCATATTTCTTGTCATTAATTTCAGATGCAGACACTTTAAAGTTGGGGTCTCAACAGAGATACAGGATGTGATTCAAACTTGACTTAGGGATTTTGATGGTTTATTTGGTGTAAACTGTAACTAGAGAATATTGGTAGCTTATTTGGGGGGAATTGAAACTCAATAGTCTGTCTGATCAATGAAAGGACCTTTGTTTTCACTTAGTGTGAAGGTCAGGTAAGTATTAGTAACACTATTGTCATTTCATATGTCTTTGTCTGTCTATCACTCTGATCTTGACTACCACTCCTTGTTGCTACTGATTCTGCTCACTTAGGTCACATCATCTCCTGTCAATCTCAAATCTTTCTATCATCCCTTTAGGAGAGTGGAGGTAAGCAGAAGTAGGTACAAATGAGAAATTGCACTTGAAAATGTTAATGACTAAATAAATGTTAGTTGAATTGAAATAAATTAATAGAATAGAATTACTGATAGATAAAATCCCAGCCAGGGTAGGTCTCATGATTTTCTTCTGCCTTGCTAAAAGCAAAGGTTTTCTAATTTAATCAGCCAATAAGAATTAATTCATTGAATTGGCTATTCATCTCAAAGTAAAAGAAGTCAAGGATTCCCACCACAGTGTGCAACAATTATGTTAGGTTTTTTTAAACTTGGTGTTGGTGCCCATTTCCTCAGTTGTGTTTCATCTTGTAGGAGAAGTTATGTTTAAAGACCTCTTTCAGAGTAGAACAAACACACTTGAGCTACTTGACTGGTATCAAACAAATCTATGTGTGTTTTGCAACTCTATTCTTTGTTTAGATTTGCTTCCTCTCTTCATTATTGTAATCTTTGCTGTTATCACCTTATCTGTAGCAATAACATGTAGAAAGTGCTGTGCAGTATTAATGACTCATTGCCTCTTCCAATAATTGCTGAGGTGTACCACAGACTTCACATTCCAGCTGTTATGCTCTTGATTAGAAATCTCTACATTTGCAAATTTCAGAAAGGAAAGACAGAGGAGGCAGAAGTTTTTTATATGCTGTTTTTTTTTTTTTTCTCATTTCACCTGATTTCTATGATTTACCAAGGAAGATATTATGGTGAAAGGGAAAATTGACTATATGAATCATTTGAAAAGACAATTATGATTCACTAATAACTGGTATTGTGGTTTCCATTATCAAGTGCAAATATTTGGCAGTAATAATAACAATAATAATAATAACTCTGAAATATAGGTTTTGTTATCATCTTCATCTTACAAATGAGGAAATTGCAGGATACAGAATTTAAATGATTGATTTGCCCAGAGTCACACAGCTCATAAGTATATAATGCCAAATATGATATCAGGTCTTCCTGACTCCAGATCAAATGCTGACTATCTTTGTAGATGGTATTAAATATACCAAAAGAAATCTTCTGGTACCATATTAAATTCAACAAGTAGCCCCCCAAACTCTACACAAAGTATGTGACAGCATCCTTTCTAAACAATGGCCTCTTGAGATTTCTTAAAGTGACTTTTGTTTCCTCTCCAAAAACTCTATCCATGCTTTACAGAACTAGAAAAAAAATAAAACAAAATTAATTTGGAAGAACAAAAGGTCAAGAATTTCAAGATAATTAATGGAAAAAAATTGCAAATGAAGGTGGCCTATTTGCATTTGACCTAAAAGTATATAATAAAGCAGCAGTTATCAAAATCATCTTGTACCGGCTAAGAAATAGAATAGTTGATCAATGGACTAGGTTAGGTCCATAAGACACAATAGTTAGTGCCTATAGTAATCTAGTGTTTGATAAACCCAAAGACCCCAAACTCACTATCTGACAAAAATTTCTGGGAAAATTGGAAAATAGTGTGGCAGAAACTAGGCACTGACCAACACTTAAAACCCTATACTAAGATAAGGTTGAAATTAATTCATTTAGACATAAAGGATAACAGTACAGATGATTTAGGATAACAAGAGATAGTCTCTCTCTCAGCTTTGTGGAGAAGAAAGGAATTTGTGGCCAAAGAAGAGCTAGAGAACACTATGAAATGCAAAATGAATAATTTTGATTATATTGGATTAAAAAGATTTGTACAAGCAAAATCAATGCAGTCAAGATTAGAAGGGGAGCAGAAAACTGGGAAACATTTTTTACATGCAAGGCCTTTGATAAAGGCTTCATTTATAAAATATATAGAGAACTGACTCAAATTTATAAGAATAAAATCACTCTCCAATTGATAAATAGTCAAAATATATGAACAGAAAATTTTCAGATGAAGAAATTAAAGCCATTTCTATTCATATGAAAAAATGCTCTGAAGCACTATTGATTAGAGAAATGCAAATTAAGATAATTCTAAGATACCACTACATACCTCTCATGACAGGAAAAGTTGATGATAAACTGGGAGAGATGTGGGAAAACTGGGATACTAATACACTGTTGGTGGAGTTATGAACTGATACAACCATTCTGGAGAGCAATATGGAACTATACCCAAAAGGCTATCAAACTGCATGCCCTTTAACTTAGCAGTGTCTCTAATGGGTCTGTATCCTATAGAGATCATAAAAAAGGGAAAAGGACCAATATATGGGAAAATGTTTGTAGCAGTTCTTTTTGTAGTAGGAAGGAATTAGAAATGAAGTGGATGCCCATCAGTTGGGGAATGGCTGAATAAGTTGTTATATGAATGAAATGGGATATTTTTATTCTATAGAGAAATAATCAGCAGGATGATTTCAGCAAGATCTGGAGAGACTTGCATGAACTGATGCTAAGTAAAATGAGTAGAACTGAGAGAACATTGCACATAGCAACAACAAGATTATGTGATGATCATTGTTGATAGATTTGACTCTTTTCAACAATGAAGTGATCCAGGCCAATGCCAATAGACTTGTGAGGAAAGAGAGACATCTGCATCCAGAAAAAGGACTATGGGGACTGAATACGGATCACTATAGTATTTTTACCTTTGTGTTTCTGTTTGCTTGCTTTTTTTCCTTTTTTGATCTGATTTTTCTTGTGCAGCATGATAAATGTGGAAATATGTTTAGAAGAATTATACATGCTTAACTTATATTGGATTACTTGCCATCTTGGGGGGAAAGGAAGGAAGAAAAACTTGGAACACAAGATTTTGTAAGGGTGAAAGTTGAAAACTATCTTTGCATATATTTTGAAAATAAAAGACTTATTAAAATTTTAAAATAAAAAAGATGATGCTGAAAGCTGTTATCAAGACCAAATGAAATGACACTGAGTGATATAAAAATGTTAAGTATTATTCAGTAACCTCTATGTGGAAAGGAAAGTATATGATGTTTTAGAAATATTTTAATAAAATATTTTCAAAATTGTGGACACACACACAAAATTGAACTCTACCCATGTTTCCATACTATACTCATTTATTACCACCAGAGCACTAACCAAATTATCAAGTTCTCCTTGTGTTGATTAAGCTCTCCAGTAAAAAATGCTGAATCAGAGATTTGTTCCCTCCAATGGAAAAAGTCATGATTCATCCATCTATATCTTATAATTCTGGATAATTCTTGACTAAGAATTTTTCTAAAAACTATGCCCAAAGGGCTATCAAACTGTGTGTACCCTTTGAGTCAGCAATGTCTCTATTAGGTCTGTATCCAAAAGAAATCATAAAAAGGGGAAAGGACCAACATATATAAAAATGTTTGTAGCAGCCCTTTTTGTAGTGGCAAGGAATTAGAAACTGAGTGGATGCCCATCAATTGAGAAATGGCTGAATAAGTTATGGTATGTGAGTGTTATGGAATATTATTGTTCTATAAGAAACTATCATCAGTATGATTTCAGGAAGGCCTGGAGAGATTTGCATGAACTGATGGTAAGTGAAGTGAGTAGAAACAAAAGACCATTGTGATAGCAACAAGATTATGTAATGATCAATGTTGATGAACTTGACTCTTTTCAACAATGAGGTGATTCAGGCCAATTGTAATAGACTTGTGATGGAGAGATCCATTTGCATCCAGAAAGAGGACTATGGGGACTGAATGTAAATCAAAATATAGTATTTTCACCATTTTGTAGTTGTTTGCTTGCTTTTTATTTTCTTTCTCATCTTTTTTAATCTGATTTTTCTTGTGCAACACGATGAATGTGGAAATATATAGAGAAGAATTGTATATATTTAACATATATTGGATTACTTCCTGTCTAGGGGAAGGGGTTGGGGATGGGGAAGGAGAAAAATTTGGAAAACAAAGTTTTGCCAGGATGAATGTTGAAAACTATCTCTGCATATATTTTGAAAATAAAAAAAACTATTATTTAAAAATATTTTTTAAAGAATTTTCCTAAATCTGACATAGAAAAACTAAATCATTTGATAGACACTAATGTACTACTCAAGCTATCTTTCTGTTATTCTTCACTATTGTTACAATCTTGGCTTAAATTCTTTTTTGATCATTTGTGTGTATAATTTTTTCCTATGTAATTTTCAGGACACCATTGGCAATTATTTTGCTTTATATACTTTTGTTACTGTTTGGATCATTTCAAATTTTGATTCTTTTAAGATTTCTTGATGTTCAACTATAGAATATAAAAGAGAAAATGTATTAATTCAATAAGATCATTTTTTTTTTAGCAGGGAGCAATTAAAAATCATTAAAAGTGTGCTATCCAATTTGCTAACAGTGATACAACCTACTCTAAGCCTCCTATTCAGCTCTAAGTTGAGATCATTGATCATCATCAATATTTAACTAAGATGTATTTAGTTATGGAGTATTCAATGTCTACCCATTCAACTTATCATAATTTGGCCAATATGTTGTTATAATTTATTTGACTTTTGCTTTGTGAATTAATAGACCATTTCTTTTTTTGGAGCCAAGATCACATATTGGTTAAGATTGAATTTTTAGTGAACTAAATCCCTAGTAGTCTTTCAAATGAACTGCTGACAAGCTACATTTCCTCTTTCCTATATTTGTATATTTCTAAATTTAAAGATACAGGTTCACAATGACAACATTATAAATAGTACATTTTATCTTGCTAGATTTAGGCCACTATTACTTTCAATTGACAACTTTTTGAAATTTGAGCCTATTATTCAATATCTTCCCACCCCAGATTCATGTCACAGTTATTTGTGAACTATCATTTCCTTATCTTTATTCATGCCATTGTTGTTTTCTGTCCTTTGCTCTTGAAAAGGACCACAACATCAGAGAAGTGATGCCTTGACATGCAAGTGAGTTGGAGTTAAATGAAGGTGAGTTATACAAAGTCACCAGCTTCATTCCTCCAGAAACATCTAGCTCCAGTGGCAAGATAGCAATTAGAATAACTTGAGCTGTCTCTCTCATGTCAAAATGTTGAATATTATAGCATGAAAGGGAGAACCCTAAACTATGCTACTAAAGATGTTTTTCCAGATTGACAGGGATCAAAAATTTAACTCATCAAGTTTCAAAACTACATTACTGTTTTCCCATCCTGTTAATTCTTCATTGTATTCACAAGAATATTATCAGAATCTTTGTAATATGTGCTTTTGAAATAAAGATCTACTATATCTACTAGTACGACTAGTAGTATGTCATTTTCTATGTTTAAAAATCTAGTAGTAGTATTAAAATGGTAGTCTTTAGTATATTGTCAATTAAATCAGATCATAGTAGTATGACCCTAGTCAGATCACTTAATCTTTTTCTGCTTTGGTTGTCTCATTTGTAAAATGAGAAAATCTAAATCCATAATTACTGATATAGTCTATGATCTGTGATGTTATTTTTTTGGTGAATTGGGCAGGAAAGCTGTCATTTGTGATATTTTCTCTATGGTGAAATTATTTGTCATTTAAATACAAAACAAAACAACTCTTCATGAGCAAAAAAAAAAAAAAAAAAGAAAAAAAGAAAGACATAGCAACTAAGAACTTGCAGGATTTATTGATAACAAATCATTCCAAACTAACCGAATTACCTTTTTTGGTTGGTGGGAGGATACTACTGTTATTGTTCAATCTTGTCTAACTCTTCATGAGTCCATTTTGGAGTTTTTTGCAAAGATTCCTTCTGATGTGGTTATTCAGAAATTAGGGAATGGTAATTGCTATCTACACAAAGACTAATGTAAGGATCAGTGAGATCTTGAGAAATGAGCTATGGGTTCTTCCGAGGAAAGGCATGCTACAACTACTAGCTTCTTATATTCCCACTTATATCCTTCCAGCAATTCTACTTTGATGTGAACACAGGCCATTTTCTTCACTTGATAAAAATTCTGCTTTGAAGGATGAGCCAAAGCAGCATATGATAGGTGGGTGGATTCTCCAAATAGCCACCAGGGAACATTCTAATGAGTTCCTTCTATGACATCCCTCAGGGCTCAGAAAAACTGCTCTATTGCCTGCCTTCCAGTGAAAATTTTAGGATCACAGAGGACTTTGCAGGACATCTAAGCAATTTTGGAAGACAATGAGGATTTCCTTTCCTTATATCTTCTGCCACTTATTTTAACAAGTTTACTATGTCAAGGCATCTCTTTTCACAGGAGGGTTCATTGTGAAGTATGTTGAAGTACATTTCATTTTTGCTTCAAATGGAAGATTATGGTAGATTAAAAAAAATTTCCATTTGTCTATGTGAGCTTTTTCCTCCTATTGAATTATCTTTGAAGTGAACTAAATAATAAAGGAAGGTCTTTAGGTCTTTTTTTAAGTCTTTCATAAAGACATGCTTTTAGAGATTTCTCAAAGTTTTCAACATTGAAAATTTTATGATCAACAGAATAGCAATGCACAGGTAATACTACAATTTCTTAATATTTGATTGTGTTTCAACATGTTTATTATAATTATACTCAACCATGTTTGAGGGGGTAGACCTGTAATTTTACTATGGCAGAAACTGAGATTGGTCAGATTGCTTCAGATCAGGGGTCCTGAGCTGCAGCAAGCTAAGACAATTATCTTGAAAGCAGCATCAGACCCAAGAAATAAGGGATCAGTAGGATGCCCAAGAAGAGGTGAATCAGCTGTAGTCATCAATAAAGCAGCTTAAAGTCACCTATAAGGTCGGATTCATTAGTGGTCAATGCAATTCCAACATGGGTGTGAAAGGGAAACACAGTCTCAGAAAAAGAAATAGAAAAGAAAAGAAAAAAGGTACTTCTGGGCCTTCTCTACCTTGACAATGGAGAGCATATTTTCCCCTGATAAATGATAAGGATTGAAGAGGAGGTTGAAACAAATAAAAAACTTTGTTATCTTCTCTCCTGACGAGAACACTTGGGAGATTTCAGGGAAAGGGAAGCTGCTTCTCTCCCTTCTCCCCCCTTTTTTTGGCTCCTTTCAATTCCCCCTCTACCTTTGTTAAGGTATTTTTCCTACTAGCCATTAAAGAAATGTTGATCAAGTTTATGATGTAAGTTAACTCTGCCCTTTCCTTTTATAAATCTTTGAATATTATAGGCAGTCAATAAATATTGATGGTAATAAATACTAAAAAAGAGAGACTTAAAGGAGACACCCAGATGGTACAGTGGATAAAGTACTGGGCCTGGATTCAAGACTTGAGTTCAAATCCAACCTCAACCACTTCCTAACTGTGTGACCCTGGGCAAATTACTTAAACTTTGCCTAATCAAATTGAGAAAGAAATGACAAATCACTCTAGTAGCTTTGTAAAGAAAACTCTAAAATGGACTCGTAAAAAGTCCACCAAGAATCTACAAAACTAATCATTAAACAATAATACTAATAATCTTACATTAATTATTGCTAACACTTACCATAATAATAATAAACAGCATAACAGTAGGGAAAAAATTATTTGACTGGCAACAACATGGTTCCCTTCCTAGTGCCACAATTGAAAAATTTTCACTAGGACTTCAGGGAAGAAGGTTTTTCAAAAAGGAATTTCAAATGAGAACATGGAGATTATATGTTGAATTTTGTTCACTCCGTAAGCTATGCTATTAAAGTAAATTATCATAAAGACCCTAGAGAGCTGGACTGTCTAGCCCCATTCACTAGTGAATTCATTTGGGTCACTGAGGCACACAGTTTTGGTTTTCCTTGTTCAGACTCTATTATCTGTTTGAGACATTATTACTTCCTTGGCAAATATATTCATAACTCATGAAACTGCAGGTTTGCCACTACGTGATGTAGGGAGTCAGCTATAGATTTATATACATCTCACATCTGCAATTTGTAGGGAAATGAAAGCCACATGACCCTTCATGAATGGATATATATATATGTGAGTATATTTGTGCATATTATATATGCACATTTCAAATAAGACCCTTGACCCTTTCAAATCTTTAGATTCACATATTTTCCATTGCTGTATGTAAGCAATTATTATCTGTCTGTGAAACTAAAATGCATACCATCTGTCACAGGACCCCATTAGTCAACACTAACTTTAACACAAGTCCTTCAGTGGAGGCTAACTAGTGCCAAAGTAAATAGAGTACAATCTAGCAGCCCAGAGCCCCAGATTTGTTCATTATTTTGCTTTTTCAGGAAAAGTAACCTATTGCAGATCAGTGAAGGACAATGAAGGGCAAAAATGGTTAGTCCTTGATGCTTTTCTACTTTATTGGTTTCAAAATAGCCAAGCTTCCATAGATTCAAAAAGACTCAATTCAATCCAACAAACATTTATTAGATGTTTAGAATATACATAGTATGAAAATGGAAAAAAAGTTCTCTGGATTATAACACCCAACTTTTAGTGCTTTTCAGGAAAACTAAAAGGAAGAAAAGTCCCTGACATGTCTATATAATACAGTAATAATACCAACATCATATAATTCTCCAGCACTTGAAAGTTAAAAATATTTCCTTTTTTTTTTTTTTTTTTTTTTAGAGGCTGCTAAGGGACTTATTGGATAGGGCATTGGGTCCAGAGTCAGAGACCTAATTTCAAATATGGCTACAGATGCTTACTACCTATGCGACTTTGGGTAAGCCAAATTAATATCTAGTTTTCTCAACTGAAAAATGAGAATGATAATAGTACTTATCTATCTTCCATAGCTGTTATGAAGGTCAGAAGAGATAATATTTTAAAAATGCTTTTCACATAGTAGGCATGATAAAATGTATTCCCTTCTCTCTCTTGCCTTTTCTCACAGCTCTGAAATAAACCTAAGATTAAATAGTGTCCTTTCTTTCCATAATATTAAAGATGCTTCTTTTAACAACAACCCCACCTCAAAAAATAAAGTTCTTATATTTATATCATATTTTAAGGTTTGCAAAATACTTTTTATATATTTTAATGTAACCATTTGAAAGGTGTAAATGGTTCAAAAATGCAGTGTTCAGTGACATCAAAGTATGAAATTTACACAGCACTGAATTAATCAAAAAGCATTTAAAATTTTTAAAAATTTATTTTATTTTTAATTTGTGGTATAAAACAGAATTTATATAACACATTATAAAAATAAAATGATTGAATATGGAACTGCAAATCTACTAAGTATAGCTTATTATTCCTTTTAAACATGCAACAAAATTATCATGTAAATTAATTTTCCTTTTTCTTCTTTTTTCCTCCCTAGTCCCTGAGATAACCATGATTAGACACAGGTAGGTGTATGTGCATACCCATATAACTGCTGTATACATTCTTCTATTTATCATTTAATAACTAGATGTTATGTGTCTGGCACTGGGTATGCAAATAAAAAACCAGACAGTCTCTGTCCTTGAGGGACTTCCTTCTATTCCTTATGTGCAGATGGATGACTTTCCCAAATATTTTTTCCCTAGAACAAAACTGTCTTATTCATTAGATGATGCTATAAACTGTTTAATGGACAACTAGATGAAGCAATGAACAGAAAAACCTACAATCGGGAATACTCACCTTCCTAAGTTCAAATCTAGATTTAGACACTTATTAGTAAGTGTCACTAATACACTAATACACACATACACAGTATGTGACCCTGGACAAGTCACTTAACCCTATTTGCTTTAGTGTTACATCTATAAAATGAACTGGAGAAGGAAATGGCAAACTATTCCAGTACTTTTCCAAGAATATCTCAAATGGGGTCACAAAAAGCTGGACACAATTGAAAAATGACTGAACAACAAAAAGAGTCATTTAATGTTTCAGGCACCAAACTTAAAGGACAGGGTAGTGACTGACACGAAAGAGAACAATTTGGAACTATGTCCAAAGGGTTGTATAGGTGTGTGTGTGTGTGTGTGTGTGTGTGTGTGTGTGTGTGTGTATGTGTATTCTGATCTAGCAACTGCAATGGGCTGAGGCTTGAGTTGATCCACTGAGGTCCCAAGCACGTGAGGCTTGGACTATACTCTATTAATATACATGCTTGGATAGAGAATGACCCAGTCCACTCTCTATGCAAGTCCTGATGTGTTTTATAGGAAATGACGATTTTGGTGGGTGGAGGCAGAGAGACAGGAAGAGAGGCTGGGGGAGATTGGGCCTGGGTTCTAGTCTGATAGCAGCTGGTCATGTGGCTGCTGGTCTAGCTAGCTTCTTGACTCAGCTGCATACATTGCTATTGCCGATTCTCTTCCACCTCCGGTCTTTCTTCACTGAGAATAAAGATTCACGATTTCCCCCTAACCTGAATGCCTGACTCCGGCTGATTTTAAAATACGCAGTCTTCACAAGCAACATTCCTTATAAATTAAGCAAATTAAGAATTGAGAAGTTCTGCCTTCTCTCTTCTATTCTTTATAATCATCTCATTCATCAGACCAGCAATCCCAACTCTTGCATTGAGGTTCTTTCAATCTCTCTTCCTCCTCCCTCTGCGTATGTGTGTTTGTGTGTGTATTTCTGTGTCTCTGTCTCTCTTATCTTTATATCTCTGTCTGTCTATTTCTCTCTATGTCATCCTATTCTTATTTCCACCTGTACTTCATAAGTTTTGAAATATTTTACTTAATTGGTGAGTTCTCTATGTTCCAAATTGGTCACTTCAAATAGTCTCTATCCTTTTTTTCCTCTTAAAACTGCTCTTCTGTTTGTCTTCAGAATTTTAATTTTGAGAATTTTCCATCTGTCTTTTGCTGACCTTTTCTGTAGTATTTAAGTACATGACATCCTGCCTATCCTTCCCCTGCATTTTGAAATCTTCTCTATACCAATCTAGAGTATAAATCAGATTATGCTCAGTTTTCCTTTTTATTTATTACAAATTCTAAAAGGATGTGATCACTCTCTCCAATACTTTTAACCTTTCTAGGGCCATAAACAGTTCCTCCTGTTGGTAAGAAGCTTGTCTAATTTTGGAGAAAAGAGGACTCCTAAAGATCTCTGAAGTTCCCTGTCACTATTATATCATACTTTAACCAAGTTTGTGATGTATTTTCTGAATTCTTTATCTATTTGATTTTTTTTGTTAGATGGTCTCTTTCCTATATTTTTAATTTTAAAATCCTTTTGATTAAATTTACAATAGGTAGAATTCAATTATTGTGACTGTCAATTCTAAATATCTGATTCTTCTATATGTTATAAGTAACAGTTCTGAATTATCAACTGCTTGCTAGACATCTTCATCTAGATGCCTCATAGATACAATATATCCAATATGAAACTCATTATTCCTACCAAAAACTTATCTACACCTCAAAATTTCCTATTTGTTTTGAGGTTAGAACTCGCCTTCTGGGAGGCATAGAGGTTAACCACTCAAAGTCATCCCTCTTATTTACTCCTCTGTAGAGGACCACAGATAGTGGGGAATACTTTAGTCCAGTAAAAGGAACCCCCTGCTGACAGTGTCTGGTTCTGTTCCCCATTTTGCCCTAAGGGCTCTTGGTCTTCCTAAAAAGTCAGGGGGTGATGACAACCTATGTTGTAATTAAAGCAGAGTGATATTAGATGGCAAAGAGACATTTACACACAATAGCAAGTTGTTTATGGGGTCCCCCAAGACAGTATATAGTTAGCACATGCACATATGCTATAGTTATGTAAGGGTGTTAGGCTATATAAGGCTGAGAGAATTTGGAATAAATGGAGTCCATGTTTGACCATCCATGTGAGTGGTATCTCTTCACTCCTCTTCTAAGATCAAGGACTCAGGCTGGTACTGAGATCCTCCAGAAAGCTAGTCCAGACATTATACCCTCTTATATCAAAACATTTGCCAACTCTAATTAATTCTACCTCTATAATATCTCTCATATTTTTCCTTTGTTTTTATTCACAGAACCATTATGGTCCTATTTCAGGTTCTTAACCTCCAGTCTGGATAATTTTTTAAAAATATATTTTGTTTGTTTCAAGCAGCAAAAATTTGCATCCTCACCCTCATAATCAGATCCTATAAAGAAAAAGCAAAACCCATGTCAAATATGTATCATCAATACTTCTCACACAAAGTCAGATCTAAACAACTGGAAAAATATCAATTGCTAATGGATAGACTAAACTAATATAATAAAAATGACAATTATGCTTAAATTTATCTACTTTTCAGTGCCATACCAAAATGCCAAAAATATTTTATATAGAAAAATAACAACAAATTCATCTGTAAGAACAAAATCTCAAAAATATTAAGGGAATTAATGAAAAAAATAGAAAGGATTGTGACTTAGCAGAACCAAACTTAAAACTATATTATGAAGCAGCAGTCATCAAAACCATTTGATAATGGCTAAGAAATAGAGTGGTGCATGAATAGAATAGAGTAGATACACATGACAATAATAAAGGTCTATAGTAATCTAGTATTTGATAAACTCCCAAACTCCAACTTCTGGAATAAGGATTCACTATTTGACAAAAATTTCTGGGAAAACTGGAAATTAATGTGTCAGAAACTTGGCATAGACCTACATCTCACACAGCACACCAAAATAAGGTCAAAATGGTTACATGATCCTGGGCATAAAGGATGATGCCATCAACAAATCAGGAAAGCCAGGGATGATTTACCTATCAAATCTTTGGAGAAGGGAGAAATTTATAACCAAAAAAGACCTAGAGAACACTATCAAAGGGCAAATGGACAACTTTGATTACATTAAATTAAAAAGTTTTGGCACAAACAAAACCAA
This sequence comes from Sarcophilus harrisii, assembly GCF_902635505.1. NCBI lineage: Eukaryota > Metazoa > Chordata > Mammalia > Dasyuromorphia > Dasyuridae > Sarcophilus > Sarcophilus harrisii. Next base: position 526,780,884 of record NC_045428.1, read on the forward strand.
CAGAAACAAGATTAAAAAGTAAGAATAAAGCTGAAGAAAAATTTTTACAGTCAGTATTTCTGATAAAGGTCTCATTTCTTTATATATACAATATATAAAGATCTCTGCCAAACTTATAAGAAAACAAGACATTTCCCAGTTGATAAATGGTCAAAGGATATGAACAGACAATTTTCAGATTTTTAGGCTTCTTTAAGTTACTCTCAAACTTTTCTTACACTACAATAGTATTCCATCATATCAATACACCATAATTCATTCATCCATTCTCCAATTTCTGGTCATTCCCTCAGACTGATACTTTGCCACATTAAAAAGGTATAAATATTTTTGCACATCCTTAGAGTTTGTTTTGCACAGGACTACTTCTCTTAATACTCTCCTTCTAACTCCCTTTCTCCTTTTTTTCCTGTTGAGTGAAATGTATTTTTATACTCAACTGTAGGTGTATTTATTCTTTCTTTTGTCTAGTAAGGTCATACGCCAGATATACGTCCTTCCTTTTTTGTATATGTGACTTGTCCATTCTGATTATCTGAATTTATTTCCCTGAATCTTCCTACTCTCTTCTCTGTTGCTCCATGTATACTTCTCTTTCTATTCTTAAGAACATCAAGACATAATGTAACCACTCTCACTCGTCATGAAAAAATTCAAAGGTAACAAATGTTATCTGCCCATATCTGAATGTAAGCATTTTATCCTTATTTAGTGATTTATCATTGTTCATTCACACTTGCCTTTTCATATTTCTCTTCACTTCTAAATTTGAATTTCATCATTTCTGTGCAGTTTAGTCCTTTTCAAATGGAATATTTGGGAGTCCTCTATTTCACTGAAGTCCATTCCCCACACCCCTTCCTCCAAAGAATTATAATCAGTTTTGCAGAACAAATTTTTTTTTTCATAAAGTGTTTTTTTCTAGTTACATGTAAAGGCAATTTTATACATTCACTTTTACAAGATTTTAAGTTCAAATTTTCCCTTCCCTCCCTCTTCTCTTGTGAAAATGGCCTAGGGAATTTGATATGTAATGCATGTGCTATCATATAAAACATATTTCCATATTAACCACAGTTGTAAAAAGAAGATACAGATCAAGAGGGGGAAAACACAAAGAAATCAAGTGAAAAAATTTGCTTTCATCTTAACTTAGAGTCTATCAATTTTTATTTGAATGTGAAAAAGATTTTCCTTTGTGAGTCCTCTGGACTTGTCTTAAGTCATTGTGTTGCTGAGAAGACTAGAGTCATTCATAGTTGATTATAACACAATGTTGCTGATATTGTGTACAATGTTTTCTGGCTTCTGCTTATTTTATTAAGTACCAGTTCATGCAAGTCTTTCCAGGTTTTTCTGAAATCAACTTGTTTATCATTTCCTATTGCACAAGAGTATTTCATTATGTTCATTAAGCACAGCTTGTTCAGTCATTCTCCAATTGATGGCCATTACTTCAATTTCCAATACTTTGCCACTCAAAAAAGGACAATTATAACTATTTTTGCACAGATAAGTATTTTGCTCTGTTTTATGATCTTTTTGGAATGCCAACCATTTCCATAAGAGGAGAAGGAAGTAAGGGAAAAATTGGAACTCAAAATCTTGTAAAAGTGAATGTTATTACAGGATCAAAAGAGATACACAGTTTGACTGTCTATGGTATTGTCAACTGAGCCAAATCAGATTCAAACCTGTGGATGTGTGGAGTCAAATAGAGCAGGCTAGAGACAGGACAGTTAGGAATCAAACAGTTAGGAGTTTAATTTCAAAGTGAGGTAAACCACTTATAAGCAAAGAGGAAGATTAGATCTATGTGCCTGTTCCTAGTTGGGGAGACCCACTTTAATGTGGCTGAAACTTATGGCTAAACAAATTGTCAAATAATTCGGTATAGCAACAGTAACAAGGCACAACAGTAACAGTAAGGCACAATAGCAATAGTGAGATAAGGTTGTCCAGTGACAAAAGGTCCATTCATAACAGGCTTCATGATTGGTCCTGTTGGTATTTGGTGGATATGGACTATCAGTTCTAGAAGAAGAGCAAAAGGGATTGTTGTTATGCTAAGAACAAGGTAAATCTTGCTTGATGGGCCTTATCTCTGAAAAACAGGATGTCTCCTAATATCTTGACATTTACCTCTTTTTGTCAAAGGGAGGGAGTCTAAAAGACCCCCTATTTTTTTGGCCAATAGAGGCAGGGATGTTGTGACATTCTTGACAGGAGAGACAAGATGTCATGAAAAGTCAATTGGGCCACCGTGAGATGTTTCCCAGGGGTAAGATCTTTGAAGAAACTTATCAGAGATATGTGTCCCAGGTATCATTGCTATCTAGTTTTCTTAGTTTGCAATCAGAAAAGGGAGGGAAGTCAAGACTGTAGAGGCAGGAAATGCCCACACACATTTGAAACAGGGCCTTGGTGGTTGGGCACACAATAGGGAAAAGGAAAAAAAAAAACTAGGGTAGTATAGCCAGCCCTTGCCAGAATCTTGAGACAACTGTATCATCTGAATATTGGCTATTTCTGGATCCATACTATAAGAACTTTGAATTTCTAGAGGGTTCTGCCATCACTCAGGAATAGGAGCTTTCTTCATATGATCCAGGAGTATGGACCCACTACATTTGGCAACAGTTGGATTAGACAGAAGAAGTTGGTAGGAGCCCTTAGGAGACAAACAAGTTGACAATAGTGAGAAAACCTTTTGTAGCTATCTTTCAGTCTAAGTTTTTGGTCAGCATAATGTTGGTCCTTGGGTAAAAATCTCTAAACTGGATTATAGAGATATTTCAGTTTCCCAACCATGCAGAGCAAGGTTTAAACAGTGCAATAAAGTTTTCTCAAAATTCCCATAATTGCATAGTTACATTAAGTCAAGTACTAATCCAACTACTTAAAGGACTCACAATGAACTTAGGTTTAAAAATAGATTTACTCACTATTGATTAGATAAATGCAAATTAAAACTACTTTGAGGTACCACATCTCATCTATCAGATTGGCTAAGATAGCAGGAAAACATAATGATTAAATGTTGGAGAGGATATGGGAAAAGTGGGATGCATGTTTGTGGAATGGTTGGAACTAATCCAATCATTCTGGAGAGCAACTTGGAACTTTGTCCAAGGGGCTATAAAACTGTGTATGTCCTTTGATCCAACACAGCCTTTACTGGTTCTATATCTCAAATAGATTGTAAATGAGGGGAAGGGACCCATATGTGCAAAAATGTTTGTAGCAACTGTTTTTTGGTGGCAAAGAACTGAACAATGAGTAGATGCCCATCAGTTGAGAAATGGCTGAATAAACTATAGTATATGAAAGTAATGTAATGTTATTATTTTATTAAAAAATGATGAACAGACTGATTTTAGAAAAGCCTGGAAAGTTTTACATAAACTGGTGCTGAATGAAGGAAGCAGGACCAGGAAAACATTATACACAATGACAATATTGTGTGATGATCAACTATGATAGATTTTGTTGTCTTCACCAATTCAGTTATCTAAAATAATCTCGATAATCTTTGGATGGAAAATGCCATCCACATCCAGAAGCAGACCTATGGAGACTGAATGGAGACTATGAATCGAGGCATAGTATTTTTTACCTTTTGTTGTTGTTGTTGATTGTTTGCTTGTTTTTTTTTTTTTCTTCTTCTTGTGGACTTATCCTTTTGTTGTTTTTCTCTTCCTACAAGAATATGGAAATATGTTAACAAAATAAAAAAGAATGTAATTTTCTTTAAAAAGAAAATGAAATAAAAATTTAAAAAACAAAAGTAAGATTTACATCTCACCAAGGTAAAAAAGAAATTTTAAACATAAACTGCAAAAAGCAATATAGTTATCATTGCCAATGTAAATAAACACATAAACGATTGTAACATAGCATGCAATTATAATTTTAATTTTACAGAGGCACATAATTATTGATATGTGAAGCTTAAACTTTACAGAGACAAGCGATTTAAGAAAGAATATTCTTACCAGAGTGGTCTGAAATGAACTGGGTCACCAGAGGGTCCCTGGAGTTTTCTTTACAAAGTGAGCTTGACCAAGATGGAAGCTCAGAGGCTTGGATCATAAACAAGTATAGAGGATACACGAAATAAAGGGGAATCAGATTTGGGATCAGACTCTAGAGAATGAAATCTTAGGTAGTACTTAATCTGTTCCCACTGGTACTGGAGAGTCCAATGACCCAGTTACATGACCAATCTCACTGCTGCCAATTAATTTTCATGAACTGGACCAAACTAGCCTCAAATATCTGGATATGTGGAGCCAAACAAAAGGGTCAGGAATTAAAAAGAAATGTGATTTCAAAGTGAAGAAAATGGCTCACAAGCAAAGAGGCAGATTAGACACATGTACTGGGGCTTTGCCTTTTAGTAAAGGATACACTTTAATGGGGCAAAATCTTTTTTTTTTCAACTCAATTCATTAAACATTTATTAAGACCCTAATGTGTGCAAGGCACTGGACTCTATTGTGGTTCACTTGACCTTGCAATGAGGTCAATTACATACATCTTTATTTATTTTTTTTTTTATTTAATAGCCTTTTATTTACAGGTTATATGCATGGGTACCTTTACAGCATTAAAAATTGCCAAACCTCTTGTTCCAATTTTTCACCTCTTACCCCCCACCCCCTCCCCTAGATGGCAGGATGACCAGTAGATGTTAAATATATTAAAATATAAATTAGATACACAATAAGTATACATGACCAAACTGTTATTTTGCTGTACAAAAAGAATCAGACTCTGAAATATTGTATAATTAGCTTGTGAAGGAAATAAAAAATGCAGGTGGGCATAAATATAGGGATTGGGAATTCAATGTAATGGTTTTTAGTCATCTCCCAGAGTTCTTTCTCTGGGCGTAGCTGGTTCAGTTCATTACTGCTCCATTGGAAATGATTTGGTTGATCTCGTTGCTGAGGATGGCCAGGTCCATCAGAACTGGTCATCATCTAGTATTGTTGTTGAAGTATATAATGATCTCCTGGTCCTGCTCATTTCACTCAGCATCAGTTCGTGTAAGTCTCTCCAGGCCTTTCTGAAATCATCCTGTTGGTCATTTTTTACAGAACAGTAATATTGCATAATATTCATATACCACAATTTATTCAGCCATTCTCCAACTGATGGACATCCATTCAGTTTCCAGTTTCTAGCCACTACAAAAAGGGCAATGGGGCAAAATCTTGATTTATATACTTCTTGTTAAACAAAGAGTTAAACAGTACAATGTAGCAATGATACTAACATATGTCAACAAAAGTGAGGCAAGGTTATCTAGTGACAAAGAGTTCATTCATAGCAGGGTTTCATGTCTGGGTTTGTTAGCACTTGTTTGACTTAGAGACCATAAATTCCAAAATATGAGTGCAAAGAATTGTTCTTATACAAAGCTCAAGGAACAGCTTGCTGGGTCATAGCTCTCGAAAATAGTGTCTTCTAATATTGTGATGTTATGTTGTCTTATTATTGTCAGTCTCCTTAATGAAATTATTGTTTCTATGATTTGTTTTTTTGATCCACTTATTCTTTAGGAATAGCTTATTTAGTTTCCAATAAATTTTAATCTATCTTTGCATTTCCCTTTGTTAAATGTAACTTTATTGCATTGTACTCTAAAAAGAATACCTTTAATAAATTTATACGTTTGATTTTGAGGTTTATTTGCTCTAATAACATGGTCAAATTTTATGTAAATGTCATGTGCTTCTGAGAAAAAAGATATATTTATTTCTGTCCCCATTAAATTTCCTCCATGGGTCTGTCATATCTAATATTTTTAATATTCCTTTTACCTCCTTAGTTTCTTTCTTCCTTATTTTTTGTTGGATTTAACGAGTTCTAAGAGGGGACAATTGAAGTCCTCCACCAGTACAGTTTTATCTATGCCTTCCTGCAACTCACTTATTTCTCCTTTAAGAATTTGAAAGTTACACCACTTGGTGGATATATATTTAGTATTGATATTTTTTAATTATCAAGGATGCCTTTTTAGATAGATGTAACTTCCTCATCTCTTTTAATTATGTTTTCGTTTTTATTTCATCTGAGATCAGAATTGTTACCCCTGCTTTTAAATTTTTTTTTTACTTCAGCTGAAATATAATAGATTCTGCTCCAGTCTTTTGCCTTAATTCTGTGTGACTCTGCCTAAAAAGTCTTTCTTGGAAACAATATATTGCAGAATTCTGGTTTTTTGATCCACTCTGCTATCTGCATCCATTTAATGAGAAATTTCATTCCATTGCCATTAACACTTATGATTACTGTGTATTTCGCTTCATCCTTTTTCCTTCCCTTTGTCCTCTTTCTCCTTTCACCCTCCTTGACAGTATTTTGCTTCTGTCTACAGCCTCTCCCAGTCTGCTTTCTCTTCTGTTAGTTCTCTCCCCCTCTACTTAATCTCCTCCCCCCTCACATCCCTGTCCAGTAAAATAGGTTTCTATATTCAACTGATGGTGTACCTTATTTCATCTTTGAATCAATACTGATGAGAGTAAGCTTCAATTGGTGCCCATCACCCACTTTCCCATCTTTCTTGCAATGTAATAGGTCTTTTGTGTGAAATAATTTACCCCACCCTACCTGTCTCTTTTTTTCTGAATCTGGTGAATTCCTCTTTCTTATCTTTGGAGTTTGGAGGGAGCTTTGTCTCAAACTTCTTGTGACAGGGGCTCCATGCCCTAGATGTTTACCTGTTGCTTCACTGAGACCTACAGTGGACCCTCATGTTTAACATTGTACTGAAGAGTTGGGTTGGGGGTGGCTGGTGCTGTTGAAAACTGTGAGGGTCTAGTACTGGTCTTAACTGGTGATGAGCTAGAATTCTAGTGCTTGTGCCTAATATTTGCTCAGGTCCACAGAGTGTTTCAGTGTTTTCCTCAGCCTAAATTTTCATTTGGGGATTTCTTTAATGAGGTGATTGTTGAATTTTTTTTTTTTTTTGTATTTCCACTTTGACCTCTGGGATCTAAATGATCTGTACAGTTTTCTCTCTTTTTTCTTTTTGAAATAAGATATATTAAATCTCCTTCCCCTCATTTTTTTCCCTCTTAGAATTTAGATAATGATTTTTAATTTTTTTCTTTTTAATCTATTTTCCAGGTCATATTTTTCCCCTTGAGATACTTTAAATTTTAAAAAATATATTTCCAGTCTTTTGACTTTGTTTTAACATTTCTTCTTGTCTTATGGAGTCACTGGCTTCTATTTGTTCTATTCTGATTTGTGGGGATTTTGTTGCTTGGCAAGATTTTGTACCTCTTGTGCTAAGTTGTTAATTTCCTTTCTAATTCTTTCTTCACAGCTCTTATAACCTTTCCATTTTTTTCTTTAATTACTCTCAATTTATAACTACTTTTCAAACTCTTAAAAAAAGACATTTTGTTTTCTCTCCTTCAAAAATTATAGTTGACTGGCAAGACAATACAAATGCATTTTGCATGATTTTGCATATATGATTAAATTATATTGTTTTTCATTTTAATAGATAGGCAATACATGGGAGGAAGGGAGAAAATTTGGAACTCATTTTTTTTAAATGAATGTTAAAATAAAAAGTATATATTTTTTTAAATTTTGTTTGAATTTTTGCCCAAGTTATTTTCTCTGAATCCATGCTTATGGAATTTGAGGGTCATTTTCCTTTTTCTTTATGATGGATTCTTTTATTATTATAATTATTTCATTAATCTACTTTATGTCTTGATTTCAGATGGTATTTGGTCTGGGTTCAGTTTTAGTTTTGTAGGGAAGATATGGACTGGTCCTATTGTTGCTTTTTGTTAATTTTAAGTATTATTTTATTGCAGACTCTTCAACTATATAGTACAGTGGATAGAATGCCAGGTCTGGAGTCAGGAAGACCAATCTTCCTGAGTTCAAATCTGGCCTCAGACACTTGTGTGTGATCCCAAGTAAGTCACTGAATACTGTTTGCCTCAGTTTATTATCAAATCAACTGGAGGTGGAAATGGCAAACCACTCCATTATCTTTTCCAAGAAAACCCCCTCTTGGCGTCACAAAGAGTTGGACATTATATTTATCTATCTAGATCTAGATCAAAATACACACATACACATACACACACACACACACACACAGAGAGAGAGAGAGAGAGACAGAGAGAGAGAGAGAGAGAGAGAGAGAGAGAGAGAGAGAGAGCAGATCAACTCCAAGACAGAAATTCTGCTAATTTTTTTGGTCAGAGGCTATTTCCATAGAAATTACACATCTTAACAGTCTATGTCTCACAATATGCCTATTGATGCTCATTATCTAAAGTCCTAAAGTTTGAGGGAGCCATAAAAATCTGTACCCATAATTTTATATTCTCATTCTACAATAGTTCCTGAATCAGGAAAAGATTAATAAAAAATTGAAGAGTCAAAAATGAGGAAGGAGAATGCTCTAGGCATGGGGGACAGCTGGAGAAGATGTCCAGAGTCAAAAGACAGAGTGTCTTGTTTGTGGAATATCCAGGAGACCAGTGTACAAGGATTGAAGAGTAGGTAGTGGGGAGTCAGATAAAAGAAGACTAGAAAGGTAGGTTGGGAATGGGTTATGAAGGGATTTAAATGACAAACCAAAGATTTTGTATTTGATCCTGGAAGTGATAAGAAGATACTGGAGATTACTAGGGAGAGGGTAAGAGTAACAGTCAATACTGTGCTTAAAGGTAATTGTTTTATTGATTTAATTGAAGATGAATTGGAGCAGGGGAAGATCTGAGGCATACAGATTTACTTTGTGCAAGATCTTCAAGTACACTAACTAATAAGTTAGGAAGTTCAAATAGAAACCCATATTTCTTGAATCCAGTTCTAGTTCTTTTTCCACCATAAAATGCTGCCTTTGACCAGACCAAACTGCCTTTCTGTGCATTTGTAATTTTAATTCTTCTAAGTCTCCTTAGAGTGTTTTTTTTTTTTCAGAAAAAAATTCTGTGCTCTTAATTATATCATCACACAATTTGAATTGGTAATTCAATCTCAGCATTTGCCAGACTTGACTAATATTTATCTCCAAATCTTCCTCTCTTCGCAACTTCCCTATTATTATAGAGAATATCATCCTTTGCCTAGTTACCCAGGCTAGTACCCTCAATGCCATTCTCAATTCTTCACATTACTCAACTTGCATATGCAATCTGTTTATCAAATTTTATTTATACATTTACAATACCTCTTGAATAAATTACCTTCTTTCCACTCACATGGTTACTATCCTAGTAGAGAACTTCATCACCTAAAGCCTGGATTATTACAATAGAATTTTAAAATTTCATTGATATCTTTTCTTTTTATCTCACCCTTGTACTGTTCCTTTCCTACACTTCCAGGGAGCCATTCATTACAAAATGATTAGCACATTATGGCCTAAAGGTAAAGTCTGTCCTGTGACCTGTTTTTGTAAGACATGTGAGCTAAAAATACTTTAAAATTTTTTAAGCTCTATTTCAAAATGTAAAAGCAATTCTAGGTTATGGGTCAGTGGGCCAAATTTGGCTCAACCTTAGTTTATCCATTTCTGCTATTGAACAACATTTTTTTACAACAGAAAAAAAAAGGAAGAGATAAAAGTTTAAAATTAAATAAAAATTTTAAATATGATAATATGTGCATATTTCATATCTTTGGCTTTCTCTCCAACCATGCAAAGGGATGGGGCACAATGGAGTGTCTTCTAATCTCTTCTCTCAGAACTAGCTTTTTTTTTTTTTAATATTGCAACATTTACTTTCATTAGTTTTGTTGTTGTTTTTTTCTATTTATATTGTTATAGTTATTTTATACAATATTTTCTTCATTCTGTTTCATTAATTTTCCAATATTCATTAAAGCTTTTGTTTCTATCTGTGTATTCCATTATATTCAGGAACTACAATTTATTTAGCTATTCTCCCAATCTCTGGGTATCCTTTTTCAGGTTTTGCTACTACAAAGAATTGTACTAAAGGTTTTGGTGTATATGGAGTCTTTTCTTTTGTCAGTAATCTTCTTGGAGCATATGACTAGCTACAATGATAGAGATCTGAGGATATCAATTCCTAAGAATATAAAATATGAAAGGAACATTCCAGTAATTTGAAGATGGGTTTTGTCTGTTTCTACTGGTGCCATGTATGTATAAGATAATATGAAATTGTGCCAATCAACCCCCACCTCTATGAATGGATAAATTTGATTGGTCTCCCTACTGGGTGAACAGGCTAAAAGTACACCTCTCTACATTCCATGTCCTTTAAACAGAAGTATAGCATATTTCAGTGAGAAATAGAAGGCAAAATTATCACTATTTTTCTGAAAACCTCAAAGAATTAGTGAAGAAACATTACCAGAGAGTGTGCTCAGTGACAGAAGATAATAAGTTGAAATGAAAGGAGATCATTGATATGATGAATAAAACCAAAAGAAATTTTTAAAAAAACTAAAAAAATCAATAAACTATTAGCTAATGATAAAAGAGAGGAAAACCAAATTACCCTAATAAAAAATGAACCTGGTGAATTTTCAACAGAGAGGAAAAGAAATAAGTAATCAGAAATAATGATACCTAATAATATACCAGCAAATTCAAGAACCTAATGGAAACAGAAAAGTCCAAGTTATATATATATAAAAAAAACAAAAAACAAAACATGAAATGGAGATTTAAAAAAATCCAATCCAAGAATGAGTAATTAAGCAACTCTAACTGAATTCCCTAAGTAAAATAAAACAACCACTAGCCCAGAAAAATTTACATCTAAATTTTATCAAGGGTTTAAGGATCACAGCAGACAGTGACTGCAGCCACGAAATTGAAAGATGCTTGCTCAGTAGAAGAAAAACTATGGCAAATCTGGACAGTCTACTAAAAAGCAGAGACATCACTTACCTACAAAGGTCTTTATAAACAAAGCAATGGTTTTTTCAGTAGCAATATATGGTTATGAGACTTGAGCTATAAGGAAAGCTGAGCACCACAAATTTGACACTTTTGAATTGTGATACCAAAGAAGACTTTTAAGAGTCCTTTGGATAATAAGGAGATCAAATCAGTCAATACTTAAAAAAACAAAATCTGACTGTTGATTGGAAGATTAAATACTAAATGAAGCTTTAAAAAGTTTGGTTAAATAATAAGAAGATATGACTCATTGGAAAAGTGCCTGATGTCTGGAAAGATTGAAAGCAACAATAATCATCACCAAAGAGCTACTAATATTTTTACTATAAAATGTATTCCTGATATTTATGAAGAAAGTACTCAATAACATTCATTTTATGATACCCAAGTCAGAGAGAGATCACGAAGAGAAAGATCTATAGACCAATCTCATTAAAGAATTTTGATGTATCTTTTTAAAGTTTAGTAAAAAAAAACTATCGAAATAATTCAAAAATTTATTCACTGTGGCTAAAATGAATTTATATTAATTGTGCAACAATTGCTTGTCATTAGAAAATTGATGAATATGATTAGTCTTATGAATAAAAAAAACAAAAAGCCCAGATGGGTATATCAATGAACACAAAAAAGATTTTGAAAAAATATAATAATCTTTTATGATTCAAATATATATCTACAACCCAAGTTGGTATTATAAGCATAGTAAAACAATAAAAACTTTTTTCAGTAAATACAGGAATAAAGCTAATGAGGTTTCTCTTCTCACTTATAAACATTTCCTTCAAGTATCCTAATAAAATGAAAGGGATTGATTATCATAAAATCCTGGAGTTAGAACTATGGGGGGAAAATAAACCAAACCTTATAGATCATGTAGTACAAAGTCATTTTATAGAGGAGGAAATGGGCTTCACTTGGCCCATTTCTAAATTTTCTTAGAGAAAAAAACCTAACATCACAAAACAGATAAGTGTTAGATGTCGAATTTGAACTTGGTCATATGACTAAAAATGTACACTTTTATTTGAAAAAATTTTTCTCTCTCTGTTTTTTTAGAAAACCCCAAAAAGCAAGTGAACAAAATTGTCAATAGCTGTAATAATTCTCCACAAAAGATTAACATTTCTACATATTAATGACCTCAAAAAATACCACACACAGGAGAAAATTATAGAAGGATAAATTTCATTTATAATAAGCATTTAATATATAACATCTCGTAGGTAGCTGATCAACTTACATTCAAAATTTATAAAACTATAGCTACAAATTCTCTTTATAGAAATAAAGGAAGATTTATATAATTAGGGAGACTTTTTGTTCATAGTTAGGCCAAGATGATGTAATAATCTATTGTATTCCCTAAATAAATTTTCAGATGTGGTAAAATTGCCAGTGGGTTGCTGGTCCAGTTTGAACTGGTAAAAAATGAAGTTTATTTGAAGGAACAAAAAGTCTAAAATCTCAAATAATACAATAAAAAAGCATTCTTAAATCTCAAACTAGGATATAAAACAATAATCCTGAAAACTATTGTTACTGGTAAAAATAAATAAATAGATACATACATACATACATGTATATATATATAAAGATAGATAAATAAGTAATAATATTAATAGAACAGACTAGATAGTCCAGTGCTTACTAAATAAAAGACAGAAACCAATGTGGTTTGGGAACAGGGGAAATAGCCTCATTAATGGATAAATTGGGAAAGAATTGGGAAAATTGGAAGAAAATTTAGTAGAAATGAAATTTAGGTAATGTTTAGAATTCATTCTCATCAAACTATCAAAGATAATAAAAGTTGAAAGTCATTTATATACAAGCTTAGAAAGATAGGAATTCAAAAAAATCTGGGAACTGATTATCTTAAAATCCAAAACACAGCAAACTCCAAATGGATTTATGAGTTCTGTATACTTAAATATAAAAGGTCACTTATTTTAAGAAAAGGAAAACTAAAAGAGCTGATCTTAATAATGAAATTGTTAAGTGGAATAATGTTTGTTAAAATATTTCTGATAAGGATCTGATGTCTAAGATATGTAATTAATTGATAGAAACACATAAGACCAAAAGCTATTACTCAACAAATAAATGATCAAAAGGTATGAAAAAGTTGTTTTCAGAAGAAAAGTAGATGAATGATTTCTCCAAAATATTAATAGGAGAAATGCACATTTTAAGCTGAGGTTTCATTTTATATTTGTGAAATTGGCAAATATAATTTAAAAAGCTAAAACAGTCACCGTTGGAGGGACCATCAGAAGATAAAAAAATAATTTATCAGTTAATTCAATAATTCTGGATATTAATTTGTAATTATTCAAGGACAGTCTTAAAATTTCATATTATCATTACTGATCATCTTTTCAAAACCAAAATCCTCATAGCAATATTTTAAGCAAAGAAAAAAAAAAGGAGGAAGGGGGATGTGAAACCCAGAAGATGTCCACCAATTTGTAAATGACTAGATATATTATGATATGGGAATGTAGGAGAATACATTATCTAAAGTAAGAAATAACAAATAAGGACTTTTTTGTAGTGGCAATGAACTGGAAATTGAGTGGATGTCCATCAGTTAGGGAATATCTGGATGAGGTATGGTATATGAAGGTAATAGAATATTATTATGCTGTAAAAATGATGAGCAGACCGATTTCATAAAAAGCAGGAAAGACTTACATGAACTGATGCTGAGTGAAGTGAGCAGAATCAAAAGAGCACTGTACACAGTAACAAGAAGATTATGTGATGATCAATTGCTATGAACTTGGCTATTTTAAACAATGTGGTGAGTCAAGGCAATTCTAATAGACTTAGGATGGAAAATGCCATCTACATCCAGAAAAAGAACTATGGAGACTGTATGTAGATCAAATCATACTATTTTCACTTTTGTTGTTGTTATTTGTTTGCTTGTTTTTTTTTCTTTCTTGTGTTTTTTTTTCCCTTTTGATCTGATTTTTCTTACACAACATAACATAAAAAAATATAAAAAATATTGAAATACGTTTGAAAGAATTGCACATATTTAACCTATATCATATTGCTTGTTGTTGGAGAAGGGAGCAATAAGGGATGAAGGGAGAAAAATTTGGATACTCATATGTTGAATGTGGAAAACTATCTTTACATAAATTTGAAAAAATAAAATACTATTTAAAAAAAGAAATAGCAAATATAAAAAATTTAGAGAAATGTGAAGACAGAATGAGAGTTAAAAGAAAGATATACACAATGATTGCAATGATATAAAGTATACAAACACTAAAAAGCAGTAGAATTAATTGTGAGTAATGTTCATTCTGAAGAACCAATAAAGAAGCACATTTTCCTCTTCTGAATAGAGAGAATATAAAGGGGTTTATCAATATAGAATGCTTTAATATTTTCAGATATAGTTGGATGTTAGGTAATTGCTTAGATTTTTTGTTGTTTTAAGGAAAAGTTCAAAATAAAGGAACAAATTGAAAATTATTGTAATGTACAAACAAAAATCAAAATAAAAGTTTTCAAAGTACAAAAAAGAATCAAAAGAAAAGTAAAAAGAAAAAGAATATGAAGAATCTAAGGGGAAACACAAATTTGTGTCATAAAGTTAGAAAACGAAGAAAATGACACAGAAAAGGAGGGGAAGAAGGCGTATTGGTCATTTGGAACTATTTGCCAAGTTTGAGATTTTCCCCTGTAAAAGGTATACTTGGATGCTATGAAGAGCAGTTGTTTCTTGTGAAAATATAAGCATCCGTAAAAAACAATAATAAAGAAATAGCATATTGCTGGTCAAAGGGAAAAGAGATTTTGTCAAATCTGATGACATATAAGTACTTCTGCTGATCTATATGGAAGGAACTTAGGAAGTCTTGTTAGGAATTTTGAGATCCTGGGCAAGAAATTGAAGCACTTAAATAATATAAATCAAGGGTAAGGCATTAAGAGTGGAGAGTAGATTTCAAAAATAAATAATTGCTAAAAAATAAAGATGACATCTGAGAATTGAATTTGGATTTCTGGATGATAGTCTTAAGATAGATAAACAATGAGTTCTTTGTTCTTTAAAAATATTTGCCTACTGAGATTTGACAAGAATCTTTTATTCTTTGACCCTAGATTTTCACAGTTATCTTTCCCTTTTGGAATAGAAGCTTCTTGGCAGCAGGCGGCAGGGACTGGATTAAATGGAAACACCCTACTCTATTAAAAAATTGATAATCTCAGACTTTCTTACCTCATTTTTGGAAATTACATTTTAGAAACCCCAGCCAACAAGTGAATATAATAAAAATGACAATATTACCTAAATTAATCTACTTATTCGGTGCTATACCAATCAAACTCCCAAGAAATTATTTTACAGACCTAGAAAAAATAATAACAAAGTTCATCTAGAAGAACAAAAGGTAAAGAATTTCAAGGAAAGTAATGAAATAATGCAAATTAAGGTGGCCTGGCTGTGCCAAACCTAAAATTATATTATAAAGCAGCATTCATCAAAACTATTTGATACTGGCTTAGAAATACAATCAGTGTAATAGGTTAGGTTAACAAGACAAAATACTCAATGACTATAGAAATCTAGTGTTTGATGAACCCAAAGACGCCAGTTTTGGGGATAATTCACTATTTGACAAAAACTACTATGAAAATTGGAAACTAATATGGCAGAAACCAGGTATTAACCCACCATATACCAAGATAAGGTCAAAATGGGTCATGATTTAGACATAAAGGGTGATATTATAAGCAAATTAGAAGAACATAGGATAGTTTACCTCTCAGATCTGTGAAAAAGGAACAAATTTGTAGCCAAAGAAGAATTGTAGTTCATTACTGAACATAAAATAGATGATTTTGATTATATTAAATTAAAAAGGTTTTGTACAAACAAAACTAATCCAGACAAGATTAGAAGGGAAGCAATAAACTGAGAAAACATTTTTATATTCAAGGGTTCTGATAAAGGCTTCATTTCTAATATATAGAGAGAATTGACTCAAATTTATTAGAATTCAAGGGACAGCTAGGTGGCACAGTGGATAGAACACCAGTGCTGAAGTCAGGAGGACCTGAGTTCAAATCTGGTCTCAGACACTTAACACATCCTGATTATGTGACTCTCAAGTCACTTAACCCCAATTGTCTCATAAAAAAAAAAAAAGAAAAAAGTGTTAGGATTCTTACAAAGTGATAAGTCAGTTGTCTAATTTTAGCATCATGCTTAGCAGTTCTCTAGCTCAGAGTTCACACCTTTCACACCTTTAAGAGGTCACACATTAGTTCACACATTAGCAGTTGACATTCACAAGTCAGGATTCAGTATGGGATTCACAAGTTCAGTGGAGGAGATTCACAAATCACAGCTCCCACAACCCCACTCTCGGAGGAGGAGTCAACCTTTGAGTTCACACCTTTAAGAGATCATATATAAGAAGCTCTTGGAACCTCAGTCAGGGTCACTTGAGAAGATTGAGAAGCCAGAGACTGCAGTTGGGCAGAACTGGAGATTCAGAGAGAGCTGGAGGCTGAAGCTGGCCCAGGAAAAGGACAAGCAACAAGAGCTCTAGGAATGAAAGAAAGCTTACCGGGCTATTTTGGAAGAGACAATAAAGGATTTGAGCTTTTAACAGCTGGCTGGATTTGAGGTGATTATTACTTTGAATTGAAACTAAGGCTGCCTCCAGAAGCCCCCCAAGAAACCTGCTCTCAGAGAATGATGATAATTTAGAAAAGAACACTACAAAAAAGAATTCAAGCCATTCTCCAATTGATAAGTGGTCAAATGATATGAAGAAACAATTTCTGGATGAACAAATTAAAACCATTTCTAGTCATATGAAAAAGTGCTTTAAATCACTGTTGATCAGAGAAATGCAAATTAAGACAACTCTGAAGTACTATTACACACCTCTCAAATTGACTAAGATGACAAGAAAAGAAATCATGAATGTTGGTGGGGATGTGGGGAAATTGGGACACTAATACATGCTGGCAGACTTGTGAACTGATTCTACCATTCAGAAGAGCAATTTGGAACTAAGCCCAAAGAGCTATCAAAGTGCGCAATACTCTTTGATCCAGCAATGTTTCTACTGGGCTTATATGCCAAAGAGCTCATAAAAGAGGGAAAGGGACCCACATGTGCAAAAATGTTTGTTGCAATCCTTTTTGTACTGGCAAGAAACTGTAACCTAAGTGGATGCCCATCAGTTGAAGAATGGCTAAGTAAGTTATAGCATACGAATATTATGGAATATTATTGTTCTATAAGCAATTTTCATCAGGGTGATTTCAGATAGTCCTGGAGAGATTTGCATGAACCAATGCTAAATGAAATAAGCAGAACCAGATCATTGTACACAGCAACAATGAGATTATACAATGATCAATTCTGATGGACATGGCTCTCTTTAACAATGAGATAATCCAGGCCAGTTCCAATGATCTTATGATGAAGAGAGCTAGCTACACCCACAGAGAGGACTGTGGGAACTGAATGTAGATCACAACATAGCATATTCTCTCTTCTCATTGTTGTTTGGTTGCATTTTATTTTCTTTCTCATTTTTTCTTTTTGATCTGATTGTTCTTGTGCAGCAAGATAATTGTGTAAATATGTTTGCCTATATTGATTTAACATATATTTTTTACCATGTTTAATAAATATTGGATTACTTGTCATCTAAGGAAGGAGGTAGGGGAAAAGGGAAGGAATTGGAACACAAGGTTTTGAAAAGGGTCAGTGTTGAAAAATTATCCATATATATGTTTTGAAAATAAAAAGAATTAATAAAAAAGATTTCATTTAATAAACACTTGTTAGCCAAAAAGAAAAAAAAAAAGAAAAGAAAAGAAAAGAAAGAAACCCCAGTCAATGGGGAAAGAAGCCAGGAAACTGGGGAAGGGAGCTTGCATTAGGGAATAAAAAAGGAATGCCTTTTGCCTGAGTGTGTGTTTCTTTCTAAAACCAGGTTTTGCAGTCAACAAATATAGCAACCTAGTCTTTGACAAACCCAAAGATCCCAGCTTTTGGGATAAGAATTTACTGTTTGATAAAAATTGCTGGGAAAATTGGAAACTAATATGGCAGAAACTAGGCATTGATCCATACTTAACACTGTACTCCAAGATAAGGTCAAAATGGGTTCATGACTTAGGCATAAAGAATGAAATTATTAATAAATTAGAGGAACGTAGGATAGTTTACCTCTCAGACCTGTGGAAGGGGAAGGTCTTTATGACCAAAGCAGAACTAGAGATCATTACTGATCACAAAATAGAAAATTTCGATTATACCAAACTGAAAAGTTTTTGTACAAACAAAACTAATGCAGACAAGATTAGAAGGGAAGCAATAAACTGGGAAAATATTTTTACAGTCAAAGGTTCTGATAAAGGCGTCATTTCCAAAATATATAGAGAATTAACTCTAATTTATAAAAAATCAAGCCATTCTCCAATTGAAAAATGGTCAAAGGATATGAACAGACAATTCTCAGATGAAGAAATTGAAACTATTTCTAGTCATATGAAAAGATGCTCCAAGTCATTATTAATCAGAGAAATGCAAATTAAGACAACTCTAAGATACCACTACACACCTGTCAGATTGGCTAAGATGACAGGAAAAAATAATGATGATTGTTGGAGGGGATGCGGGAAAACTGGGACATTGATGCATTGTTGGTGGAGTTGTGAACGAATCCAACCATTTTGGAGAGTAGTTTGGAACTATGCTCAAAAAGTTATCAAACTGTGCATACCCTTTGATCCAGCAGTGTTACTACTGGGATTATATCCCAAAGAGATTATAAAGAAGGGAAAGGGACCTGTATGTGCACGAATGTTTGTGGCAGCCCTTTTTGTAGTGGCTAGAAACTGGAAACTGAATGGATGTCCATCAGTTGGAGAATGGCTGAATAAATTGTGGTATATGAAAATTATGGAATATTACTGTTCTGTAAGAAATGACCAACAGGATGATTTCAGAAAGGCCTGGAGAGACTTACACGAACTGATGCTGAGTGAAATGAGCAGGACCAGGAGATCATTATATACTTCAACAACAATACTAGATGATGACCAGTTCTGATGGATCAGGCCATCCTCAGCAACGAGATCAACCAAATCATTTCTAATGGAGCAGTAATGAACTGAACTAGCTATGCCCAGAAAAAGAACTCTGGGAGATGACTAAAAACCATTACATTGAATTCCCAATCCCTATATTTATGCACACCTGCATTTTTGATTTCCTTCACAAGCTAATTGTACAATAATTCAGAGTCTGATTCTTTTTGTACAGCAAAATAATGTTTTGGTCATGTATACTTATTGTGTATCTAAGTTATATTTTAATATATTTAACATCTACTGGTCATCCTGCCATCTAGGGGAGGGGGAGGGGGGGTAAGAGGTGAAAAATTGGAACAAGAGGTTTGGCAATTGTTAATGCTGTAAAGTTACCCATGTATATATCCTGTAAATAAAAGGCTATTAAATAAAAATAAAAAAAAATATATATATATATATATATATTTAAAAAAAAATAAAATAAAACCAGGTTTTGTGTGTCAGAAACTGTACATTCTTTCTCATGATGAAGAAATAAACATTTTTTCTGCACTCAAAAAAGCCCCCAAAACATTTTCCTAAAGATTTGTGAATCCTATCAAGGAGGTTTTTAAATGGAAAAGGAATGGGGAGAGAGAGATCTCACATTATCTGTTGTCAATCAGGTACTAGAAAGAGTCCTCTGAAGGTCAGAATGTGAATAATATGGTATAGCTTCTCTCTCCTTATCCACTTTGGGTGTTGGAAATGTCAAGAGGAAAAACCAACAGAACTACAACAGCCAGATTGTTTTATCATTGTGGATCATAAAGTAAGGGTGATGAGTGTTGTCAGTGTACACAATCAGCTCTCAACACCGTTTCCTTTGGAAATATCCAATTTACAGTTAGAAAGAGACATTGAGACTTTCTGGAGTGAAGATGTTGAAGTAAGCAGTAAATTGTTATAATTCTTCTATACTCACCTACAGATAACTATAAAATAATACACCAAAACAACCAGCAAACCAGAGAACTGAAAAACCAGAAAAAAAGACAGGGTGAACTTCTCTGAGCCCAAGAAAGGTGGAGTACTTTGATAAAAGGGGAATGAAGATAGGACAGGAACTATCACAGCAAGTAAACAATAAGCCCCATGTCAGAAAACCAAGGAGTGATCTTGAGCCCCATTGTGGTGGAATAGGAATATGCCAGCAATGTCAGGACCACTCATATGCCTCAGCAACTCCAGCAGCTAGATGGGCACATATGTCAGCAGAGCCCTAAGCAAATAGACAGCTGCCAACAACTAGATAAACAGCTGTTTCAGTGTAGGTTGGGGGAAATGGAAAACACTTCAGTGATCTCAGCACATGTCCTTCATCACTAGGATGCTGACCGAGAACTGGGTAAGCTGCCAGACCCACACAGCTTTCAATCACACCCCCTCTGCAACCCTTCTGTACAACACCAAATACAAGGGTCCTCTGTAATCTCAAGGCAATATCATTGAAGCAACATGTAAATAGAGGTCTGTAGTTCTGGCAAAATAAGCCTGAGATAGTATTCTTTTCACTGAATAAAAAATAAAATTGGCCAAATAGAAAAAAGAAGTGCAAAAACTGAGGAAAACAGCACCTTAAAAGGTAGTATTGGGCAAATGGAAAGTAATAATTCTATGAGATATCAAGAATCAATCAAATTAAATTAAAAGAATGAAAAAAATAAGACAAAATATAAAACACCTCCATGGGAAAAATAATTGACCTGAAAAATAGACTTAAGAGAGAGACAATGTCAGAATCATTGGACTATCTGAAAGCCATAATCAAAAGGAAGACCTAGACAGCATCTTTCAAGAAATTATTCAGGAAAACTTCCTGGATATCCTGGAACCAGAGAGCAAAATAGACATTAAAAGAATCTAGTGATCACCCCAGAAAAAAGGTCTCTAAATAAAAATTTCAAAGGACATTACAACCAAATTTCTAAACTATCAAGTCAGGAAAAAATAATACAAGTGGCTAGAAAGAAAAAAAAAATCAAATATCAGGGAGCCACACTAAGGGTTACACAGGACTTAACAACTTCAAAGAATGTCGAACAGAATATTTTGGAAGGCAAAAGGGCTAGGACTATAGGAAAGAATGACCTATTCAGTGATATTAAGGGTAATATTTCAAGGAGAAAATCAGTTACTCAGTGAAATAGAAGGATTTCAATCTTTCATGAGGAGAAAATCAGAATTAAGCCAAGAATTTGATCTCCAATATCAAGACCCAAGAGAAATATAAACAGGTAAAAAGGAAAAAAGAAAAAAAATAAAGTATTCAAATAGAGCTAAAGTGTTTATATCCCTAAATGGGAATATATTGTAATCTTTAAAAAGTGTCAATAGTACTTTAGATAGAAGGAATACAAATAAATAGAGGGTACAGATTTGAGGTGCATTTGAGGAGATACCATAAAATAACTAAAAAATAAGAAAGTGGACTATGCTAAGTTCAGAAGAAAAGAAAAGGTATAGGTAAATTATTTCACATAAAGAGTTAAAAAAGACCTATTAACAGTGAAAGGAAGATGGGAGGGTGGTGATAGGTATCACTTGAAGCTTACTCTCCTAAGTTTTGATTCAAAGATGAAATAGGGTACACAATCAGTTGAATATAGAAATCTATCTTACTGGACAGGGAAATAAGAGCAAAGGAGATTAAGTAAATGGGGGAGGGCACCAACAGAAGAAGGGTAGACTGGGAAAGATAGTAGACAAAAGCAAAACATGTCAAGGAAGGAAAGGATGAAAGGAGAGAGAGGACAAAGAGGAGAAAAAATGGAATGGAGAGAAATACACAGTACTTATAAGTATTAATGGGAATGAAATGAACTCTCCCATTAAATGGACACAAATAGCAAAATGGATTAAAACCAAGAATTTTGCAATATGTTGTTTCCAAGAAAAATACTTGAAGCAGAGAGACATACAGAGTGAAGGAAGGAGCTGTGCCAGAATCTATTATGCTTCAGTTGAAGACAAAACAAAAACAAAAATAAAACAAACAAACAAAAAAAGCAAGAGTAGCAATCCTGATTAAGACAAAATATAAGCAAAAATTTACCTAATTAAAAGAGACACATAAAGATATTACATCTTGCTCAAGGGTACCCTAGAGAATAAAGCAATATCAATCCTAAATATATAGGCATCAAGTGATATAGCATCCAAATCTTAAAGGAGAAATAAATGAGTAACAGGAAAACTATAGTGGCAAAATTATAGTAGTGAGGCACCTCAACCTCCTTCTTTTAGAACTAGATAAATTTAACACAAAATGAATATGACAGAAACTAAGGAGGAACAGTGAATATTAGAAAAATTAGTTATATCAGACTTTTCCAGAAAACTGAATGAAAACAGAAAGGAATATACCTTTTTTTCTCAATAGTATATAGCACATACACAAAAATTGGTTAAATATTAAGACATTAAAACCTCAAAATAAATGTAGTAAAGCAGAAATATTAAATGTATTCTTTTCAGAGGATGAAGCAATTAAAATTACAATAAAAGGGCAGTATAAAGATATATTAAAAATTAATGGGGAACTTAATTTAGTCCTACAGAATAAATGAGTTAAAGAACAAATCATTGAAACCACAAATAATTTCAGTAAAGAGAATGACAGAAATTAGACAATATACCAAAATTTACAGAATGCAAACAAAGCAGTACTTAGGGAAAATTTATACCTCTAAAGTCTAACATTAACAAAATAAAAAAGAACAGATCAATGAATTGGGAATGCAACTAAAAAGAAAAAAAAAAACCTAGAAAAAGAACAGACTAAAAATCCCTGAGAACCAAAAGGAAATCCTGAAAATCAAAGGTGAGATCATTTCAGATGATGAAATTAAAGCTATTTTAGTAACATAAAAAATGCTCTAAATAATTATTGATTAGAGAAATGCAAATTAAAACAGCTCTGAGGTTCCACCTCACACTTCTCAGGTTGGTTAAGATAACAAGAAAAGATATTGATAAATGTTGGAGGGGTTGTGGGAAAACTGGAACACTAATACATTGTTGGTAGAGTTGTGAACTGATCCAACCATTCTGGAGAGCCCAAAGGGCTATAAATCTGTGCATACTCGCTGATGCAACAGTACTACCACTGGGTCTGTATTCCAAGGAAATCATAAAGAGAAAAGGACCAACATGTGTAAAAATGTTTGTAGTAACTCTTTTTCTGGTGGCAAAGAATTGGAAAATTAGTATACACCTATCAATTGGGGAATGACTGGATAAATGATGGTATATGACAATAATAGAATATTATTGTTTATAAAAATTGTCAAAGATTAGATCAATAAGATGAAAGTTTGAAAAATATTCAGATAATAAATTAATGTAGGATTGGTTTTGTGGGAAAAAAACTCCGCAGTAAGATAGAGAAATAATTGCTTAATTTATTTTTTAAAAAGAAAATCAAATTTCCAGTATCAAAAATAAAAAAGTTGAAATCACCACCAATGAAAAAATGTTTTGCCCAATTATATGTCAATATATATCAATCTGAGAGAAATCACATAAAACTATAGGAACCCATAAAGGACAAAAACATTAAAGCAGTTCAAAAGACAGAAACTTTTCCATTGTGCAGTATCATTCCTTGTGATTGGTACATTTCTAAGAGTGGGAGCAGGGCTGAATTGAAGGGAAGTAAGGACTCTATTTCATTAATAAAACTATGATGTGATACAGTCATTCAGGTTTAGACAAAGCTGTATCATATAAAAGTGACTGGGCTAAGGCTCTATCTTTTCATGAGCATGTTTGAGACACCCAAGCAGTAAACCAGGTGCTTTAAGAATAAAATCACAATGAGCAATAACTCTCCTGAACTGCTATCAGGCACTGATTTTCCACTTCCTGAAGATTCACCAGAGCCAAAAAATGAAGAAAGCTGACCTCATCCAGTTCTCAGTACAATTCTCAAGTGAAGTCATCTCATGTTTTTCTGCTCACTGCAACATTCAAAGTTAAGCTTTGCAAAGGTAAATCTTGCTGGTTTAAAAGTTCTCTTAGCTAAACCAGGGTACATATACAATGAGTGATGTAGTTTAGTGAGAATATTTTCATATCTTTTGGATTTCTGTTTAGGTTTTGTTCTGGATGGGTTTCTATTATGATTCTACAATGAAATTTGGATAGAAGAATTTTGCTTCAATTAAAAAACTGAACATATGGACAAGCTGTTCATCTTTTGATAATTTTTGCAATACCTGATAATTATAAATCATTTTAAGGCCAGTGCTTATATATGTGTGTGTGTGTGTGTGTGTGTGTGTGTGTGTGTGTATAGTTGTGGTTTGGGCTGTGTCTATCAAAACAATGGATTTAAAAGTGTAAAAATTCCTTGAATCTGGCATATGGAACAAAAATTCTTCAGCTTGTTTATCAAAATAATTTTTTATTAATTTTTATTTTTTTATTAAAGCTTTTGATTTTCAAAACATATGCATAATTTTCAACACTCTTACTTGCAAAACCTTGTGTTTGAAATGTTTTTTCCTTCCTTCCCCCCACCTCCTCCCCTAAATGACAAGTAATTAAATATGTATTAAACATATGAAATTCTTTTATACATATTTCTATAATAATCATGAGGCACAAAATATCAGATCAAAAAGGGGAAAGAATGAGAAAAAAAATCCAAGCAAACAACAAAAAAGTGAAAATACTATGTTGTAATCCACACTCAGTCCCCATAGTTCTCTCTCTGAGTGCAAATACCTCTCTTCATCATTGGTTTAAATCATTTCACAGTTGAGAGGAGCCGTGCCTATCAGAATTGATCATTGTATAATCTGGCTGTTGCCATGTATATTGATCTCTTGGCTCTGCTCATCTTGTATATCTCTTCAGGCCTCTCTGAAATCATCTCACTGATCATTTCTTATAGAACAATAATATTCTTGGGATGCAGCCAAGAATAAACTACCCAGCTAAGCTGAGCATTTTCTTCCAGGGAAGAAGATGGACATTTAATGAAACAAATGAATTCCATTTGTTTCTGAAGAAAAAACCAGAACTAAACAAAAAATTTGATCTCCAAGAATAGAACTCAAGAGATGCAGAAAAAGGTAAAAATAACTCTTGAGAATTGTATTTCTGTTGTGGATATACAAAAAGAATACATGTAAAATTTGATTGTACTGTTATAAAAAAGGGAAGTAGATATGGAAAAGGGATGATGGCAGAATAAGGTGGGAAGGAGGGATAAAAAGAGGGAAACCACATCCCACAAAGAGGCTAAGGAAACTTATCATATCTGAGGGAATTTAGAGAGGGGGAGGAACATTGTGTGAATCTTACTCTCATCAGAGTTGGCTCAAAGAAAAAATAACTGACATTTGTTTTAGAGAAAATTCTCTCTCGCCTCATTAAAAACGGGGGAGAGGAAAAGGGAAAAGAAAAAGTAATAAAGGAAGGAAGGGGGAAAGACTCAAAGGGGGGGAGGGAGGGATTATAAAGAGGATAAGTATCGTGATACAAGAGGGGTACATAAGTTTAAAAGGGGGAAAGAGGGTTGGGGGAGGCAAGAATAAGTAAAGCATAATCTGGGGTTATTAGGATGGCAGGAAATACAGATTTAGTAATTCTAACCGTAAATGTGAATGGGATGAACTCCCCCATAAAGAGGAGGCAGATAGCAGACTGGATCAAAAGTCAGAACCCTACAATATGTTGTTTACAAGAAACACATTTAAAGCAGGGAGATACATATAGAGTAAAGGTAAAAGGCTGGAGCAAAATCTATTATGCTTCAGGTGAAGTCAAAAAAGCAGGGGTAGCCATCCTTATCTCAGATCAAGCAAAAGCAAAAATTGATCTAATTAAAAGAGATAAGGAAGGAAACTACATCCTGCTAAAGGGTAGCATAAACAACGAAGCAATATCAATATTAAACATATATGCACCAAGTGGTATGGCATCCAACTTCCTAAAGGAGAAGTTAAGAGAGTTGCAAGAAGAAATAGACAACAAAACTGTAATAGTGGGAGATCTCAACCTTGCACTCTCAGAATTAGACAAATCAAACCACAAAACAAATAAGAAAGAAATTAAAGAAGTAAATAGAATATTAGAAAAATTAGGTATGTTGGATCTTTGGAGAAAATTGAATGGAGATAGAAAGGAATATACTTTCTTCTCAGCAGTTCATGGAACCTATTCAAAAATTGACCATATATTAGGACATAAAGACCTCAAAATTAAATGCAAGAAAGCAGAAATAGTAAATGCTTTCTTTTCAGATCATGATGCAATAAAAACTACATTCAACAAAAAGTTAGGGGGAAATAGACCAAAAAGTAATTGGAAACTAAACAATCTCATCTTAAAGAATGATTGGGTGAAGCAGCAAATTATAGATACAATTAATAATTTCACTCAAGATAATGACAATGATGAGACATCATACCAAAATTTGTGGGATGCAGCCAAAGCGGTAATAAGAGGGAATTTTATATCCTTAGAGGCTTACTTGAATAAAACAGAGAAAGAAAAGATTAATGAATTGGGCTTGCAACTAAAAAAACTAAAAAAAGACCAAATTAAAAACCCCCAATCAAATACTAAATTGGAAATTCTAAAATTAAAAGGAGAAATTAAAAATATTGAAAGTAAAAAAACTATTGAACTAATTAATAAAACTAAGAGTTGGTTCTATGAAAAAGCCAATAAAATAGATAAGCCTTTGGTAAATCTGATTAGAAAAAGGAGGGAGGAAAATGAAATTAGTAGTCTTAAAAATGAAAAGGGAGAACTTTCCACCAATGAAGAGGAAATTAGAGAAATAATAAGGAGTTATTTTGCTCAACTTTATGCCAATAAATTTGATAACCTAAGTGAAATGGATGACTACCTCCAAAAATATAGACTTCCCAGACTAACAGAGGAGGAAGTAAATTGCTTGAATAGTCCCATTTCAGAAAAAGAAATAGAACAGGCAATTAAACAACTCCCTAAGAAAAAATCCCCAGGACCAGATGGATTTACATGTGAATTTTACCAAACATTTAAAGAACAATTGGCCCCAATGCTATATAAATTATTTGATAAAATAGGGAATGAAGGAGTCCTACCAAATTCCTTCTATGACACAGACATGGTACTGATACCTAAACCAGGTAGGCTGAAAACAGAGAAAGAAAATTATAGACCAATCTCCCTAATGAATATTGATGCTAAAATCTTAAATAAGATATTAGCAAAAAGACTACAGAAAATCATCTCCAAGATAATACACTATGATCAAGTAGGATTTATACCAGGAATGCAGGGCTGGTTCAATATTAGGAAAACTATCAATATAATTGGCCATGTTAATAACCAAATTAACAAAAACCATATGATCATCTCAATAGATGCAGAAAAAGCATTTGATAAAATCCAACATCCATTCCTATTAAAAACACTTGAGAGTATAGGAATAAATGGACTTTTCCTTAAAATAATCAGCAGCATCTATTTAAAACCATCAGTAAGCATCATATGTAATGGAGACAAACTGCAACCATTCCCAATAAGATCTGGAGTGAAACAAGGTTGCCCACTATCACCGTTACTATTTAATATTGTATTAGAAACGCTAGCTTTAGCAATAAGAGCTGAGAAAGAGATTAAAGGAATAAGAATAGGCAATGAGGAAACCAAATTATCACTCTTTGCCGATGACATGATGGTATACTTAGAGAACCCCAGAGATTCTTACTAAAAGTTATTAGAAATAATCCACAACTTTAGCAAAGTTGCTGGTTATAAAATAAACCCACATAAGTCATCAGCATTCTTATATATCACTAACAAAATCCAACAGTCAGAGTTACAAAGAGAAATTCCATTTAAAGTAACTACTGATAATATAAAATATTTAGGAATCTATCTGCCAAGGGAAAATCAGAAACTTTATGAGCAAAATTACAGACCACTTTTCACACAAATTAAGTCTGATCTAACCAATTGGAAAAATATTAAATGCTCTTGGATAGGGCGAGCAAATATAATAAAGATGACAATATTACCTAAACTAATCTATTTATTTAGCGCTATACCAATCAGACTCCCAAAAAACTATTTTAATGACCTAGAAAAAATAACAACAAAGTTCATATGGAAAAACAAAAGGTCAAGAATTTCAAGGGAATTAATGAAAAAAAAATCAAATGAAGGTGGCTTAGCTGTACCAGATCTAAAATTATATTATAGAGCAGCAGTTACCAAAACTATTTGGTATTGGCTAAGGAATAGATTAGTTGATCAGTGGAATAGATTAGGTTCAAGGGATAAAACAGTCAACAAATATAGCAACCTAGTCTTTGACAAACCCAAAGATCCCAGCTTTTGGGATAAGAACTTACTGTTTGATAAAATTGCTGGGAAAATTGGAAACTAATATGGCAGAAACTAGGCATTGATCCATACTTAACACCGTACACCAAGATAAGGTCAAAATGGGTTCATGACCTAGGCATAAAGAATGAAATTATTAATAAATTAGAGGAACACAGGATAGTTTACCTCTCAGACCTGTGGAAGGGGAAGGCCTTTATGACCAAAGCAGAACTAGAGATCATTACTGATCACAAAATAGAAAATTTTGATTATACCAAACTGAAAAGTTTTTGTACAAACAAAACTAATGCAGACAAGATTAGAAGGGAAGCAATAAACTGGGAAAATATTTTTACAGTCAAAGGTTCTGATAAAGGCCTCATTTCCAAAATATATAGAGAATTAACTCTAATTTATAAAAAATCAAGCCATTCTCCAATTGAAAAATGGTCAAAGGATATGAACAGACAATTCTCAGATGAAGAAATTGAAACTATTTCTAGTCATATGAAAAGATGCTCCAAGTCATTATTAATCAGAGAAATGCAAATTAAGACAACTCTAAGATACCACTACACACCTGTCAGATTGGCTAAGATGACAGGAAAAAATAATGATGATTGTTGGAGGGGATGCGGGAAAACTGGGACATTGATGCATTGTTGGTGGAGTTGTGAACGAATCCAACCATTTTGGAGAGTAGTTTGGAACTATGCTCAAAAAGTTATCAAACTGTGCATACCCTTTGATCCAGCAGTGTTACTACTGGGATTATATCCCAAAGAGATTATAAAGAAGGGAAAGGGACCTGTATGTGCACGAATGTTTGTGGCAGCCCTTTTTGTAGTGGCTAGAAACTGGAAACTGAATGGATGTCCATCAGTTGGAGAATGGCTGAATAAATTGTGGTATATGAATATTATGGAATATTACTGTTCTGTAAGAAATGACCAACAGGATGATTTCAGAAAGGCCTGGAGAGACTTACACGAACTGATGCTGAGTGAAATGAGCAGGACCAGGAGATCATTATATACTTCAACAACAATACTATATGATGACCAGTTCTGATGGACCAGGCCATCCTCAGCAACGAGATCAACCAAATCATTTCCAATGGAGCAGTAATGAACTGAACCAGCTATGCCCAGAAAAAGAACTCTGGGAGATGACTAAAAACCATTACATTGAATTCCCAATCCCTATATTTATGCACACCTGCATTTTTGATTTCCTTCACAAGCTAATTGTACAATATTTCAGAGTCTGATTCTTTTTGTACAGCAAAATAACGTTTTGGTCATGTATACTTATTGTGTATCTAATTTATATTTTAATATATTTAACATCTACTGGTCATCCTGCCATCTAGGGGAGGGGGGGGGGGTAAGAGGTGAAAAATTGGAACAAGAGGTTTGGCAATTGTTAATGCTGTAAAGTTACCCATGCATATATCCTGTAAATAAAAGGCTATTAAATTTTTAAAAAAATCAAAAAAAAAAAAAAAAAGAGAAAAAGAAAAAAAATAGAACAATAATATTCCATAACATTCATATACCATAAATTATTCAGCCATTCTCCAAATGACATGCATTCACTCAGTTTCCAGTTTCTTGCCACTCCAAAAAGGGCTGCAAGAAACATTTTTGAACATGTAGGTAGGTCCCTTTCCCTCCCTTATGAGCTTTTTGGCATATAAGCCCAGAAAAAACACTGCTGAATCAAAACTTTGATAGCCCTTTTGGCTTAGTTCCAAATTGCTGTCCAGAATGTCTGAATCAATTCACAGCTCCATCAATAATGTATTAGTATTACAGTTTTTCTCACATCCCCTCCAACATTCATCGTTATCTTTTCCTATCATCTTTGCCAATCTAAGAGATGTGTAGTGGTGTCTCAGAGTTGTCTTGATTTGTATTTCTCTGATAAATAGTAATTTAGATCACCTTTTCATATCTAGAAATAGTTTCAATTTCTTCATCTGAAAATTGTCTGTTCAAATCCTTTGACCATTTATCAATTGGAGAGTGGCCTGAATTCTTATAAATGTGAGTCAAAGGGCTGAAACTCTGAATAGGTGCACTTGAATTGGATAACTAAGCACTTAAAGTTAATTACCTATTCTAAATAAGACAATGACTCTATTAGCATATATTTGGAATTGCTCTTCTCACAGTTAATGATAGCTCAATGTTTGGGGTTAAGAGAATTGTAGGTAAGGATTAGGGGGTGAGGTGAGAGAGGTGAGAGAACTTCACTTTTTGGCAGGACTAGGAGGAGAAAGGTTCATGGCAAGCCTGTGGCAGTATGTCTGTCTCCTTCACTTCTCCCCCTAAAGACTAAGGATTTTTACTTATCCTAACTCCCGCTGTACCTGAGGCCTTCAGGGAGCTAGTCTGGACTTTACAAATTCTCTCTATATTTTAGAAATAAGGCTTTTATCAGAACTCCTGAAAGGAAAAATGTTTTTCCAATTTATTGCTTCCCTTCTAATCTTGTCTTAGTTTTGTTTGTACAAAAACTTTTTAACTTAATATATTCAAAATTATCTATTTTGTATTTAATAATGTACTCCAGTTCTTCTTTAGCCACAAATTCCTTCCTTCTCCACACATCTGAGAGGTAAACTATCCTTTGTTCTTCCAATTTGCTTATAATATCACTATACTCTAAATCATGAACCCATTTCCATTTTATCTTGGTATATGGTGTTAAGTGTGGGTCAGTGCCTAGTTTCTGCAATGCTAATTTCCATTTTTCAAGCAGTTTTTGTCAAATAAAGACTTTTTTTTTTTAATAGCCCTTTATTTACAGGTTATATGTATGAGTAACTTTACAGCATTAACAATCGCCAAACCTCTTG
Source organism: Sarcophilus harrisii (assembly GCF_902635505.1). NCBI lineage: Eukaryota > Metazoa > Chordata > Mammalia > Dasyuromorphia > Dasyuridae > Sarcophilus > Sarcophilus harrisii. Next base: position 526,812,128 of record NC_045428.1, read on the forward strand.
TTCCAATTTTTCACCTCTTACCCCCCCACCCTCTCCCCCAGATGGCAGGATGACCAGTAGATGTTAAATATATTAAAATATAAATTAGATACACAATAAGTATACATGACCAAACCGTTATTTTGCTGTACAAAAAGAATCAGATTCTGAAATATTGTACAATTAGCTTGTGAAGGAAATCAAAAATGCATGTGGGCATAAATATAGGGATTGGGGATTCAATGTAATGGTTTTTAGTCATCTCCCAGAGTTCTTTCTCTGGGCGTAGCTGGTTCAGTTCATTACTGCTCCATTGGAAATGATTTGGTTGATCTCATTGCTGAGGATGGCCAGGTCCATCAGAACTGGTCATCATATAGTATTGTTGCTGAAGTATATAATGATCTCCTGGTCCTGCTCATTTCACTCAGCATTCGTTCGTGTAAGTCTCTCCAGGCCTTTCTGAAATCATCCTGTTGGTCATTTCTTACAGAACAATAATATTCCATAATATTCATATACCACAATTTATTCATCCATTCTCCAACTGATGGGCATCCACTAAGTTTCCAGTTTCTAGCCACTACAAAAAGGGCTGCCACAAACATTCGTGCACATACAGGTCCCTTTCCCTTCTTTATGATCTCTTTGGGATATAAGCCCAGTAGTAACACTGCTGGATCAAAGGGTATGCACAGTTTGATAACTTTTTGAGCATAGTTCCAAATTGCTCTCCAGAATGGTTGGATTCATTCACAACTCCACCAACAATGCAACAATGTCCCAGTTTTCCCGCATCCCCTCCAACAATCATCATTATTTTTTCCTATCATCTTAGCCAATCTGACAGGTGTGTAGTGGTATCTTAGAGTTGTCTTAATTTGCATTTCTCTGATTAATAATGACTTGGAGCATCTTTTCATATGACTAGAAATAGTTTCAATTTCTTCATCTGAGAATTGTCTGTTCATATCCTTTGACCATTTTTCAATTGGAGAATGGCTTGATTTTTTATAAATTAGAGTTAATTCTCTATATATTTTGGAAATGAGGCCTTTATCAGACCTTTGACTGTAAAAATATTTTCCCAGTTTATTGCTTCCCTTCTAATCAAATAAGGATTTTTTAATCCCAAAGCTGAGGTCTTTGGGTTTGTCAAACACTATATTACTATAGTTATTGACTATTTTGTCCTATGCTAACCTATTCTGTAATGTCTGGACTAACTCTCTAGAGGACCTTGGGATTAGCCTGAGTCCTTGGTCTTAGTGGAGGAGTGAAGGAGGCAGGAGAGCTCCCACATGGCTGATCAAAGATGGAGTCTGGAATCTGGCATTTTCTCTTGTGTCTGTAGCTGAAAGAAAGTCTTCTGTATCTGAGACTTCCTTTAAATACTCCAGTATGATTATGTCACTACATCACACTGAGCACACGCAACCTCACTGAGCATGTGCAACTGCAGCCATTACATCTGATGTTTGCTGATGGCTTTAAATAGATGCTAGTGATCATTTTAAGGAAAACTCCATTTATTCCTATACTCTCTAGTGTGTTTACTAGGAATGAGTGTTGGATTTTGTCAAATGCTTTTCCTGCATTTATTGAGATAATCATATGATTTTTGTAAGTTTGGTTATTGATGTAATTAATTATGCTAACAGTTTTTCTAATATTGAACCAGTCCTGCATGCCCTACCTGGTTTAGGTATCAGCACCATGTCTGTCATAAAAAGAATTTGGTAGGATTCCTTCTTTTCCTATATTTTCTTGTTGCTGAGGCAATTGGGGTTAAGTGACTTGCCCAGGGTCACACAGATAGTTGCCCCTTCTTTCCCCATTTTCCCAAATAGTTTGCATAGCACTGGAATTAATTGTTCTTTAAATGTTTGGTAGAATACACATGTAAATCCATCTGTCCCTGGAGATTGTTTTTTAGGGAGTTGATTAATAGCTTTTTCAATTTCTTTTTCTATAATGGGACTATTTAAATAATTTATTTCCTCCTCTATTAATCTGGGCAATCTATATTTTTGTAGATATTCTTCCATTTCACTTAGATTATCATATTTATTGGCATACAGTTGGGCAAAATAGCTCCTAAGTATTGCTCTAATTTCTTCTTCATTGGGGGAAAGTTCACTCTTTTCATTTTTGATGCTAACAATTTGATTTTATTCTTTCCTTTTTCTAATCAAATGAATTAAAGGCTTATCATTTTGTTGGTTTTTTCATAAAACCAGTTCTTGTTTAATAGTTCAATAATTTTTTTTACTTTCAATTTCACTAATCTCCCCTTTTATTTTAAGAATTTTAAACTTGGTTTTTACTTGGGGGTTTTTAATTTGTTCTTTTTCTGGCTTTTTTATTTGCATGCCCAATTCATTTTTTAAAAAAGAATATCATCTACATTTTGTCAAACTAATTGGTATTGGACTCAATCATAAGATATGCTAGCATTCAAGAAGAGAATGTGACAGTCTGGAAGCTGAGAGATCTGCATTACAGCCCAAGTTGTTTACTTGTCATGTGACTTTGGACAACTTGCTTACCTTCTCTGAATCTCATTGTCCTCATTTCTATAATGAAGAAATTGGCTGATGTGATCTCTAGGGTACTTACTAGCCCTATTACTACATGTTTCTCTGTTCTTTGAAAGATAAAATATGGCATAGTGGATTTACGATTTAGTGAGCCTTCCCCAGAGCTTAGATGATCAAGATTCAAGTATTGTCTATGGTGCTCTGGACTTAATGTTCAAGAACACTCCTTGAGACTGTATGTCACAGCAAAATTCTAAGTCTTCATTAGAGAGGTTTTCTCTTCTGAAGTTTTGTTCACCAATAAAATCATAGGTCTAAACCAAATTCAGTGTTTGCATAATGATAAAAGAGAACATTTTTCAACATTCAGTCAGTAAGCATTTATTAAGCAGCTACTGTGTCAAGTACTGTGCTAAACACAATATACAAAAAAAAAAAAAAAAGCAAAAAGATACTTTCTGCCCTTCAGGATCTCAAAATGTAGTAGGTTCAATGGAAACATTATTATGGTATTCATTTTAGTGATAATGGAACAATTTAGGCCAGAAAAGAACAAAGAGATCATTTTAGTATTTACTTTTAATACCCCAATTTACCTCAAAGTCTTCCCTCCTTGCTTCTCTGAATTCATTTGTTTAGGAAAATTTAATTTGAAAATTATCCAAAAATGATAGCTTCCTGACCTAATCATGTACAGTGGGATTACTTTTGCCTCCCTGCCTAGAAAGCTATTTGGGTTACTCAAAAGAAAAGAAAAGTGAAAAGACTTCTTATAAATAAATAAGAAGATTTATTGCTAAGATCAGCATCATGGCAAGTCGAGGCTTTTGAGCTTTGTGACTGCCAACTCTGCAAACACTGATGATGCGTAAAGTATGTGAAAGCATAGAAACCTCATTCTGTACTCTCTGAACTCTGCCTTGACATGACTTAGAATTTGGCTTAAGCAGAAGGGCACAGGCCCAAGCTTTGCTCAGCTCAGTCCCTTGTGGACAATAGCTTTCACTGCAAGGCAAGAATATAATTTAAAAATGTCAATAGCTGTCCTAGAAAGATAAAATTTGTTTAAAAGTAAGCATTCTTGAGAAGATTTTCTTTTTAAATTTTAAAATAATGGACATTTCCAAATATTTTAAACCTTGGTTGCAAAGTGAAACCATTGTTGGTAAGAACATTTTGACAAAAACTCCTTAGAATGGAAGCATCAAAATTAAGATTAAAAACCCAGCAATGTTGGCCTGAAGAAAAGGCCAAGCTGTAGAGTAGAAAGATATTCCAAAATAGAGATATTTCCTCAAATCAAAAGTTTGCTTCTTCCTTCTTTTTCTTCTGCTTCTTTCTCTTGTTCTTGTTCTTATTTTGGTTTTTCTTCTTGTTGTTAGCCTTGTTCTTGTCCTTCTTATTCTTGTTCTTCTATTATCATAGATTTAGAATGTAAAGCTCATCTAGTCCAATCTAGTAAGGTGGAAGAATTTTACTGTTGAGAATATTAAGACCCATAGAATTTAAGTGCTCGAGGTCACAGATAATAAATGACAATTAGGAATCGAACCCATGACTTTTGGCTTCAAATCCAGAAGTCCTTCTTCAATCTTGGGTTTTTCTTAGCTATTCTCCATCGGGAGAGATTTCTATCAGCAATAGAATTTCAAAATTGTAATCAACAATTTTATATTTAAAAGGCTCTGAGAGATTTAACTACTCCCCTCCCCAAGAACAGATAAACAATCTCATAACTTCACTAATGAGACATTTCATGCTTTTCTGAAGGAGACAACACGTTTTCCCAGTTTATATATAAATTTTTATTTATAAATGCTTGTCTAACACATAATCATGATAGCATTTTACTGGAATTAAGTGCATTGAATATTAACACTATTTAACAAAAAACCTCATAAAAGATTTTCCACATAGCTTATTCAACAAAAACATTTTACATATTTCCAGTACATAATTAACCAAAGTGCTCAAAATGTCTTTGTAGATAGAAAATATTTTCTGATTTTAAGGTAATACCTTCATCTGTCCTATTCGCAACTTCCCTTGAGTTTTTTCTTTCTTTCTGAATTTTGCCAGAGAATACTTTTGGAGAAATGGAAAGGTGTTAATGGAGACTTGGGACTAATGGCTATTATGATGGATTGTGAATTTTTATAAAGAGCTATAAAGTTCTAGTAAAGAAATTCACATCATATAGACATTGGTGGCATTTTAATCACTGCTCCTGGTTTAAGGTAACTCCTTCAAAAGAGAGGTTGTTCGATACTGTATGGATGTATTCTGATGGAAGTGGATTTCTTCAACAAAGAGAAGATCTAACTTAGTTTCAATTGATCAAGGATGGACAGAAGCAGCTACACCCAATGAATGTAAACTGCTTGCATTTTTGTTCTTCTTCCTGGGTTATTTATACCTTCTAAATCCAATTCTCCCTGAGCAACAAGAGAACTGTTCGGTTCTGCACACATATATTGTATCCAAGATCTACTGTAACCTATTTAACATATATAGGACTGCTTGCCATCTGGGGGAGAGGGTGGAGGGAGGGAGGGGAAAAATCGGAACAGAAGTGAGTGCAAGGGATAATGTTGTAAAAAATTACCCTGGCATGGGTTCTGTCAATAAAAAGTTATTAAAAAAAACAAACAAACAAAAAAAACAAAACAAAACAAAAGAGAGGTTGTTGGAGAAATGAACATATGTTTAAAAAGAAGATATCTGAGAAGAAGTTTTGAATTTCAAGATCTTGATTAAAACATAGGCATGGGGAAAACTGGGACATTGATGCATTGTTGGTGGAGTTGTGAACGAATCCAACCATTCTGGAGAGTAGTTTAGAACTATGCTCAAAAAGTTATCAAACTGTGCATACCCTTTGATCCAGCAGTGTTACTACTGGGATTATATCCCAAAGAGATTATAGAGAAGGGAAATGGACCTGCATGTGCACGAATGTTTGTGACAGCCCTTTTTGTAGTGGCTAGAAACTGGAAACTGAATGGATGTCCATCAGTTGGAGAATGGCTGAATAAATTGTGGTATATGAATATTATGGAATATTACTGTTCTGTAAGGAATGACCAACAGGATGATTTCAGAAAGGCCTGGAGAGACTTACACGAACTGATGCTGAGTGAAATGAGCAGGACCAGGAAATCATTATATACTTCAACAACAATACTATATGATGACCAGTTCTGATGGACCAGGCCATCCTCAGCAACGAGATCAACCAAATCATTTCCAATGAAGCAGTAATGAACTGAACCAGCGACGCCCAGAGAAAGAACTCTGGGAGATGACTAAAAACCATTACATTGAATGCCAATCCCTATATTTATGCCCATCTGCATTTTTGATTTCCTTCACAAGCTAATTGTACAATATTTTAGAGTCTGATTCTTTTTGTACAGCAAAATAACCATTTTGGTCATGTATACTTATTGTGTATCTAATTTATATTTTAATGTACTTAACATCTACTGGTCATCCTGCCATCTGGGGGAGGGGGTGGGAGGTAAGAGGTGAAAAATTGGAACAAGAGGTTTGGCAATTGTTAATGATGTAAAGTTACCCATGCATATATCCTGTAAATAAAAGGCTATTAAATTAAAAAAAAAAAACAAAAAACAAAAAAACAAAACAAAACAAAACAAAAAAAACATAGGCATGACAAACTCTTGGCTAGAAATAGAGTACATCTAACAAGGGCCAGTTAAAAACAAACCAGTAAAAAACATGTTTGTCTAGTGTCTTGTGAATCATTCAAAAAAATTTTAAACTTACAACTAAGAAGTTGAGAGACAGAAACCTGCATTAGAAAGTAGAAAATAGATAGATAGTAAGATATCATGAGGCTCTCTAGTTCATCTTGCTTGTTGCCCACAACAGCAGTAGAGAAATTTATAAGAAACAAAAATCAAAGAAAGGAACAGTAACAAAGCCCATAACTTCAGATTACTTTACACAATGAAGTACAGAAGCAAGATGACCTAGAGATCTTAGTACACTAAGGTAAATTTAGCTTTATTAACTGTCAATGAGATTTGATGGGATGGGACTCATGAATAAAATATGGTTCATTCAAATCTGGATTTTATTCCTTCTTAATTGCTGCTTTGCTACCCTGGAGAAGCCTCTTTACTGGAGTGTACTTTTCTGATTGGTGACTAGCTGCTCAAGGCTACAATTTTAGAAGGGACCTCAACCATACTTAACCTTATTCATCATACCTTAATCACTTCCTGAATTCCTCTCTTCTCTTTACCTTTTACTTTGCCTCCTATGCATGTAATCTCATCAAGCCCCTGCCCATCTATCCAACACACACACACATACACACACACACTTCTAACTTTTTTTTTCCTGTTGACTTTCCCTATTAAAATGCAATCTACTTGAGGATAGGGTCTGTCTAGCTTGTTTGTATTTAACCCCTTGTGTTCAGCAAAATCTGTTGTTTAATTGTTTTGGTCAGGTCTAATTCTTTGTGACTCTATTTAAGATTTTCTTAGCAGAATTAGCAGAGTAATTTGATATTTTCTCCTCCATCTCATTTTATAGATGAGGAAACTGAGACAGACAGAAGTTAAGTGACTTGCTTATGGTCAGAAAGCTTGTATTTGAGGAAGGATTTGAACTCAGGATTCTCTAACTCCAGGTCCAGCTTCCTATTCACTGTTTCAACTAAATACACATATCTCTTCAAACATATGCTTACAACACCCTCAACAATAATCTCTGAGGGTAAAGGCAAAGAAAATGAAAGAGAAATAACTATTGAGTTTTGTATAATATCAGTGGAATAATAATATAGCTAACATCTAGATAGTGCTTACTATGTACTAGGCACTGTGCTAAGTGCCTTGCAATTATAATTTCATTTGATCCTTACAACTACACTGAAATATAGGTGCTGGTATTATTATCTCCATTTTACAGATGAGGAAACAGGCTCAAGTATTAACTGTCTGGACCAAGGTCATACAGCTAATAATATCTAAAGTCAGATTTCTTTCTAACTCTAAACCCAGCTCCCTATTCACTACTTTGCCTAAGTACTTTTAGGTGTTGCTCAGTCATTAATTACATATGATTGGTTGTTTTCCCATAAACCACATGGCATTCAAGAATCTTCTTTCCCTTATTATCTCTCAAAGTCTGTTCAAGGTCATTGTTTCCACAACACTAGCTATTCATCCTATTCTGTCATCCCCATTTCCCTTTTTCTTCAATCTTTCCTAACATCAAGGTATTTTTCAATGAATCCTAGCTTCTCAATATGTGGCCAAAGTATTTATGCTTCATCTTTAGCAGTTGACCTTCTAGTGAGCAGTCTGAATTAATTTCTTTAAGTATTGACTGATTGGTTTGTTTATTGTCCAAGGGACCCTCAAAAATCTTCTTTAGCACCATAATTCAAAAGTGTTGTTGCTACTTTGCTCAGCTTCCCTATAGATCAATTCCATTAGCCATACATTGCTGCTGGAAAAAAATAGCTTTGAGTATACAGACCTTTGTTGGGAAGAGGATATCTCTATTTTTTAGTGTGTGGTATTTATTTACCATAAATTTCCTTCTAAGGAACAAGCATCTTTTAGCTTCATAACTGCAATAGAATATAAAATCTGATGCTACTTAATTTCTTCTCTATTTACCAGAAATTAATGGAACCAGTTGCCAAGATCTTAAGTCTGTTGTTGTTTTTAATATTAAGCTTCAAACCAGCTTTTTCTTTCTTTCTTTTTTTTTTTTTTTAATTATAGTAACTTTTTTTATTGACAGAATCCATGCCATGGTAATTTTTTTTTTTTTTACAACATTATCCCTTGCACTCACTTCTGTTCCGATTTTTCCCTCCCACCCTCCACCCCCTCCCCTAGATGGCAAGCAGTCCTATATATGTTGAATATGTCCTAGTATATCCTAGATACAATGTATGTGTGCAGATCCAAACAGTTTTCTTGTTGCACAGGGAGAATTGGATTCAGAAGGTAGAAATAACCCAGGAAGAAAAATAAAAATGCAAACAGTTTACATTCATTTCCCAGTGTTTTTTTTCTTTGGGTGTAGCTGCTTCTGTCCATCATTGATCAATTGAAACTGAATTAGGTCTCTTTGTCAAAGAAATCCACTTCCATCAGATTACATCTTCATATAGTATCGTTGTTGACGTATATAATGATCTCTTGGTTCTGCTCATTTCACTTAGCATCAGTTGATGTAATTCTCTCCAAGCTTCTCTGTATTCATCTTGCTGGTCATTTCTTACAGAACAATAATATTCCATAACATTCATATACCACAATTTACCCAACTATTCTCCAATGGATGGGCATCCACTCAGTTTCCAGCTTCTGGCCACTACAAACAGGGCTGCCACAAACATTTTGGCACATACTGGTCCCTTTCCCTTCTTTAGTATCTCCTTGGCGTATAAGCCCAGTAGAAACACTGCTGGATCAAAGGGTATGCACAGTTTGATAACTTTTGGGCATAATTCCAGATTGCTCTCCAGAATGGTTGGATTCGTTCACAGCTCCACCAACAATGTATCAGTGTCCCAGTTTTCCCGCATCCCCTCCAACACAAACCAGCTTTTTCAATCTTCTCTTTTATTCTCCTCAAAAGCCTTCTTAATTATTCTTTACTTTCTGCCATCACAGTGGTGTCATTTGCCTATGTGAGATTGTTGACATTTTTTCATCTTCAATTCCAGTTTTTGGTTTGTCCAGCCTTGAATTTTGCATGATGTACTTTGTATATAAGTTAAATAAAAAGGTGACAACATACAGTCTTATAATACTTCTTTTTCAGTCTTATCAGTTTTCCAATGTTTGGTTCTAACTGTTGCTTTTTAGTACACATATAGGTTTATCAGAAGATGAGTAAAGTGATAAGGTACTCTCATTTTTTTAAGGATTTGACAGATTTTTTTTGTGATCCTTATAATCAAAGGCTTTAGTGTAGCTAATGAAGCAGAAGCAGATTTTGTTTTCTAGAATTCCATTGCTTTCTTCATCTAGCAAACTGGAAATTTGGTCTCTTTTTTCTCCACAAAAAAAAAAAAAAAAAAAAAAGCCTGTTTTTGTAATAGTTCTTACCTACATTTTGCTGAAGTCTAACATTAATGGCACTGAAATGAGTGCAACAGTTTAGCAATCTGAACATTGTTTGCAATTTCCATCCTTTAAGATTAGGACATAAACTGATCTTTTCCAGTTCAGTGGCTCTCTTGAGTTTCCCAAGTTTGTTGGCATATTGAAACCAGGACTTTAACAGCATCATTTTTTAGCATTTTAAATAACTCAACTGGAATTCCATCTTTTTCACTAGCATTATTGTTAGTAGTGCTGTCTAAGGTCCACAGATTCATTCTCTAGGATGTACGGCTCTGGATCAGTAACTATTTCATCATGGATATCCTTTTGCATGATCTTAAAATCTTTTCAGCATATTTCTTTCATGTATACTTGTCATTTCTTATTAATCTCTTTTATCATTTTTTATCATGCCCATTTTTGCATGAAATTATCTCTCAATAGCTCTAATTTTCTCTTGTCTTTCCCATTCTATTCTTCTCTATTTCTTAGTGTTGCTCATTTAAGAACATTTTCTTATCTCTTTTTGCTTTCTCTTGAATTATGCATTCAGTTGGATTTTTCTTTCCCTTTCCCTTCGCCTTCTTTCCTCACCTATTTGTAAAATCTCACCAGACAGAAATTTTGCTTTCTTTTTCATTTTTTCCCCCGCTCGAATTCTTTTTGTTGCTTCCTTTTGCACAATATTTGCAAACCTCTGTCCATAATTCTTTAGGTACTCTATCTAACAGATCTAATCCCTTAAATTTATTCTTCTTTTTCCCTTCATATTCATAAGGAAGGTTATTGAGGTCATAGTTAAATGATCTAGTGGTTTCCCTACTTTCTTCAATTTAACCTGAATTTTGCAATAAGAAACATGATTTGAACAACAGTCAGTTTCATGTCTTATTTTAACTGATAGTATAGAGCTTTTCCATCTTTGACTACAAAAATCTGATTTCTATATTGACCATTTGTTAATGTCCAAATGTATAATTACCTTTTGGATATTATTTCTAGAAGATGTTGAAGGTCTTCATACACTAATCAACTTTGTCCTCTTTATCAACATGGTTGGAGCACAGATTTGTATTATTGTGATATTGAATGGTTTGCCTTGGTTTCAAAATGATATCATTCTGTCATCTTTGAGGTTATACTCTAGTGTAAAGGGCTGAAACTCTTGAGCTCATACGCTGAGGTCAGACAACAGAGCACTTAAAGGCTGACTACTGATTGGACAATGCTCTATTAGCATATGCTTGGAAAATGGCCCTTCCCATGTTCCTGTGCTGGCTCGATAACTGGACAGAGAATTGTAGGAGGGACTAGGGGGTGGAGTAAGATTAGCCAGAGTCACTTCTGGGCAGGAGACAAAGAAGGAAGGTCACAAAGATTCTGCTTCCATCCAATTCAATCCTACCTCTAAAGACGAAGAATAAAGACCAAGGACTTTTGCTTATCCTGATTCCGGCTGATTCTAAGGTATCCAGGGTGCTAACGCAGTCTTCACATTCTAGCACTTCTTTTCTCACCCTTTATTGAATTAGAGGGCTATTCCATTTCTTTTAAGTAATTTTTGCCCACAGTAGTATATATAATGATCATCTGAACTAAATTCATCCACTCCCATCCATTTAAGTTCACCCAAGATATTATTGATGTTTAATCTATCTATCTCCTGTTTGACCACATCCAGCTTACCTTGTATCATAGCTCTTTCCAGGTTTCAATGAAATATTGCTCTTAATTGCATCAGATTTTCCTTTGATATCAGACATATCCATAAGTTAGCTTCTTTTTGGCCTTTGTCCAACTGCTTCATTAGTATTGGAAATATTTGTAGTTGTCCTCCAGTTTCACCAGTAACATACTGGACACTTTCCAATCTGAAGGGCTCATCTTCTGATGTCATCTCTTTGGCAAAAATACTGGAGTAGTTTGCCTTTGCCTTCTTCAGGGCTTCACCTTTTATCAGAATTTTCTACTATGACCTGTCCATCTTGAGTACCACTGTACAACATAGCTCATAGTTTCTTTGAGCAATGTAAGCCCCAGTGCCATGACAAGGCACTGATCCAAAAGGGTGATTCAGTGACTCTTTGTCACTTCAATTGGGGGTTTTCTTGGCAAAGATACTGGAGTGGTTTTCCACTTCCTGCTCTAGTTTATTTTATTAATAAGAAACTGAGGCAAACAGGGTTAAGTGACTTGGCCAGTCACACAGTTAGCAAAAGTCTGAAGCTAAATTTGAATTTATAATTATGAGTCTTCCTGACTCTAAGCTTGATGCTCTATCCATTGTGTCACCTAGCTGCCAATCAAAGTATATTACCTTTCCTTAGATACATGCTTCCAACATTTCTGACAATGATTTCTTCTTGAATATCAAGACACATAAAATACCAACTACATCAAGTTTTCAGTAATAGGTTCATTGGAATAGAAGTGTCATTAAAGAATAACATCAGAAATTCTAATAGTTATGGTTTTGAAGCAATATGAATTTAATTCTATGATCATCTATATTAACTTGCAGGATTTGGGATAGAAGTGGATTAAAGACACTTAGAATACCTTTTTTTTGCTCATTTAGTCTTTTCTGTACAATTGTCACTATTTTCCATTTGTGTCCTGGAACTGTGACAGCTTTTCCATCTGTCATTTGGCTACTTCCTTTCTGCCTCTGATTTTTCTGTACCCTCATCCCCAGGATATGAATATTTTTCTTTCATTTTCACATCCGAGAAGAAAAATTTCCATATGGAAAAGGACAAAGCATATCTAATAGGGAATTGAAATCCAAGACAAATAGGAAAATAGTAACAGTACTTAATTATCCTTGAAGAATCCAGCCAAACTATATCCCAGGGTAATGAAAGAAATGTTAGCTATGCTTGTTAAGCTATTTTCAGTTACTTTTCCAAATACTTTAGAGAGCAGAAGAGCTACTGATATACTAGAGTAAAGCAAATATTCTCCCTATTTTCAAAAAAAGAGAGAAACATGGAGTCTATAAATTATAGACCAAGCTACTTGACTTCAATTCTTGTAAACTTCAATGATGTATTATTAACACTTAGAAAAGAAAGCAATGATCACAAAAAGTTAGTATAAGTTTACAAAATAGGATATGCTATACTAAGGGGACTTTTAAAAATAGTTACTACTCTATGATACATCAGGAGAATAGTGAAGAGGTTTACTTAGATTTTTGAGAAAAAAAAGTAAAGTCATATTCTTGTGGCCAAGACTGAGAGATACATGCTATTTGGTAGTACACTTTTGTGAATTTAAAAACAAAAAATGTTCAGATGCAAAGAGTTGTCTGTAACAGCTTGATTTCAATTTGGAAAAAAATTGTGTCTCTAGGATTTCTCCTTCATGGATATGTGTTTGTTAAACATTGTTACTAATGACTTATATGCTACTGTAAGTGGTAAGCTTACTTTATATTTGAAGATACACAAAGCTAAGAAAGAGAGCTAACACACTGGATAATGGCATAAGGATTAAAAATTGTCTTGATTGTCTAGTACTGGGCTAAGTATCATGCAATGAAATTTAATAAGGATGAATATCTTGGCAGAGAGGGTTCAGAGTAAATTTGAAGAATAACACATACATACATACATATATGTGTATACACACACACACACACACACACATATATATATATATATATATATATATATATATATATATATTTCAGATACAGGAAGTGTTGGTTGGTTTTGTTTGAGAACTTGTTTGTTAAGAGGACTTGGAGATAAGGAGAAGTGGTGGAGGGGGTATCAATAGTGAAGAAAAAGGACAAGAATATCAATAAAATATTAAATGCATTGTTGTATCAATCCTGTCTGACCTCATTTAGGGTTTTCTTGGAGAGGTTTTCCATTTCCTTCTGCAACTCATTTATTCTATTTTATTTTATTTTTTATTAAAGCTTTTTATTTTCAAAACATATGCGTGGATAATTTTTCAACATTGACTTCTGCAAAACCTTGTGTTTCAAGTTCCCCCCCTTCCTCTCATCCCTCCCCTAGATAGCAAGTAATCCAATATATGTTAAACATGTTAAAATATATGCTAAATCTAATATATGTATGCATATTTATACAATTATCTTGTGCAGATTATTTTTAAAAGGAGGAACTGAGGCAGGTAGGATTGAGTGGCTCTAGGGTTACCTTGCATCTTCTTTGTATCTTGTATATATCTATTTTTTTACATGTCTCTTTGATGCAGTATAAACTCCTTGAGGGCAGGCATTGTTTTTGTTTTTTCTTTGGATTCCAAAACTTAACAGAGGACCTGGCACATAATAAGCCCTCAGTAAATGCTTATTAATTGGTTAATTGACATAAACAGGGCAGTTTTTTAAACTATCCTTTTAAATTTACTATATGCTTTAAAAACTGAAATAATAATGATAGCATTTACATAGTGCTTTAAGCTATGCAAAATACTTAAAATAAATTATTTCCTTTCATTCTGTGAAATAGATAGTATTATTATCCTCATTTGCCAAATGAGGGAATTCAAATAGAGTCGTGTATCTAGTCCAAAACTTCTCATAAGAGAAGCTCATCATTTCAAATAGAATTGTTTTTTCTGTTCATTATTAAAATGTTCATGTTTTTTTAAGTTAATAATTTCTAAAAGAAAAAATAACTAAAGACATGTGTGGAAGTTAGTCCCTTGACAGCTACAAAATGGGAGAGGTGACCCTGGGGAACATCAAGAAAAAAATTTGGGGTCTGTAGAAAGAGTGACAGCTGGATCATGGCAGCCAAAAAAGCCAGCAGAATATTAGGTTGTTAAAAAACTTAATGTCAACGATTAGGAAAGTGATAGTTCTGGCTTTCTCTGTCCATCAGGTCCAGCCATATTTTGTGTATTATAGCACCATCTTTTAGGAAGGACATCAACAGTATAGAAAGTGATTAAGAAGGATGGCCAGGATGCAGAGTACACTAGAGCCATGTCACAGAAAGAACTGGGAAATTTTATCCAAAAGGGAGAAGACCCAGAGGACATAGGATATTTGTCTTCAAATATCTGAAGAGCTGTGCTATGAAAGAGAGACTGTTTTATTCTTTCTGGCCCCCAAAAGCTGAACTGGGAGCAATATGAAGAAATTTTAGAAAGACTGATTTCAGTACAATAAGAAAAAAATTTTTTTCCCTGAGAATTAGGGCTCTCCTGAAAAGGAAGGGATCACTTCAGAAAGCACTGGATTTCTCCTTACCAGATGTCTTAAGACACAGGCAGAATAACTACTAGTTAGGTAGGTCCTATAGAATTCAGGTACAGGCTAAATTAGACTACTCAAGAATCCTTCCAAGCCTCACATCCTGTGATGATATGGTTTTGATTCAGGAGTTGGGTTTTTTGTTTAAAAGGGTAAATTCCCATCTTGGGGGTTCAGATTTGTGAAAACTCAAGACCTTATGAATTTTTGAAGCAATATGGTTTTAGGCCCCAGTCTTCAATAAGTTTCCAAGAGGTGACTCATTTTTTCATTCTGTTTGGGACTTTTCCCAATTTTCAGAGGTGATTTCCTTTTTTTAACATTTACATAGCTTTATGTATTTGCAAAAGAAAAGAGTAGTACTGCACTTTGTAGATGTTGTACCCTGTGGGCATTTCTAAAGGTTACATATAACCCTGAAAACCATGAAAGTAGAAGGAAAATTTTTCTCTAGTAAAAAGTCCTCTTTTTCTCTAAATGTATGAATTTTCATCGAAAAATGCCTAAATGTTAAAAGCACATTTTAATGTTTTAATTAAGTAAAAATATGTAGACTGCCTTGAATTAGAAACTTTCAGTGAACATTGTCAATCTATCTTTCCACATCAACTAAAGCAAAAAGCTGGAATTTAAGATTCAATGTCCCAAATTTTACTGACCAAGCAAAAAAATAGTTTTAAATGCATCATCTAAAAAAGAAGTAATGCTTAAATGTTGTCTAGTTTTATGTGAGGAGGAGTAATATTATAGTATGAAGAATGTTGTCAAGAGATCTCAATTCAAATTCTAGCTCTATTAATAAACAGTATTTTGTCCAGGATAAATTAGCTGCAATAAATTTATCAATAAAAGAGGAGAGTTGGATTGAACTGGGTATATCAAATCAGGATGTTTGTATTATCTTCAAATATCTTATACAATCCACTGTCCCTTTGTTCAGCAAATATAGGTTTTTATGCATGGATGCATGGATCTATGTATATGTGTGATATATCATGGCATATCATATTATGTCATATTGTGTTATGATAAATATAATACAGAGTAGTATATGCCTCAGAAGCCAAGATAAGTATTTAAATATGAAAACCAATAGGTGAACAAGGAAGACACAATGACCAGAGGGGGAAAAAAAGGAACTTTTTGAAAAATGAAAAATGAAACTTAGATGCTACTTGAGAAAAGCCTCTAAAGTCTTATTAATTCTCTACACTAATAAGTTCTACATTTGCTGGAATGGTCTAGAACAAACTACATCGAATAAACATGGATGGATAACTCCTCATTTAATTTTTTTTTTAACTCTCTACACTTATTAATTCTCTACACTAATAAGTTCTACATTTGCTGGAATGGTCTAGAACAAACTACATCGAATAAACATGGATGGATAACTCCTCATTTAATTTTTTTTTTAACTCTCTACAGAACTTCTATATCAAATGATGGTGGAAATCCAAATTCCCAAATGGTAAATATTATTGCAAAATGATGCCTTTGAGATTCTCCAAGGCCTGAAACCATAAATTAATATTGTTGTGAACAATAAATTCTCTGCCCCGTGGTATGTAGAGCTTATTCAACAAGGAAGTCAGAAACCTTCACCGATAGGGGTTTTTGAAAGAACATGTTTACAGAGTTCCGTTTATGAATCATAATAAAGGCTACCATTTGTTGAAATGAAAGCAAACAGGGTTTTCTTTTGTCCATTCATATTTATTTCTAATTCATGATGTAACTTCTGAAATAATTATTTTTCTTTGAACAATGTGGATATAAAAGGCAATCATTTTAAGTTAAGCCCTGTTAAAAGTCATACTGTGAGACAAACTAATAACTATAGGCTCTCCAGTACAAAACTTTTTCTATCTCCCAGATACTGATGCCTTTCTTTTAAAAAGACTGAATCTGTTCTTAGAAGCACTTCTACTATGAAAGCCTCACAAAATGATTCTTTTCATTCCTATATATTAGGAAATCCTTATTCTTCTGTCAAAAGAGAGAAATCTTTTTTCTCATCCCAAGGTTTTTGCTCACATCAGCTCCATGATCTGATCCAAGAGGGTAGGACTTCAAATCAGAGGACCATATTCAAATCCTGTTTCTACTACTTACTATTTTCATGTGTCACAATCCTTCTGTCCCTCAATTTGCTTATCTATAAAATGATAGCCTTTGAAAATAAGTTTTCTAAGGTCTTCCAGTTCTGAATATGATTTACAGAGAAATACTTAAACAAATTGGTTGGGGAACGTTGATCTGTCCCTTGAAGAATTCCTGAATTGTATATTTTCCTCCCATGAATCTCATCACCATCAACCAACTAACAATACTTTTGTGAAGTGGACAAACGAAATCGGAATGTGTGGCTGAATGTAGAGCCATTGAATATAGAAAGGAAAGATAACTCCCTGTCATTTAGAGCATAACACACTGTGGGGGTTCCCAAACTTGGGAAGCAATAGGAAACAGTAGGAGGTCAGAAAAGTCAAAAACAGACCAAGGCAGCTAGAAAGGAGGTAATGAGGGGATACCCAAAGCCATGTGAGCTAGAAGTAAATCTCAAAACAGTTATAAAAATCATGGGAATCAGTCAGGTACCTCAAGACCAAGCAAGTAAAGTCTAGTATTCAGGAATTAGGGAATTGAGAACTAGGCCAATGAAAATGGGTAACAAAGGATCAGAAATTCAATCAAATATCAAGGCAATCAGCGATTTGAGGAATAGGTATGGAATGTCTGCAGCAAGAATGAAGCTTGATAAAAGGGGTAGGAGCTTCTAAGACAGACTCCTTGCCCATAGCCTGATCCAGGTCACAACTAATCTCAGAGGCTAGGTTGTAGATTCACCTGAACCCACAGATTTGCATACTTGTTTGGAATGAGGTAAAAATGAAGAAAGCTGCAGGATAGTTCCTGACAGTAGAAAGTAGCAACAGTTCCAGGACTCAGGGTTTGTTTTGTTTTGTTTTTAAATATATCAACTCTTTCCTGATCATTTACATTGGACTATAGTGATACACATTAATTAATTTTTAGAGGATCTAACCAACTCCAATCTGCCTAAATAGCTCATGAATTACACAAGATGCTGCTTCCTGATACAACAGTGTGAAAATTAAGATGTATTTGTAATCACAACCAGCCTTAGGTTGTGTCCATCCATGGGCACCGGAGATTTGTAATTCAGGGGTCTTGACCACAAGAGATTAATATGGCTCTGACATGTTACTTATCTAAGGCCTCCATCTGAGGTCTGACTCTGAGGTCTGAGCATTTCAATAGAAGCTGCTTCATTAAGAGACAGGTAGGAAATGAGCCTACATGGAACAGAATGGAAATGCATTAAGACACTCCCTTGTAGTGTCTCTTTTCAACAATGAGATGATTCAGGTCAATTCCAATAGATTTGTGATGGAGATAGCAATCTACATCCAGAAAGTGGACTATGGGGACTGAATGTGGATCACAAGATAGTATTTTTACTGTTTTTGCTGTTTGTTGGCTTTTTTCTTTCCAATTTTTTTCCTTTTTAATCTGATTTTTCTTGTTCAGAATGATAAATGCAGAAATATGTATAGAAGAATTGCACATGTTTAACATATATAGGATTACTTGCTGTCTAAGAGAGGAGATAGAGGAAAGGGAGGGAGAAAAATTTGGAACACTAGGTTTTCAAGATTCTTTGCATGAATTTTGAAAATAAAAAGTTATTTTTTTAAAGTAAGAAACTCCCTTGGTGAGCTACCCAAGCATTAGATGCTAATACTATAAACTTGGTTTCTTACTTGACTGTTGTCCTGGAACTCCTATCATCACATAGAGGGCCTTTCAGTAATGTTATAGTCCGTGACAAAATTCCTCAAGACCATGTCCCTGTACAGTCTTCTAGCAATCAATCAACATTTCTTAAACACTATGTTCCTGGCACTGTACTAAGCACTAGTTATACAAAGAAAAAGTGAAGGGGCAGTTAGGTAGTGCAGTGGATAGAGCATTAGCCGTGAAATGAGCCTTATATTTAACTCTGGCTTCAGACCTTTAACACTTCCTAGCTGTATGATCCTGGGCAAGTCACTTAAATCCCAATTGCCTCAGCAAAAAAAAAAAAAAAAAAAAAAAAAGTAGAAATAGGAAAGAAAAAAATCATTTATATTGTACCCATTATTTGCCAGGCACTGTGCTAATCACCTTATAAATATTATCTTGTTTAATCCTCAGAAGTCTTCTGCAAAATGAAGAAACTGAGGAAAAAAGGGATCTAGCATCTAATGTGGGATTTAAACTAATATTTTTCTGATTCTAGACCCAATGCTCTTTCATCATGCCATCTAGCTGACTAGTGACCAAGTAGAAATGGAAATGAAATGAATGTCTGTTCACAGTTACACATGAAATTTGATCCTTTAAAGTTCATATAAGGAATCACCAAAAAAGTCCTTGATAATGTGGTTTGCATTATCTCTCTCTCTTCTAAGTGGTTATCAGAATCTTCTGGATGAATTTGCTTGATATCAACATTTCTTGAGGATTAAAGCAAATTTTGTCCTATTTTTTCTCCATCTTTCCCTCCATTACTTCCTTTACCTTCCCCCACTTTGTTCAGGAATATCTCTTGTAAGTTCACATAATTGTAAGCCACATCAATTCAATGGACACAGATGCTATATCACCCCAACAAATGCTGGCAATACTATTACAAAGTTAACTCTATCAGAACAGATACCCTGCCTATTCACTATATCCACAATTATACAATCAATCTACCTCTAGGGTTATTCACCATGCAGGCTATATTTATTCTGCCCCAGGACCCGAAATACAAATGCTGGAGAAACTTGTGCTTTATAAAATAAAAAGCAATTGACCCAACTGTCTTCCTTTTCTGCTGTATTTTTTTTAAAAGCAGAAACTATAGATGTGCTCCAAGTAACTAGCCTTTAATGCCATAAAGCATTGGGACCTGCTCCCACTTATTATTTATCTTCTGAGTTATATGAAACAAGCCATTATTTTTTACCAGATTCTCAGGATAAGATAATCAACAGTTTGGAAAATAAGGCATGTTTGCACAGCTGCTTCCAATAGTTTGTTGCCCTTCTGAGTCATAAAAGTAGATGTGAATACATGTTCTTGATGCTTATGAGCATACCTCCATACCTTGGAGCTGGGCCCTACCTCTCATTTCTCTGGGACAGTGAAGCCTGACCCTGGAGATACACACACACACACACACACACACACACACACACACACACACACACATCTATACATACACACATATGTTGGCAAGACAAATGGGTTAAGTGACTTTAAGGCTGGATCTGAAGTCAGGTCCTCCTGACTCTAGGGCCAGTGCTCTATCCATGATGCATCTAGCTGCTCCCCACCCTATCCTTGGATATATTTTTGACAAAGCTTGGGATGGTTTTGATTGAATGAAGTAGAACAGGAGGAAGACAGGCAAACATACATACAGTTAAGCAGGAAGATAGATCAGTTATGAAAATATGGGCCATTCTATAAAACAGAGTTTGGGGAGCTCCTAAATGGTCCAACTTGTTAATATTAGCCAAGGAATAAAAAGGAAGATGCAAGTCATTAAAGAACACCCAATCTTACGGTCATCTTGGCAATCCAAACTAGACTTCCCAGCTAGAGCATCATTTTCTTCTTTCTGTTGAAAATCAACTATTTTTGTCTCTTCCTAGTTCTGAAGCACTTTCTGTAATTCTCCAAGACATTTTTTTTTTTTTGGAAAGAAATCACAGCCAATGTCTCAGTAAATCCATCAAATAATTCTGTCACTTTGCAAAATAGCATTCCATAATCAATGAGGGAGTCTTGTACAATGATAAAGACATAGACTTATAGAACTGGGAGGGACTTTGGAGATTATCTGATGCAGTCCTTTTTAAAATTAAAGCTTTTTAAAAATTATTTTATTTATTTATTTTTTATTTTTAAATAACTTTTTATTGACAGAACCCATGCCAGGGTAATTTTTTACAACATTATCCCTTGCACTCACTTCTGTTCCGATTTTTCCCCTCCCTCCCTCCACCCTCTCCCCCAGATGGCAAGTAGTCTTATACATGTTAAATAGGTTACAGCAGATCTTGGATACAATATATGTGTGCAGAACTGAACAGTTCTCTTGTTGCTCAGGGAGGATAGGATTTAGAAGGTATAAATAACCCGGGAAGAAGAACAAAAATGCAAGCAGTTTACATTCATTTCCTAGTATTCTTTCTTTGGGTGTAGCTGCTTCTGTACATCCTTGATCAATTGAAACTAAGTTAGATCTTCTCTTTGTTGGAGAAATCCACTTCCATCAGAATACATCCCCATACAGTATCGTTGTTGAGGTATATAATGATCTCCTGGTTCTGCTCATTTCACTCAGGATCAGTTCATGTAAGTCTCGCCAATCCTCTCTGTATTCCTCCTCCTGGTCATTTCTTACAGAACAATAATATTCCATAACATTCATATACCACAATTTATTCAACCATTCTCCAATTGATGGGCATCCATTCATTTTCCAGCTTCTGGCCACTATAAACAGGGCTGACACAAACATTTTGGCACATACAGGTCCCTTTCCCTTCTTTATATACTCTTTGGAGTATAAGCCCCGTAGAAACACTGCTTGATCAAAGGGTATGCACAGTTTGATAACTTTTTGGGCATAGTTCCAAACTGCTCTGCAGAATGGCTGAATGTGTTCACAATTCCATCAACAATGTATCAGTGTCCCTGTTTTCCCACATCCCCTCCAACATTCCGCATTATCTTTCCCTGTCATTCTGGCCAATCTGACAGGTGTGTAGTGTTATTTCAGAGTTGTCTTAATTTGCATTTCTCTGATCAATTGTGATTTGGAATACTCTTTCATATGAGTAGTAATAGTTTCAATTTCATCATCTGAAAATTGTCTATTCATATCCTTTGACCATTTATTAATTGGAGAATGGCTTGATTTCTTATAAATTAGAGTCAATTCTCAATATATTTTGGAAATGAGTCCTTTATCAGAACCTTTGACTGTAAAAATGTTTTCCCAGTTTATTGCTTCCCTTCTAATCTTGCCTGCATTAGTTTTGTTTGTACAAAAACTTTTCAATTTGATATAATCAAAATTTTCTATTTTGTAGTCAATAGTGATCTCTAGTTCTTCTTTGGTCATAAATTCCTTCCTCTTCTACAGATCTGAGAGGTAAACTATTCTATGCTCTTCCAATTTATTTATGATCTCATTCTTTATGCCTAGATCATGAACCCATTTTGACCTTATCTTGGTGTATGGTGTTAAGTGTGGGTCAATGCCTAGTTTCTGCCATACTAATTTCCAATTTTCCCAGCAATTTTTGTCAAATAATGCATTCTTATCCTAAAAACTGGGGTCTTTGGGTTTGTCAAACACTAGATAATTAAAGTTATTGGCTGTTTTGTCCTTTGAACCTAACCTATTCCATTGATCAACTAGTCTATTTGTTAGCCAATACCAGATGGTTTTAGTAACCGCTGCCTTATAATATAATTTTAGATCTGGTACAGCTAGGCCACCTTCTTTTGATTTTTTTTCATTAATTTAAAGCTTTTTATTTTCAAAATATGTACATAGATAATTTTTGACATTCACCCCTACAAAATTCTGTGTTCTATTTTTTCCCTCCTTTCCCCTTCCTCCCTTCATCAATTGGCAAATGATCCAATAAACATTAAACATGTAAAATTCCTTTACACACACACACATACACACACATACACATATAGATAGATAAATATACACACACAAATATCATGCTGCACAAAAAAAAAAAAAGATCAAAAAGAAAAAAAAAAACAAGAAAGAAAACAAAATGCAACCAAACAACAGAAGTGGGACACTAATACATTGTAATGTGGACCACAACATAGCATTTTTATTGTGGTCCACATTACAATGTATTAGTGTCCCACTTCTGCTACATCCCCTCCAATTGTCATCATGATATTTTCCTGTCATCTTGGTCAATCGAGAGGTGTTGGTACCTCAGAATTGTCTTAATTTACACTTCTTTGATCAATAATGATTTAAAAACACCTTTTCATATGACTATAAATGGTTTTAATTTCTTCATCTGAAAATTGCCTGCTCATATCCTTTAACCATATATCAATTGGAGAATGGCTTAAATTCTTATAACTGAGTCAATTCTCTATATATTTTAAAAATGAGGCCTTTATCAGAACCCTTGAATGTAAACTTTTTTTTTTCAATTTAGTGCTTCTCTTCAAATCTTGCCTGCATTGGTTTTGTTTGTACACAATCTTTTTAATTTAATATAATCAAAATTATCAATTTTGCATTCCATTTTGGCCACAAATTCATTCCTCCTCCATAGATCTGAGAGATAAACTATCCCTTGTTCTTCTAATCTGCTCGTAATATCACTCTTTATGTCTAAGTCATGATCTCATATCCACTTCAACTTGGTATATGGTGTTAAATGTGGGTCAATACTAATTTCTGCCATACTAGTTTCCAATTTTCCCAGCAGTTTTTGTCAAATAGTGAATTTTTATCCCAAAAGTTTGGGTCTTTGAGTTTGTCAAACACTAGATTACTATAGTCATTGACTATTTGGTCCTGTGAACCTAACCTATTCCACTGATCAACTACTCTTAGCCAGTACAAACTGGTTTTGATGAGTGCTGCTTCATAATATAGTTTTAAGTCTGGTACAACTAGGCCAACTTCATTTGCATTTTTTCAGTTATTCACTTGAAATTCTTGACCTTTTATTCTTCCAGATGAATTTTGATATTTTTTTTTCTAGCTCTGTGAAGTTATTTCTTGGGAGTTTGATTGATATGGCACAAAATAAGTAGATTAATTTAGGTAATAGTGTCATTTTTATTATATTAGTTCGGCCTACCCATAAGTACTTGATATTTTCCCAAAAGATTAGATCAGACTTTATTTGTGTGTGTTTTGTAATTGTGTTCATATGGTTC
Source organism: Sarcophilus harrisii (assembly GCF_902635505.1). Lineage (NCBI taxonomy): Eukaryota > Metazoa > Chordata > Mammalia > Dasyuromorphia > Dasyuridae > Sarcophilus > Sarcophilus harrisii. Next base: position 526,835,989 of record NC_045428.1, read on the forward strand.
TTGACTTTGCCATAGAAGGTAAAGGCCTAAATATTTTATGTTATATATAGTTATTTTAAAGGGAATTTTTCTTTGTACCTCTTGCTGCTGGACTTTGTTGGTAATATATAAAATGACGATGATTTATGTGGATTTATTTTGTATCCTGCATTTTTACTAAAGTTGTGAATTATTTCTAAAGTTGTGAATTGTTTTCAGTTGTTTCTCTAGGATTCTCTACATATATATCATATCATCTGAAAAAGAGTGATAATTCTTCATTACCTATTCTAATTCCTTTAATCTTTCTTTCTTCTCAATACCAAAGCTAATGTTTTTAATACAATATTGAATAGTAACAGTGATAGTGGGCAACCTTGTTTCACCCCTGATCTTACTGGGAATGATTCTAGTGTATCCCCATTACATCTCATGCTTGCTGATGGTTTTAAAGGGATGCTATTGATCATTTTAAGGAAAAGTATTTATTGCTATACTCTCTAGTATTTTTTAATAAGAATGGGTATTGGACTTTAACATGTTTAACATGTATGAGACTGCCTGCCATCTAGGGAAGGGGGGGTGGGAGGGAAGGGAAAAGTTGGAACAGAAGTGAGTACAAGGGACAATGTAAAAATTACTCATGCATATGTTCTGTCGAAAAAAGGCTATAATAATAATAATAATAATAAAAAGAATGGGTATTGGATTTTGTCAAAAATCCTTTTCTGCATCTGTTGAGATAATCATATGATTGTTGTTAGTTTGGTTACTGATATAGTCAATTACGCTAATAGTTTTCCTAATACTGAACCAGCCTTGTATTCCTGGTATAAATTCTACTTGGTCATTGTGTATTATCTTGGGAATGACTAGCTGTAATCTCTTTGCTATTATTTTGCTATTCATTTAAGATTTTTGCAGCAACATTCATTAAGGAAATTGGTCTATAATTTTCTTTCTCTGTTTTGACCCTACCTGATTTAGGTATCAGCACCATGTCTATGTGGGATTTGGTCCTTTTTCTATTTTTCTAAAGATTTTGCATAATATTGGAATTAATTTTTTTTAATGTTTGGTAGAATTTCACATGTAAATCCATCTAGCCCTAGAGATTTTTTCTTAGGGAGTTGATGAATAGCTTGTTTGATTTTTTTTTTTCTAAAATGGGACTATTTAAGTAATTTTTCTTTCCTCTCAATCTGGGAAATCTATATTTTTCCAAATATTCATCCATTTCACTTAGATTATCATATTTATTGGCTTACTATAGAGGACTGCAGATAGTGGGACAACTCCAGAATACATACATGTATGTATGTATATATATATATATATATATATATATATATATATACAGGTATACTTGAAACAAGGATAGCAGGGTGCTTATAGTTAAGCACATACTCAGTGTGATAGATGATATAATGGTTCTCTAGTTCACATATTAGTGTGATATAATGATGTAATCACTCTAGTGTGATATAATGATGTGATCACTTTAGTATGATATAATGATGTAATCACTCTAGTTGGCATATATTTAGTGTGATACAGAGATGTAATGGTTCTACAGCTGGCACATGCTCAGTGTGCTGTAGTGATGTAATCATACTGTAGAGGGTCACAGTCAGTGGGGGAACTTTGGGTGAACACTTCAGGCAAACTACATACAATAGTAAGTTGTTTATGCGGTCCCACATGCTCAGTGTTGTTTTTGTTACATTATTAAAAAAAGGAAAGTCCTTGAAATGAACGGACTCCATTTTTCTACCATCTTCAGGAGTCCTGCCTCATCACTTCTCCACTAGGAAGGTATATCTTAATCATCCTTGTGTGGAAGCTCTAGAAGGCATGTATGTTTTGTGACCCCAACTTGGGGGCTCTAGAAAGCAGACATTTAGATTTGATTAGATTAGACATTTGGTGCCCAAATGTGGGGCTCTAGGTGAGGTTCTACACACAACAGCTCCACTGACCCAATTGCCAAGTTCAGTGGAAAAGTCCCTGTGACCTGGAATAGGGTAAGTATAAATGTAGGCAAGTGGGAAGAATCTTTAAGTGATAGTCTAGTCATTTTCATTTTTCAGCCAAAATGGGACAGATACTAAGAAAAGAGTCTCTCCCACCCCACAGGTATATGAAGCACACATAATTAGGTTAATAAAGCAAAGTATGTTGGTAACCTGGAAGCAGATCACTGGGCTCTTAAATATATTAGAGTGCATGTTTCCTTGGCTAAGAAAGAGAGATTAGAGCCAGAGATGTGGAAAATAGTGGGAGAACAACTAATTGAATATTATGAAGCTATGGGTCCTGCCTCTATTCCCAAAGAAACATTCCTTATGTACAATATAATATAATTGGCTTTAAAGTATCCCACAAATTCTAAAACAAGAAAAGATTTTAATGTGAATGGCCAGGCAAGGAAGTGGGAGGAGAAAAAGCCTGAGGGGAATGGTACTGACTAGCAACTGGAAAGCATGCCCAACTTAAGTACCTCAAGTACCCACCTGATAAGCCTAAAAAATATGGTGCTTCTCACCTTCACAGTTTCATTTCACTTTCTCCTACACCTCAGCAGGCATCCTTAGGGCATTCCCCATCTCCTGACTTTCCTTCCTCAATTTTGCCTTCCTGAGTGGAGGGAGGAGGAGGAGTGGGAGGGGCAGTGACACCATTAGCACCACCTACACAGTAGTTTTGCCCACCCTCCATGTCACCATTACAAGAGGTGTTGGTTAAAGCAAAGAAGGAAGAACATGACATATCTGGTTTGAGAATAGAAGCATAACCTGTGATTGAAGAGCTTGACTCTTCAGGTCAAGTCAGGAGAAGATACATTCCATTTAATCTAGAAATAATCAAAGAACTGAAAAAGCCTTGCATTCTTTATGGGTCTACATTATCTTATGTAAAGATGTTATTAGAGAATTTGACTTTTGAAATTATAACACCTAATGACTGAAGATCTATTGCAAAGACATGTTTAGAACCTGGATAAAACTTCTTGTGGCTTTCTGAGATACAAGCCCAATGAAATAGGCAACCTGAAGTTAATATACCAGTCATCTTTGACCAACTAGCAGATGTAGGTTCTTATGTGGACACTTTAACACAGATCAGTTACCCTTTGGCAGTGTATGAGCAAATTGCTTCTGTTGCTATCAAAGCATGGGGCACCTTCCCAGGAAGGCTAGATATAGGGGAAGCCTTCACAAAAATAGCACAAGGTCCAAATGAACCCTTTTCTGATTTTGTGGGATGTCTGCAAATAGCTGTCACATAAAATATTGGTGAAAATAAAGCAACAGAAATTATGACAAAACAACTGGATAAGGAAAATGCTAATGAGGATTGTAGAAGAATTATACTAGGACTATACAAGAATGCTCCTTTAGATGAGATCATAAGATGCTGTGCCATAGTGGGCACAAATACCTTTTATTCCCAGACTATGATGCGTGCTTTTCAAGATTTGAACATGGGAAGACAGGGTCCCTTTTGGCAAGGGACTTCCAGAGAGACTCATCAATGCTTTCAATGTGGTGAATCAGGGCATCTGAAAGCTCAATGTTGGCAAAAAGATAAAGTGAAAGAACAGGGTGAGAGCAAGACCCAAAATCTTGTGTCCAAAATGCAATAAGGGCTTCCACAGGGCATCATAGGGTAGAATGAGTCAGGGAAATGGGAAGCAGGGCTTGGCTCCAGTGCCCCAGGCAAAAAAAACTTGGGGAATGATGACAGCTGCTGTTATACCCAGAGAGTGTTTAAAAGTTCAGTACTCCAATATGATCAGTCAGCAGAAAAGCAACCTAATGGGGAAAAGGGGTTGCAATTAGGGAGAATAGAGCTGTATGCCCTGGAACTACTGAGATATCCCTTAGAGAGCTGAAACCTATTCCTGCCTGGCCTATAGATCCCTTGCCTCCACATACAGTCACCTTGACCATTTCACCTCCTGAGAGTACTTACAAAACAGTACCTATATATACACTGATTTGGGAAACTGGGGAATATGTAGCTAATATCCCAGCCACTAATAAAGGTAGATAATATGTGATCTATCATCTAGGAGAAGTAGTAGCATCAGGCCTACTGAAACACATTCCTGAAATTCAATTTGATGATATTTATCTAGATTTTTCACTCCTAATAACAGAATCCAGGATCAAGATGCTCCTCCAAAAATAAAAGAGAACCACAGGTAACCCAAGAGAACTTCTAAATTTAATTTTATATATTAATTTTTTTTTTGAGGGAGATACACTGGCTCCAGCAGACAGATTTTATAACCCACCAGAAGGGCAGTGCCCAGTGGTAGAAGCTCCACTATCTTTAGATAATCACCAGGTGATATGGAGAGATCCAGAAAGTGGTGAATGGAAGGGACCAAATAGGTTAACTGCTTGGGGTGGAGGATTTGTTTGTATATCTTTACTTGATGAAGAAGGATTCAGATGGGTGCCAATGAGCTGTATCTGCTTGTCTATCAGAGAGAGACAGAAAAAGAGAAGATCCTAGAAGAAAAGAAGACTCAAGAAACATTAGGTGGTTCCATTGCTGACTTTGCCCACCACCAAAAGAGGCTGGTAGTTAACCCTTTGTGTACTCATGAACATCAAAAGTAATTCTCAATAATATTGATGCAGGACTTTAAAACCTGCAGGAATCATTGGATTCTCTGAGACATAACACTGATGCAGGAATTCAAAACTTGCAGGAAACATTGGATTCCCCGGCACATGAAATGATGCACAATAGATTGCTTTTGGACTATATCTTGGCTGCTGAAGACGGTGTATATGCTCTTCCTGCCTGCACCTGGCCACCTCCCTCCATGCCCGACAAACAGACTTTTCTGGTGATCCTCAAAATAGTTTTTTGCTGGTAATTTCCTGCACTTCCAATATTTGTAGATTCTGCCAGTCTAGAACTAATTCAGAGGCTGAATTTGCTAATTAGTTGAGGGTCCTGGGAGAAGATCTTAAAGGAGAATGTGTCCTCTCCATCTTTCAGATCAGTTGTTTTTCAAAAATTTTCCAAAATTTTACATTTTCTCCTATTTCCCCCTCCCCCCTCATTTTTTGGGTTTTCTTTGACTGATTCTTAATGTCACATTGAGTCACTCATTTCCATTTATCCAATTTTAATTTTTGTGAATTATTTTCTTCAGTTATCTTTTTTAACTCCTTTTGTATTTGGCCAATTGAATTTTTAAATGAGTTGTTTTATTCAATGGATTTTTTTTTTCATTTCACAAATTCTGTTTTTCAAGGAGTTTTTTTATTTTCCCATTTTATCAAATATATTTTGTAAGGACTTAGAAGCTTTTCCCATTTCACTAAATCTATTTTTAAAGTTTTTTTGGATAATTTCTGTTTTCTTTTCCAAATCCTCTTGCAAAGTTCTCATTTTCTTTTCCCATTTTTCTTCTAACTCTCTTTTAAAATCCTTTTTTAATTCTTCCAAGAGAATCTTATGAGATGGGGACCAATTCATATCACCCTTTTAGGGCTTCATCTGGAAATGATCTGCTTTTAGTGTATTCAGGGTTTGAAATCTATTCTTCTCTTTCTCCATAAAAACTGTTTATGGCCAGAATTCTTTGTGCCTTTTTTGCTCATTAAAAAAAAAAAAAAAAAAAAAAAAAAACATTGAGATCCTTTTTAGGGCAAAGGGAAGATTGTCCAAGCTTCCTCTACAGACGACAGTGACTGTGCCAGGTTCGTGCTGACTAACTTCTGGTGCTAGGTAGGTGTGGCTGGATCACTCATTATTCTGGGGTTCAGAAGCTCACGATTTGCCTTTTGTATTTGCATTGGATGCCTTACAGCCAATCTGCTGATCTACTGGCTTGCAACCAGAACAGAGTAGCCAACACTACTGTAGATTCCTTCCATTATATTCTGCAGCATGGGCCCCACACCATCTGGGTCTCTGCATTGCACCTGTGCTTAGCCATCTCCCTCCATGCCTGATTGAAACAGACATTTTCTGAAGTTCTTCTAAAATATCTTCTGCTGGAAATTTGTTACACTCCAAATATTTGTGGATTCTGTCATTCCAAAACAAGTTCAGAGGCTTAATTTGGTGTTGATCTGAGGGACAACAGGGAAAGCTCAGATAAAGACATGTCTCTTCTCTACTTCCTTGGCTCCACCCCCCCAAAACAAGTTGCAGTCACCTTTTATAGATCAGAAAACTTGAGAAGTGATTTGTTGAAGGTCACATAGTTAGTTGATATCAGAGCCAGGATTAGAATCCATGTCTCCTAAATTGCAGTCTTATGCTTTCTCTATTGGACTATGCTGCCTTTTTAGGATATGATACAGTCTTGAAAGCAACTACACAAGGACATCCTCAGGCATTTTCAGAAAGAACTCTGAAGGACTTTCATATTTCTGCTTACTCAGCTAAAATGAATTCATGGATGGATTGGTCTTCAATGACCTTGTAACAGATGCCTGTTACATGTTCCAAAACTAGCTTCCTTGCAGCACAAATGTCCTGACTGGGATTCTTATTTTCACATGGCACATGCTCAAGGGGTGGTATACAGAAATCGGGACAGCACAGTGCTATTGCTATTTGCACTAATAAGCAACCTACTGATGATATTGCCCTGAAAGCATCAATTAAGAGAGGTGAACATTAATATTATAGTGCAATTCATGTCGTAATGCACAATTCAGCTTTAATTAGCACAGTAATTCTTTGTGTAACCAGAGACATTGGTGCCTCCCCCGACCTTTTTTTTTTTTTAACTGAATAAAGGCAAGTGAGGAAAGCCATAGGGCTCCAGAAAATCAGAGGTGTAATATCTTATCTTTATGTTTATCTAAGATTCATTTATTTTAATATTTCCTAGATATTTCCTCTGGGAATAATAAGGAGTTGATTAATGAATGGAATTATTTGTAGAAAAGTGCAAATTCTGGGTTTTTGAATTTTATCAAAATATTCCATAATAATTAGGATGATCTGTCATTAGATGTTATAAAGTTATGTCTGGGGGAGGAGGAATTCATGATTTCTGGATTGGTTAGAGGAGCAGTACATATTACACACTGGAGACTAATCATTATTCAGTTGTCATTTGTCTAATGTATAATTTCCTTCAACACATTGCTTCTATCAGTAATTTAAAACTATGTGTATGTACTTATGTGCAGAGGTATATCCTTGCCAAGTTAGAGAAGATTTCTAAATTCATCATTCCATACCAGTTTAAAATATTATCTCATCTGAATTTCTCTCCAATTTTATCCATGATTCCCATTCAATATTTCCCATGCTGCACAAAATATTCAATCATTTCTGAATTCACAAAACACTTGATCTGGGATCAGAGAAAACTTATACAATGTTCAATCCAAAAACAAGTAGATAAGTTATCCAGAAATATTTTTCTTTATTATTATTATTATTATAACTTTTTATTGACAGAATATATGTATGGGTAATTTTTTGTTATAGAAGTTGGACATTAGTTCTACCTGACAGAGAAAGAAAGCATCTATTAAAAATATTTCTGGAACTGTATGGATCTGTACAATATATTGTATCTAGGATATACTATAACATATTTAACATGTATAAAACTTCCTGCTATCTAAGAGAGGGGGTGGAGGGAGGGAAGGGAAAAGTCATAACAGAAGTGTTGGTCTCACTTCTTGGGCTAGAATCCCTAATCTCATAATTTTGAAACTAAAGTTAATTTGACTGGGGAATGTAATTAGATACTGAAATTATAAGAGAAACATCTCATAGTGGAAAATAGTTTCCAACAAGCTAGTTCCTGATTTATTTTAAAATTTGTTCTTTAATAATCCTTAATTCCATCTTTTTTGTCTAAGTCATTCCTTACATGGCACACATTTTTAATCTCTACCATTAAGTAGGACATAGACATTATTATTCAATTTGACAGATGATGATATTGAGGCTTATAAACATTAGTTTTAGTTTATAGTACACTGTCAGAGAATGTAAATTTTTCCCATTATCCCCCAGTGAAAAACTCCTAGGGAGGGAATAAGACTGATCTAAGTCAGTGTGCTTGGAAGTGAATTAGTAGAAATGTCTGAAGGAGAAAAGGTTAGGTCCCAAGTAATTATCTGAGAAAAGAAATGGAGGCCTTGCTGAAAGTCAGAAGTCACAAGGAATTAAACTCAACAGACTAGGAAAGAGGTAGGAAATGAAGTTTGCCATAGCAGTCCAAAGTCAGGAAAGAAACAATTGAATGAATACATTGTGCAAATGAGTGGTAGCTTTTGATTAAGTGGCAGTTTGATCTCTTGTGAATCTACTCTTTAAAGTACTTTTTAAATAATGGTATTGTGCTGATCAGACCCTGTTCTTCTGTGTCAAGATCCCAGATAGTTAATTCCAAACTGTTGCATTATGGATGATCAGTAAATGTTGATTGACTAATTGGAACCCAGATAAATACCAAGGCTTCCTAATTTCTGTGTCAGGGCTCTGGTAATTAGCTCCAACTTCTGCTGCTTCTTCTGCTGGATATTGAATAAAACCCTGAAGGTAAATTACACCTCACATTTGTTCTACATAGCCTGAATTGGGTCCAAGGGGAAAGGTCCAAAGTCAAGAAGAACCAGAAAATCTGATTTTATTCAAAGTAGTCTTGAACTGTTGAAGTACTTCTTGGTAGTTTCATCTGTTTGGATATGTGGTGATACACACGGCATCATTTGGGTATGGGTAATTAATATAAAATATGTGCTGATGAAAAGCAAATATGGAGAAAGAAGTAAAATTTCAGATTAAATATGCATATACACATATGCACACATAGAGAGATACAAACCTGCAAATGCTATTAACCTGTTATGCTCAGTATTGTATTAATACAACATACAATGTTTTGTCCTAGAAAATGTGGTTTAAAATTGGTTTTCTACTATGACACAAGTTACAATGTGGTTAACACACAGTTGCTATAGGAATTGCCTTTCTGGAAATGCATCACTTTATATTCCAAAAGCACAGGGTGGGAGGAGGAGATAAGAATAAGATGAAAAGACTCAGAAGATGAAAGCAGGAAATGAAGAGAGACTTAAGTGGATTAATCCATCTTTCATTCTGCAAAATATTGAGTGAACACAAAACTCAGTTCCAAAGCCACATTACATGCTGTGCATGTGGGTTGCAAAATACTTGATAATCCACTTGAATATTTCTAAAATTAACTTCTCCAAGTAAGGAATTTATATTTAAATAATGGAAACAGAATCATAGAATTTCTGAGCAGGAAAGTACCTCTGAGTCTGACCAATACTTGGATAAGAATTCTCTTTACACCATACTTCTCAGGGTCTTCTAACTTTTGCTTTCAGTGAGGAAAAATCTGCTTCTTCCTAAGATGGCCCATTTCACTTTGGGAGAGTTCTAATTATTTGGAAGCTTTTCCTTACATTAAATCTAAATTGGCTTCTTTGTAATTTCTGTGCTTTGCTCCTAATTCTATTTTCTAGCTTCAAGCTGAACAGGTTTAATTCTTCCAATAGATAAGCCTTCAAATATTTGAAGACAGTTAAAGCATATCTTCTAAGTATTGCCTTCTCCAGGATATGTCTCTCCAATTTCTTCAATTATCCTTATATGGCATGAACTCCAATATCCTGTTTTGTTATGGGCCAGAATTTGAAACAAGGTGCTAAGTCAGTGGAATTGATAGAAACAATAGTTATCTAATTTAGCATGGTGCTTAACAGTTCTCTAGTTCAGTACATGTACTCAGTATTTACGATAGTGAATCTACTCTAGATTCACACCTTTGATTAGAGAGAATATAAACTTGAACAAACTCAGCCAGAATCAGAACTAGGGAAAACGGAGACCATGATGGCAGTCCTCCTGCCTCCCCCACAGAAACCAAGACACATTCAGGAGGACCTCAAGAAGCTGGCAGAAGCAGGGAAGATAAAGGACTGGCGGCAGGAGCTTAAACTCTCGGAACCAAGGAGAGATATAGGCCTCTAAGAAAGCTAACCAGGCTTCAGGAAAGGAGACAAGGCTTGGAAAGAGACAATAAAGGATTTGGACTTTAATCCCTGGCTGCACTTGTGGTGATTACTGAACTGAAAGGAAGGCTACTCCCAGAAGTCCTCCAAGAAACCTGCTCCCAGAGAAGATTACATTTTAGAGAAGAATATTACACTGGAATTACCATCCTCTGACTATTTTCTATCCTAAAGTGTGGCACTGAAAACTAAACAAATTTCATATGTAGTTTCTGAGCGAGGCATAGTACAGAGGCCAATCACCTCCATAGTTCCATAACTTATCCTTCTCTTAAGACATTAATTTATTGACTACAAGAGTATTGTAGTGACTCATATTTAGAACTTACAATCTACTATTACTACAAAATATTTTTAAATTATTTCCTATCTAGACACATCTCTCCTATCTTATATCTGTGAAGTTGCGTTTTCAAATCCAAATGTGATTTTATGTTTATCCTTAATAAAATGTATCTTCTTAGACTCATTCTTTTGTTCTTGTAAGGATCTTTATTGATCTGAGCTCTATCATCCAGTGTATTAACTTATTTCCAGAAGCCTTGCACCATCTTCAAATCAGGAAATCATTGTATCCACCCATATTTTTTATCTAAGTCATTGATTAAAAAAGCATAAAGTTAAGCATTATGGCTTCTCTTTGAGTCTAAACATTCAATCAGTTCTAAATTCACTCACCTCTGTCTTCAATTAATTCTCATTTCCACATCTTTCTCCTCCTCAACATCATAATCATGATCATGGTGGTCATAGCTATCATTTACATAACACTTTAAAGTTTATAGCATTTTACAAATATTTTCTCATTTTTATCCTCATAACAACCCTGAAAAGTATGTGCTATTATTATCTCTATTTTATGATAAAAAAAAAAAAAAACTGAGGCGAAAGAGATTAAATGACTTGCTCATAATGATTTAGCTATGAGGGTGGATTTCAACTCAGATTGTTTTTTTCCCTGAGGAAATTGGGGTTAAGTGACTTGTCAGGTCACACAGCTGGGAAGTGGTGACTTGCCAGGTCACACAGCTGGGAAGTGTCTAAGACCAGATTTGAACTCGTCCTCCTGACTTCAGGGCTAGTGCTCTATCCTCTGTACCACCTAGCTGCCCCTCAACTCAGCTCTGTACTGCACTTTATTTCATTACTTATTTGCTTCTATGTGTCATCTTGTCACTTTAATGAGAGGTATAAACAAATGTTTAGCTAAAGTCTAGATATACTGTATTTGTAACATTTCCTTAATCTACCAATATATGTGTTATTTTTAATAAGGAAATAAAAATTGACCTGGAATGATATGCTCTTAATGAATTCAGGATGTCAGTTTGTGATCAAAACTTTTTTTTTATTAAATATTCCTTTAATGATAAATTCTTCAATGTTGCCAGGAATTGAAGCCCAGTTTATTGGCTTATAATTTGGATGTTTATTGTCTTTTTTTTAATATCTTGAATAATCTTTACCCTTTGCCAAATAAGTGTTGCCTCTCCATTATTTCCAAGATTTTTCAAAGATCATTTATAATTACTTAACATTACCATCCATTAGCTCTTTGTATAAATTTATTATTTATTTATGTCATTTAAAAAAATTTTTGAGTTCCAAATTTTCTTCAATTTAGCCCTATATACTACCCCTTAATAAAGCAAGAAATGTGATATAAATTATATATGTGAAGTCATATAAAACATTTTATTTAAGCATGTTGCAACAAGAAAGAAAAAAATAAAAAGAACGTGAAAAAACATGTTCTGAGTTCATCAGTTTTCTCTCTGGAGATGGCATTTTTCATCATGAGTCCTTTGCAACTGTCTTGGATCATTGTACTGATTAAAATAACTAAGTCATTCACAGCTAATCAGCATTATAATGTTGCTCTTACAGTGTACAATATTCTTTTGGTTTTGTTCACCTGAATCAGTGTCTATAAGACTTCCAAGGTTTTTCCAGAAACCATCCCTTACATCATTATTAATAGCACAACAGTATGTCATCAAAATCATATACTAAAACTACTTCATCAACTTCTCGTTTTATGGCATTCTCTGTAACTTCCAGTTCTTTGGTACTGAAAGAAATACTAATTTTCTACATATAGATAATTATCTTTTTTCTTTTGTGTCTTTGGAATATGAAAATACAGGTTGCATTTTTGGAATAAAGGGTATGCAGTTTTATGCCCTTTTGGTCATAGTTCCAAATTACTCTCCAGAATGATTGGACCAGTTCATAACTCCACCAATAGAGCATTATTGTGCCTATTTCTACATCCCCTATAGCACTTATCACTTTTCTTTTTATGTCACAATAGCAATCTGATAGGTGTGAGATAGTACTTCAGAATTGTTTTAATTTCCATTTCTCTAATCAAAAGTTATTTACTCTTCTTCATGGAACAATTAATAACTTTGATTTCTTTTTCTTAAAACTGCCTATTCATAATGTTTAATAATCTATTAGTTGAGAAATGGTTCTTATTTTTAAGAATTTGGCTCAGCTCCCTATATTTTTGAGAAATTAAGATTCTATCAGAGAAACTTCCTATAAATTTTCCTCCTTTCTTTGTACTTTTATCCACATTTTCATGTAATTAAAATTAACCATTTTTCTTTTTGTGATCCTCTCTATCTCTTCCTTGGTAATAAACCCTTCCCTTTGTCATAGATCTGAAAAGTAAATTATTTTGTTCTCCTTTAATTTTACTATTTTCTTCTACACCTCATTTTCCATTTCCTTTAAGAATTTGGAAGCTGTGCTATTTGGTGTGTATATATATATATATATATATATATATATATATATATATATATACACACACACACACACACATACACATACTTCTTCATTGTCTTTGACCCTTGTTAGTAAAATGTAGTTTCCCTAGTTATGTCTTAATTGGGTCTGTTTTTGTTTTTGCTTTCTCTGAGTTCATGATTGCTACTTAGTTTTTTTAAAAAAATCTACTGAAGCATAAGAGATTCTACTCAACTCACTTATTTGTGGATTTTTCAATTTTAAATATTTCTTATAAACAATGTATTACTGCATTTTGGCTTCTAATTAATTCTGCTAAACACTTCAGTTTTATTGGTGAATTCTTTCCCTTCACATTCATAGTGATGACTGACTGCTAGATGTATTTTCCTCCATCCTATTTTCTTCTTGTTTATCCTCTCACTTTTTTACCCTGTCTCTCCTCAAAAGTTTATTTTACTTCTTGATCACTCCCTTCCTTAATGAAATCTCTCTCTTATCATTCTCCCCTTTCTCTTATCCCCACCTTTTTTTTCAGATTGGGTAAGATAGATTTCTATACCCAGTTGTGTGTGTGTGTGTGTGTGTGTGTGTGTGTGTATGTATGTGTGTTCATCAACTCTGAATGAGTTCGGATTAAAATAAATTCAAGCAACTATCCCTCCATTTTTGCCATCATTGTAAAAAGCTTTTCCTTGCATGTCTCTTTTGTGCGAGATATTTTCCCCCAATCTTACCCTCTTTTCACTGTTTTTCCAGTCTTTCTACTTCTCACCCCTCCATTTTTTTTTAGATCATTCCAACATCATAGCCAGATTCTCTGTCTAGATTCCTCCTAACTGCCCTGATAATTATAAAGTTCTTAGGAATTACATGTATTATCTTCCCATATAAGAATGTAAAAAGTTTAAACTTACTAAATCTTTTGTGGTTTCTCTTTTATGTCTATATTTTTATGCTTTTCTTACATCTTGTGTTTGAATACCAGATTTCCTATTTAGTTCTGTTTTTTTATTATCAGGATTTTTTGCAAGTCCTCTATTTCATTAAATATTCATGTTATTTTTTCCCCTTAAGGATGATACTCAGTTTCACTGGGTATGCTATTCTTAATTGTAATCCTATCTCCTTTGCCTTTTGGAATATCATATTCCAAGCTCTCTCTCCCTTTAGGGTGGTAACTATTAAATCTTGTATGATCCTTTCTGTGTCTCCATGATATTTGGATGATTTCTTTTTTGCTTCTTTCAGTATTTTCTTTTGAGCAGACAGGCCTGGAATTTGCCTATAATATTCCTGGAAAATTTCATTTTGAGACCTTTTTCAAGAGATGACAAATAGATTCTTTCAATTTCTATTTTCCCTCTGGTTCTAAGATATTGAAGCAGTTTTCCTTTATAATTTCTTGTAATATATTATGTGGGCCCCTTTTTTGATTGTAGCATTATCTTAAACTATTTCTTTTTGATCTATTTTCTGGGGGCATTTGGTTTCCTGATGAGATATTTCACATTTTCTTCACTTTTTTCATTCTTTTGACTTTTTTAAATTGCTTTTTGGTTTCTCATAAACTCATTAGCTTCCATTTGCCCAATTTTAATTTTTAAGAAATTATTTTCTTCTGTAAGCATCTGTACTTCTTTTTCATTAAGCCAATTCTGATTTTTAAGGAGTTATTTTTCATCATTGAAGGTTCATACATCTTTTTCCATTTGGAAAATTCTGTTTTTTAGGGTGTTATTTTCTTCATTATTTTGTATCCCTTTTACCAAGGTACAAATTCTATTTTTGTCTTTATTTTTTTTTGCATTACTCTCATTTATTTTCCCACTTTTTCCTCCATTATTTGATTTTTTAAAACTTTTTTTTGGCTCTTGTTTTTGATCCTTCCAGGAACTCTTGTTGGGATTGTGTTCAATTTATCATTTTCGTTTCATTGTCTTCTTTTGAATTTGTGTTTTGGTTTCTCCTGTCAACATAGTTGTTTTTTATGTTCAGATTTGGTTTTGTTGTTCGTTCATTTGTTGATTTTTCTTGGCTTTGAATTTTATTTTAAAGTTAGACTCTGCTCACCTAAGTTGGAATGGCACTGTCTCAAACTTCAGGCTTTTTTCTGCAACTATTTTCTTTTTTATTTCTTTCTTTTATTAAAGCTTTTTATTTTCAAAACATATGTATAGATAAATTTTCAACATTGACCCTTGAAAAACTTGGTGTTCCAATTTTTTTCACTACTTTCCCCCATGGTCTTTCCTAGACAAGTAATCCAACATATGTTAAACACATGCAATTCTTCTATACATATTTCCACAATTATGCTGCACAAGAAAAGTCAGATCAAAAAAGAAAAAACAAGAAAGAAAACAAAATGCAAGCAAACAATAACAAAAAGAGTGAAAATATTATATTGTAATCCACACTCAGTTCCCATAGTTCTCTCCTGGGTGTAGATGTCTCTCTTCATCACAAAATCATTGGAACTGGCCTGAATCATCTCATTGTTGAAAAGAGCCAAGTCCATCAGAATTGATCAACCTACTTTCTTGTTGTTGCCATGTACAATAACCTCCTGGTTCTGCTCACTTTACTTAGCATCAGTTCATGTTAGTCTCTCCAGGCCTCTATGAAATCATCCTACTGATCATTTCTTATAGAACAATAATATTCCACAACATTCATATACCACAGTTTATTCAGCCATTCTCCAACTGATGGTATTCATTCAGTTTCCAGTCTCTTGCCTCTACAAAAAGGGCTGCAACATGTGGGTCCCTTTCCCTCCTTTAAGATCTCTTTGGGATATAAACCCAGTAGAAACACTGCTGGATCAAAGGGTATGCACAGTTTGATAACTTGTTGAGCATAGTTCCAAATTGCTCTCCAGATGGTTGAATCAATTCACAATTCCACCAATAATATATTAATGTCTCAGTTTTCCCACATCCCCTCCAACATTCATCATTATCTTTTCCTATCATCTCAGCCAATCTAGAGGTGTGTAGTGGCACCTCAGAGTAATTTTAAATTTGTGCTACTATTTTCAAAGTTGGTTCTGGAGTGTGTCAATCAGACTGGAACCAGCCTCTAACCTATGGGTGACCAGAGCCAAACCGAGCAAGATGGAGACAAAAGAGTTGGAGACCAAACAGAACTTTAATTAATTTCAAAGTGAGGAAAATGTTTACAAGCAGAATCTTCCCCCCTCCGACACACACACACACACACACACACACACACACACGCATGCACGCCTAACATACTGAGGTAAATAGCAGAGCTTATATACATAATAAACCACAAGTGGGCTGGATTATGACACAACTATTATTAGGTCTTGATTAGCAATTCCCATGTGAGCCTCTTGCATGGACAATGTAAGAATTTTTCGGTTCTGTGAAAACAATCTCCAATTTGATTTTCTCAAGTCTTAAGGGTTGTTGAACCTTGTAATTATTCAGGGGAGTATGGAACCAAAGTAAGAGTGGTGGGAACAGGAGTGCAGCACCTGTTTTAGTTCAATTGTCAGTTACATAAGCCCAGGTATCAGGAGGTACGATGATGATTTTAGACTTTAGCACCATAACTTTCAGGTACCTGGGAAATTGGGAGAGTTCCAACAAATCTAAGCAATTATTGATTAATATGAAAATTATAAATCCCCCAGTGAACACTTGGTGCTAGTCAAGCAATGCACTTTGCCATAAGGTGAAACTTTCCAGAGTACAAAGAATGTTATTATATCAAGTTCAGGACATAGCCTGTTTACTGGCCTTAGTTATGGGAAACAGGTGTCTCCAAATAGCCTGATATTGTTCTTTAAATCTTTAGTGTTGCCAAAATAATCTGAGGACAGGCTTGGTCACTGGTCTTCTGTTCTGCACTCTGGTCCTTACCTAGAAAGCTCCTCTGCAACCACAGATTCCTTGCAACCACAAGTACTAGTGCATTTAAGGCCCCTTATGCTTTGTCACTGAAAGTGTTCCTCTTTGTTCTGGAACTGGATCCCAGAACTGGATAATGGCAGGGAAGCTGCCAGATGTCACTAGTCATAAACCTAATATTATCACAGAATACCTCTTTCTAGTCAGTTGCCCAGTGCCCTTTCTGTGTCTGGCCTGGGCATTCTTGAAGCTGTTTCTGCTGTTGTTATTCAGTTGCTTCCAAAGTTCACTTCTAGAGTTGTCCCTGTGCTGCACTATGAGTTAATCCCCAAGTGCCACAGACCTCTGTTGTTTGTAAATGGAAAAACATTTACCCTTTTATCCTTTTGTTGATTATATCGCTCCAGAATTATTTTAAAGTTGCTTGAAGGAAATATTGGGAGAGTTAGGTTGTAATGCTTTCTCTATTCTACCTTTTTGGCTTCGTCCTTAACAACTCTAGTCCTTGTATGTGAGAATGCGCTTCATCTGAGCCACATAACTTAATCATATCAAGGATAACTAAGCACTCTCATCTTCTCATTTATGTTTAATATTAACTCCCTATTAGCTCTGGGTTTTTTTTTTGTTTTGTTTTTGGTATTTTCTATTGCCCAAATCATTCTCTTTGGTAGAGAAAATATATAAAAAAAATCATCTTCATCCCATTCATCCTGAGTTGTCTGAGACCTTATCTCATCCTTCTCTTTCTTCCAATATAGTTTTTAAATTATTTTTGTTGTTGTTATTCTTATGTTTCCTAATTAGCCTAGCAAATTATAAACTTCAGCATTCCTCGCACAATGTTTTAGGACCATTTCCTGATTTTGCATTTAGACTTTGATACCTACCCTTCCTTCTGTCTTTTGAAAGTCTCTCTTTAAATTAATTTTGTTGACAAATTTCTTGTGTATCCATGCACAAAAAAGGGGACAATTCCCTTTTTTTTTTTGTTCCCTGGAATTATTTCTTAGCATATTTAGAATTTTATCTTTGATGTCTTTTCTATCTCCTGGGCTAACTTCTATAGAATTTTATACAATGGATCTGATTTATACTTTCCCTGAACTCTTTGAAATCTGCTTTAGAAAAATTTATGCTGTATTTCTCATTGGGACTCTGTTTTCCAGTCTACATTTTAAAAATAATCACTTTCTTTCAATCACCCATTATTCTACCACAGCAACCAATTCCTCAATCTGACCAAAAAACAGTTTCAAAATCGAATTCACTCTTCCTGACATTTCCCCTTTTTGAAGAATGAAATTATCTTTAATATAAGATAAGAAATTTTTAATTGTTCTGCTTTTGGCAGGGAACATTCCAAAGGATGATTAAAGTCTCATGTCATTGATCTATTTTGTCTCTGTGCTAGGTTTGCAATGTTCCCTTCCAAACTCCTAACACTCTTTTATCTTAGGTAAACCATATTATATTCTGATGAAAATATCACCTTTGTTTTTTTTTTTTTTTTTAACACAAATGCTTTCAAGTATGCTTCATCCTTTTGGCTCCTTCATACAAATAAGTATTAATATGCAAAGTTATTCCATCACTTATAGTTTTCTTCCATAGCACTCTTCCAGAATCATATTCTAACCATAGCCAAAAATGTTACCAAGTCTCAGTAATACCCATGAGGTCAAATTTGCCTCCTTGATACTATTATTATGCTTCTTATTTATCCATTTTTGTCTTTTTATGTCTGGGTTTTGTTAAGGTATCCTTTCTTGGATTTTGTATCCTGTGAACTACTGAGCTTTTTGATTCTTTTTCTTCTTATACTGTAGATGTTCTCATGTGGAGGATATAAGGAGTTTTCCCTCTGCCTTTTCTTTTCCATTTAAAGTTCCTTTGATTATATTTAAAAGCCTGTAAATAATTAATTCCCATCCCTTCCTAAGTGTATTCTCTCCTCAGAAACTTATCTTTTCTAGATTTTAATGTGGTTCAAAAATCCAAATCTCATGCTCAGACATCAACTCCTTCATCAGTTGTTCACTTCTCATGTTTGCCTTCATCTATATCTCTTACCTTTGTCAGGCAACGTTAATGAAAATATCACATATTCTGAAGGCAATTTTTGGCTTCTTGGGCCAAATTTTATAATCTTAAGCAATAATATATGTTATTCTAGTTTCCTTCTAATATCTTCATTTATACCTATATGTATCACTAGAAGAGGTTATTAAGTACTTGGTTTGATAAGTCTTGGGTAATTCCCTATTATCTTGGATCAATCTATCTTGGAAGAGAACAGATTTTTCTATTTATATTATTGGATCAACAAATTCGTGTCTCACTGTTCCAGAGGACAGTATTGATGTGATACTTCCTTGGAGGATAAATGGCCTCCTCATCAGATATTGTAGCTCCCTCTTCTTTGGGGATCCATATCACACATATATACACACATGTAAATATATATATGTGTGTGTGTATATATATATATATATATATATATATATATAGTTCAAGTTTTTAGTAATTCTCTGTGTGGTATTCTTTTCACCCCTCTAATTTTCTGAAACCAGGTCAGGAGTCCCATCTAGCTAAAAAGCACCTTTTCTTTTTGTTTTTCACATTGATATTTTTCATGGTTGTTTTTTTGTTTGTTTATTTTTCTTGATTTTAAGGAATTCTTCTTAATTTCTCTTATAACCTAAAGAGTGACAAAATGTTCCTTAAGCTACTTTCACTTCTTCTTCAGGAGCCCAACACATTATGAATAGTAGGATGTCTGGGGTCAGGCCCCAAACTACAAAGTGGATTCCCCAGATTTAAGGTGCAAATTGTGTTTATTGTGTACTCTGATAAAATGAATGAAGAACAATAGATTCATGCTGTTCTTCTTGCATTTAAAACTTGCATACAGGCTCTTATCTATATGTTTATCTTTCTAGGAATCAAAGTCTGAAATTGATTTAAATCAAAGATATTTAACAGAATAGCATAACAAGAAAAATAGGAATAAAACTTACCCCCAAAAAGATTAGATGAATTCTTATAGACATACCCTTGTGAGAAGAATGTACATACATTAGACAGACATGTAAAGGGATACACACTTAGGAAATGCCTGGTTATTGTACATGTATGGATTGTTACGTGTGTGGCCTTTTTCCCTACTGATATGCAGTTTCTGATGGATATGCAATCTCTCTTGGACATACTATTTCTAAGAGGAATTAGTTTCCTGGTTGTTGGGAGGGCATGAGACTGAAAAGTTCTCTCAATTAATAAGTACAATCAATGAATTAACTTTTAAGGACCTGCTATGTGCTAGGCATTATGCTAAATGCCAAGGATACAAAAATAGTCAAAAGACAATCCTTGCCCTCAAGAAGCTTAGAATCTCAGTGTCCAGTTTCTGACTTCAATTGGAGCTTTCAGGTGCAGTGCTGTCTCTTCTTTGTAGAAGGGGTAAGCTCTGCCATCTAAACTTTCTTTAAAAAAAAATACTGTGAAAAAAGAACAAAAGAACATGATTTTCCTTCTATTTTTCTAACATAGGTCCCCTTCATGCTGTGTTTCCTCTACTGCTATCTCTCTAATTGATTTTCCTTGTGGCACAGGGAAATGAATTAGCTTTTAGAATCAGAAGACTTGAGTTCAAATCCTGATACTTCTGCTTATTACTTCTATGATTTTAGGCAACTGACTTAATCTTTTGGAACTCAGTTTTCTTATGTGTAAAACTGGACCAAATTAGATACCTTCTAAATCCACAATACTTTGTTTTTCCAAGATTTTGTTATCCTGAAAGTGATCACTTTAATAGTTAACAATACAAACAATATCAGATAGCTTTAAATTTTCAAAATATATTTTCTTTATAATTTATGGAATAAATAAAGTTTTCCAAAACAGAGTATAATTTTTTAAAAAGATGATTCTACATGAAATTGAAAATCTATTATGTGTACCTTGCTATTTATTTTTAATATATAATAAAGTTATTAGATACATCCTTTCCCCCCTTTTCCCCTCCCCTATCCTGGAGATAGCTACCATTAGACACAAATGTGTGTATATACCTATATATATGTATATACATACACACACACATATATATATAAATAATATGTGTATGTGTGTACATGTAAAATCATTCTATATATACGTCTTTTTGTCAGTTCTTTTTCTGAATGCCGATTGCATTTTATTTCATGTGTCCTATGTAGATAATTTGGGTATTTGAAATAGTCAAAATGACTTAGTCTGCTCAAGTTATTCTTAAAACAATATTGCTGTTACTGTATACAATGTTCTCTGGATTCTGCTCATATAACTTTTTTAAGGTTTGCAAAGTGCTTTAACTATATTAACTCATTTGATACTGACAACAGCCCTGGGAGGAAGGTACTGTTATTAACTTCATTTTAAAGATGAAGAAACTGAGTCACAGAGAGGTTTCAGTGACTTGCTTACAATTATACATCCATAAGTATCTGAGATTTGAACTCAGGTCCTGCTGTTTCAAGACCAGAAGATTTGTTTCTCTATTCATTTAATCTATTTATAGTATACTATGAATTCACACTTTTATAGTATGTTAGAATTTATAATGCAGGATTTTTTTTATGCAAAAGCTGAGGCTCATCAATGATGAAGTTTGTTTTGTTTAATTATATATATTTGTTACAAGGGTTAGCTGTTGTTGTTGGAAGAGGAACATGGAAGAGAAAAAAATGCTCATTAACTGGAAAAAATCAATTTTTAAAAACTATGTCTTGTAAAACAAAAATAAATCTAAAAATGGATAAAAGAAAAGTCTCAAAATCCTATTTTTAAAAAGAGAAGGGGATTACCAGGTGTGGCAGTGGATAGAGCACCAACCCTGAAGTCAGGAAGACTTGAGTTTAAATCTGGCCTCAGACACTTAACACTTCCTAGCTGTGTGACCATGGGCAAGTCATTTAACCCCAATTGCCTCAGGGAAAAAAAAGTTAAGGGAGGAAGGA
Organism: Sarcophilus harrisii; assembly: GCF_902635505.1. Lineage (NCBI taxonomy): Eukaryota > Metazoa > Chordata > Mammalia > Dasyuromorphia > Dasyuridae > Sarcophilus > Sarcophilus harrisii. The sequence continues at coordinate 526,857,655 of NC_045428.1, forward strand.
TTCTAGGAAGATGATCAGTAGGTCAGAAAATTTCAAGCTTTCCAGATTTCTCCCAAAACAGAAGAAATATGTACCTTAGGGCAAAGATAGACTGACAAAAAAAATAATTTTTTTCTCAAAAGTTCATGGAACCTATTGACCATATATCAGGACATAAAAACTTCAAACTCAAATGCAGAAAGGCAGAAATAGTAAATGCTTTTTTTCAGGTAATGATATAATAAAAATTATATACATTAAAAGTCCAGGGGAAAATAGACCAAAAATTATTTGGAAATTAAATAATCTAAATCCAAAGAATGAATGGGTGGAACAAAAGAACTTAGACACAATCAATAATTTGATACAAGAGGATGACAATGATGAGACAATATATCAAAATTTGTGGGATGCAGCCAAAGCAATTATTAGGGGAAATTTTATATCTTTAGATGCTTATATGCATAAAATAGAGAACAAAAAGATCAACAAATTGGGCTTACAATGAAAAAAGCTAGAAAAAGAACAAATTAAAAATCTACAAGTAAATACCAAATTTTCAATTCTGAAAATAAAAGGGTAGATGAATAAAATTGAAAGTAAGAAAACTATTGAATTACTACATAAAACTAAGAGTTGGTTTTATGGAAAAAAACCAAAATAGATAAACCTTTAGCTAATTTGATTAGAAAAAGGAAAGAAGAAATCAAATTGTTAGTATCAAAAATGAAAAGGGAGAAATTTCCACCAAGGAAAAGGAAATTATAGCAATAATTAGGAGTTATTTTGCCCAACTATATGTCAATAAATTTTGTAATCTAAGTGAAATGGAGGAATACCTACAAAAATATAGATTGCCCAGATTAACAGAAGAGAAAATAAATTACTTAAATAGTCCCATTTTAGAAAAAGAAGTAGAACAAACTATTAATCAACTCTCTAAGAAAAAAATCTCCAGGGCCAAAAGGATTTACAAATGAATTCTACTAAACATTTAAAGAACAATGAATTCCAATATTATGCAAACTATTTGAACAAAATAGTGCAAGAAGAAGTCCTATCAAATTCCTTTTATGACACAGACATGGTGCTGATACCTCAACTAGGTAGGGTGAAAACAGAGAAAGAAAATTATAGACCAATTTCCCTGATGAATATTGATGCAAAAATCTTAAATAAAATAATAGCAAAGAGATTACAGCAAGTAATTTCTAGGATAATACACCATGACCAAGTAAGATTTATACCAGGAATGCAAGGCTGGTTCAATATTAGGAAAACTATTAGTATAATTGATTATATCAATAATCAAACTAACAAAAATCATATGATTACCTCAATAGATGCACAAAAAGCATTTGATAAAATCCAACACCCATTCCTATTAAAAACACTAGAGAGTATAGGAATAAATGAAGTTTTCCTTAAAATGATCAGTAGCTTCTATTTAAAACTATCAGCAAGCATCATATGTAATGGGGAAAAACTGCAACCATTCCCAATAAGATCAGGGGTGAAACAAGGTTGCCCACTATCACCATTATTATTCAATATAGTATTAGAAATGTTAGCTTTGGCAATAAGAGAAGAAAAAGAGATTAAAGAAATTATAGCAGGTGATGAGTGTGGTGTTCTTCTTTTATATAATATATGATGGTTCTCTGTAAGCAGGTTTCTTGGGGAGGTTTTCTGAAGGCAGCCTTAGTTTTGGTTCAAGGTAATATTCACTTCAAATGCAGCCAGGTGTTAAAGTAGTTATTTATTATTTCTTCAAAAATAGCCCAGTTAGCTTTCTTTGGTTCTGAGAGCTCTTGTTGCTAGCTTCAGCCTCTCTCTGAATCTTGGTTCTGCTGGACTGCAGATTAGCTTTTCAATGTACTGAACTGAACTCTCACTCTGTCAGCCTTCTGAAGTGACCTCTGGCTCTAACTCATCTTTGACTTGTGGCTTCTTCTGAACTGACTCACTGACTGACTGAAACTCTTTTTATGCTTGGTGTAAAAGGTTGACTCCTCTTTCAAAAGTGGGATTATGGGAGGTGTGAATTCACAAAGTTACAAAGTTAACTTTGTGTATCTCCCATACTTGTGAACTCCAATGGTATGAGCTCTAATGTGTGACTTCTAATATGTAAACTCTTAAAGGTGCAAACCCAAGCAGACAAGCATTGCTTTTATCAATTCCACTTAATACCTTGTTTCAAGTTCTGGCCCATAACATCTCTTTGTAGGATCCGATCAATCACACTGAACCATGCTAAATTAGATAATTATTGTCTCTATCAATTCTAATGACTTAACACTTTGTAAAGATTTCAACAGATGAGGAAACCAACTATCACTCTTTGCAGATGATATGATGGTATACTTAGAGAACCCTAGAGAATCAACTAAAAAATTACTAGAAACAATTCATAACTTTAGCAAAGTTGCAGGATACAAAATAAATCCATATAAATCATCAGTATTTTTATATATTGCCAAAAAAAGTCCAGCAGCAAGAGATAGAAAGAGAAATTCCATTTAAAATAAATTTTGATAATATAAAATATTTTGGAGTCTATCTATATATGTCAAGACAAATCTACAGTATATTTTTCCATGTTTAACATATATTGGATTACTTGTCATCTAGGGAAAGAAGTGGAAGTAAGGGGGAAGGGATTGGAACAAGATTTTTCAAAGGTCAATGTTGAAAAATTATCCTTTTTGTTTTGAAAATAAAAACTTCAATATGAAAAAGAGAAAATTTAACACATTAAATATAAGAGCCAATATCAAAGATTCATTTCAAGAAATATAGCATGGACAATTTGTCTTTTTTTTTTTTTACATGGAAATGTATACCATATGCTTAAGATGAATATTAGTAATTCAGTAGCTCTGAAGAAAAACTGGGGCAGAATTAAGTACAAACCGACTCTTAAAAAAGCAAAACTGTCTGGGAAAATATATAAATAATAAGTATGTTATACAAATGAGTTGCAGAGGAAAAAATAGACATTAGAGCAGGGAGGAGGGATTGTGGTTCTGAAAACCTACTCATATTGGAAATGGGTTAAATAGGCAACACTACATATATACCTTGAAAGATCCAGTTCCTTCCAAAATTTATAAAGAAGGGGGAAGGGAATAGCATAATGTGGGGTGTAGAAGGATGTGTTGATTTATGGCAGTAGGATAAAGTGTGTAGTAAAATGGGCAAGGGATAAAGGATAAAGTGCAGGTATAAAAAGGGATGAAAAGTTATAATAGTGGGATAAGATGTGGGGATGGGATTAATGGGAAAAGAAAAGAATAAGGAAGGACGAGAGGATGGCATAGGATAAAGTGGGGTAGAGAAAGGTGTTTAGATTAGCAAGAGTGGGATAAATTTTATAGATTAATTGGAATGGGATGAAGAGGGAAGGAAAGGGTCAAGGAGAAGATAAGGAAGGGATTCATGGGTAGGAGGAAGTTAAGTATTAGCAAGGCAAGTTAAAGAGCAGAATTATAGTAGAGGTTATCAGGGATAATAAAAGAAAAGAGAAAGAGAGATTAACAAACACTACAATAAAGATTAGGAGTAGCATTTATTGAAAAAAAGAAGTTGGGCTAGTAATCATTGGTCTTCCACGTAGTCAAACTTAAAGATTCAATCAAGAGAGAAATCTATATTATGTGTCAGTCATATTAATATTATTTTAGATGCATCTTTACATATTGATAAATATACATGTATATGTTTCTAAATATATATGGGTTTGTTTTTATGTAGCTATGTATGTATGGGACCCACACACATACACATATAGATAAATGTATATGAGTGGAGGCATGGGTGACCCCCACATGTATATATGTTCACCTACATAGACCTACATGCATATATAACCACATATATTCAGATACACATATATATATATTAACACATACATATACATATATATGTAATATATGTATATATAATATACTTAATTCTAGTCTGCTTGGGGGAGGTAGAGGAGATAAAGGGGGAAAATAAAAAGTACACAACAGAGAACAAAAGAAAAACTTACAAGGAAGCAAAGGAAAGATGGATACTCATGAATATAATGTCTATTATTAAATATGCTTTCTTGAAGTGGAAATTGATTATTATACATTTTGAATTCTCCCTGATGTTCTGCTGGGCACATGGCAATGTTTTACTTTGTTTTGTTTTAATTTTCCTTTTCTAGTCTTTTTTAAAAATTTTATATTCAGTTCAATAAAAATAAAAGAAAAAAAGTCAAGAATTTGGCTGTTAGATCAGCTAACAAATAAATGTCATACAGGAATTGTAATCCAGGTTGTACAGGTCTAAGTCTGGCATAGTTTCATTCAACCTTAATTACAACAGCAGTTCTTAGGGTTTTTAAATGTTCAAATAGAAATCAAGGAGTCTTTAATAAGTTCATGCCATCTATTCTCCTCTGACAAGGTTGATAACATGGTATTTGAACAGCTCCCCATAGGGATAGGAAAACACTTTTAGGATGAGATGTGTCATCACTGTAGTTGACAAAGTCCTTGGTGACCTCTTCATGAAAGTTCTTCTTATCATAGAACACAGCTGCAGTTTTGAAATCTGCAGCCAGAGATGGGTCAGGTCAAATTCCCTCTGTTTAAAAATGTGTGTAACAGATGTATAAAATGTATGTGCAGTTCTAGACCATTATCTTTGGAGTGCATGTGAAGACTCTGGTGTTTCTTGTTAAGCAACTCTGTTATCTTTTTAGTTTTATAAGGAAAATTCCTGTCTGACAATGCCTTATTGTTAAGCCTCCAAAGGAAAAGTTTCAGAACACACTTGTGGAGAAGAGGCAATGGCTTATAAGATACATTGGTGAATTTTTAAAAAGTAATACATATAACATCATGTTAAATATATTTCCATATTAGTCACTTTGTAAAAGACTCAGAACTAAAGGAAAAAAAAAACACCAGATAGAAGAAAAAAATGAAAATATGCTTCAATCTGCATTCAGACTCCATATTTGTTTCTCTGGATGTGATCAGAATTTTATATCATAATTGCCTTGGAATTGTCTTGCATCATTGCATTGCTGAGAAGAGCTAAGACTGTTATAGTTGATTATTGCACAATGTTGCTATTACTATGTGCAATGTCCTGATTCTGCTCATTTCATTAAGGATAAGTTCATGTAAGTAATTTGCCCTCTCAACTTTTCTTATAGAACAATATTATTTCATTACATTCATATACCACAACTTGTACAGCCATTCCCCAAGTGAAGGGCATTCGCTCAATTTCCAATTCTTTGCCACCACCAAAAGAATTGCTATAAATATTTTTGTATATGTGATTTACTGGTGGATCTTAAGAAGCCTTTTCAATTTGCAAACTTTTTTTGACTGAACAGATACTGCCTGAAATCTACTGGTATTCTTTTCTTAGGAACCCTGCTGCTGTACTATCAAATTCTAATCACCAATCAGCAACACCAAGAGCATTTAGATATGATGAGCCCAGTTGCAGTGACCTCAGACAGGTTTTTGAGTTGTACCTGTAACATGATACTTGATTTCAAAAATAATGAAAGGAGCAAAGGCTTCATTTTTAAAATTACCAATATGAAGCTTCTGCAATTTCCTAAAGAATTACTGTTTTGATTTTCAAGATGCTACCACTAAGTCTTTTCTTGGTATTAAATACAATTTTCATAGGGCAGGTAGATGGTTCAGCAGATAGAGCACTGGATTTGGAACCAGAAAGACTCATTTTCATGAGTCCTGCCTCATTTTCTAACTATGTAACTCTGGGCAAGTCACCTGACCCTGTTTGTTTTAGTTTCTTGTCTTTAAAATGAGCTAGAGAAAGGAATGGCAAATCATTTCAGTATCTTTTCATCAAGAAAACCACAATTGAGGTCTTGGAAAGGCAGACATAACTGGAAAACTTTTAGCAACAACAAAAACTTTACATGGCTTCCAGGAATGAAGCTTGCTGCTTTGCATATAGCCAGCACTTATCAAATGTTTGTGGTGTTGTTTTGAATTGAACATAATGAAGTTCTTCAAAGTTCTTGTCTGATGGTTGGTTGGTCAAGAGTTTGGGCCCTGGAAATGTCTAACTCAATATAACATAAAATGAATCTGATGAGTAACTCCAAAGTCTACTTTGTGTCTTAGGAGCAAAAGCAATAAAATGTTACCCTGGGGATGATTGTGAATATGTAATTAACATAGGAAAAAAAAAACAGACTAGCGGAGATGGAAAAGGATTGTACAATTCATGTAACTCAACCCAAGTAGCTGGTATTTATATAATATTTTGGTTTGCAAAGTGAAACAAGTTATCATTTGACTCTCACAATAACCCTGAGAGGGAGGTGCTCTTATATCCCCATTTTACAGATGAGGAAATTGACAATGGGAGAAGTTGTTAAGGTGACTTAGTAGACAACTGGGAACTGTGTGAGGCAAGAATTAAGTTCATCTCTTCCTGCTTCCAAGTTTAGCCATCTATTCATTATATAATTAGTTCCCTCCAAGATTAAAAGGCAGTTGGAGCCAAGGTATAAGTCCAGCTATTTTGATTCCTGAACAACTTAAAAGTGCCATAGAGTCAGAACATATGACTCAGAACATGAGCTAACCACAGCCAGGTTGGTGGCGTAATAGAGTAGTGAACGCAGAGCTAGAATGTAGAGTAAGCACCAAAATTCCATCTTTGGTGCTTACTAGCTGTATGCCACAAGGGATTCACTTAACCACTTACAATTTCAGTTTCCTTATCTATAAAATGAAGATAATAACAGTACTACTGATGTGATTTAGGAGAGCAATTTCTCATTCCAAATGATGGTTTTAGGGTCGCCAAATGAAATATTTAGGCACCAAGGATTGGGATTCAGCCATGTGAAGAATTCATAATAGCCATTCTCTTTGGCAAAAAGTAGATTTACTTAGGAGAAGAGATTACAGACAAAATGGAAAGATATAATAGACATCATGAATAGTAAATATAAAATAGTGTTGGAGAGCATATAATAATTAACAGTGGAAAAGACAAATTCCCTGTTGGAACTCACAATTAAATAAGAGAAAGGAAATATTCCATAAGGTGGGATGATACCATTGACTGACAGGCTAAATTTAGTACCCTAAAATAATTAGTTATAAGAAGGAGGAAAGATACCATAAGGCATGATGGGATGATAAGAGGAGAGATTGCATGTGGCATGGGGGAGGGATGAGAAGAAAGACACCAAGAGTTAAACTCTAAAGGGATTTGGCAAAGATGGTGTGACCTATAGATTTGTAGAGGAAATTTAACCTCAGGGATCTTACATAACTTGAATTTTTGACTGGGCATAGCAAGGTAGGGCTATTCATGACTGTAAGATTGAACTGATCCCTATCAGTGCCCTTTCCTGTTTGCCTCTGGGAGTAATTTTATCAGTACTTTAGGCTTTCTTTGTCAACTGCACCTAGTAAGTCAGGACCTCTTCACTACCTCATAAGGTTATTGTGGGAATTAAAGAGAAAAAAAGCATATGTAAAACACTTTTTTAATATTAAATCTCCATGTAATTGCTAGCTATTCTTATTTTTACTTATTACTAGTGCAATAACCTATATAGGTATCAGGAATTTAGTCAATAAGAGTTAGGAAGACCCGAGTGCAAATTCAGACTCAGATAATTATTAGCTGTGTGACCTTGAGCAAGTCTCTTCAACTATTTGCTTTTGCTACAGTTTCCTTAATTCCAAAATAGGGGTACTAATAACTCCCAAGACTATTGTGGGGATCAAATGAGATATTTTGAAAGTGTTTAGAGAAGTACCTGGCACATATTAAGCATGTATAAATGCTTATTCTCTTCCCTTCCTCATTTTCTTCATCTTTAAGATTAGAAACTGGACTTTTCAGTCTGGGTATCTCTTTGCAGGGATTAAATAAATGTTTTCTCTTTGTACCTGAAGATGTCTCTGATTAGTTAATTTGGGAAAGGGGGGGTCTTACATCTGTCCCAGACAAAATGTTGTCATGAAATATTTGTGCCTGAATTTTGCATTCTGAGCTCATATTGATCTGATCAGCAAATCAGACTCACTGTACTTGAACCCAGATGAACCTGGGAGCCATCCCAACCCCCATCATGTGCTCTGAGAACCTGGTCAGCTCCTGGCTTGTCCAAGACTTAAAAGCAAAAGACCTGAGCCTTCTCATCGAATAGACTAAAAGGAAGTAACCATCCTTGATCAATGGTCACCAATGTTGGCTGCCTCCCACAAGTCTTGTCACTTTCCACAACTTCCTGTATCCCAGGGTTCAAAGTTCATCCCTCTAGAGATCATATGACCCCTTCAAGGTCCCACCTCAGGGAACAGGGATCATGTGACTCAATCCGGAGAAATATTTCATCCAATCAGTTCCATTCAATTTGAAATGGACATGGCTCTAAATTTGCACATCTCACTTTTCTAAATTGGCCATTTAACTTGTATTTTAAGACTTCCACTGAGAGCGAACCTACTATTTCCTACTTTTATATATGTGTATATATATGTGTGTGTGTGTATATATATATATATATATATATATATATATATATATATATATATGCTTGCTTCCCCCTAATATTAGTAGCTCCCTTAGGTCAAAGATTGTCAATCTTTTTTATACCTCAGTAGATAGTGCCTGATACATAATAGGCCTTTAAATGTGTATTGTATTATACTTTATTGTGTTATATTGTATAATCCTGAGTCCTTTTACCATCTTAAATGGACTCCTTTAGATACTTTCTAAATTACCAATATTTTTATTAAAATATAACACCCAGAATTGTTTGAATCCTATGTCATTAATTGTATGTCAACTCTCCTGGCTTTGTTATCATCTGCAAATTAATAACCATGCCAACCATGTCTTCTGGTAATCACTGATAAAAATATTAAATGACACAAAGTCAAGTACAGTTCTCTGGATACTCCACTAAAAAACACCTCCTGTGTTGACAGTGACCCATCAACAATTGTTCTTTGAATTCAGTCTTCCAATTAGCTCTAAATCCAGTGAAGTAGAAGTACATTATTGTCTAATTTGCACTTCTCCATTTCCTCAAGAATGGTATGAGATATATTTTATCAAAAGCTTCATTCAAATATAGGAAAATTATATCCCCAGGATTCCTTTCATCTACTAATTTAGTAGCTTTGTCAAAAAAGGAAATAAGGTAAATTGAATATAATGCCTCTGTTATTTCTGCTTCCCTTTCTAACATTTTTCAAACATTTTTATGATCCATCCTGAAATTTTCCTAGGAATTTATGTTAAGCTCATTGATACATAGTTTTAAGACTTTGTTCTCTTACTTTTCTGGTTTTCTTTGATGATTTCCACCAGTTCTTTCATTCTCTTCTAGAAACCTCATTCAAGGATGATATTGAACCATTAATACGTACTTAATGGATGCAGCCACTTAACCAACTGAATCACTTCCCTATATTTTGATCTTTCCCCCAAGAATTCCATGGCAGGATTTTGTCCAGTGATTTGTTGGAAGCTTAGAAAGTCACATCTTCAGATTTCCATGAAACCCAAGAAAAGAAATCTATTTCATTGGCCATAACAGATTTTTTTTTAAGTATCTTCTTTTTTCTTCAATCACATGTCAAGACAATTTTTAGCATTCATTTTTACAGGATTTTGAGTTCCAAATTTTCTCTCTCTTTCCTCCCCTCCCATCTTCTGAAAATGATAGCTTATTTGATATTGGTTATATATAAGCTATTGATGGGTTGAGCAAGTCCCCTGCAAAAGACCTCAGGTTCTGGGCAGCTAGGTGGGTCATAAGGTGAAGCATTAACAAGAGAGGATCTGAATTCCCATTCAGTCTACTGTCTGAGGAAAGCTGGGAAGAGCCTGACAAAATTATTTCCTTAGGTGGACTTTTTGTTCTTAAGGGGGCCTTTTGTTATCCTAAGTAGGTTTTTATTTCAGTAGATTCTAGTTGAATTCCTTGTCAAATTCCTTTCATTGACAAAATTATCATGACTTCCACAGTTATTGTATCCATTCAGAAGGTCAAGTTATGATGTTAACCCCTGAGGTTATTTTTCTCCTATAAAAGAACCTACTGAGACCCCACTTCTTCTTTTACTCCTTTTAATGTTAGTCTGTTTACTAAGCATCACAATGTGCAAACTCCTTGTAGGGTTAGCCTGATTATTAAGCATTACAAAGGTGGGTTCATTAGGAATTGCCCCTTTTATAGCTGCAAGTTCTCCAGATTTGTCTGCTTTAATAGCATACTTCCTCTTGTTAAACCTAATTCATTAAGAACTTGCCATAAATTATGGCTTCTCTCTGTTGATGGCAAGTTTTCTAGAAAATTTAGCCTGGGTCTTTCCCCTTTTTAATCACTAAAAATACCTTTTGGGAATTAGTCTGCTATCAGCAGCATAATAAAATTCTTGATTTGGAGATGATTTAATTCTTTTGAGATACTTTGCGACACTAGCCCCAAACTCCAATATCATGTAAGATATATTTCAACATTTATCATGAAAGAAGAAACAGATCAAAAGGAAAAAGAGTGAAAAAATATGCTTTGATCTCATTTGAGCCATCAGTAGCTATGGCTAGCATTTTCCTTCATGAGGCCTTTATACTTGTCTTAGCTCATTTTGTTGCTGAGAAGAACTGAGTCATCCATATTTGATGATCACACAGTAATGCTGATACTGTATACCTGTTTTCCTGTTAGGTTCATTTCACTTTTCATCAGTTCGTACAAAGACTTGTACCCCAAAGACTAGTTTTTTTGAACTCTGCTTACTCATTACTTCTTATTGAATAAATAGTATTATGTTCTCATGCCACAGCTTGTTCAGTTATTCCCTAATTAATGGACATTCCCTCAATTTGCCATATTTTGCTACCCCCTGTCTAATAGCTCCTGTTTGCCTATTTTGTTGGGCTTGAATCCTACATAATTCATGAAACTCTGAAAGTCACAACAAATTTTGTCCAGGTCCTAAACATGACCTTGCTATGGATTTCCAATCATTCGGGGTTAACATTTCATAAGACAAATTATCTAGTAACATCTTAACATAAGATGATGTAGCTCCATAAAGAGTGCAACCCTTTTTCAAATCCTTAATTTTTTCCAAATTAAAAGGAGTGTATTTTCTCTCCTTCTGACCTGAAGAGTCAAGCTTTTCAATCACAGGATATGCATTTATAAAATCAGATATATCTTCTCCTTCATTTTTTGTCTTAATTAATGCCTCTTCTAATCTTGTCATATTCTGCTTCTCAGAAGATGATTGTGTTTTTGCCTCTTTCCCTCCCCCTTCTTTCTCCACCCATGAACGGTTAATTGAGGGGGGAGGGTCATGAGATGTTGAATGATCTAATTTCTCCTGTTGTGAATTCTTATCTGATTGTTCATCCTTTTCACCTAGTTTAGTTGGCACCTCTCCCTCCTGCTGTTTCTTCTTTTTTTCTTATTCTCACTTAAATAATTTCTTAAAGTCAGTTGTATTAAATTATATGTATTAAGTATGTCTTTGGAAATTGAGTGAGGTCCATTTTTATTGTAGAATTGACAAAGATCCTCTCCTACTAATTTCCACTCCTCTAGATCTAATTCTTTCTCCATAGAGAAACAAGGACATATGTGCTTTACAGTTTCTAAAAGTTCAGTGATCTGCTGCAAAATTATAATCAAACCTTGGCTTTTCATAACCTTGACAATGCTCTCTAAACATTTTACTTGAACAGAAACAGAAAGCTGGTTTCTAAACATCTGTCCCATATATTAACTGAAATTCTACTTTAACTCTTAACAAAATTTCTTTGTTGTACTCACCCTAATTTCTGAGCTGAGGAGACTTTTCCACTGGAATAAGGATCAGAACTTTTCCACTGAAATCCACTGAGGGGCCTGCCAGTCCCACATTCAGGGTGCCAAAATGTGGTGTTTTTCTTCTTTAAAATATAATGGTTCTCTGGGAGCAGGTTTCTTGGGGAGATAGCCCTAGTATCAGTTCAGATCAATAATCACCCCAAATGCAGCCAGGGATTAAAGTACAATCTTTTATTGTCTCTTCCAAAATTTTATCTCCTTCACTTGGGGCTCCACTAGTTTTCTGGAGGCCTTCTCTCTCCTTGGTTCCAAGAGCTCTTGCCACTAGTCCTTTGCCTCTGCTCCCTTGAGCCTCCAGCTAGCACAAAGTTGGAAGATGGAATGAATCTGTCTTGCCTCTGAGAGAGGGCTTCTGCTGAACTGACTGACGCTCCCTTCTCCACTGAACTCTGCTGACTAAGCCCAGTTGTTTTTATGCTATCTCAAAGGTTGGCTCCTCTGAGAGGGGGATTATAGCATCCAAGAGTAGGATTGTGGGTTTCTGACTTTGAATACTGACTTTTGAATCTCCCAAAAGTGTGAACTCCAAAGAGTACTTAAATACATTAGTGAGCTAGAGGATTTGCTAAGTACCATGCTAAATTAGGCAACTGACATCACTTTGTAAGGATTCACTCTAAGGTGTGAACCAGTAAGCATTGTATCAATTCCATTGAGTTAACACTAGGATTCTAACAACCACCCAAAGGGCTGTTATAAATTATTTTTTTGCATATGTAGGGCCTTTTCTCTTTTTGATTATCTCTTTAGGATATAAATCTTGTAGTGGTATTGCTGGATCAAAGAATGCGCACAATTTGGTTACCCTTTGGACATAGATAGTAATTACTCCCCACAATAGGAGGATCAATTAAGGACTCCATCAAGAGTGTATCAGTGCATTGCTGGTGGAATTGTGAATACACCCAGCCATTCTGGAGAGCAATTTTTGAACTATGCTCAAAAAGTTACCAAACTGTACCTACCCTTTGATCCAGCAGTGTTACTACTGGATTTATATCCCAAAGAGATTTTAAAGAAGGAAAAGGGACCTGTATGTGCAAGAATGTTTGTGGCAGCCCTCTTTATAGTGTCCAGAAACTGAAAATTGAGTGGATGTCCATCAATTGGAGAATGGATGAATAAATTGTGATATATGAATGTTATGGAATATTATTGTTCTGTAAGAAATGACCAGCAGGATGATTTCAGAAAGGCCTGGAAAGACTTACATGAACTGATGCTGAGTGAAATGAGCAAGACCAGGAGATCATTATATACTTCAACAACAATACTATATGATGATCAATTCTGATGGACGTGGCCCTCTTCAACAATGACATGAACCAAATCAGTTCCAACAGAGCAGTAATGAACTGAACCAGCTATACCCAGCGAAAGAATTCTGGGAGATGACTATGAACCACTACATATAATTCTCAATCCCTCTATTTTTGTCTGCTTGCACTTTTGATTTCCTTCACAGGCTAATTGTACACTATTTCAAAGTCTGATTCTTTTTGTACAGCAAAATAACTGTTTGGACATGTATACATACATTGTATTTAACTTATACTTCAACATATTTAACATGTATTGGTCAACCTGCCATCTGGGAGAAGGGGTGAGGGGAAGGAGGGAAAAAGTTGGAACAAAAGGTCTTGCAATTGTCAATACTGAAAAATTACCCATCTTGTAAAGAAAAAAGCTATAATAAAAAAGGACAATTCAGAACTTAAAAAAAAAAGTCTATCAGTGCCCATATTTTCCCTCAACCAATCCAACATTTATCATTTTCCTTTTTTTGTCATATTAGTCAATTTAATAGGTGATGAGGTGGTACCTCAGAATTTTTAAATTTTCATTTATCTAATGAAAAATGATTTAGAGTATTTCTTCACATACCTAAAGATAGCATTGATTTCTTCATCTGAAAACTGCCTGTTCACACCCTTTGATCATTTATCAATTGAGGAATGACTTGTATTGTTATAAACTTGATTCACTCTCTTATTTGAGAAATGAGGTCTTTATCAGAAATATTCACTGTAAAAATTGTTTTCCAGCTTTCTGCTTTCCTCTTAACTGTGGATGCATTGGTTTTATTTGTATAAAAGCCTTTTAATTTAATATAATCAAAATTATCAACTTTAAGGGGCAGCTAGATGGAACAGTGGATAGAGCACCAGCCCTAAGTCAGGAGGACCTGAGTTCAAATCCAGTCTCAGACACTTAATACTTCTTATCTGTATGACCCTGGGCAAATCACTTAACCCCAATTGCCTCAGCAAAAAAAGACTAGTCTCTGAAAAACTATGTTCCTCATTATAAAGAATTGCTTTGGTTCATTCACTATTCTCATGTGAATTTGATTACCATGAATTCATTTCCCCGAAATCGATCACACTTGTGTGAACTGAATAAATAGAGACATTGAACATGGAAGAGTAGACTGAACCATCTGTGATGCTAATGAGTTTTAGACCCCATAAAAGCAATCTGAAACAACTGTTTTCTCTTCTTTATCCTCCATCTCCAATTTTTTTTTTTTTTAACATCAGAAGTATCAAACACTATAGGCCAAAACAAAACAGTCCTGAATGGGGTCTGATCCAGATTAAAATATAATTGGTAAATATCTAATAAAATAAATAAAAATCCAGTGGAACATAGATAATATTATGTGGGTTTCTATATGTGACCCTCAGAGATTTTTATATATAGGTTTAATGGCTCCCCTTTCTATCTGAACTTAACACCACTGTTTTACATAGGAATTTTTCCAGAATGACTCACATATTTCCATCCAGAAAGTCAGCCAACCTATACAACAATTGAAACTTAAAGGAAAAAAAAATGAACATAAAAGAAAAATAAATTAGCAAAACTGAGAAGTATATTAAAATATATATAATTAACCACAGTCAAGGATCTCCTATATCTTCAAAAAAGTTGAATGGCATCACCAACTCTTAACTACAATAATTTTAATTCTAAGCCCAGCCATATCAAGTCATATAAATGTTTTTAAAAAAAAACAATTTTTACCATGTTTACTGGTAACACCATGAGGATGACAAATCTGATAGCCATAAATGCCACATTTTTTCAGGGCAATAAGCCATACTTTCACATTTTTACTAAAATGTTTGGATATTCACAGCTTGACATATATTACAGTGGGCTATAATGATGTTCATACCCTGGGGTAATTTGCATGCCTGTTACAAATTGCTAAAAATAATTGCTAAACCACTTAGGAGTGTAGTTTACTGGGATTTTGTGAATTCTGCATAGAATAAGTTAGAACAACCCAGTTGATTTCACATAAATTTGTTATTTTCAAGGCTTGAATATTTGGAATGGATGGGCAACAAGTAATAGTTTATTGAGAGTTGGAAATTCTAAAATGCCAGATTAATGAATTTAGCAGAAATTGAGGGAGGAGGAATTTAGATTTTGGACAATTATTTCAGATTAAACAGCTACTTTTGCTCTGTATTTGTAGTGTACTCTTGGCAAACAATATCAAAGTAATTCTGAGTTGCTCTTTGTAATTAAAATTAAATTTTACAATATTCCTGTATGGTGAAAAGGCTAATGAATAGTAGAGAGACATTGATAGTTGGGGAAAATGAGGCAAGAAGAGAAAAAAAAAATGACCTAACACACACCAAGTGGTCAGCCAGGTCTTCTGTTATTCAGTCAGAATTTTATTTGGCAAGATAATGGTTTGCCAGGTACATTGCTTCTTTATATTTTGAATAAGGAAACACATTTTATCTCCTTTTATCAACATGCCTTTTTAATAGGTGGTTCAGTGGATAAAGTGCTGGGCCTGGATTCAAGAAGACTGATCTTCATGAATTTAAATCTGGCTTCAGACACTTAGTAGCTATGTGACTGTGAGCAAGTCACTTAACATTGTTTGCTTCAGTTTCCTTATTTGTAAAATTATCTGGAGAATGAAATTGCAAAGTACTTGAGTGTCTTTGCCAAGAAAAACCCAGATGGGATCACAAAGAGTAAGAAATGACTGAACAACAAAATATAGAAGTTAAAAAATTTTGAGTGATTAGAGAAGTCACTTCAACACTCTGGGTTTCACTTAATTCATTTGTAAAAGGAAAATGTTCATCAAAATGCTATAATACCAAGAATTATATAGTCCTTTTTAGTTTATAAAATGTTTCTCAATGAAAATCATATGAGGCAGGTAAGTAGTTTTGGGCTTTGATTCCATTAGTACAGGGATACTTGATGAAGATAAATATAATACTGCTTTATCACATTGCCCAAAAAGAAAGAGAAAAGTAGTCATTATTGCCACTGATAATTGTTACTTATTTTCCTGCTACTGTCACTGATTTTTCCCATTGTCAGCTAGAGCTTGATCATATGGATGTGAGTATTCCCTCCATACTACATATCAAAACCTACCCAAGCCTGATGAACTCATCTTGTCTTATTTTTGTTCAAGTCCATCTTTAAGTTCACCAAAGCAGGTATCCCCAATGGCAAGGGGAAGAGTGACTTTCTTTGTTTTTATTGGTATTATGAGGATACCAGTGAAATGCATTAGCCACCTGTTGCTGATGTCATGTGACTAGCAGATCTTATTTTAAAGCCCATATCTATTTAATGACATTCTTTTCCCCTGTTTGCACCTCTTCAGTCCCATATCACCCATTGCTTATTAAATACATCAAGTTGGAAGTCCTAGAGATATCTTAAGCTCAGCATGATGATAAGTAAAGTTATTAACTTTCTTTCTAACCTTTATCCCTCCCAAATGTCTCTATTTCTACCAAAGCATGATCATCCTTCCAGTGGCTCAAGTTCATAATCTCAGCATTACTTTAATTCTTTACTCTCCTTTATCTCATATATTCAATCAGGTGCCAGTTCTTGTAGTCTCTACCTTCACATTATCTCATGTATTCAACCTATTCTCTTCACTTACATCCAGAAGTGTAGCTTAGGGTTTCATCACTTTTCATCTATATTATCACAGCAAGCTCTTACTTAGTCTCCCTTCCTGAAATCACCATTCCAATCCATCTGACAAATTGTTGGCAAAGTCTTTTTCTGTAAGCACACATAGGACCATATGAACCTCCTCAACCAAATACAGTTTTTTCTTATTGACTTTACTATGAAAGAAAAAATACTCTTTTTAGCTTTTAAACCTCTTTACAACTTGGACCCAACCCACATTGCTAGCAATGTCCAATGATCATTGGACATGATCACCTTTGCACTCTACTATCCAATCAAACAGAACCTAATTCTAACTCACTCATTATACTCCATCCCCTATCTCCATGTTTCCATGCTGTCTCTGAATACATGGAATATACTCCAACTTTGCTCTGTCTCATAATATTCTTCTCTTATATGCCATCTTCTACATTAATCTTTTCCTGATCCCTTTAGCTTTCAGTGTCCTACCTCTCAAGCTAACACATATACATGCATTCATGGATATAAAAATATATTGTACTAATTTTATCATTATGTTATATATAATGTATATAAATATATACATACTATATATGTGTATATATGTATATATATATAGTATGTATATATTTACTTGTTGTGCCTTTCCCTCTGCCTTCAATTAGACAATAGGTTCACTTAGAGCAGCTATTTCTTTCTTTGTTTTTGAATCCTCAGTATCTGACTCATAGTAGGTATTTAACAAATACTTGTTAAATTGTTTATTCCTAATAGTTTCTATTTTGTTATGTGTTACAACCTGTTCACATCCTTTATACACCTCTCCATTGCCTTCTGAATGATTCTCAATTTTAAATCTCTGTATGGAGACCATATTGTTTCATGATTTACAATTATATAAGAACTTGAGTAAATCATTAGCATTGAAAAAAGATCCTTCATTTCAAGAAAAAGTTTGGAATTATTAAAGGTGCCACAGTAATTACTCAAAGGCAATCTAATTCCTTCTTTTTCCTTTTTTAAAAATATTGGGCCCAATTTAGTGTTCATTTAGCGTGTCTGTCAAAAGTATATATACCAATGAATGGACTCTCTGATTGCATGTCATAATCTGAATAATGGACATTCTTCACCTTCCTAGTTTTTCTTGCAGGAGTGGCTAAGCCAAATTTGACTGAACACTTATAGACTTTATCTGGGAGGCTCTGGAATCCTGCAAAGCCTGCTGCAACCAACCCTCCTTGCCCTCATCCATGGGAAATTTCTCTTCAATCAGAACTCTTTCCCAGACTTTTTCAATGATGGTGGTGAACTCCCTTTCAGTAATGAAAACTTCATCCAAAAAGATTATTTGACCTCTGTACCAGCTCTGAATTCAGATTCCTGTCAACACAGTTCTTACAGGTTTGATGTAGATAAAGAACATAAGCTCCTTAAGAATATTCTAAAGGGAGAAGTGAAATTGTTGTATGGGGTAATTTAATGATCTTCACCACCTGAAGACTAGGCATCTGCTGACCTATGGTCTCCTTCTGCCAACATCTTGAGAAGTCAGACCAATTCCTAATTCCCTTGTGTGACCTAGTTGATCTAAGTAGATTAAAATTGTATAGTCATAAGAATATATAACAAAATGAATAACTTTAGTAGCAAAATATTGTGGGCAAGTGTGTAAAGAGGCCAAAACTATGCCGTAGTCATAATGAGAAAAAATATTTCCAAGAACATACTTTACTAATGATCATTCATAATCATATTATATAATAAGTGATATTATATAATAATATTGTAGCAATATTATTAGGGTTTATCAAATACTTTAGGTTTGTCAAAACTTTTATTAATCTAGATCTACATATTTAGATTTAGATATGTTGCTATTGTTATTCAGTTTTTAAAGTAACATTGGACTCTTTATGACATCCATTTGGGATTTTTCTTGACAAAGATACTGGATTGGTTTGTTGTTTCCTTCTCAAGCTCATTTTACATTTAGGGAAGCTGAGGCAAACAGGGTTAAGTGACTTGCCAAGAGTCACATAGCTAGTAAGTAAGCTAGTCACCTAATTTACATTTGAACCTAATTTTTCCTAAATTGAAGTCCATTTAATCCAATGCACCACCTAACTGCCTACAATACCAATCCTCTATTACATAACAGAATTTAATGGAAGGAGTATTGGACTGATTGTCGGATTAGGTTTTTATTTCCAGCTCTGTGACTGAGCTTTGGACCTTAGCTGTAAACTAACTGGGTATGGTAGAGTTTGGGTATGGGGGTTGGGAGATAAGAATAGTCCAATCCCAGATTTCATCATTAAGGGAACCCCCTTCACCAAGTTGCTGACAAATACCTTGATGTCTTAAAGAGTTCTCTGGGTAGCTGAGGGGTTAAATGACTTCTTATCTTCAAAGTATTCAATAGGGACAGGACTTTGAAGTTAGGTCTCCTGCAGTCTCCTATTCACTATCTACCTATGGCTCTCTAAAATAAACAGAGATAAAAATGTCTGCACCTTTTTAAACCATGAAAACAAGTGGAAATATTAGAGCAGATACAAATGTTTTTATGGATCAAAAAGAATTTTAATTTAGAAACAAAGATGTCATGTATTAACATAGTTTGACTCACATAGTTATGTTTCTTATGGGAATATGGAATCTTTCAGTGAGGGGTGTCATAATAGAAAACCAGTGGGAAGCGGAGACAGATGGATAGACAGATAGATGTGTAGATAGATACATAATTATATAGATAAACATATTTATTCTCTACACACACCCCTTTATATGCACATGTATGCATATACATACATATATAGGTAGTGTTTGTATGTACACATATAAGTATGTATATACATGTATACATGCATATACATATGTGTAATATACATATATACCTATATGTATCCACATCAAAGATATATAGGATGCTATGTGGTACATTGTATAAAGTTTGGATTTGGAGTCAGGAAGACCTGAGTTCAAATCTGACCTCAGATACTTACTAGATCTGTGACCCTTAGAAAGTCACTTAACTCTGCCTCAGTTTGCATATCTGTAAAAATGAGCTAGAGAAGGAAATGGCAATCCACTCCCATATCTTTGCCAAGGAAACCCCAAATGGGTCATAAAGAATGAGACATAACTGAAACAACTAAACAACAATGTGCTTGCATGTGTATATACAATATATATTATATATAACACAATACATACAATAATTCATACATACATAATATTATATATATATTGCTCACAAATATACTACTACTGTGTATTTCAGTTTTCTTTTTTGAAAACCTAAAAAAAATTCCTTGGGAAAATGATTAATTGGAATATCTTAGGATTTTCATATCTGTAATTTGATGTTGATCTTTAACCCCCCTCTAGCTCTAAAAATCTGTGATTCTCAAATTTTTTGCTCTTCAAAGCACTTTCATAGACATCCCCAAGCTGCCAGAGAAGAGGAGTCGCACTGCTCCCAATCTCACATACATTGACTGCCCGGTCTCTTTAGTGATGGAGTCTTTGAAAAGAATCTAACAATTTGTTGTCCCATTATTCCAGGAGTTCAGATGCAATGACTTTAAATCAAGCAGGGCAGGTTAAAAGGGTTCTAAGGATGAGCTTCCTAACAGCAAGATTCATTAGTTAGGGGAAAAGGAGAGGTCACTGGGATGCTATCAATAGAAACATTGATCTTGCTCTCTGAGGAGAAGAGGAGCTAAAGCCCCGAGAGCAAAGGTTTGGCCTTCAACAAGGGCTTTTCTGAAACTCACTTTTATGTCCTATATGTTATAGCCACCATCACATGAAAAATGCCATTAAATCAGGAAGAAGTAACTTTGTTTATTAACCTGGATAATAAACATTAAAAAAACAGCAACACAAGACAGAATTTAACAAATGACCCTAATATCTTCCGAAGGCACTTTAGGAAAATAAGCCATCTGGCTGCTCTGAAGCATAGCTGCCTAGATCTCCAGTCCATTATATGTTCCCTGCTGTGTAGCACATGCTGAATCTATCATAATGCTAATAAACAATTATAAATAAATAATATCTTGCTCCAAAAGGAAAATGTTTACCCTAATTAAAAAAACCCTAAGAATGAGCAACATAAAATAAGTTTTCCACCTTTAGTGCATTGGGAGTGTTTTGACACAGAAGGGGGAAAATGTGTGACTAAAAACTGAATATACACATCGCAATCTGTGACCTACCCAGGGAAGGCAGACACAGAGTTAGATAGAAGAACTCTTTTTATATGTGAAATTACACTTAGAAAGGAAGTACTGAGCCTGTTGCTTGTCTTCTCATCATAATTTTCTTCATACAAGATTTTAGCCTTTTTCTCTCCCTGGCTGGTAAAGTATGAGCTATCACGCTGAGAAACTTTGTGAGTCTTGGCAGGGCTGTAGATCACAGTGGAAGTTTGATCAAGGGGGAAAAAATTGCTCTCCTGTGGTAAGGCTCAGTAGTTTGGGATGCTGGCTGCTTTGAGATATGAGATGAACTGACTTGCTGATTAGGACATAGCAGCTATCAGTTCCAATAACATCCTTCTGGTAATGAGGACAGGAAGCTACATGTCTTGGGATCATTTTTCTGACTGTTTTCCTGTTTCATCTCTGTCCCATGCTTGTCAAAATGGCTTAACAGGGATCTTTTATAAGTGGTAACTCCTTGGATAAGTTGGTCAAGGACTACCTGTCTATAGACTGTAGAAGACTCTTGAATTTTATTTCATTTCTTTAACTGAGATTCAAGAGCTTTTGGATTTGGAATGAAGAGGGGAGAATGCTAGACTGGTACTGATAGCCATTTCTGTTTTCAAATGTTTGAGAGACTGGCATTTGATTTAATTTGATAAGCATTTATTAGGTACTTGTTATATACAGGGCACTGTGGTTCAAGGAGCTTCAAATTTTAAATAAAAAATAGTGTTCTCAAGAAGCTTGGAGTCCAACAGAGGATAAAAAATTCAATGCATATAGTAGCTTTAATGTCCGAAAAAGGTCAAATGGAAGAAGTGGGAGAAGATGCCAGGAACAGAGTAAAAGCAGATAAGGGGGAGGGAGAACTGATCTAGATGGTTAAGATATAATTAGGTCAGTGCCACAGTGATTTTTGCTTGTGGAAAGGGAGCATTTTGGTTCAGTGCTTAGAGTGTTAGATTTGGAATCAGGAAATCATTATTTGAATCTTATCTTAGAAAGTCACTAGATTTGTGACTCTGAACAAGACATTTAACTTTTCTCATCCTCAATTTATTCATCTGTAAAATGGGGATGATAATAATAGCTATCTCACACATGATAATTGTGAGGATTAAATGATATAACTTGTAATGTACAGGTTAGCTGTCTGGAGATTCTCTGAATGGGCTTTGGTTTCAGCAGAATAATCACTACAAGCATAGTCAGGAATAAAGTTCAAAGTCTTTTTTATCTCCTTCACAGTCTATCTCCTTTGCCTTGGGCTGGGCTAGCTTTCTGAGGGACCTTCAGACAGGCCTTGGTCTCAGTGGAGAAGTGAAGGAGGACAAGCCAACCACCACAAGGGTCTCTGTCTTCAAGTCTCTTCAAGTCATCCTCTAGGTCTGACTCTGACCTCTTAAATACTCTATTACAGTTAAATCCATTCATCATACTGAGTATGATGCCAATCATTATATCACTATGGAACCATGTATGTCCACTCTCATAATGGACTTCCAGGTCCTATTTTTTATGGAAATTCAAAGGCAGATAGCCTAACCATGTTAGCAAATACTCCTTTATTTCAGGAAGTCCAAGAATCTCATTCTAAATATCATCAGGCTACTCTAGCTTTACGTTTGCAATTTGGGATAACAAAAGAGGAAGCTAGGAGCATAGTAAAAGCCTGTATGGCTTGCCTTCCTTTCCACACTCCTATGATCTGTCCAGGGAGAAAACCTCATGGTTTAAGACTGAATGAAATTTGGCAAATGAATATAACCCATTATAAATTTTTTGGTCATCTATCTTTTATCCATGTTGTAGTAGACACCTTTTCAGGATTTACTTTTGCAATATCAGCAGCAAAAGAGACAACCCAAGTGGTCACTGAATTCCTTATACAAGCATTTGCAATTATGGGTGTGCCACAAACAATAAAAATAGATAATGGACCTACATATACTTCTAAATATTTTGCACACTTTTGTGTACAGTATCAGATTTTATACACCACTGCCAATCCTCAAGGATAGGCAATAGTAAAGAGGAGAAAGAGAGACATCAAAACACTCCTCCAAAAACAAAAGAAAGGGGCAGTCACAAGTAACTCTAGAGAACTTTTAAATTTAGCTCTTTATACTATTAATTTTTTTAAATTTTTGACAAAGATGCACTGGCTCCGGCAGACAGGTTTTATAACCCTGGTAGGGCAGTGTCTAGTGTGAACAGCTCCACTATCTTTAGATAATTGCAAGGTGATGTGGAGAGATCCAGAAAGTGGTGAATGGAAGGGACCAGATAGGTTAACTCAGGGGTCCTCAAATTACGGCCCGTGGTCCAGATGTGGCCTGCTGAGGATGTTTATGCAGCCCGCTGGGATATGGCAAAATCAGACCAGAAGTGCCGTTCGACCTAAACTTGTGTTAGCGATGCACACTTCTGGCACTGGGCTGAGGTGATGGAGACAAGAGTGTGAGGCGATACAGAGGTGAGGTGAGTTCCCAGGCCGGGGTGTGTGGTGTGGGAAGGGAGAGAGATGCAGAAGACAGAAAACTGACAGCCTGCAGCCTTGTACAGTAATGGCAGCCACTACAACAGACAGGTTGGGGGGATGTAAAGTGCATGCTGCACATGTCACGGCCACTGCAGGGGGAATTCACTGCAGCAGTGAAGGTTGGAAGTGGGAACACAAAGAGTTGGAGAGAGAGTGTGGGAAACGGAGGAATCACAGCACAGAGGCAGCTTGGAGGAAGTTGCGCATTGCAGTCTGTATGTCTCTGTGTGGGCAAAGTTATTGCTGGTATATTGTTTTTGTAGCACTGTATACACACACACACACACACACACACATATATATGTGTGTGTGTGTATGTATGTATTTTACTAATAGCAATTTGGAATCCCTAGGGAATGATGTCAAGAAAAAGAAAAATTGACTCTGGAGTCAATCCTAAATTGACTAGGATATTCAAAGAACAGTGGACTTATGATTACTTTTTCATGCAGTACAAGGAAAGAGCTGTATGTCTGATATGCCAGAATATAGTGTCTGTGTTCAAAGAATATAATTTATTTGGACACTATGAAACTCAACATAAAGATAAATATGATTATTTGGTTGGAGAAGTGAGAAAAGATAAAATATTAAAACTGAAAAATACATTGACAACTCAGCAAAATACTTTTGTGAAGCAGAAGCAGCTAAATATTTCATCACTGTGAGCAAGTTTTCAAGTTGCCAAGCTAATAGCATGCACTGGCAGACCATTCATAGAGGGAGAATTTGTTAAAGAATGCCTTCTTTCTATTGCCAAAGAGATGTGTCCAGAGAAGGCCGATTTATTTAGTACAGTGAGTCTTTCAGGACCTACAATTACACGGAGGATTGAAGAAATGGAAGACAATCTGCATCAGCATTTGCAAAACTTCATAAAAAATTTCATATTTTTCCTTGGCACTCAACGAAAGCAATGATGTTTGTGATTCTGCACAACTTCTAATTTTTATTTGTGGGATGAATGATTATTTTGAAGTCATAGAAGAGCTTGCTGCACTGCAAAGCATAAAAGGAACAACTACAGGAGAGGATATCTATGAAAAGGTTTGCCAAACTATGAATGGTTTGGAGCAGGACTGGGCTAAACTAGACAGTGTGACAACTGATGGTGCTCCCAGCATGGTGGGGGTCTAAGAAAGGAGTAATTGCTCGCATTAACCAAGAGATAGACAAACATAACTATTCTTATCCAATAGCCATACGCTGCCTCATTCACCAACAAGTGCTGTGTAGTAAATCGCTGAAGTGGGACTCTGTTATGAAAATTGTGGTATCTTGTGTTAACTTCATTAGAACTAATGCACTAAATCACAGACAATTTCAGGAATTTCTGTCTGAGCTAAATATTGAGTATGAAGGTGTTCTATGTCACACAGAAGTCCATTGGCTGAGTCGAGGGAGAGTTTTGAAACGTTTCTATGACTTCCACAGATTATAACTTTTCTGCTTTCAAAAAACAAAGAAGTACCAGAACTCAATGATGCAGAATGGAAATGGCACCTTGCCTTTCTGACAGATGTAACAGAGCTACTCAACAATTTCAATATGCAACTTCAAGGAAAGGGGAAGCTCATCTGTGATATGCAATCACATGTCAAAGCATTTGAAGTAAAATTAGGCTTCCTCATCAAAATTAAAGGAGACCTTTTGAAAAATTGAAGGAGGAAAACTTCTGCCATCTCCCCACAACTCAAAATCTGTTAGCGGAAAAATCACTGATTGCATTCCCAAACAAAACATGTGTGGACTCACTGGAAAAATTGCAAAATGAGTTCCAATTTAGATTTAAAGAGCTTCATCTCCATGAACAGGATATACAGCTTTTCTGTAACCCATTTTCTATTGACATTGAAAATGTGGATACAATTTACCAAATGGAACTGGCTGAACTGCAGAATTGTGACTCTCTGAAAGACGCATTCAAGTCAAGCAGCCTTCATAATTTCTATGCATCTCTTCCCTCTGAGACATATCCTCATCTCAGGAACCATGCACTCAAAATGGCAACCATCTTTGGCAGCACTTATGTCTGTGAACAGACTTTTTCTAGAATGAAACATTTGAAATCTCCAACCAGATCAGGACTAATGCATGCACACTTCCGTCACTTGTTATGACTAGCAGTGACAAATATGGAACCAGACACTGACCATCTCATTAGCCAAAAGCAGGCCCATAGTTCCCATTGAAATACTGGTAAGTTTGTTGATTTAACTTTACTTCATTTTAAATATTGTATTTGTTCCTGTTTTGTTTCTTCATTTCAAAATAAGATATATGCAATGTGCATAGGAATTTGTTCATAGTTTTTGTTTTTACTATAGTCCAGCCCTCCAACAGTCTGAGGGACAATGAACTGGCCCCCTATTTAAAAAGTTTGAGGACCCCTGAGTTAACTGCTTGGGGGAGAGGGTTTGCTTGTGTCTCTATAGATGGAAAAGGAATCAGATGGGTGCCAACGAGCTGTATTCACTTTGTCCATTAGAGAGAGACAGAAAAAAAGAGAAAAAACATCAAAATAAAGGAGAAAACTCAAGAAACATAGGGTGGTTCCATCTCTGACTACATGTGCCACTGAAAAAGCATAGTTGTTAGCCAAATGTGTATGGCAATTGATTCATGAACATCAAAAATTGTTGATAAGATTGTTACAGAATTTCAAAACCCTCAGCAATCATTGGATTCCCTGAGATGAAAAATTGTTGATAAAACTGTTGCAGAATTTCAAAACCGTCAAGAATCATTGGATTCCTAAGACATGATAATATTGTTGCAGGATTTAAAAACCCTTAGGAATCATTGGATTTCCTGAGACATGATGAGACTGTGGCAGGTGTTCAAAACTTGCAAGAATCATTGGATTCTCTGACACATAAAGTAATGGACAATAGATTGGTTTTGGACTATCTCTTGGTTGCGGAAGAAAGCATATATGTGACTGTTGTTTACATACCCTCCTTCTAGGGGTAGCTCCTTCTAGGACTTCTGGAAATCTTTTACAACACCATGTTGATTCATATTGTTTGTTATATCACTACTTGCATGTAGCATTCATGTTTGTTACATCACATTGAGACTGCACCAACTGTGGGGAGAGTCATCACTGCTCTAGCCTGTGCTTTATTGCTATGTGCTTGTGTAATACCTTCCATATTGATAGAGTTATGTATACCTGTTTCAAGTGAGACCCTTCAGAAACCCACTAATAAAAACTGGTTTGACTCCCCATTTCCCTTTGGTGTTTTCACCTCCTTTCCTGAGAATATCACCTCCTTTTTGGGGTTCTCACCTCTCTGAGAAGTCAGGGAGGATGTGACCACCTATGTTCTAAAACAAAAGAAAGTGGGAGATGTAATGGGCCAGAACTCTGGAGAAATGTACTTGAGGCAAGGATTCTTACAACAAGGTGTTAACTCAGTGGAATTGATAAGACAATTGTTATCTAGTTTAGCATGATGATTGATAGTTCTCTAGTTCAGTATGATTGATTTAATCTTACAACAAATAATGTTTCCCTAGTGATATAATGATTGGCTTATACTAAGGATGATGAATGGATGTAATTGTAATAGAGTATTTAGGCAGTTAGAGTCAGACTCTAAGAGGGACTCAAAGAGACTTGAAGACAGAGACCCTTGTGGCAGCTGGCCTTTCCTCCTTCACTTCTCCACTGAGACCAAGGCCTGTCTGAAGGTTCCTCAGAAAGCTAGCCCTGTCCCAGGCAAAAGAGACAGACTGTAAAGGAGATAAAAAAGACTTTGGACTTTATTCCTGACTATTCTTTTGGTGATTATTCTGCTGAAACCAAAGCCCATTCGGAAAACCCCCAGAGAGCTATCCCAGACATTACAATAACTCATGAGGAACAATTTGCAACTCTTTAAGTCTACATCTATATAGATGTAACATCTAGTGTTGTTGTCATTATGATCATTCTTTCCTTTCTGGTAGGAAGTGCTCTAATTTGAAAATATTTTATCTAGAAAAAGAAATTTAAATAATCCCACTGGTAGCACCTGTATTCCTTAAAGAAAAAAGGCAGTATAAGATACCACTACACACCTGTCAGATTGGCTAAGATGACAGGAAAAAATAATGATGATTGTTGGAGGGGATGTGGGAAAACTGGGACATTGATGCATTGTTGGTGGAGTTGTGAACGAATCCAACCATTTTGGAGAGTAGTTTGGAACTATGCTCAAAAAGTTATCAAACTGTGCATACCCTTTGATCCAGCAGTGTTACTACTGGGATTATATCCCAAAGAGATTATAAAGAAGGGAAAGGGACCTGTATGTGCACGAATGTTTGTGGCAGCCCTTTTGTAGTGGCTAAAACTGAAACTGAATGGATGTCCATCAGTTGGAGAATGGCTGAATAAATTGTGGTATATGAATATTATGGAATATTACTGTTCTGTAAGAAATGACCAACAGGATGATTTCAGAAAGGCCTGGAGAGACTTACACGAACTGATGCTGAGTGAAACAAGCAGGGCCAAGAGATCATTATATACTTCAACAACAATACTATATGATAACCAGTTCTGATGGACTTGGCCATCCTCAGCAATGAGATCAACCAAATCATTTCCAATGGAGCAGTAATGAAGTGAACCTGCTACGCCCAGTGAAAGAACTCTGGGAGATGACTAAAAACCATTACATTGAATTCCCAATCCCTATATTTATGCACACCTGCATTTTTGATTTCCTTCACAAGCTAATTGTACAATATTTCAGAGTCTGATTCTTTTTGTACAGCAAAATAACGTTTTGGTCATGTATACTTATTGTGTATCTAATTTATATTTTAATATATTTAACATCTACTGGTCATCCTGCCATCTAGGGGAGGGGGGGGGGATAAGAGGTGAAAAATTGGAACAAGAGGTTTGGCAATTGTTAATGCTGTAAAGTTACCCATGCATATATCCTGTAAATAAAAGGCTATTAAATAAAAAATAAAAAAAAAAGAAAGAAAAAAGGCAGTGGTGGATTTTGCTTTTGGGGTGAGAGTGGGTCTGGGATGAAGCTGTGATCAGGGAACTGTACTGGGATCAGGATCAGACTATCCTTTGGGATGAGAGATTGTAGCTAACTTGTCTTTTGGGCTTTAGAAGGGAGAGAGGGAGGCCCATGCAATTGAGTTCTATCTAGGCTTTAAGATGAGGAGAGAATGACCTGAATAGACAGGGACAATCCTCTATAGACTACGAAGCATTTCTTGACAGGTAAACTGACCCAAAGTTGTCCTTCCAGATCTCTTGGAGAACAAGATCAGCTTGGGAAGTGGCCTTGCCCAGAAACTGACCCTCAGAAAAGAGAGGACTGAAGTGAGGCAAGGTGGAAGGAGGGAGTCCACCTGTTGAAGAGTCATGTGTTCCAGGAGATAAATACATTTCTAACTCTAGGGAACATTTTCTTTCTTTGGAAGTTTTGTTTCCATAGTTTCTTAAAATTTTCCTTGGGGGGAGGGGGAAGGGCTAGGCAGAAGAATCATGTGAAAGTATGGTATTTTTATGAGCAGTGCCATGAAGCACTTTAGGGGCCTTTTTTGAGTTCTAAATGTGGAGAAATAACTAATCTTAGCCCCTAGTTATAAAGATAACAATTCAAAATAAGAAGCTGCCAAGTGATCTCCAGGTGGAAGATAGAGGTATGCCTAGGGAGGTAAGCATTCCCAGCAGTGTCCTCTTCATGCCCCAGGATGAAGCCCCTATAACTAATATAATAATAATATATAATAATGATAATAATAATAACTAAGAGTTATTTTTTCCTTATTTCCCAATTGCCCTGGGCATGATTTAGAGTAAAACATCTAATCATATTTCTGCTAAAACATTATATGGAAAGTTATATGGGTTACTTCAAAAGTTCTTTGAGATGTATTGACTAGTCTCCTTTTGAATTATTCTCAGGAATTTACTAAAGGGGAAAGAAAGACATGTGGAGGACACAGTACTAAGTAAGTGCTTTACAATTATCTTGTTTAATCCTCAAAACAATCATGAGAGATAAGAGCTTTATCATCCATATTTTATAGTTGAAACTTTTAACAGAAGTTAAATGAATTGTCTAGGTTTATAAAATTCACAGTATCTCTGGCAAGATTTGAACTCAAATTTTCCAGACTCCAGGTCCAGTGGTCTATTCATTATATCACCTAGCTGTCTCATAGGAAGACAGCTCTCTCTCTCTCTCTCATAGCAAGAGTGAGAACAAGAGATTTAGTTCAGCAGTGCAAGAATGATTGGTGATTGGTGCAAAATGGAATATGGATTAGGAGTATTCTCACAAGACAACTGGTCTCAAACTAAGGAAAGGCCAGTCTTATTAACTGGATTAACTCAGCCAGACTGCCTAGAATTTACTAATTGGAAAGTGACTGCAGGAGGCTGGGATGAAAGATGGAAAATGAAGATGAGGATGATAATAGCAATGACAACTGACATTTATATGCTACTTTATGGTATGAAAAGTAATCTACATACTTTATCTCATTTGATTCTCACATGAGATGGATGCTATGGATGTAAAGGCTCATAAAGTAGTGGCTCAAATACACAGCATCACATGAGGAAATCCACATTAAACAACTCAGTAATATCTGTTAACCTGTCTGCTTTAAACTAGGAAGCTATCCAAGGACAGGGTTCAGGGATATTGTGCAAGTAGCTCAGGTCTTTATGGAACTGGGGATCTAGCAGAGATAACCAAGTGGACTTGGTCAGGTTGTTTAATGATAAAGTCCCTACCAAAGATCATAAGATTTTTGGAATGCACCTCATAGGGATGGGAATTTTTTCAAGAAACAGAACCAGGGTAATCCCTAAAGCTGTTCTTATAAATGATTCTTAGGTCCCATTTAACCCTGATCTCTGCCATATACTTGGTTTAAATAACTTGGTCAATACTCCTCTAGAAAGATCCTTGATTAAAAAAAAAAAGGCAGAATGATACATGGCAGAAGGGAAGGAGAAGTTGTGGTTCACAACTAATCAGTCATTATAGATTATTTTTTGTGCTTTCTGTTACCCTTCAGAGTGCTAACATCTTCAGGTTTGTGCAACCAGTTTATAGATGTACAGATAACTGTCCCCTGAAGTGAGTAGTGTCTTTTATGACAGTCCCAGTATGGGAATCCAATGATAAGCAGTCAATTTGCCCTTCAGTTCCCAGGTGGTTTCCTGGCAAGCTCCTTCCTAAATGAATTGTCATGGGACTAGGTTGTAAACTGATATCTTCTATATCTGATATCAGCTAGTAGTTGTAAACAAGGACACAGAAGGAAAGCTTCTAACTTGACCCTGGGACCATCTTAGATAAAGTGTTTTGGCCTGATTGATTGAGTCTCACTCTTCTGTGGACAGATATTCTATTAGCTGGCATCTCCAAATGCTTTACTGGGGGAATGATCTTGATTGGATGTTTTGTTACTTCTCCAAAATTTATGTTAGTTTGGCCACTGGAAGAACCATAATAGGTCCTAAGAAGGAAAATGAATATGGGAATTATGATATAGATTGATATTGAAGAACTAACTCTGGGCTGGTCCTTTTCCATTCATTGCATATACTAAAGCAGGGGTCCTCAAGCTTTTTACATAGGGGACCAGTTCACTGTCCCTCAGACTGCTGGAGGGCCGGACTATAGTAAAAACAAAAACTTTGTTTTGTGGGCCTTTAAATAAAGAAACTTCATAACCCTGGGTGAGGGGGATAATTGTCCTCAGCTGCCGCATCTGGCCCGGGGCCCTAGTTTGAGGACCCCTGCTAAAAAGTGAGGGAACATCTTAAATTATTTTATCACATTTATCAAAACATGAAGAACGTTGTAGTAATCAAGGAGTTAATTTACAGGGGAAATAGCAGAAGTCAGAAAAAGTGAAGAAAGTTGTTGAGGAGAGGGGAAATTGGCCCAAATCCAAAATCTTTTATAGCTTAGATTTAACATTGGTAGCTATGGCATCTCTTTAAAACTGTCTAGGGTTATTATTATTTTTGCAAGTATTTTATATCAAGAAATATAGGTGCTGACAAGAAAAAGTCACGGGAGTCAACACATAAATAAAACTCAGTGGACATCAGGAGGGTACTAACCTCAAGAACAATTCCAGAAGAATGTCCAATTAATGAGGACAAGTCAATAAAACCTAGGTACACCCAAAACAACTGAGACAAGAATTAGCTAAGAGTTTGACTTGGGCACATGAAGAACTACGACATCAGTTTTATGAAGGTGTTAAGCAATGGCAGAAACAGGGCATTTTGAACCCTTATTTGAGTAGCATTTGAGGAGAAGTGAGTAAGAAGAGCGAGTGTGCCAAAAAAGAAGTAATATGTTTTTGGTGGATATAATTAATTACCTGGGAGAAGTTGGAATTCTACTCTGCGAAGTCCTATAAGTTTGTTGACCATCTTTGCTAGTTGGATCTATAGACAATAAATAAATCTGATTTCTTCACCATATTCCCAACCTTGGATTAAATGATGAGAGGGATAGAGAACAATGTATATTACAAGATAAAGGCATTAGTGAGATTCATGTCAGTGTAAGGGAGATTAGATTTATTTTGCATGGTCTCAGAGGGTAGAACTGGGGACAATGGGCAGAAGCTGGAAGGAGACAGATCTCAACTGAACATAAAAATGATTTCTTAACAATCAGGACTTCCCCAAATTGAATGGATTACCATGGAATATAATGACTGTTTTAACAAAGGAGGTCATTATACAGAAGTGAGGTCACTATCTATTTGGTATTAGATACTACAGTTTCACACCCACCTGAACTGGATTGGGCATGACAGATAACCACCTGGGATATGTCAACACAGGGTCGAGGATGCATTCTGCTTCCAGAAAAGGGAGAAGAATTTAGGAAGTGTTTTGGAAGGCTGAGCGAGGAAAACTGATGTTTCAACATTCTAGGTGTCTTACCTCCTATTATTCTTATCTAGCAAAGTGTGCCAATCATAGTCTTCCTTGAATCTCCATTCCTTTGCTTAACTTATAGTTCAGTCTCAGTTCTTTGGATTTTTGATGTTCAGAAGAAACTTCCCAATTCAGCTCACCATTTAGTATCATTCATGTAAGGGTGCTTATTTGTGCTTACTTGGATCCTAATTTCAGATTCTGCTCTTCTCCTATCTGAAAATGATTGGAGTTTCTCCTCTTACCCCATCCCTACGCCTTTAAACATGATCACCTGAATGATCCTCCTGGGTTAGCTTCTTGTAGGAAATGTGGCAATATTCTCAGATTATTGAACAGATCTCTTGTAACCCAACGTTGTTAAAATGCTGGATGTAATACAAGCTCCATAGTAGGAAATACTTAGACACCTTGGAGATGATGAAGTTAGCTGAGCTACAGAGTATATTTTCTACTCAAAAGGAAATAAACTCCCAATTTAAGTAGTGGTTATAATCAATAGTCTTGGCTCATGATAATATATGGAATTTCTCCTGGCTTTCATCAAGTGAAAAGAACAGATGATGTCCCAGAGTTTCTAGGCCAGTGTAAGATCTCCACAACTAGGCTTGGCTTGGCTTGGCTTTTTGTGGTGTCTTATTAGGGAAAGCTATTTATCATTCCTCACCTCACCTTACTTAAAATAGTTCTCTTTGTATAATGTTATAGGGCTTTTTTAGGAGCTCATGAGGATTTTTAAAATTCTCCTCCCCCTTTAAAACTGATATTGCTCAATAGCAGATTCACTACTCCAGATGGGAAGTAAAAATGTAAGGTAAAATATGTAAGTCCATTTAGACCTTAAGTAATTATTTGGCCTCGAATAATACTAAATTGTGGACCACTTTATAACAAGGCTTGGCCAAATTTATTTGTGATGAATTAATTTGGATGGATATGCTAACTCACTTGCTCCTATTAATCTAGCAAAGGATACACAACATGGTCTGTCTTGAATTATAGCCTAAATTATGGAGGATATTTAAGAACCTAGAACAGATATATCCATAAGCCTCAGGTAAATTCCCAAAACAAAGTTTTGTGTTCAGTATCAGAATCATTGAAATGTTTGGTGTGGCTTAAGCATAGACTGCATCTCCAAATAGACCATATAAGTCATTGTATGATCAATCATGCTCAGGAAACCTTAATATCCATCAGCTCTATCTATTCACTAACCAGATCAGAGCTCAGAAGGAAATCCAATCCAGGAAAGTGAGAAATATCTATTGAGTGTCTCTAAAATGCCAGGCAATGTGCTGGATCCTGGGGATACAAAAAAAAATAAAAAAGATAGCTCCTGCCTTTATAAATTTACCTCTCTTAGAGATATAGCATTTTCATCAGTAAATTAATACAAAACAATAATTAATACAAATAAATACAATACATTTAATATAGTATAGATATTTCTATGAAGAATGGTTTGCTGAATGGTACATGTTCATTTCTAACCTTTTCTTCCCTTTAGAAAGAGATGCATCTAAATCCTTGAAAATCATCCCTATCTCTACCCAGGGCTTAGATTTCTGGCATAATTTAACTTCTGTCCTCTCCTCTTTCTTATTTCTGTAGCTTGATCTATTTCCTCAGGCCCTTCTGACTTTCTTCCCCACCCCAACTCTCTTGTTGGAATATCGACTGGAGTTTCAATGAGAATAACTTTGTTATAACAATGGGCTTGTTAGGTGGGAAGGAAGTAAAAACCAGATCCACTTTAGATTCTGACTGTTGGGAATATGTCAAATTTTTAATGAAACAATAACATAACTCCTGAGACCCCAGTTCAGGATTATGTGACTATCTGCAATATCTGCCATTTTGTAAATCTGTTTGAATTTCAGCTAATCAGTTGAGTCTTCCATCAACCTTCTCCATGATCCAGCAATGTAAAAACAAATAATATACAGTTTTCATGGTTGATTATAGATTTTGTATAAAGAGAAAATCAATATCAGCATAAAAGCCATAAGTTAAAGAAAAGTGGAGAAACAAATCATATAAGAATTCATGATAACAAATAGGCATTGAGAAAAGGTGGAATCAGAAAGAGGAGATGTTCTTAAAAGAAAAGTACAGAATTACAACTTTTACCTTGCCATCTCTGAAACCTCAAGCAAGTCATTCAACTCCTCTGAGACTCAGTTTCCTTATATGCAAAATGAGGGGATTAGATGACTATCTGAGATCCCTTTTAGTTCTCATCTATGTTCCTCTAGTACTACAATTCTGCCACAATTGTAAAAGCTCCTAAATGCCATCACCATATCAGACTAATAACTTTGATAATTAGCTGATTGAACTAGTCGGCAGACATCATAGTCACCAGATTGAACTATCAGAGGTAAAATAATCTAGTTCAGATATGGGTGAAAGAGAATATTTAAAAGTCTTTCAGACTTGTTATTATTAATAACATTAATATACATATTTAAAATATGTTAATATTTATTAATAATATAATGATGTTAATAAATATTATGTTAATATTATTAAATAGCATAGATAGGTCTATACCATTTGATTTGTGCAATGTTCCTAGATTTGCATGACTTTAGTGTTTGTAGATCTGCTAGACAGAGTTGTGTTTTACATCAATGATATACAAGAGTAGATCTATTCCGGGCTCCTACTCAATCTGCTGACTTGTCCTGAACCAGCCTCTGACACGTATGTCAGCACCAACTATTTACTAAATCAGCTAAATCACTTTACTAAGGAAGGGATGGGGTTTGGGGAGTATTATACGTGGTGAAGAATATTACAGTGGCATTCTCTCTCTCTGTGAAAGACTTGTAATGATATCTTGTCTTCACTGTTTTATCTCCATGTTCTGTACCCTGTTCACAAAAGCCTCCAACACTATTCCTTTGGGTTTTACCCATAGATAATTTGACATTATTTTCTTCTTCTGAGTTTGTGTCTTGGTCTTTCCTGTCATCTTTATGGTCAGATTTGTTTTTTGTTATTGTTTTTGCTCATATTTTTGGTTTTTTCCTTTCTTTAAATTTGTACTCAACTCCCAGAGTATAAAAGGCATTGTCTCAAGCTTCTTGTGCCAGGGGCTGTAGGACCTAGCTGTTTATCTGGTCATATACTACTGTTGCCCTAAAGCCCATAGGGAAAATCTTCTAAGTTTCTTGGATTACATATTGTTTCACTCTCTCTTTTTGCTGGTTCTGCTTATATCTGGATTTGTTTTGAGGTGCAATTTTATGGTTGGTTGGAGATGAATATGGCAGAATTACAACAAGTTATTATTTACTCCACCATCTTGGCTCCTAGAAGTCAAAAAGAAACTCCTCCAACATTTTCCAGTGGATATCAAAGAGAAGGAGGTTCATTTAATGAAGTGAAATACCAGGTCAACTTCTCTCCTATGTTGGTATACTTGGATCCACAGAAATAATATGCTGGGGAAACTGATGCAGCTAAGATTATCATGGGAACAATCCTCTCAAAGTCCATAGTATAAGAATCCTGAAAATGCTTCTACTGCAAGGTGGACAATAAAGGAAAAAAACTTTACAAAATGGGTGTTCTGCCTGGAGTCACAGGAATGGTTATATTTGAAATGTGAAGGCACCACCTAATGGAGCACAACAGCACTCTGATGAAACTAGGGCACCTTCAGACCCCACTGCAGCTCAATCAATGTCAGATATGCTGGACATTATTTTTCAGTAGGTTCAATTTCAACATCACCTTTATTTCTGGACATCATAATTTATTGGTATATGTACTGTCACAAGAGGCAGAAGTTGGGCACCTAACAGATTAATCACAATGACAGATTCTTCTGCAAACTGTAAACTTTCCAACTACTAAATCTCAATCAGATCTAATATTGATCTTTCAGCCACATATGCAGGATACCTATACTCAAGCCCAGTTGTTTGTCTTCCAAGAAGTCATGATGTCTTCTCAAAGAAGTAATTTCAGACTGGCCCCTACATCTGTGTGTGTGTGTGTGTGTGTGTGTGTGTGTATACACACATATATATGTTATATATATATATATACACACACATATATATATATGTATGTATATAT
Source organism: Sarcophilus harrisii (assembly GCF_902635505.1). Lineage (NCBI taxonomy): Eukaryota > Metazoa > Chordata > Mammalia > Dasyuromorphia > Dasyuridae > Sarcophilus > Sarcophilus harrisii. The sequence goes on from NC_045428.1 coordinate 526,894,272, forward strand.
ACATATATATAATATATATATATATATATATTATATATATATAGCATTATGGTAAGGTTCATTGGGAAAGATTTCATGTTTACTACAACAACCTTGCAAGTAGTCACCTGAAATTTGATGGCTGTAATTATAATACTTGTTTTGACATGTGGCATGTTGCTAATAACACTATTGCAAACTCCTCTGTATCCTTAGGTAGTAATAAACCTAGACTTTGAAATAGGTATTCTCCTATTTTGGGGTGGAAGTAGATATTCTAAGTTGACTCCCTTCTTCTGTTTAATTTTTCACCTCACCTAAGGCTGTTCACAAGGAAAATGTCTAATTCTATGAACTTTTCTCTCATATCATATATAACTATGATCCCTAGTTTTTCACACATTTTCATTTGGACATTTGTGGCCCTCCTGGGGCATTAGCTTCTTTTGTTGTAAACATTACAGACAATCTGTAATGTTCTTAAACTAGTCTATTATTTTCTGAGATCGCACATCTACTTTACTCCTCCACTCATAAGGACAATGAGGACCAACCAAATTCTGCAATAATATCTCTGTTTCCAGGCTATCTATCATAAGGATCACTAGCTCTCCCTATAGCCCACCAAGGAATTTTATGATGACTTAGTCCACTTAACTATTTAGAACATGCCCCCTTTTAACCACCCTCGTTTTTCTTACACAATGTGTAATTCTGACAGCAAATGACTATCTCAAAAATGTAATGGTCATCCAGGTTAATTTGCAGCATCCCTTACAGGCAACTAAATTTATGTACAAATGACAGGTCAACCAACCCTTGTGTGTCTTTGAGGACAGAGGACCAGGTCTGGTTATTCTCCCTAAAATTTAACAAGTGGAATTTTCTCGAAACTATCAGGAAGAATGGTAGGCAACTTTTTCATTACTCAGAATTAAAGTCCTGAGGTCAACTAGTTAGGCTTACTCTCATCCCTTTCTATGTTCATTATGGGCAACCTGTCTTTATTACATTGTGTTCACATTGATTCTAAATGACATAAATTTTTATCCACCATTGATAATGGCCAGAAGAATATATTATTCAAAATATCTATCACTTATAGAAGCAACATTACCATTTTCTGTACTTGGTAAATTAGGCCCCAAAATAATATTAATGATTCAGAGTTCACATTACTTAATTATCTAGAAAGTGAGAAAACAATAACTAAATATACAGATAAAGTCAGACATTTTCTCCTTATTGATTTGGTTACCACAATCAACATATTTTATTGTTTTGTATACTGGGAAAAAATGTTGGATATAAAACCAGAGAACCTAGATCTGAGTCTCAGCAATACTGCTGTTGAAGCAAGCTGGTGGCACAATGGATAGAGTGTTGTACCTAGAGTCAAGAAAATCTGAGTTCAAATCCAGTCTTACTAGCTGTATGATCCAGGTGAGTCATTTAACCTCTGCCTCAGTTTCTCAATTGTAAAATGAATGGCAGACTTGATTTCATATACTGGCTGGTACTAATTATAGGAGTAGATGAGGAAATTAATAAAACAAAATAAGAGTCTTTTTAAATGTCTACCATCTGCAGAATATTGAACTAAGATGAAAGTTTTAATAAGGGTATTTGTCCTAAAGAAACCTTTAGTTTAGTAGGGGAATAGGACATTAACACATATCATAGTATACCCTATTAAGTGATAGGTGCATTAGAACTACAAAACTAGTGTTATGAATTACAAACTACAAAACAAGTCTAGTGTTATGTAAATTCTACAGAATGAAAGTCATTAATGAATGGGGACATCAGGAATTATTTTATGAAGTAGCATTTGAGTTGGGCTTTTTCACCCTACATTTATTTGTTTTATCTTTAATTTATGAAATAAAGCAAGAATTTTTATAACAATATAATAAAAAGATGATTGCATATGGAACTGCAAATCTGTTATATACAGCTTGATATTCCTTTTAAATATACAATAAAACTATCATGTAAATTCCTTTTTTTAAAATTTCTTCCTTTCTCTACCTCACTCTAGAGAGGGCTAGTATTAGACACAAAGAGGTATGTATATATTTACATATATGTAAAATTATTCTATACATACTTCTATTTATCAGTTCTTCCTCTGGATGCAGATGGAATCTTTGTCCTTTATCGGTACTTTGGATATTTGTAATAGTCAAAATGATTTATTCATTTTAATGGATGGGCAGAATTCATAAGGTAAAGATAAAAAGGTAGAGAATGCAAGCATAAGAAACATCTTTAGTAAAAATAAGGAAATGCAAAGTATATTTGGGGAAAGGGAAATTGTTCAGTTTATCTAAAGTGTAGAATATAAAGAGAGAGAAAATATGAATTCAATATAGTCATGTCATGATGCCAATGATAATGTCAAGTTATGGAGGTCCCTGAATACTAAGTACAGAAATTAAAATTTTACTTGGGAAACAATAGAGAACCACTGAAGTTTTTTGAGTAAGAGAATGATATGATCAGAAATATGTATGGAAACAATTATTCTAACTTCAAGATGATAAGACTTAGAGGCAGAAAAGAATAATAAGGTAAGACCTGAAAGGAGGATGTCACAATCACTGCCCTCAACCAAACTCCTTTTCTATTGAGTGGAGTAATCTTCTGTTCTTTCCTTCATCTCCTTTGTCCCCAGAGGAAATGGAAGTTTTACATGCAGAGACAGCAAGAGTAATTGTTTTTTCTTCTTTCTTCATGTAACTACAGATCAGAGAGATAATTTTTGCATAGTTATTTTTTAAAGAAATCATTTCCCTATAGCTTAATCCATCAATATTGCAGAAGATGGGTCATAGATTCAGAGGACTTCAAAGGCCATCTTCACATTCCCTCATTTTGTACATCAGGAAACTGAGGCCCCCACAGAACTTGATTTGCCTATGATCACATAAATAGTATCTTGAGTAGAATTTGAAACCAAAAGAATTGGATTAACTATGTAATGTCTCTTTCAATTTTAATGTCCTATGATCCTAGGACAAGAAAACTTCTAGGGGACAACATATCAGAAATAATCTGTGATTCCCTGTGGTACAGACAGACAACTTGTTGAACTGTCCTCAAGAAGTCTAATTTTTTTAGTGGCAGTTTAATACAATTCTATATTTTTCTGCAATTTTCTGTTGTCTCCACTGAAAACAATTATTAATTAAACTTGATGTTTTTCAGATTAATCTGTAAATACTATCATGATACATGACCATATAGCTCAAGTAAAAATATTACTAAAATAAGTGTTTCTGTAGGAGGAGAGAAGGGGGTGAAAGGAACTCTATGGCCTTCAACATATAGAAAATAAGCCCACTTCACTGTGTTGGTCATAAAAAATCCATAAGAAGAATTTAAAAATATCTCATAAATATACTTCAAATGTTTAATTCCTTTTATTTGTGTGTATGTCTTAGCTTGACTTATTATAATCTCCTTCAAGGCAAAGTATATAATTTTTTAAATCCTACCATGTAGCTTTTCATATTACAGGTATTCAATAAATATTAAATCAAAAATATTTCATAAATAGATTGTGTCAGGCATAAAATTTAGGGTTATGCTGACAATAGGTTTTATCATTTTCAAAAAAGAAATCATCAAGTTGTCTCTCACTAAAGCCACAATTCTGAAATCTGCCATGATGCCAAAAGTATCTCATCATTGTGACAAGTAGTACAAATTTATAATGATCCTGAGCCATACTTTTCTTTTTGTGCTTACTTCCAAATAAGGCTTTCATAAGTGTAGCAGCTAAATGTTATGTAAATACTGGTTTTTTCACACCTTGGGGTCAACTAATATGTTAAAATAAATGGTTTTCTACTTGACTAATCTTAAAGAATTATGTCTGTGATCTATTTCCCCATCATGCACTCATTCCCCTCCCTAAAATCTTGTTATGACCCTACTACTTTGCTGAAAATACTCTATCCAAATGTCACTTCTTATCTGTCAGTTCCAATAGCACCTTTTCAATTTTCACAGATCTTGATGTTTCTGCAGGATTTGACCATCCTTCTTTGTTGGTAGTTGATCTTTTCCTTTGATTTCCATAATACTGCTTTCCTGGCTTGTTTCTTCTTACTTTCTTACTTCTCTGAGTCACCTATTTGGTACCTCTCAATGATTTACCTTCTCCCTCTTATCCTGTATGTAACTGGGTAAATCTCCTTTGGCTAGGAAAGTTTATAAGGCTATTTGGGAAAGAACAACTCTTTACCCAAAGGCACAGGATTCCATGATCATAGGCTCTCCTCATCTCCTGGTCTTATTTAAAAGCATCAGGAAGAAGATTCCAAGTTGTGTGTTGGTTTTTGGAAAATAGAGCCAAGCCTCAGTGTGGTAAAACATGAAGTGATTATGGCTGGAGAATCAAGTGGGAGTGGAAAGAATATTAATAGAAAAAGCTTCAAAAGAATTAAAGATTCATTAAGTATGTAAAGCAGTGGGTAAATGTGGGAGTGTAAGTCCAAGAACAAGCTGCCTTGTTTTTTCTGTATACTGAGCCTTGATAGGAGAAAAACTGAAGAGTCTATGTAGTAGCATCCTTTCTTTCTTTATTTCCCCTTCTTCAAACAGCTTAAACAGTAGCACAAAAAAGATGGTGGTAAATGACTGTATATGAATAAAATTTCCCTATTTTGATTTCTCTTACTGCTGGATAATGAAATTTTCACCGTTACATCAAGAAATTAGCTATTCTGCTTTTGGCATTGAAAGAGTGCCCTAGTAGCTAATTTATAACACAGGCCTTCCATCATTGCTACATTATGCCTCTCGGATATTCTCACTTCTATTCTTCCTACATGACAGTTGTTCTCTATAATACCAAAGGCTTTCAGGTGGAAGAATGATGAGATGTGTTCTGTTTGGTTCCAACAAGCAAAACAAGAAAAAAGGAATGGAAGTTGTAAAAAAGAAATTTTCTATCTATCAAAACTATCAAAAATGCAATAAGATGTCTCAGAAAGTAGGAGATTCCTCCCTTTCTGGAGATCTTTAGTCAAAGGTTGGATAACTACTTGTCAGCTATGTTGTCACGGAGGTTTTTGTTCAGAAGTGGATTGTACTAAATGGTTTTTGAAGTGCCTTCCAATTCTGAGTCAGTGATTTTTATTCATGTCAGGTAGCCTCAATCTTTTCTGGAAAGGAAACTATCTACTATATAAGTGGTTGAGAGTGTAATGGATGATAGGAGGAGAAAGGAAAAGATTTGGAAAAGTTATTTTGAGGAATAAGAGAAGAAACTTATTAGGGGAGAATAGAAAGCTTTCCAATCAGCAAAAAGACTAAGGTTACATAATATTAATCAATTGTGTGTGATCATTATTACTTAAATCTCTTGCCTTTTTCTTGAGTAGTTGATCATATTACAATTTGCATGATAGTTGTACCAAGGCAGAAGCCACAATTTTTTTCATGATAGTTTTTTCATAAATACTTATACTACAACATGAGATTGCCAGATGTCCTATTACATGCTTCTTGTTGAGTTTGGACTTCTGATAAAAATCCAACTGCCAACCCCCCTCACTCTCCACTTTTTTTTGCTTCTCCATGGAGTATCTGTGAGCCATTCTCACATTTAGCTATAATCTGATCTTTAGTAATTCCAATCTCTCTCTCCCCCTCCTTATTTTTCCTACCATATACTTCTGACTCCTTTCCTCTTGTGGTTTCCTTGGAATCTGGATTTCAGAGCACCTTAGCCTTCTCCCCACACTGAACAATTTATGATTCAGCAACTTTTGGGTGTCAAAACTAGCCCCACCTGGATGATGTGCTCTTTACCTTGAGTTTAGTGGAGTACTACACAGTTGTCCTACCATTACCTCACATCTTCTGGTCCTAGTGATCTCTTCCTTTATTCTCTCATCTAAAATTAGAAGTTCCTAGCTTTATAGCATTGGTCCTACTGGGTTGAGGCCCATGGAAGGCTTTTGTTCCTAAAGAGTTGTAGCCAACTGGCTTGCTATTACAGCAAAGGCAAATTTATGCAGCTGGAGATAAGATCTCCATGGCACTGGAATGATGGAGAGAAGACTGGAATGTGAGGGTGGGTTTTGTTGTAAACCTTGCTGTTTTCTTAGGTTCATAGTATAGCCTCTCTTGTCTGTAGTGTGGGAAATGAGGAAGAGGTGCTGAGTGAGTTTAAGATCAGTGTCAGTTAATGGTTTTGAAGGTTTTAAAAATCTTTTAGATGCTGAATATTCTAGACCATGGAGATCCTGAAGTCACTTTATATTTGACACATAATTTCTGTTTTGGAGGGGTTTAGAAGGTCATTGGGATAAGAAAAAATGTCTAGTTCTCCATCCTGCTGCTCATGTGACCTGGTCCTAAAAGAGAACTATAACTTCCTTCTTAGTACAGGATTTAGTAAAGTGACTGGCACCCAGCAGGCACTTAACAAATGCTCTTTGATTTGACTTTCTTCTGGTTTTGTTTATACAAAGACTGTCAAGATTTATATAACTATTTTTTTTTCTGACAGTATGTCCACTTGTCTGCCCTTGGACAAAGCTTTCACCTTTATAGTCCTATCAGTCAATTTAAAGGTTATGCTCCATTTCCTCAGTACTCACTCTTCTCTTTCAATCTGGTTCTTGAGTCATCACTTAACTGAAACTACTCTATCCAATGATACCTCTTACCTGTCTGGTCAAAAGGTTTCATGTTAATAGTTTTTGCAGAATTTGAAGTTTCTCATTGGTACTTAATACTTCGTGTAAAAACTAATTCTCAACATGTTCTGTCTCTTCTTCTGACCATTTCTTATCTTCACTTCTGAAGCTATGTTGGATTGAAGTTCATTTTATATTTTTTCTGAAAGTTGTAAAGAATATTTTAAAATCTATTTTTTTGTTGATTATAAATGAACATTTGATTTGATAGACTAAAATGCCTTTGCAAAGGAACTTTTAAACAAGATATCTTCTACATATAAACCAAAATCACTTAAGAATACTTCAAATATATAACAAAAATAATTATATTCAATGATTTCTTTGATTATAAGCATCAAGTAAGGCATACATGAGGGAAATATATGCTGACAAAAGTATTTGCCATTGTGACAAGGTACAGATAATTAAGAGTATAAGTTCAAAAATTCTTTGTGCTTTGTTAGTAGTGAGGGCCATAATATTGATGGTGAAGAGGAGAAAAGAAGTGCCTTGGAGTGTCTTTAGAAAACTACAAAGTTCTTGTAATGATTCTATATTTCCCATTGAAACAAATATCCATCTTTTAATGTCAATTTCCCATCAGCATTGCTACATAAGTAGAAAACATGAAATGCAACAATAATTGAAAAAGAACACTTCAGAGAAGGAAAGAGAAATGTGAGCAGGAAGTAACATATACAAATAAGTAACTAGAGATGAATAGTAATAAAAATTTCATGAAGGAAATACATGATAGAAAGAGAAAATGGACTGGTCAGGGCAACAAATGACAGGGGGATACCCTTGCAGTGTTGAGAGAAAGTGAGGAAGGTCTCCATCTTGCTGGATAGACTCCATAAAATTATGAGAGAATATGGACAAGAATTTAATAGAATGGACAGCCAAGGATGGGTTATAATTTGTACCTTAATTATGAGATTACACATACATTGTAATATTTGAGTATTCTATTTGTGTCTGTCCCATCCCTTTGGATTGCAAGTTTCTCAGGGATGAAGCTAAAGAATCATTTTCTCCATCTTCACATTGCCAATATCTACCACTTTGTTTTGCCTATTGTAGGTGCTTGATCATTGCTTATTAGATTTAACTGAATCAATTTGAGAGTGACATTAATGATCACTTTAAGTAAATTACCAGGACCCTGTCTTAAGACTTAGACTGGGGTGGAGCCAGGATGGCGGAGAAGGCACACACGACTTTCTAAGCTCTTCTCTTACCCTCTTTATCAATATTATATCGAGCGTCAAAAATAGTCTTGACTGCTAAAATTCATAAAGACAAGAAGTAGAACAATTCACCAGCAAAAGAAAATCTGCAGTCTCACCAAAAAGGTTTGTTCTGGGGCCGGGCAGGGGCGGGGGAGGAGGGAGATCAGCGCAAGCTGGGAGAGTGGGACTGCTCCGAGAAGAACCTCAAACCGGAAGTGAGAGCAGAGTTCGCAGCACAAGCTCGCAGCCCCTACCAGCAGTACGGGGCTTTTCCTTGGGACAGTTGCGAACCTGCACAGCAGGAGGGCACAGCCCAGGTTAGCCTCTAATCTGTACAGTGGGGGGCTCGGCTTGGGGCCATAGAGCTTTTGCAGGGCCAATTTCTGGGGCAGAGACTTCCGGGCAGACTTCTGGTAGAGACGGGCTATCTTCGGTCAGCTGCTAATACCCACAGCCCCACAAGAGGCTCTGGCCTGGGGCAGTGACACTTTCACCCCTTAGTCTCTAGCCTAGGGCAATCGCTAACCCACACAGCCCAACTGGGCACTTCGATAGCTTGGCCAGTGCTGAATCCACCTCCGGTTGGGGGAAGGGAAAACTCTGACTCAGAGCACTCCCATACCTTGGAGCCGGAAACCAGTTTACATCTCTCCTGCTCTGCAGAGGAAGCTGGTAACCCCCTTGCCTAGGAGACATACCCTAAAGGCTTTAAAACATGAATAAAAAGATGAAAAGAACAATCGACAGCTTCTATGCAGAAAAAGAGCAGGTCAGCAAACCTGAAGAGACTAATAGCAAACAGGCACCAGACAATAACCCAAAGGGGAATGTCACCTGTCCCCTTTTACATGATGCTCTCAAAAAAGAGACCATTAAAAGTCTCAAAAGAGAGTTAGAAGATAAATGGGGAAAGGAAAGAGAAGCCTTACAAGAGAGCAACAACTTCCTGAAAATGAATTGAAAAGATAAAAATTCCAGGAAGTGCAGGGAAACAAAATTTGTGAATTGGAAAAAGCAAAAAAATCTCAGAAAAGTAAGAATTGTGAATTGGAAAAAATAAAGAATTCACTAGAAAGTAGGATTTGTGAATTGGAAAAGACAAAGAACTCACAAGAAAGTAGGATCTGTGAATTGAAAAGAAAATAATTACAAAAATAGTGGAAATGGAAAAATTCCAGACCAAACAATACATTTAAAACTCAATTGGACATATACAGAAAGAAGTAAAAAGCTAATGAAGAAAATAATTTTTAAAGAATTAGAACTGAACAAATAGAAACTAATGATTCATTGAGACAGCAAGAATCAGTCAAGCAAAACAAAAAAATGACAAACTGGAAAAAAACCAAATTATCTACTTGCAAAATGACAGACTTGGAAAATAGATCTAGGAGAGATAATCTGAGGATTATTAAACTTTCCGAAAATTATGATGAAAAAAAAAGAGCCTAGATACAATTTTACAAGAAATCATCAAAGAGAACTGCCCAGATGTAATAGAATCAGAAGGTAAAATAGGCATTGAAAGAATTCATCGAACACCTTCTGAAAGAGATCCTAAAATAAAACCCCAAGGAATATTGTGGCCAAATTTCAGAACTATCAGATTAAGGAAAAAATTTTACAAGCAGCCAAAAAAAAACAATTTAAATACCGAGGTGCCACAATAAGGATCACCCAAGATCTGGCTGCCTCCAATTAGGATCAAAGGGCCTGGAATTTGATATTCCGAAAGGCAAAAGAACTTGGGATGCAGCCAAGAATAAACTACCCAGCTGTTGACATTTTCCAGGGAAGAAGATGGAATTTAATAAACAAATGAATTCCATTTTGTTTCTAAGGAAAAAACCAGAACTAAACAAAAAATTTGATCTCCAACCATAGGACTCAAGAGATGCAGAAAAGGTAAAAAGAACTCTTGAGAATTATATTTCTGTTGTGGATATACAAAAAGAATACATGTATAATTTGATTGTACTGATATAACATAAAAAAGGGAAGTAGATATGGAAAAGGGATGATGGCAGAATAAGGTGGGAAGGAGGGATAAAGAGGGAAACCACATCCCATGAAGAGGCAAAGGAAACTTATCATATCTGAGGGAATTTAGAGAGGGGAGGGAACATTGTGTGAATCTTACTCTTATCAGAGTTGGCTCAAAGAGAAAATAATTGACATTTGTTTTAGAGAAAATTCTCTCTCGCCTCATTAAAAAAAGGGGGAGAGGAAAAGGGAAAATAAAAGAGTAATAAGGGAAGGAAGGGGAAAAGATTCAAAGTGGAGGAGTGAGGGATTTTAAAGAGGGTAAGCATCATGATGCAACTGGGGTACATAAGTTCAAAAAGGGGAAAGAGAGTTGGGGGAGGCAAGAAAAAGTAAAGCATAATCTGGGGTTATTAGGATGGCAGGAAATACAGAATTAGTAATTCTAACCGTAAATGTGAATGTGATGAACTCCCCCATAAAGAGGAGGCAGATAGTAGACTGGATCAAAAGTCAGAACCGTACAATATATTGTTTACAAGAAACACATTTTTTTTAATTTAATAGCCTTTTATTTACAGGATATATACATAGGTAACTTTACAGCATTAACAATTGCCAAACCTCTTGTTCCAATTTTTCACCTCTTACCCCCCACCCTCCCTAAATGGCAGGGATGACCAGTAGATGTTAAATATATTAAAATATAACTTAGATACACATAAGTATACATGACCAAAATTATTTTGCTGTACAAAAAGAATCAGACTCTGAATTATTGTACAATTAGCTTGTGAAGGAAATCAAAGATGCAGGTTTGCATAAATATAGGGATTGGGAATTCAATATAATGGTTTTAGTCATCTCCAGGAGTTCTTTTCTGCATAGTTAGTTGTTATTACTGCCCATTAGAAATGATTTTTGATCTCGTTGCTGAGGATGGCCTGATCCATCAGAACTGGTCATCATCTAGTATTGTTGTTGAAGATATAATGATCTCCTGGTCCTGCTATTTCACTCAGCATCAGTTCGTAAGTCTCTCCAGGCCTTTCTGAAATCATCCGTTGGTCATTTCTACAGAACAGTAATATTCCATAATTTTCATATACCACAATTTATTAGCCATTTCCAACTGATGGACATCCATTCAGTTTCCAGTTTCGCACTACAAAAAGGGCTGCCAAAACATTCGTGCACATACAGGTCCCTTTCCTTCTTTATAATCTCTTGGGATATAATCCAGTAGTAACACCTGTTGGATCAAGGGTATGCACAGTTTGATAACTTTTTGAGCATAGTTCCAACCATCCAAAATGGTTGGATTCATTCACAACTCCACCAACAATGAATCAATGTCCCAGTTTTCCACATCCCCTCCAACAATCATATATTTTTTCCTGTCATCTTAGCCAATCTGACAGGTGTGTAGTGAATATCTTAGAGTTGTCTTAATTTGCATTTCTCTGATTAATAATGACTTGGAGCATCTTTTCATATGACTAGAAATAGTTTCAATTTCTTCACTGAGAATTGTCTGTTCATATCCTTTGACATTTTTCAATTAGAGAAATGCTTGATTTTTATAAATTAGAGTTAATTTCTTATATATTTTGGAAATGAGGCCTTTATCAGAACCTTTGACTGTAAAAATATTTTCCCAGTTTATTGCTTCCTTCTAATCTTGTCTGCATTACTTTTGTTTGTACAAAAACTTTTCAGTTTGGTATAATCGAAATTTTCTATTTTGTGATCAGTAATGATCTCTAGTTCTGCTTTGGTCATAAAACCTTCCCTTCTACAGGTCTGAGAGTAAACTATCCTATGTTCCTCTAATTTATTAATACTTATTTTATGCCTAGGTCATGAACCCATTTTGACCTTTATCTTGGGTACGCGTTAAGTATGGATCAATGCCTAGTTTCTGCCATATTAGTTTCCAATTTTCCCAGCAATTTTTATCAAACAGTAAGTTCTTATCCCAAAAGCTGGACTTTGGGTTTTCAAAGACTAGGTTCTATATTTGTTGACTGTTTTATCCCTTGAACCTAATCTATTCCACTGATCAACTAATCTATTCCTTAGCCAATACCAAATAGTTTTGGTAACTGCTGCTCTATAATATAGTTTTAGATCTGGTCAGCTAAGCCACCATCATTTGATTTTTTCATTAATTCCCTTGAAATTTTGACCTTTGTTTTCCATATGAACTTTGTTGTTATTTTTCTAGGTCATTAAAATAGTTTTTGGGATTCTGATTGGTATAGGCTAAATAAATAGATTAGTTTAGGTAACATTGTCATCTTTATTATATTTGCTCGCCCTATCCAAGAGCAATTAATATTTTTCCAATTGGTTAGATCAGACTTAATTTGTGTGAAAAGTGGTCTGTAATTTTGCTCATAAAGTTTCTGATTTTCCCTTGGCAGATAGATTCCTAAATATTTTATATTATCAGTAGTTACTTAAATGGAATTTCTCTTTGTAACTCTGACTGTTGGATTTTGTTAGTCATATATAAGAAGCTGATGACTTATGTGGGTTTATTTTATAACCAGCACTTTGCTAAAGTTGTGGATTATTTCAATAACTTTTAGTAGAATCTTGGGTTCTAAGTATACCATCATGTCATTGCAAAGAGTGATAATTTGGTTTCCTCATTGCCTATTCTTATTCCTTTAACTTTTCTCAGCTCTTATTGCTATAGCTAGCGTTTCTAATACAATATTAAATAGTAACGGTGATAGTGGGCAACCTTGTTTCACCCAGATCTTATTGGGAATGGTTGCAGTTTGTCTCCATTACATATGATGCTTACTGATGGTTTTAAATAGATGTGCTGATTATTTTAAGGAAAAGTCCATTTATTCCTATATTCTCAAGTGTTTTTAATAGGAATGGATGTTGGATTTTATCAAATGCTTTTTCTGCATTACAAGAAACACATTTAAAGCAGGGAGATACATACAGAGTAAAGGTAAAAGGCTGGAGCAAAATCTATTATGCTTCAGGTGAAGTAAAAAAAGCAGGGGTAGCCATCCTTATCTCAGATCAAGCAAAAAGCAAAAATTGATCTAATTAAAAGAGATAAGGAAGGAAACTACATCCTGCTAAAGGAGTACATAAACAATGAAGCAATATCAATATTAAACATATATGCACCAAGTGGTATGGCATCCAACTTCCTAAAGGAGAGTTAAGAGAGTTGCAAGAAGAAATACACAACAAAAACTGTAATAGTGGAGCTTCAACCTGACTCAGAATTAGACAAATTAATCCACAAAACAAATAAGAAAGAAATTAAAGAAGTAAATAGGATATTAAAAAAAATTAGGTATGTTAGATCTTTGGAGAAAACTGAATGGAGACAGAAAGGAATATACTTTCTTCTCAGCAGTGGATGGAACCTATTCAAAAATTGACCATATATTAGGACATAAAGACCTCAAAATTAAATGCAAGAAAGCAGAAATAGTAAATGCTTTCTTTTCAGATCATGATGCAATAAAAACTACATTCAACAAACATTTAGGGGTAAATAGACCAAAAAGTAATTGGAAACTAAACAATCTCATCTTAAAGAATGATTGGGTGAAGCAGCAAATTATAGATACAATTAATAATTTCACTCAAGATAATGACAATGATGAAACGTCATACCAAAATTTGTGGGATGCAGCCAAAGCGGTAATAAGAGGAAATTTTATATCCTTAGAGGCTTACTTGAATAAAACAGAAAAAAAAGATTAATGAATTGGGTAAAAAAAAAACTAAAAAGACCAAATTAAAAATCCCAATCAAATACTAAATTTGAAATTTAAAATTAAAAGGAGAAATTAAAAATATTGAAAGTAAAAAAAAAACTATTGAACTAATTAATAAAACTAAGAGTTGGTTCTATGAAAAAGCCAATAAAATAGATCTTTGTAAATCTGATTAGAAAAGGAGGGAGGAAAATGAAATTAGTAGTCTTAAAATGAAAAGGGAGAACTTTCCACCAATGAAGAGGAAATTAGAGAAATAATGAGGAGTTATTTTGCTCAACTTTATGCCAATAAATTTGATAACCTAAGTGAAATGGATGACTACCTCCAAAAATATAGACTTCCCAGACTAACAAAGGAGGAAGGAAAATTGCTTGAATAGTCCCATTTCAGAAAAAGAAATAGAACAGGCAATTAAACAACTCCCTAAGAAAAATTCCCCAGGACCAGATAGATTTACATGTGAATTCTACCAAACATTTAAAGAACAATTGGCCCCAGTGCTATATAAAGTATTTGATAAAATAGGGAATGAAGGAACTACCAAATTCTTCATGACACAGACATTACTGGTACCTAAACCAGGTAGGTTGAAAACAGAGAAAGAAAAAGACCAATCTCCAAGAATATTGATGCTAAAATCTTAAATAAGATATTAGCAAAAGACTACAGAAAATCATCCCCAGGATACATATGATCAAGTAGGATTTATACCAGGAATGCAGGGTTGGTTCAATATTAGGAAAACTATCAATATAATTGGCCATATTAATAACCAAATTAACAAAAACCACATGATCATTTCAATAGATGCAGAAAAAGCATTTGACAAAATCCAACATCCATTCCTATTAAAAACACTTGAAAGTATAGGAACAAATGGACTTTTCCTTAAAATAATCAGCAGCATCTATTTAAAACCATCAGTAAGCATCATGTAATGGGGACAAACTGCAACCATTCCCAATAAGATCTGGAGTGAAACAAGGTTGCCCACTATCACCTTTACTATTTAATATTGTATTAGAAACGCTAGCTTTGGCAATAAGAGCTGAGAAAGAGATTAAAGGAATAAGAATAGGCAATGAGGAAACCAAATCATCACTCTTTGCTGATGATATGATGGTATACTTAAAGAACCCCAGAGATTCTACTAAAAAGTTATTAGAAATAATCCATAACTTTAGCAAAGTTGTTGGTTATAAAATAAATCCACATAAGTCATCAGCATTCTTATATATCACTAAGAAAATCCAACAGTCAGAGTTACAAAGAGAAATTCCATTTAAAGTAACTACTGATAATATAAAATATTTAGGAATCTATCTGCCAAGGGAAAATCAGAAACTTTATGAGCAAAATTACAGACCACTTTTCACACAAATTAAGTCTGATTTAACCAATTGGAAAAATATTAAATGCCTTTGGATAGGCGAGCAAAAAATAATAAAGATGACAATATTACCTAAACTAATCTATTTATTTAGCAGTATACCAATAGGCTCCCAAAAACTATTTTAATGACCTAGAAAAATAAAACAAAATTCATATGGAAAAACAAAAGGTCAAGAATTTCAAGTGAATTAATGAAAAAAAAAATCAAATGAAGGTGGCTTAGCTGTACCAGATCTAAAATTATATTATAGAGCAGCAGTTACCAAAACTATTTGGTATTGGCTAAGGAATAGATTAGTTGATTAGTGGAATATGTTAGGTTCAAGGGACAAAACAGTCAACAAATATAGCAACCTAGTCTTTGAGAAACCCAAAGACCCCAGCTTTTGGGATGAGAACTCACTGTTTGACAAAAATTGCTGGGAAAATTGGAAACTAATATGGCAGAAACTAGGCATTGATCCACACTTAACACCGTACACCAAGATAAGGTCAAAATGGGTTCTGACCTAGGTAAAAAGAATGAATTATTAATAAATTAGAGGAACACAGGATAGTTTATCTCTCAGACCTGTAGAAGGGGAAGGAATTTATGACCGAAGAAGAACTAGAGATCATTACTGATCACAAAATAGAAAATTTCGACTATTCCAAACTGAATATTTTTTGTACAAACAAAACTAATACAGACAAGATTAGAAGGGAAGCAATAAACTGGGAAAATATTTTTACAGTCAAAGGTTCTGATGAAGGCCTCATTTCCAAAATATATAGAGAATTAACTCTAATTTATAAAAATCAAGCCATTCTCCAATTGAAAATGGTCAAATGATATGAACAGACAATTCTCAGATGAAGAAATTGAAACTATTTCAGTCATATGAAAAGATGCTCCAAATCATTATTAATCAGAGAAATGCAAATTAAGACAACCTAAGATACTACTACATACCTGTCAGATTGGCTAAGATGACAGGAAAAAATAATGATGATTGTTGGAGGGGATGTGGGAAAACTGGGACAGTGATACATTGTTGGTGGAGTTGTGAACGAATCCAACCATTCTGGAGAGCAGTTTGGAACTATGATCAAAAAATTATCAAACTGTGCATACCCTTTGATCCAGCAGTGTTACTACTGGGCTTATATCCCAAAGAGATCATAAGGAAGGGAAAGGGACCTGTATGTGCACAAATGTTTGTGGCAGCCCTCTTTGTAGTGGCTAGAAACTGGAAACTGAGTGGATGCCCATCAGTTGGAGAATGGCTGAATAAATTGTGGTATATGAATATTATGGAATATTATTATTCTGTAAGAAATGACCAACAGGATGATTTCAGAAAGGCCTGGAGAGACTTACACGAACTGATGCTGAGTGAAACGAGCAGGACCAGGAGATCATTATATACTTCAACAACAATACTATATGATAACCAGTTCTGATGGTCCTGGGCCATTCTCAGCAATGAGATCAATCAAATCATTTCCAATGGAGCATTAATGAACTGAACCAGCTATGCCCAAAGAAAGAACTCTGGCAGATGACTAAGAACCATTACATTGAATTCCCAATCCCTATATTTTTGCCCACCTGCATTTTTTATTTCCTTCACAAGCTAATTGTACAACATTTCAGAGTTTGATTCTTTTTGTACAGCAAAATAACAGTTTGGTCATGTATACTTATTGTGTATCTAATTTATATTTTAATATATTTAACATCTACTGGTCATCCTGCCATCTGGGGGAGCGAGTGAGGGGTAAGAGGTGAAAAACTGGAACAAGAGGTTTGGCAATTGTTAATGCTGTAAAGTTACCCATACATATAACCTGTAAATAAAAGTCTATTAAATAAAAAAAAATTAAGAAAAAGCTGGAAAAAAAAGACTTAGGACTTAGACAAACATGGGAAATCTAGCTTTGAAGAATGAGTCAGGTATCATTTATCAGGTATGCTAGCAAAAGCTTGACAACTGACTCTGAAAGAAAAATAATGTACATATAACATTTGTTGTTTAAGTTTAATTTTCATTAATAATATTTCCTATTTCACTCTTTAAGTCTAGACAATCAACAAAACAATAAACCAAGCTCTTATTTGTAATATTTGCTGCCTTCCAAGATACAAATGCTCACATTAAAAATTTAAGTTGGGCTCCCTTGAGCCAGTTCAAGCTGGTCCCACAACACCTTTGCTTATAATTCAGTTTTAGAATTCCAGATAATTAAATCTATATTATGAAATATTTCTGAAAAACTTTAGAGGAAGAAGTCACTAGCAGAGTTTAGGAGAAATTTTAGAATGTTCTTTTTGCAAATAATCTACTAGCATTTTTTTTATTTCCCACTATGAGATTATACATAACTCTGTACAATTCTAATCTGCTGTATTATTATACTTACTGAAAAACAAAGCAAACTCCTAAGAGTTGCCAGCAAATGCGTTTAGGAACTGACATTTCTAATAGCCCACTACACACATGCACACAAGCACACACACATAGAAGTGTATATATGTGTGTACATATATGTGTGGATATGTGTATTATATATTTATATACTTCACATATATGCATACATATATCACACACACATGGTATGCCTAGATGATAAATGCTTTAGTAAGCTTTCACTCCTAGACAACTATAATTTACTATATGATAGTGTTCCCATTGTATCTTCACTCATTGGAATTGGGGGTTGGGGGAAAGGTGGAGTTTGGTGTATATTAACCGAAGAAATGTATCACTAAAGGGAGAGATCATAAATCCATTTAAGTTGAAAAAATAACTCAAGAGTGCAAAACATGGCAATTTATCAATAGCCATTCATTAGCAATGTATTTAGTAGATAACAAAGGTGCAGTCCCATTACTATTAAAAAAACATTTTCCCAAATCAATCCAAGGCAGTAGATCTTGTATATAAAAGCATTAATGTCTGTCATGAAAATTTTTCTAGGTGGATGTGTTCTGAGGCTTTTGTGATTGATGCCAGAGCTGCCTACTTTCATAGGGACATTTGAATTTGAATAGGATCATTTAATTCAAATCCTTTATTTTAGAAATATGGACATTAGGGCTTGGGAAAATGACTTATTGAAGGAGACATAAAATATGTGTATATTTTATTTTTATATGTAAGGGACATTTTGAGATTGAACACTTGGATTTGTTTAGAGTGATGTTTTCAAGGAAACTATGAACTCATCTTTGATAATTTGCTTTACATTAGGAATTGTTTAGCTAGTAGTACATCTAACTCCAGCACTTACTATCTGTCTGAAATTGGTAGTCAATTGACCTCTTTAGGCCTCCTATTCTGCTCTAAATTCCAAAATCATTGCAGAAATATTTTCTTGTTGAGCATCAACAAATTGTAGTGGAGAGATCTCTGTTTTTATATTAGGAAAATTAAGATTAGAATTTTACTTTCCTTATTTTCTAAACTTTATGATGAGGAAAGTTGCTGAGGCTCAGTTTCCTTATCAGTAGAATTCAATTGTGCTAGTTTGTATTCTATAACTCACAAGAGGTGCATAAAACTGAAAACTATCCACATCCCTAAGTAATTTTTCCATACTTTGAACTTCAATGAGACTTTGTACTATATTGTAAAGAACATTCAAACAGCATCAGAAAACCTGACTAAGAGTCCCTGTTCCTACCATGCACTATCTGTGCAACATTGGGTAAGTTATTTAAGCTCTAAATACTTATTTTTCCTCATCTCTAAAAAAAAATAGAGAATGGGGAGAGGGAGGTAACACTCATTCTACCTAACTCACAGGTTGCTGGGTGAATCAATCTAAATGATGGATATAATGTGCTTTTAGTTACAGGAGATTGTATAAATGTAAGCTATTATTATCAGTCTCCCCCATTAGATTGTAAGTTCTTTGAGGGAAAAGAGTATCTTCTGCATCTTTTTATATCCCCAGCACATCACCTGACACACAGAAGGCATTTAATACATGTTTATTGATTGACTGATACATGTTTTTCAATGAATCTCTATTCTCTCACCATGGTCTGGAGATGTCTCTGGTCTCTCAAAACTGTCAGGGCAAATCAAGGTGAAAAATTTTAAATAGGGATCTCCAATATCTATCTTGCACAGTACCAGGTACTATGCGTAAACACTCACTTCAGTACAGTTTTTCCCCACATAGTGAGCACTTTGAGATCTAACTTTATTAGCATGAATATTCCCTCTCTTTTTGCAGATTGCAATCCCTCTAAAACTCCATGGATATTTAAAGAGTTGTTTGGATCAAATATCCAATAATCTGTGGACAAACTGATGATGAACTTTTTTACTGAAGTTTAACCGGAATGCTCTTCAAATAGTAGTCATATTAGCCATGAACAAACTTATAGTTGAAGCATTTCCAGCTTGGTAGGACCTGCCAGAGCTTACAATGCTCTAACTTAGTCTTTGAATGTTTTTGTTCACCTCTATCACTCAACAAGATAAGGGAGAAGATTTTAGTAAAAGAAAAAAAACATTCAATAAATAACTATTAAATGGGGATTATATCTGTGATTTCATGGTTGCAAGGATCACTCCCAATACCAATTCAAGTTGCCACTTTCTCTGTAACTTGTAGCCTTAGAGAACTGACTGTCATGTAAAGGTTAAACTACTTGCTTTGGTAATATAGCCAGCATATACTGTTTTTATTGAATGAATGTAACATTTATTGGATGAATTAATTAACATGGAGTCTTGGACTCTATTCATTTTTCTTCAACAAACATGTTTCAAATGATTAGACTAACTAAATCCATTCTGGCTGATCGCCAGAATGTTGGCTACCAAATGATTTTATTGTTTGGCTACATAAATTTACTAAAATATATGGGGATTTGGTCTCCCTGATAAAATTGTGGATCTTTGAGATATTAATTAATTAATGTTGTATTATAATGATGTATGTGTGTAGATGTGTGTGTGTGCGAGTGTGTGTGTGTATGTCTGCATGTATAACTTTTTCTAGGCTATAAACTCCATGAAAATGAAGTCCATGTTTTAGTTGCCTGTCACAGTAAATATTTAATGAAGTGTTTAATGAATTGTATGTGGTGAGAAGGAATTCAAGTACCAGGGAGCCACAGTCAGAATCACATCAGATTTAGCAGCCACCAGTAGAAAGCAGTAGAAAATCTGAAAATAGTAAAATATAAAATTTACAATCAAGAATAATTTATGCAGCAAAACTGAGTATAATCTTATGGAAATAGAAGCTTGTCATAAGAGTATTTCTAAGCTTTCCTGATAAAAAGAACAAAGTTGCACAGAAACTTCAAAGTATAAACACAAGAATTAAGAAAAACATAAAAAGATAAAGCACCTAATAAGTTGATTCACTTGTTAAATAAGCAAATCAATTTGGGACATAACTATGCTAATGATTCTTTGATATTTAGAATTGTAAAACTCTCATGTTGGACTATTTCCGTTCTATTCATTTCTGCATATCCCAATTCTTATACTGTTTCTCTTTCAAAATGATACATAATTTTTTTCAAACAGGAAAAATTCATGTTCTTTCCCCAAAATGACATTGTTTCTATTTCCATTGAATAAGAAGGAAAAACAAATCCCCTGCTACAAAGATTTATAGTCAAGGAGAACAAATTTTCACAATGGGCATGTCTGTATTTTAGGTCCTCATCTTTCTATTATAATACAGCTAAAATGTTTTCTGCAATCATTTTTGGTTATTGTGTTGATTAGTGTTTTTAAATCTTTCAAAATTATTTGTCTTTATAATACTATTGCAGTTGATAAATTGCTCTTTTGGTTCTTTTTACTTTACTCTGTCTGCATCAGTTCATGGAAGTCTTCCCAAGTCTCTTTGAAACCAAGCCTTCCATCATTTGTTATGGCACAAGAATATTCCATTACACTCATTTCCATGAAATGTATACTCCAGTTGAATATCACCCCCTCAGTTTTCATGTTTTTTGCCACAATGAAAGAATTGCTTTTGTACATTCTTAGAATTTGTTTTGCCTAAGACTGTTTCCTCCCTTTGTCTACATTTCTTCTTATTCCGACTTTCACTTCTGTTATTTCCCTCTGCTATTTCTTTGAGTGAAGTCTATTTCTGTATCCAACTTTTTGTGTTTTCTTTCATCAATTCAGATGGGAATGAGGTTCAAGTTTCTAAATATTACCTTACCTTTTCTTTTCCTTAGTTTTGTTTTCTACTTGTTTACTTTATGTGAGATAATTTTCCCAAACCTTCTATTTCCCCTGTTCCCCCATCCTACTTTATCTTCCTCTTTTTCCTTTTTATATTTCTTTTAAATCTTGTATTTGAACTTTGAAGTTTCTGTACCCCTTTGGTCTTTTCATCAAGAAAGTTTAGAAATCCTCCATTTCATGAATTTTCCCCCCTTTGAAATTATACACAGTTTTGCTGAGTTAATTATTCTTGGTTGTAAATCTATATAATTTGCACTATAATTTTATATTCCAACTTTCCTATTTCTTATAATGACAGCTGCTATTGTGTGTGTGAGAGAGAGAGAGAGAGAGAGAGAGAGAGAGAGAGAGAAGGAAGGAGAGAGACTGTGTGATCCTGATTATGGCTCCATAGTACTTGGATTCTTTATTTCTGACTACTTGAAGTAATTTTAAAATTTGACCTGGAAGTTTTGGATTTGGAACTATAATGTGCCTGAAAGTTTTCAGTTTTTAATTTTTTTCAGAAGATGAGAGGTGAATTCTATTTCCTCTGATTTTAAGAATTTTAGGCAATTTTCTTTTACAATTTCTTTAGACTCTTTTTTGTTGGTCATGGTTTTCGGGTAGTCCAGCAATTCTTAAATTTTTCTCTCCTTGATTTACTTTTCCAAGTCAATTGTTTTTGCTGTGAGATACTTTATTTTTTGAATATTCTTCAGTCTTTTCATTTTGTTTTTAATATTTATTCTTTCATGGAGTCATTTGTTTTGATTTGGCCCATTTAACTTGTTAAGGAGTTTGTTATTTGGACAAAGTTTTGTATCTTTTGTGGTAAGCTCTTAATGCTCTTTCTCATTCTTTTTTCTGCATTCCCTTTCTTTCCCAATTCTATATGTGTGTATATATATATATATATAAATATATATATATATATATATATATATGTGTGTGTGTGTGTGTGTGTGTGAATATTTGTATATATAAATATATATAATATTGTTGCTCCACTATAGGTTTAGGTCTTGTTCCTTCAATTTTGGTTTTTTCCCCATTTAGATAGAGATACTAATTCTTATAAAACCTCCTTTCAACTGGGACATTGTTGGTGGAATCGTGAACACATCCAGCCATTCTGGAGAGTGATTTGGAACTATGCTCAAAAAGTTATCAAGCTGTGAATACCCTTTGATCCAGCAGTGTTATTACTGGGCTTATATCCCAAAGAGATCTTAAAGAAGGGAAAGGACTTATATGTGCAAAAATATTTGTGGCAGCTCTCTTTGTAATGGCCAGAAACTGGAAACTGAGTGGATGCTCTCAATTGGAGAATGGCTGAATAAATTGTGATATATGAATATTATGGAATATTACTGTTCTGAAAGAAATGACCATCAGGATGAATTCAGAAAGGCCTGGAGAGACTTACATAAACTGATATTGAGTGAAATGAGCAGGACCAGGAGATCATTATATACTTCAACAACAACACTATATGATGGATCAATTCTGATGGACATGGCCCTCTTCAAGAATGAGATGAACCAAATCAGCTCCAATAGAACA
Organism: Sarcophilus harrisii; assembly: GCF_902635505.1. Classification (NCBI taxonomy): domain Eukaryota; kingdom Metazoa; phylum Chordata; class Mammalia; order Dasyuromorphia; family Dasyuridae; genus Sarcophilus; species Sarcophilus harrisii. Next base: position 526,917,077 of record NC_045428.1, read on the forward strand.
GTAATGAATTGAACCAGCTATACTCAGCGAAAGAATTCAGTGAAATGAGTGTGAACCACTCCATAAAATTCCCAATCCCTCTATTTTTGTCTGCCTGCATTTTTGATTTCCTTCACAGGTTAATTGTACACAATTTCAAAGTCTGATTCTTTTTGTGCAACAAAATAACTGTATGGACATGTATACATATATTGTATTTAACATATACTTTAACATATTTAACATGTATTGGTCTACCTGCCATCTGGGGGAGGAGGTGGGGGGAAAGAGGGGAAAAATTGGAACAACAGGTTTTGTAACTGTCAATACTGAAAAATTACCTATGCATATATCTTGTAAATTAAAAGCTATAATAAAAATACATAAATTAAACCTCTTTTCCATCATCACTATGAAGAAAGCATTTTGTAAAGATTAAAGTGCTTTAGAAATATTAGTTATTAGCTAACCAAACCCTGGTGAGAACTCTGAATTTGAGCACAATAGCTTACTTGAATTTTTTTTAAATTATTATCTGGGTACTTTGCACCATCAGGAAACCCAAATCTGAAGCTACCAAGCATAAAGAATTTTTTTATAATTTTTTATAAATTTATTAAAAAATATAGTTTTTAACCAAATGTTTTGATTACTGCAGTCTCTCATTTTGATGATTTTGATCTCAGGAGAGTCACTATCCCACTATATGATCCCTTTCTGTCTCTTTGAATGAGGAAGAAACTGGTTTATTGCTCCATATGACTTAATGTGAGCACAGAATAGTCCTCAATGGAGAGGACCTTCCCCCCCCACATTGATTAGCTAGGTGCTTATTAGATCTTATTTGTTTAGTTATTTACATTTAGACACATTTGATATCCTAATTTTTTTTAGCCAACATCTAGTTCATTATCAAATCTATTTCTGATTTTTAAAAAATAATACGTTTCTATTAAAACATACATTTCAAAGTACATTTTAAAAGAATGCCTTTCAGTTTTACATAGAGATATAATGTGATTTTCTCACATCTATATTTGCAAATATAAGTATGCACATCTGTTGAGAAGATGTTTGTAATGCTTTCAAACAGGACTATATTCTATTTAATTGGAAAAAGCTGTACTACATTAAATGACCATATTTTAAATGTTCTTAAATTGTCCATAAATATAGTAACACAAAATATGTGCATAAATGTCTATTTACATGTCATACTCTGACAACAAAGCAATTGATAACAATTGCCTTTGTAATAACTTTAGTTTAGGGAAACAATTTAACATATATGATTTTGTACTCCCAATGCCTAACATATTGCTTGGGATATATCATTTACTTAGGAAGTGCTTGTTGATAAATTAATTACCTTAGAAGAACAAAGGCATATTGAGTTTTTAGTTTATATAGTTGTTTTGAAGTGGGTGAGAAAATGACTTAATTTAATTTATATTCAACTCTGTCTATTACTACCACTATTCATAATAATTCCCTATTTTATAAAGATGGCTCATTAGATAGAATACTGAATCTGGAGTCAAGAAGACAGAGTTCAAATATGACCTCAGATACTTATTAGCTGTGGGACTCTGTGCAAGACACTTAATCTCTGTTTACTTTTATCCATCGGGGAAGGAAATGGCAAACTACTCCAGTACTTTTGCCAAGAAAACCCCACAGATAGTATGGTTCATAGAATTATGAAAAGTTAGACATTATGGAACTGCAACAAAAATGTTAGAAAGGCATTCTTCCTTTACTAAAATGGCAAATTCTTATGATAATCAATATGGAAAACTGAAATATGTCTTGATTTCTAAGGAGCATTGAGTTGATATTTGAAAAAAATGAAAGAAGTCTGAAAAACATCTTTCTCTCCTACCCTAGATGAAACATTAGTTTAAACTCTACATCTGAAATGTGTGTGAACTCCAAGAGAATAATATCAGGGAGTTTCCCAAATCTTGGACCAGAAAACATCCAGAAAAATCCAGACCAGTCTTAGGTTTGAATAAGACATGAATATTCCAAGGTTGACCTGGTAACTTGACTGTGAATATTTCCTAGAATTCAATTTAAGCCCACCTTGCAGTAAACCTAAACAAACCTTAAGATTCACCTAGAAATCTGCACAGATTCCTAGAAATTTTATGGCCTAGAAATAACCTGGACAGGGTCCTCTGAACTAGAGCCAAAAGAAATTACAAAGCACAAAACAAATCCCTTGGCAAGGTTAGAATCAGTCCGCTTTAGAAATTGGGGAGGAAAGCAACAGTGACTTAACTGTGTCCATCTTTTTGTGTTTGACTTGTTACTCAATTCCCCTAATGTAGCAAAATGGATGTGGGGAGTGAATTTTTTCTTAACTCAGATATTAGCTTGGTGTGCGACTTGGGGAAAAAAACAACAAAAATAACAACAAAAATATAATATTTTGTGCCTCAATTTTCCCATCTTTGGATAGAATAATAATGTTCTTGGATAAAGATTTATGAGATAATATTTGCAAAGCCCTTTGAGAGCCTCAGGTGAAAGTCTAATATAAATTACTTTATTAAGTATTGATGAATACTTCCCATTAGCAAGTTGGTCCCCAAAGAAAAGCTTCCTTACAAAGAGTTCTCCTTTGTAGTATTCTTTTTGTCCATCTGATGAACAGAGCTATAGAAAGTGCATCAAAGAAAAGAATATCAGAGGGGATGGACTATTTTGAAAAGTCTTCCAAAATGAGTATTTCTTTTATGGTAGCCTTAAAACAATTAGAGAAACTGCACATCACCTGAACCTCTTCTTGGAAAGACTCTCTACAAACAAAATTCTTTATAGATTCAGTCTGGCCTCTTGGACAACCTCAGAAGGTTGCCCCTGGGATGGTGAATGGGTGTCATATACACACTATCAGCTTTTTACATTGGCTAAACACTTTTTGACAGTTGTTCAATGATCTCTGACATGGACTAAGTACCTCTGTATTAATTGGGCCCCACAGCCTCTGTTTTCAGAGACAGAAATAGGTTGCTCCATTTTCAATAGAAAATGGCTGTGTGTGGCTTCATGCTGATAACACAAGATAATAAGGGGCTGTAGATCAATGAACCATTAAAAAATAGTATTCATAGACAACTAAAATGGCTTCCTCTGAACAGATTACCCATGGCCTGCACTGAAAAGAAAATATATGTAATTGCATATTGTCTGGGACTTATATTCTCTGATATTAAAATCCTAAAAAATAATGAACTTCAGGTTTAAGATCGATGGGAAACTAAGCATTGAATTCTTCATTATCCTTGACCTGCTTTCACAGTTCTTAGTCAATTTTTATTTTGTTTCTTTAACAATATGCCTTTTTAGTTTTGGTTATATAAAATCTTGTTTTCTGTCATAAAGTTTTAGGACTGGGAGGGTCCTTAGAATATGTTCATGCATATACACACATCTCTCTATATATTAATGAATTATACATATGTGCCATATATTTATAGATAGCAAGCATGGGTCATCGTTGGGAGTAGAGTTGAACTCCCCTCAATATTTCTAGTAACCCACATATTCAACTTCATGCACTCTCTGTGGTTCCTTAGTTTTGGCCTAGTGTTAATTTATTTCTCTAATTCTACCAAGTTTCTTGTTAAAGAACTATTAAAATGGCTGCCTAACAGTAATATTTTATGCTAATAATCCTATGAGTTGAGAAAATTTCATAATAAGACATTTCTGGAAGAATGAGACACCAAGAAAGTTGAGAATACCAAATAGTACCTCATCTCTTTTTTGTCCTTTGCCTGCAATTTAGGCTCAGCTTTTGCAAAGACTCTGAGATTTATGCAAGAAGGAAATTTTGTCTAAACATATTGGGGGTTGGCTGTTTTTATTTAATTATTATTATCGTTGCTTTCTATAATTTAACCTCTAAGTCTAAGCTTTATGGAATATGATAATTAACTAATATTAGAATTACTACATTTCCTGTCTTTTTATTAAGCAATTGTCAGAACTCAATATTTCTGAGACCTGTATTTTCTCCAGTGTAATCTGGGGACCATCATTAAGAAGAATGATATAGCCAATTAAAGGTTTTCATTTCAATTCCATTATTCATGATGAAGTATGGGAATGAACAAAACAGTTGAGTTTATTAGCTCAAATTGCCTCTGATGATAGGAAATGATTACATATGTGGCCAGACAGAACTCTGGTGGGGCAGCCAAAATAGTGTTTTAATGGTCGTTGTGTCAGGGATGGGCTGCTCCATTTTAATAGATTATCTATCCTTTGGCACAAAAATGGGTACTCTATAAAAGAGCATTTACAAAATCATAGATCTAGAGCTAGAAGGGACCTCAGAGGCCATCTAAGTTCACTTCCCATATTTTAGACATGAGGAAATTGATATTTATAATTGATATTAAATGATGTGACCAAGATCACACAGATAATACATATTAGAAGTAAGATTTGAACCATGGTCTTCTGATCTCAGAGTTTTCCATTAAACCCTGAAGTCAAATTAGGTCACTTACTCTCCTTGTCTCAGAGTCTAATTTCAGAAACAGTTGCCAAGAAACTGGGAGCTTATTAACTCTTTCCCAGATATTAGTAATTAAGTACCATCTACTGTCAAAAACTAAAAATTTTCATAAATTATATTTAGATTTAGTGGAGAGTCAAGGAGTATGTCATTTACATCTAGGGGAGATTCTTCTCATTAGATAGCACACAAAATCAGCTCTGTGTTTTCTTCTGAAAGATTTTAAGTTGAACTAAGGACATTTGAGTTCAATCTAGCTACTTTGGGAGAGGGAAGACACTTTAGCAGCAGAGCCCTTAATTTTAAAGAGTAGAACACAGTGAAGATCAAGGCTGCAGTATTCACAGTAAAAATGGGGCAGGGGCCATGCAAGAATTTTGAACTAATGAGGTCCTTATAAAATAGTTATGGTGCATATAAAAGTGCTTATAACTGGAATGCGGACTTACAGCTATGCCTGAATTTCCCAATTAAAGATTTTCTGTTAGAATAACAAAAACACATGAAGGAATAAATGGCACTGACTAGTTCTTAGACCTTTTCATTTAAATTTTAATTACTAATACATTCTGAGGAAGTCCAAAAGCATTTGTGAAAGATATTAAGTAAAATAAATGAAAGAATAGGGATATATGTGTATGTGGATAAATACACACACATACAAATGCATTGTATTATATAAATTACCTTTGTAACTATGTCCAAAGGGATACAAAACTCTGCATACCTTTTGACCCTATAATACCACTACTAAGACTGTGTCCCAAAGATAATAAAGAAGAAGGAAAATTAGATATATATATATATTCAAAAATAATAATAGCTGCTCTTTTGTGGTGGCAAAGAATTCCGAAATGAGGGGATATTCATCAATTAGGGAATTTCTGGATAAGTTATATTATATAATTGTGATAAAATATAATTGTACTATAAGAAATGACAAAGGGAATTTTTCAGAATAACCTAGGAAAACATATGTTAAAGGCTTTGCTACTCTGATCAATACAATTATCCAAGACAATTTGAAAGGGCTCTTAGTAAAAATGCTGTCCATCTCTAGAGAGAGAACTAAGGAATTCTGGGTACAGATTGAAGCATATTATTTTTTACTTTATTTTTCTCATATTTTTGCAGCAGGAATTATATAAAAATATGTTTTTCATGACTTCACATGTATAATTGATATCACATTGCTTGCCTTCTCAGTGGATGAAGAAAGGAAAGGAAGGAAAGAGGAAGGAAAAGAATTTGAAAATCAAAATTTAAAACATGAATGTTAAAAAATATATTCTGAATTTAAACACCAAATAAAATGGGTATTTCCATCTATATACTAACAGAAAAAAAATTTTAAATGAAACTGTGAATCTCTTATTCTCAGCTTGTTTTTCTTTTTGAAATATATAATAAGCTCAAAATGCAAAATTCAAACTGTCCTGCTCATCTGTGATTTTTTCTCACTGTCCTTCTGTTCTCTTCTCTGCATTAAAAATAATTCAATAACACTATTTTCTTTTTTTTCCCATTTTTGTCTATCTTGGCTATCCTAATCTTAGTTTCTCTTTATCTTTCTGACTCATACCTATTGGAAGAAAAAAAAAAAAGAAAACAAAAACAAAAATATATGAAGTCAAGTAAAACAGATTCACATACTGACCTTATCAAAAAAGTTTTATTCTTCTCCTTTGTATAAGAAGGTTGGTAACATGTTTCAGCACTAGTTCTCTGGAGTGAGTAATTTTTGACCATTTCATTGATCAAAATTCTTAAATATTTTAAAGTTTGCTTATTTATATTGTTGCTGTTACTATATAGTCTTCCTGTTTCTGACTACCTTATTCTACATCAGTCCACACAAGTCTTCCTAGATTTCTATGAAATCACCTTTTGTAATTTCTTATAGTGCAATAGTATTCTACTACATTCAAATAATCATAATTTTTTCAATTATTCCACATTCGATGGGCCACTCTCCATTGTTTTCCATGTCTGCCACAAGAATAAAATGTTGCTAAAAATGTTTTTCTACATATGGGCCGTTTTCCTCTTTCTTTGATCTCTTTGGAGTTTAGTCCTCATCATGGTATTGTTAGGTTAAAGGGGATGTACTTGAGTGACTTTGAAGGCTTAATTCCAAATTTAGGCGATACTCTCACTACCATAATTATGGGGAAAGAAAAGGAAGCTGAAAGTAGTATGATATATGCATGCCCTCTCTAATATATAAAGATTCAAACCAAAATCTGTATGGGAAATGTGGTCAATAAGTGGAAAAGACTGCACAAATCATTCACTGTCTCCATAATGCCTTAAGATAGTGTAACTGATGGTCATATGAACCATGTTACCCAAAATACTTACATGAAATAAAACTACAATTCAAATGCTTTAGACAATGGAAATAAGCCTGAGGCTCCCACAGTCACTTCATCCCTATATCTACTGCCTGCTGGAGCTGAGAGCTTAATTTTTTTAATGCTCTTGATCTAAAACCAAACAGTATTTGGGCCACTTGGAATGGTTACAACGACAGTGGGAAAACAGATGTGTTCTGTGAAAGATTCTTTCCCAGGAAAAGGATGATTTTTTGGGGGTGGGGGGAAGTCATTTTCCCAAGGAAACATTGGGAAATTTAAGTATTATGAATACGTTTTTAATACCTTAATCATTTTGAGCAACAGCCATAGACATCACAAACACATAATAGTGCTTTATAGTAGCACAAAAAATATAGTTGCATTTAATTAATGGAACAATGCACTATTTTGATTCTAGATATAGCAGTCCAAAGAATGCCAAGATCAGTACAAAGTTGACTAGAGGCTCAGTAGAAAATGTGTTTTCTGTTACATAGAGTATATGAAAGGAAACCAAAATATAAAACTACTAAACATTTCAAAGAGAAACAGTGGAGTGGGTCCAAATTCCCTGAGACTACATTGGAATAGGTTCAATGAGACCTACAGTGAGTTTAACTCTCTTGCTTCCTAAAATTGGTTATGAAAAACATGATGCATGCATACATACAGTATTATGTTTTCTTTTACTAAATAAAAAAGAACTGATAACTGGAATGGGATGACAATTATAAAATAATTCTTTACTCAAAGTTGGGAAACCTGGGTTTGAGTTTCAGTTTTGACATTGTCTCAAAAACATATCTAGTCTTTTAATTTTTCAGAGCCTCTGTTTCTTATTCTGTAAAAAATACCTGCACTACTTGCTTCACAAGATTGCCTTATAGCTCACTATGATAATTATTGTTCCAAAAGTCACATTATTCCAAGATCATTTGTTAGATTTTTGAGTGATCATTGATGAAATAAAAAAATAGGGGAGTGGGCCCATGAGCAAATTCACTACAAACATAAAGCATTATGGAATTTGTTTATGTCAGAACCAAGTAGTTTCTACCACAAAGCCTAATAACCAGCAATGAATGCACATCTTAAAACCTCTTGAATGAAAGAATGAGCAGTCATCACCAACCTCCTAGCATTGTCATTCTTTCTTTCAACCCACAACATTCTCACTGTAATGCTATCTAAACTTTGTCTTCTCTTGTATCTCCTCAATCTCCTCAGGTATGAGTGAGGGTTATTCAAGATGACTACTTGCAGGATCTTCAAAAGGGGAGTTGTCTGATTGTTGTTAAGCTGAATAAGGAAAACTAACCTTCTTGTTGCTACTCCTTTCCATGTTTTTTTTCCCCCCAAAGGACTGCCTTCTCCATCCATTTTCTAAAGCACTTCCTAATGCTGCTGAGGAGGCTATTCCTTGTTTCTGTATGTCTTGGTTTCCCTAAAAGCTCTTTTCAGTTGCTATTATCTCTATTAATCATTCCCAAGTTGAAAGTATTTTTCCCTCTCCAGAATTTTTCTTGTGGAATTTTATCTCTTACACTATTACACAACCAATAAGCACCTATTAAATAAATAGCTACTATAGCTAGGCACTATGCTAGACATAGGAAATTCAAAGCAAAAAAAAATAGTCCCTAGCCTCAAGAAATTTATGTTCTTTCAAGAGATACAACATGTATGTATGTGTATAGAAAATGTACACAAAGCATGTGGAAAATAATTTGGGGGATGGTAGGAAGGGAGACATGAGGTATGAGGTAACTCCTGTATGAGGTAGCACTTAGGATGAGCTTTGAAGGAAACCAATTGTATCTTTCTTGTAATAATATTAATTTGCATTACATGGCAATAACAAGATGTTTTTCATAACAACACTATGAATTAATGCAAGCATTATAACTCTCATTTTGCTTATGAAGAAACTCTGACTCTGATATAATAAGTGAATTAATGGAGTTAGTATTTGGATCCAAATTCCCTAACTCCTAGTCAGATGTTCTTTCCACTTTTCTGTACCACTTCTTATAGGGTTTATGTATGACTTCGCCTATTCTTATCTTTTATTACCTTCTTCATAAACTAAAAATGAAGCGTGTCATGATTCTCAAAATCTATTCACCAATCAATGCTAATATGTTAGATGAGAGGAGAGGAGAGGAGAGGAGAGGAGAGGAGAGGAGAGGAGAGGAGAGGAGAGGAGAAGTTAGATAAGTTAAATTCTGTGTAAAGTTGGTGAAACAATTACCAAGAAGCTGAACTGTTACATCATTACTTACTTTGGCATGGCAGATGAAAGGTGCTCCTTGTCAAGGATGCTAATTGGAATCTCAATAAAAAGTGACCAACAGATGAATGGTATGGAAGTGGAGGAAAAAGACAGGAACTCTTAGAATACAATTAGGAAGGCAGCTAAAAATGTCACTATAAATCAGAAGACTGATTTTTTTTACCTATGTATTTAAATTCATCCACCCAAATTAGATGAACTTCTTTGAGAGCAAGAACCAAGGTATTTAGCTTTCTATCCCCTATATACCAGCATCCCTATATACAGTGGACACTTAGTAAGCATTTGCTGAATTGTTTAAATAATCCTATGACAATATAATGTACTTGATTTTTAACCAATTCGCAAATCCAAGAATCCCTGAATGTAATCATAGATGATAAGGTGTTAATGTGTTAACAAGATTAACATCCTGTTATCCCTTTGGAACACTTTTATTTAATCTTAAGTGGAAACACCATTAGCTTAGCTGAAAATTGGCTATACCCTTGAAAAAATTTATAAAGCTAAGCCTGGAGTCAGTCAACTTGCGGCAGTTTGGGAATTGAAGAGAGTCCAAGCCGGAAAATTTTTGTGGAGTGGGTAGGAAAAGAAAAAGAGATTTCTCTCTCCCCTATATTTCTACCCTCAATCAACTATATTGTCTAGCAGTGGAATTGCTACTCAACAAGGAAATAATATAGTTGGAAGTTAGTTCAAGAGAGAATTGGAAGATCACACAATATAAGTTGGAAATTCAGTTGGAGATAGTTCAAGGAATAGTTGATTGAGTGAAGACTTATACTCTCCAGATAAGATTAGAAACAAAATAGCAGTTGCTTGAATCTGGAAAAGGCTTCAAAGAATGGGATCCTTGGCAGAAAAGAATAACAGTGGCTATGTACTCAAGGGAGAGCTAGCCCTAACAATAGCTAGCTGAGTTACACAAAGGAACAGCCCCTGGAAGTCCAGATGAATATCCCACTCAGCAGATAGAGACCATGGGTCCAACATATATAAATACCATAGTCCCAACCACCCAATCGTCATTGTTTTTGCTCTTTCCTTCTAAAGAAACCCAAATGCATTTTTGGCTAGTTTTAATTTTAGGAAGTTTTTCCCAACACACACACATACCTCTTTACCCCATCACATATCCAGATTAAATCTCATCTACATTTTCTATCTATTGCTCCCATTTCTATCCTTTGGAACCAAGCAGAAGTCTAATAATTTTTCCCACATTGTTTTTCAAATATTTTAAGACTTGTATGTTATACCGAAGTCTTAGCTTTTTAGGCTAAATATTCTCTTTCCCATTTGACTCATATATATTTTGATCTTTACTAACTGTCCTGGCTATTTAGATATTTAGTATATAGAGTCAAAAAACCTGAATTCAGATTCAACAACAAATTCAGATATTTATCAACTATATGTCCATGAATGAGCAAGTCACAACTTCTCTCTGCCTCAGTTTTCTCAACTCTAAAATAGTGATAATAATAGCACCTATCTCCTAAAGTTGTTATAAGAATCAAATAATACTTGTAAAGAATTTTGCACAGTACCCAGTACATCAGAGACACTTAATACATGCTTGTTCCCTTCCTTCCCTCCTTCTCCCCATCATCATTATGGATGTATTCAATCTAGTCAATGTCCTGCTGCAGATGTGGCATCCAGAACTGAACAAAGAAACTAAACAAACAATAATAGAATAAGTAGCATAATCTCTCTGAGAACCACGTCTCTTAGTATATTCCAGGATTGCATTAATGCTTTTCCTTGCCATGTTACAGCATTGAGTTGTTTTTACTTTGAATTGTACCTAAAACTCACATATTGTTAAAAATAAATTATTGACTAGCAATTCTTCCCTTTATTTTATCTAGGTTTATAAAAAAATTCAGTTTCACAAATGTAGAATTTAATATATATTCCTAGTAAATTCCATCTTAATAAATTCAGGCCATCATTCTACCATATTTCTTTATATCCTATCATTTGTTCAATTGGGTCTGACTCTTGAAGACTCCATTTGGCATTTTCTCAGCAAAGTTTTTAGAGTGGTTTGCCATTTTCTTCTCTAGCTTACAAATGAGGAACAGAGATACACATGGTTTAGTGACCTGTCCAGAGTCACACATCTAGTTAGAATATGAGGCTGAATTTAAATTCATGAAGATGTCTTCTTGATGCTAAGCCCAGTGCTCTATTCACTGCACTATTTAGATGCCCCTTATGTCTTATCTCTGTCATCAAAATTTCTAGCTTTCCCTCCCAATCTTATGCCGTCTTCAGATTTGATAATCATGCCACCTATACTTTCATACATTATTAATAAAAATTTCAAATATCATAAAGCCAGACACAACTTGTCTTTGGAGCAGCCCAATGCAGGAGAATCACATCTCTTCCAATGATATTGATATTGAACCTCCTTTAATAATATAATCACTGCAGTATGTCTTGTCATTCATCCATTTGTGAATTAACATAATTTGTCTAATAGCTAGACTTTCTGTTTTGTCTAGAAGGACAATAGGAGTGAAATTTGGCTAAATTTCTCTATATATTACATTATTTATTCTTCAAATCTAATATCAGAATTATCAGAAATAACTAAGTGAGGTTTATCTGGCATGATGAATTTATGGTGCCTGTTAGTGAGCATCAATTCCAGTCCCAGATTGTCAGAAATTACTCCCTTTAATTTATTTTAGGCATTTCTGGGAACTGAAGTCATGCCCATAGGCTTACAATTTGGAGATTTGTCTCTCTCTTTTTAAAATAGGTAAATTTGTACCCATCACATAAGTGAGGACCTCTCCTATTATCCATACATTTTCAAAGATCATTGATACTGGCTCTGAAATTATGTTTTTAGTACTTCTGAAACCCTAGGATCAAAAGTCTTGAAGATCTAGATCTGATGCCTTGAACTTATTGAGGATAACATAGTATTTTCTTATAATAGCTTATTTATTTTGGATGTTTTTATTACTTATAATAATAAACATATTAATCATGTTTGTGTTCTTGCTCCCCAATCAAATATAATTTGAATTGGTATAACAGGCAGGATCAAAATAAGAATCAATTATGCCTGCTGTATTTATTCTGTCCTTAAACTTCTTCCCATATTCCTCATGCAATGGTCCTGTTCCTTTTTTGAGGCTATTCTTTTCCCTTCACATCCTCTTTGAATCCATCATCAACTGAGGCTCATTATGAACTTTATCAATCCTGAACTATTCTAGGACCAATAAGTTTTTGTGATCATCTATGAAATAAGATGTGTTTCTTGGTCATCCTCATAAGTCATTTTATATAACTGCCACAATTCTTCTTTAAAATAATTGCTGTTTTTTTTGTATTTGGAGTTTTGTTCTTGAGAACTTCCCTTCCCTCTTAAACCACTTTCCCTTCAGGATTTTAGGCTATGGAGATTAGAAAAAAAGGAGAAAACTGGGGGGAAATTTTTTCTTATATCCAAGGATTCTGACAAAGTTCTCATTTCTAATACATACAGAGAACTGAATCAAATTTATAAGATAACAAGCCATTCTCCAGTAGATAAATGGTCAAAGGATATGTGAACAGACAATTTTCAGATGATGAAATTAAAGCCATTTGTAGTCATATGAAAAAATGTTCTAAATAGCTATTAATTAAAGAAATTCAAATTAAGAAAACTTTGAGGAACCACTACACACTTCTTTGGCTAAGATGAAAGGCAAAGATAATGATAAATGTTGGAGGGGATGTGGAAAAACTGGGACAATAATACATTGTTGGTGGAGTTATGAACTGATTAACCATTCTGGAGAGCAATCTGAAACTATGTCCAAAGGACTATCAAACTGTGCATACCTTTGAATTCAACAGTGTCTCTACTGGGTCTACATCTCAAAGAGATCATAAAAAAAGGAAAATGACCTACATGTGCAAAAATCTTTTTAACAGTCCTTTTTATAGTGACAAGGAACTGGAAACTGAATGGATGCCCATCAGTTAGGGAATGGCTAAATAAGTTATTATATATAAATGTTATGGATTATTACTCTTTACCCCTGAATCCCATCTTTGTGAATATTACTGAAAAAAGATTATTAAATCTCAATTGTTTACAGGTCAAAAATGTTTTTTGGCATAAGAATCATCAATCACTACTACTTATTTCTTTTTCTTTTGACACATTCGAGATGATTCTTCTTTAAGCATCTGCTTCTTCAGGACATAAAGCTATCTCCGTCCCCCACTCCCAATGAAGGCAAGAGCCTCATCTCTATTAGTTGCATCCAAATTTTCACCTGTCTTTTCCCCACCTTCTTCTTTGTGTCATGTTTTTCTATTGATTAATCTCCTGATTTTAATCTGGATTTTTGTTGGCTAGTAAATGCTTGGTGACTTTTTTTGAGGAATGTGTCATGCTCCCACATAAGATACCACATACTCATTTTTTTTTCTAATCAGCAGGATTTGTTCACAAATATATAGTTGAATTCATTTAAAAAATCTTCTATCTCGAATCATATTCTTTCTTTTTTGTCTTCCGTATCATAGAATATTAGAATTGGAAGAGTTCTTTGAAATTACTGAATTCAATCTATCATTGTATAAGTGAGCCTGAAGGCAATCAAGAGAAGATAATGCTCAAAATCACATCGAAGTTGGTGGGAGAGCCAAGACTCAACCTAGATTTCCTAGTCTCTAATTCCAGCATCTTTTTCATTAGATTACATTACCTCTCATTACCTCTCAACTTGGAATCTCTGGTCATAGAATCATATCTATCATTTCTCTAAATTTTTTCTAATAAGATTTCCCAAAGTCTAAACTATGTGTCTAATGATATTTAAAATTCATTTTGAGACATTGCCATTGGATCCTCCAAAATAGCCCTATGAGATTAATAGTCTCTTAGTTGAATTAACCAATCAGCAGAATCTTCTATACATAATAAGACTAAAGATATCTTGAAGAATGCAATCACTAGTCCTGAGATTCAAATAATTAGTAATTTTAATTCTACCAACAAAGATGAATGAGATGTTTACTCCTCCTAAATGGATATAGTAGACTAAGATCCAAGGAAAGTATAGGGCCTGATTATGCTTCCCCTGAATTCATCACTACATGTCTGCCAGAAGAAATTAGCAAGTGACAAAGACCAGCTATGGAGCAAATTAGCTTAATTACAAGACTAAAGGAGATGGGAATACCAGATTATCTTACTTGTCTCCTGAAGAACCCCATACAGGCCAAGAAGCAACAGTTAGAACCAAACTGATTGGTTTAAAATAGGAAAATATATACAACAAAGCTATATATTATCAGTTTATTTATTTAACGTACATGCAGAATACATCATGCTAAATATCTGGCTGGCTGAATCAAAATCTGGAATTAAGGTTGCCAGGAGAAATATCAATAGTCTCAAATATGGATATGCTACCATTCTGACGACAGAAAGCGTAAAAGAATTAAAAAGCCTCTTGATATGAATGAAATAGGAGAGTCCAAAAATTGACTTTAAGCTTAATGCAAAAAAATCCTAAGATCTTAGCAACTGATTCCATCACTTCCTGGCAATTAGACTGAGAAGAAATGAAAGTTGTGTCAGATTTTATGTTCTTGGATTCAAAGATCACTATAGATGGTGACTGCAGCAATGAAATTAAAAAGTACTTGCTCCTTAGAAGGAAAGCTATGGCAAATCTGGCCAGCATAATAAAAAGCAAAGACATCACCTTGCCAATAAAGGTCTTTAGAGTCAAAGCTATGTTTTTTTCAGTAGTAATGTATGACTGTGAGATTTGTATAAGGAAAGAGGAGCACCTCAGAATCAATGCTTTTGAACTGTGGTGCTAGACGAGACTTTTGAGAGTCCCTTGGAAAACAAGGATATCAAATCAGTCACTACTTAAAGAAATTAACTCATACTATTCACTGGAAGGTCAAATACTGAAGCTGAAGCTTAAATAATTTGGCCACATAATGAAAAGATGAGACTCAATGGAAAAAACCTGATGCTGGGAAAGATTGAAGACAAAAGAAAAAGAAAAAGACAATGACAAAGGACAAGATGTATAGGTAGTGTCATAGAAGCAAAGAACATAAGCTGGGAAAGATTTTAGGAGATAGTAAAAGATAGAAGGATCAAGTATACTGTGGTCCATGGGGTCACAAAGAGTTGGACACAGCTGAAGGACTGAACAGCAACAATACTAAAATAAAGATTGATTTCTGTTCTCCATTTTAAAAAATTCTCTTTTCTGAGACAGCACCACAGTAACAAAGATAACTAAAAATGTAGTGTGACTTGCAAATTGTTCCCGATACAGAGTTAGAGAACTGCATCTTCTGCTAGACTATTTAGCAGTTAAAATAAAAAAGACAATTCCAAGTAATGTTTCCAAGAAGTAGAATATCATGATAATAGGGCTGTTTAATATCCTATTGAATAATAGACTGTGTAGATGTATGCATAAAGAAACATGCCATGCATCTCAAGAATATAAATTCTATACTCTTTTCTATTGCATGTTAGGTCAAACTATGCTGAAGAGTTCCTACCAAACTTACTAGATGAAAAAAAATGAACCAAAAAAGTTCACCACTGAACTGATTATTTTTTAAGTCGAGTAATTGAGATTTCTTGTATATTACATATGACACCCCCTTCTCCCTACATTCACATTGGCCAGATTCAGTTTGGGGATCCATTTTAACCTAAATTTGCAAACTTTTAATATTCAATATCATTTTCCAGTTGAAGCAATTAGCATAAAGGACAGGAAGGGATCTTACTCTCTAGCTGCTTATGATACAAGTTAAATTTCTTTCAAAACTCAACTTCAGTTAGTCAGTTAATAACTATTTAATTCCTATTGGATACCTTATATACAGAAAGAATATTTATTCAACCTTTTAAGTAATGAAGGGATCATTTGGAAAAAGGGTAGGGATAGGATTTGATTTTTCTCCAATTCTTGCCCTTCTTTTCTTTGTTCTGTCTCAATAGACATACTATACAAACTATTATTTTTTATAGAAACATTTTTAACAAATGGGTAGATTAATAGGGTCTAGCCTTATGTAAAATTACTTATGCCTCCCATTTGTAATGTGACTTTGCATCACCTCTTCCTCACAGAATGCCTCACTTCATTTAAGAATCAGTTTAAACAGCACCTTTGACATTGTTTTCAATTGTTTGTATCCTCCCTCTATAACTATATGACAGAGCAGAGATCTGATTAAAGGAGAATCAGTCTGGTTAACCCCCAGATGATTCATATATCATTGTTTAGATAGTCCCAAAGAAAGGTCGCACGTTGAACATAAATGAATGAAAAGGCACTTATTGAGTACTAGCTCTTGTGCATGGTATAATGCTATGTTTATGGGATATACATGTTTTGACAAAGAGAGTTCTTAAACTCAAGAAACATTTTAATAGAGAAAAACAACACATATAGGGGAGATGTGATTTTATTCTGAGCAGGTGAAAGGAGATTGAAGTCTAGAAGGTACCTACATGGTCACAGGAAGTTGGTGAGATGATCTGATAGATGACTAGATAACATGTGAAAATGAAATATGGTCTAGTGCTTTGGGCTAGTCAGTAGATATAATAGACCAAATGGGCAAGTTTGCATACAATCAATCATGTCTATAGTAATAATCTGTGAGAATTTAAATATCCTGTGAGGATTAAAAGTAGGAATTAATAATATTTAAAAGTTAAGATTCACATGTATAGTTCTATTTTTAAATACTGGAACCCTATATTTTCATTAGCTCATTTGGCAAATGTAGTACTAATGGATCCAAGGTCATATACGTCATTTCTGTGACAGAAAGAAAAAAATGGATTTTATTCCTTACATTACCTACCTCACAGTATTGTTATGTTAATCAAAAGAGCTAATATATATATAAAATCTTTGTGATGCGTAATGTAATTAATTATTATTTCCTTATGAGAAAATTGTTTCTGTGGCCACAGACTGTGTTCTGTCATTAAAAGGAACTATGGACAACTGACACAATGATAGAGGTCCTGAAATAAAAAAGACTCAAGTTCAAATATGACCACAGACATTCACCACATTCGTGCAATCATGTTTAAGTAACTTAATCTCTGTTTGTCTCAGTTTCCTTATATGTAAAATGAAGATAATAATAATATCTCCCTCTCAGGAATGTTGTGAAGATCAAATGATACAATAATTGGAAAAACATTTAGCAGAGTATCTGATCCATGGTAGTCACTATATAAAAGTTAGGTATTATCATTATTATTAATTATCATCAGTACAAATTCATCAGCTAGAAAAACAACTCAAGCATATATCCAAATATGATTCATAGTCAGTAACATCTTCATAGATAAAAAATAACTGCCTACTTGATACTTTCCAAAGCCTTTACAAAGAATTACAAGTAGATAATTATTTTTTAATTATTTTCATATGGAGAGCAGATAGATAGCACAGTGGATAGAGCACCGGACCTGGAGTCAGGAGGACCCGAGTTCAAATCTGGTCTCAGACACTTAACACTTCCTAGCTGTGCGACCCAGGGAAAGTCACTTAACCCCAATTGCCACACACATACACACACAAGACTTTTTAAAAATGATTTTATATGAAATATTGCTTGAAATAAATGGGACACAATTTTATGTTGATTTTTGTTCACAGTCATTCATCAAGAATATACACAGCCTACTCACAGACCTTATTGTATTCTATTGCCCCTTTGGCCAACCTATGACTTTAACTCTTTGGAGATGATAATGTCCCACGATTGATACAGATAAAGTACCCATAGAAGATTACTCTTGTTGGAAAGAGAAGCTTCATTGCATGGAGAAATGTGGCATCATTAAAAACTTTGTGAAGTTTTTCTGGGACAATCCACTCCACTCTTCCATTCAGGCCATTGTTTTTTGACAGCATCAATCCAGACTGACTCCATGTGCTGAGCATTCAACAGAAAACTATGTTTTGGAAAATAGGCATTCTTAGTCCTAGACAGACTTGGTTTTTGCTCTGTGTGTAGCTGAGTCAAGTTCTTTATGGCCCTAATTTAGTAAATTCAAGGAATACTATTAGGGAGAGGGAAGACTGAAAAAGAAGACAAGTTAATCATATAATCTGATTGTGGGAGTGAAAAATGAAAGATGGATAAATTAGGTGCTACTTTAGTGTTCATGTAATGTCAAGAGATCTATAGAAAGGTTGCCAGCCCTCTCAAGGGAGATTTATGAGAGAACATGGAAAATAGTTCCCTAGAATTGATGGTCATGGATAGGTTGCAATTTGTTTTGTTTGAGGGAATACCCACATTAAGGAAAATTACAGATTGACAAAAGCATAAAAGTAGTTAAGTATGTAGGTCATAGACTAAAACGCTGAAATATTTTTCTTATGTGAAGAGTTTCATTATGATTGTATTTTCCAGTATTTCAAAATGGAAAGGATTTTAATGTTGAGTTAATGTAATTCAATTGTTTCCATTTAGTGGTTTAATTAGCCCTAAGGGTTCCCAATGAAGGTCCAAGGAGGTTGTGCTAAAAACATTCTTTAATGTCACTTTAAGCACTATATACTACCTAACTGTTACAAATATATATTTCTCCAATATATTTGGAGCTTTAGAAGCAAAAATTGTCATGGCAATTATGAGGATATTATGAATAACTCTAAAAGAATATTGTGAGTAGTATATTCAATTGGGGATTCATACAACATATTTTATTTGTGTTACTGTTGCTGCTGATGATGATAAAGATGATGAAAGGATTTACAGAACAAATAATTCTAGGAAGCACTGATCTAGTTCAGCCTATTTTTTTTTTTGAAGATGAGGAAGCTGGAGACAGTATGAATCGTGCTGAATTCAAAATTAGAGGATCTGGGTTTCATTCTTCATCCTGCCATCTACTAGCTCTGGGATCTTGGCCAACTGACTTAATCTCACATGGACCTCACTATCCTCATTTGTAAAATAAGGAAGTTAGACTAGATTACTTCTAATATATTTTCCAGTCCTAAATCTATTATCCTTTGTTGCTATTGAAAAAAGTTCAAATGACTTGCTCAAGCTCATGTAGCTAGTAAGTACTATTACTAGTACTAGTACTAGCTCTATAGCTAGAGATTTAAACCCACATCTTCTAACTCCAAACCTGCTGTTTTCATTTAAAGAGGGAAACAAACATTTATATGTCTTCTACTATGTGCCAGAGGCTTTGTTATAAATGGATGATGTTAGAATATCCATTTTATTGTTGGGAAAACTGAGACAAACAGAAGTTAAATGGCTTCCCCCAAGTCACACAGCCCGGAAATGTATGAGATCCAATTTGAACTCAGAAATTCTTGAACTGATGCTCCAAATACTATTGAGCTGCCTCAATTATTTGTACAGTATTTTTGCCACTAAAATCACATCCCTACTTTCTGCCAATGTGACAGATTTTACTATCATGAGAGTGTGTGATTTAATCTTGAGCAAAAAAACAAAACAAAACAAAACAAAAAACCCAGAAATTATTGCATAATCAAAATAGTGGACATTTATACAACATCCTTAAGCTTGCAAAACATTTTCTATATTTCTTGTTTATCTAAGAGTGGTAAGTGCTACAGGAATCTCTATTCCAAATTTGTGAATAAGGAAAGAGAGAAAAGTGTCTTTCCTGGGTCTTACAATAAGGATAGGAATAAGGCTTGTGATTTCATTGAGAAAATCTACCAATGCAGGTTAGCACTATCTCTTAATCTTAAAGACTTAAAGTCCCAGAACTATGAGACTAAGTGACTGGCCCAAGGTTGCCCTAACTTACTACCAATCCAAGCCTCGCTGGCTCCAAGTTCAGCTTGCTATCTAATGAGCTCCATTGCCCATCATCATGTACTTTGTAAATATCAGAAACAAGAATCAGATTTTTCCTAAATTTAGCCCCTTGGCTATTATTATTAGGATGATTAATCCTTCCTGGGGAGGACATGAACCAGAGTTGCGTAGGATGGGCAGGCATGGATGAGTTTCAATCTGCAGCATGTGAATCAATGAGACCATGAATGTATTTGTATATCTGAGTAATCACCACTATAGCGCATCCCTTATAGTTTGACATTATTGTTCAATGAACATTGTGACTTTCTTTGATATATGGTTCAAGATTCTGGAATTGGAGAAAGAGCAAAAGAATCTCTTTAAGATAAAAAGAAAACTTGGTGATATAGGTCTTTTTCTTGCTGCTGTATCACCAGTGACATTAGAATAGGTTCATTTGGTGTGACGCCTCCTTCTCATTACTACCTTTGTCACAAGAATATGGTAGAGTAGCAGAATTTTAATGCCTCCTATCTCTGGTGAAACATGATAGTAGTAAACTATAATGCTTTGACCTTCTCAGTATTTTAATGTCTGATGCAGTACCAAAGGCCAGCCTCCTCTGGCTCCTTTTCTTTATAAGTATTGCTGGGATGAGGTGGAAGGGACAGACACTCCAGAAAACAGGAAATATTTACCAAGTTGCATGTATCTTATTTATAAGCCTATTAAAAGTTTATAGCCTTTCATGGGATATTCTAAAAAGAACAAGCTGGTTTCCTTCTTCTTGACATAAAAGACAGAGAAAATGGAAAATGGAACTACATGAATTCAGTTCATGATAAGGCACCTAAGTGGAACACAAAACAGCCCAGTCATCACCTGTTCTTATGGCAGTGACTAGAATGAGAGCTGGGAGAGCTACAAAGAGAACGCTCTCTTTTTCTTGATATCATATCACAATGACTTGAGGGACTTGGTGAAAAGGCAACCAAAGGTGATTCGGGGGCAAAGTTCACTAGGAAGAACTTTAACATGTATTTAGCAGTAAAATGACAGATCAGGGGATTCAGAGAATGAATATAGGCCTTCTATAATCAAATTAGCTCAAATGAGATATGTACTAAAGAGCATATCATAGTATTCGCACATAGTAAGCTTGCTTGTTTCTCTTTGGTCCCTGGCCCCTTCAATAACCCTCCCAAGAAGTAGCACAGATGAGACAAAAAGCTGGCTTTCTTGGATTCTATAGCTTGGTGTTTGGATTTGCCTGCTCCTGTCTAACCTACCACTATGTGGGTCTAACAAGGTGCTATATGGAAACATTTCCTCTTTGTTCTACATATAACAGTGATGTGTTTTTCTGCCCCTTCCCTCTTGTTAGGTAAAATGGAGAAATAGGAATGATTTTATTGATGTAAAGAAGCATGATATAGTAGATAGAGCCAACTTCTGAGCTAGGGCAGAAATGAGCTCCAACTGGTTTCTACCATAAGTTTTTTATTTTGTTATTTGTTATTATTAATAATAGTATTTCTTATGTTATTCATATTTTATTGTAGAGAGAAATGGTAAATATTTTTATAAAATATACAACTCATCTCAGTACATTTTTTTCTTTTTTTTCTTCAACATTACTGTGATTTAGACTAATATTCCCTCCCTCATTCCAGATTGACCTCTTTCATGTGACCAAACAAAAGAAAATTAAGCAGAAACTTCTGATACATTGAATGTTTGCTTTTATATATATGTATATATATATATATATATATATATACACTATTATATAACTTTCTGTCTAAGTTGTTCCTTTCTTCTCTCCTATTAAAAGAAAAGATATGGATTTTGTTACCTTTTTCTCCAAAACTTTCACTATTTTTTTCAATTTTTCAGAGTTTGACTTCCTTTTAGTCATTTTTTTTCATTTACATTGCTATATCCATGTTGTATTTTGTTCTTTTATGTCTATTTATTTCATGTTGCACCTATTTAGACAAATGTCTTCATCTTTCTCTGAATCACTCATATTCACCATATTTTGTGTGCATTAACATTCTACTACATATATGTATATATATAAATACAGTTGCTGGGTTCATTCTCTCAACCCCTATACATAGTGGCAGATTTGGTCCCTATGGGATACTTGGATACTGCTATCCTCAGGGTGCTAAGAGTAAGCCTGAAGAATGCTTTTATCTCATAGGTTACCCAATATTTTACTACTCAACTTCTTTCCAATATCAATAGACTACTAAACATTGATTTACTTTTACAAAAGGATATTTACTGAGAAGATATAGTAAGGATCGAAATGCAAAAGTCATCTACCTCTGAACCAGGAATACATTCTCCCTTTTCTATATTCTGTCCCTGGGTACAAAATTGAAGAGATTACCACAAAATATCCATTCTTCTTGGTTCTTCTTGGCACTAGGAATCCTCACCAAGTTTACTTAAGATATAAAAAAGCCAGTGGATAAGTTGTTCCCTTACTTGGACAGGGTATTCTAGCTGCCTGGTCAATTTGCTGTTGGTCTAGGTTAAGTAGGTTGGTTCTCAGGAATAGTTGAATGATGAATTTCTCAGATGAATTTCTGCTTCTATCAACTCCAGTTTCAAAAAGAAATTCTGATAAATTCTTTCAACTTTTCAAAGCTCATAAGGGAATAATGTGATTTGTTCCATATCTGGTACTCATTCACCTAAAATCAGGAAATAATAAAGCTAAAGAAACAAAAGAAATGAGGTGTCATGTGTTCAGGACCATATGAAGGCTGGGTAGGAAGATAAAATAGCTATCACATTTCTTTCTCATTCAAAAGTTACTATGGTAATGGGGGTAAGTGGGGAGAGAGAGAGAGAGAGAGAGAGAGAGAGAGAGAGAGAGAGAGAGAGAGAGAGAGAGAGAGAGAGAAAGTGAGAGATAGAGAGACAAAGACAGAGAGATGGAAAGAGACAGACATAGAGAAAGAGACTGACACATAAAAACAGACATAGAGACAGAGACAGAGAGAAAAAGACACTAAAGAGAGAGAGAGAGAGAGAGAGAGAAATTACTTAAGTCTATATTTAGTTCTAGTTCTGAAGTCAATCAAAAGTCTTTTTCTTCATCATGCAATAAGAAAATAGGAAATAATCAAGGAAATGTTTATTTGCTATGAAGTGTGAGTCAGGGCTTCTCCATTATAAATGCCCCAAAACTGATATATCTTGGTGTGGGTTCATACCAGTGAAAACATAATTAAGTGCTTTAAGTAGTGCTCTCAATAGTCAGGTCAAATCTCCTATTGTTGCACATATAGGACAGATTTCTAGCCATTCCCTAATTATTGCACTTCTTTTCATTATTTTCAGTTCTTTGATATCATGGAGAATATTATTATGAATATTTGGGGCATATCTTTCAGTGTATTTCAGTAACAAAAAGACAGAAAAACAAAAAAATAACTGAGAAATGGAACTATGTAAATTCACAAAGGAAAAAGGTTTTAAGAAAATTTACTTGGGGTTAAGTTGGAAAGAATGGAAGGTGTCACTAATTGGCTAGAAGACAGAAAAAAATCAAATTAATTTTCTTTCTTGTCCTCTTGGATGCCCCCATGGAGTTTTTCATGAGATTGGTTTACTATTGACTTCAAAGAAAATTCTCTGCTTGAAGCAAGATGAGATGACTCCAGTAAGATGGGAAACTGGTCAAGATAAATATTTTAAGGCGATATGAAAACATTTGGGTCATTTGGGGTGAGATAAAAAGGAATTGATGTGCTATTGATGAACTGAAGGAAACTCAGCTAGATATTAGGGAAAACCCCCCTCATAGAAGACAGTTCTAAAATTAATGTGACAAATGATTTCTGAGCACATTCAGAGAGCAGCTCTACATTAGCAAGAACTGAAATTGAATAATTCAAAACAGCTTTCCCATATATACATACATCAGTATTTACTGGCTGAGAGTGTACAAAGCCTTTTTGTTTGATCTCTGTGGGATTTAGCTGAGTGAATTCTAAGCACTGAGATGAACAGAGCATGTGAAGAGTGTATAATTGCAGCCTGTCTCTTCTCTCATTCTAAGAAATTCTTTAGTTTCTAATTGTTATAGTCTCTTTCCTATCAACCTTATTTTCCAGGCACAACCCGTTTTATTTCTCAATGAAAATGGAATTGTAAGAGCAAAACATAGTGAATTAAATTGATCATTTGAAATTTCAAAAATTTGGCTAAATCTTTTCTTTACTACTAGGCCTTGGATTTTTTATACTGATCCCTATTCCACCTAAATCCATTTAAACCCTCATCTATACCTTACTTTCTTTTCATCTTGATTTAGTCCCATTTCCTGTGTCCTGCTATCATTTTCTTCTGCATGAGAAAAAGCATGAGTTTGTCTTTTTGAAAGCTTTTGAATTTTTATTTTGAACTTAATGATCAAAAAAGCAGGTATTAGGAAGAGCCCTAGTAAGAAAGTATCACAATTGGGATAATAATGATTCTTCCAAGTTCTTCAAATTTATAAATGTTCAGGGGTAGCAATCATGATTGCTATTTCTTCCACGTACCAGAATAACACTTAATACAGTTCTCAGAAGACATCAGAAACCTATTTAAGAATTTGTCAATTAATAATCCATTTACACCCTCAACTCTTCCCCTGGCTATGATCTTCATCACAAAGCTTTGACCCTCTTCTGAATTTTATCTCATATACCAGAGCTCCTTCTGCATGAATCCTTATCACTGAGGCATTGTTTAAGCAGGGAAATATAGGTATTGCCCTATATCTGTATAGTTATTTGTGAATTATATGCATGTACTACTGAACTCATATATGCACATATCTATCTATATACATAGAAATAGACATAAATATATATGGAGGCCTCATAAAACATCTGGAAAACCAAGAAAAACTGCCTCTAGCAGTTACTGATGGTATTATTGTTATTCAGTTATATCTGACTTCCTGTAACCTCATGGGCCAATATTGTCCATGAGCTTTTCTTGGCAAAGATACTTGAGAAGTTTGTTATTTCCTTTCTAGGGAATTAAGTGAACAGAACTTAGGTGAGGCTGGATTTGAACTCAGATCCTCTTCCCTTATCCTGCTCTCCATATACAGAGCCACCCAGCTGACCAGTACACTGACAGTATAACCCTTGGCAAATCACCTAACCTCTCAGTCCTCCGGTCAGCTTCCTGAGACTATATCACAGAGAATGTACTGATGTTGGCTGCAAGAGTTTCCTCATTCAGAGAGCTCTCTATGCTAATGAAATCACAGATATGGTCCTTATTTCTATCCCATAAAATATTCACAAAAATAGAAATGAAAAAATGTATGAGATTAAAATGAAATGAATAATAATTTACCATTTTAATTTTATTTATTATAGGTTCAAAAACCTTTTTTCACACTATTTTAAAAACCAATGTAATTAAATGCACTTCATTATTTTTAAAAAATGGTTTTATATTTGGTGAGATGGCAATTCCAAGGTTTGTTGTCAAATTCTTTATTGAGAGTGCTAAATTACTGTGAGAAGGAACTCTTGTCCAGCTAACTCTGCCCTGAGAGAAATGGATCCTTCTCTAGTCTGGTACTGGTGGCATATTCAGTTTCTATGGTCCTATGTCTTAGACTTGTCTTTACCAAATATAGTTTTCCCTTACTGATAATTACAAAGGTAATTGACCATTTCTCTTCCATAAGAATCTACATTGGCCATTTCTCTTCAATAAGAATCTATATTATATCTAATCTCTTCCCTCTGAATCTGAGTGGGGAAGAGTGCTAGAATGGGTTTTACTCCATCCCAGGCTCTTTCTAAAAATATAGCAGCAGTAGCCTTGCCAATCTAGTTTTAGCCAAACTGGAACCAAAGGCCAAGGGTGAGCAGATGGAGGAGAACTGGCAAAAAAGGGTAGTAATGAGGACAACTTCTCCCCTGTTAACCTCCCCATCAGATGACTGGCAGCAGTACTTTGGTATGGTGAACCCTCACATTCTACAGGGGGCTAGTTGCTGCTTTTCCTCTTGGAGGTTTTAAAGGTTTTTTTTGTACTTAATGATCAAAAAATAGCATTTCCATATATACCATAGAACATAAAAAGAAGGTTGCAGAGAAAACAGTGAATCTCCATTTCATACCACTTTCTCATTTTTAAAGTATATAATTAATCCCACACATTCCTTTCAAAACTGTCCTGTCTCTCTGTGATTCCTTCTGAACTTTTTTTCATTCTCTTCTGAGTGTTTTAAAAATATTTCAATGATTCTCCTTTTTTGCTTCTTTATTGCTAACTGATTCTGCCATCTACCCAATTAAGGGCCTAAAGAGATTTTTAAAAACTGAAAAAATTAAGAAGAGGGGAGCAAAAGGAATATTCTGCAACTTGAATCCATCATCTAAGTGTCGGGTGTTTTACAATTTATCACTGGTCGTCTGGAGATATGATTAGTGAGAGCTTTGATCAAATTTCATAAGTCTCTCAAAATTGCTTTATTTTTCAGTGTTTTGTTCTTGTTTAAATTGTTCTTATAGTACTGCATATTCCACTGTATCAGTTCATAATACCCGGAATTATCTTAAGTCATTTCTTCATTTCTTAAAATGCAATGTTAGTCCATTGCATTTATATACCACAATTTGTTCAGTCATTCCCCAATTGATGGATATCTCTTTAGCATCTAGCTATTTTCTCTTTTCTTTTGATTCCCCCTTCAAGATAAGAAAGCTAGGGGTTTTTGAAATCTCTTACCCCTTATTAGCCTTTCCAATTCTATTTCCACTTTTTTTTCCCAAATCTGATATGCTTCTATGCCAAATTGCATATGTATGTATTTTTAACTCCCTAATCATTTAATAATGACAATAATAGCTAGCATTTATATAGTCTTTACTATATGTCAATCCTTGTACTAAGTGCTTTACAATTATCATCTCGTTTGAACCTCAAAACAATCCTTCAACCAGGTGCTGGTACTATCCCCTTTTTACAGACAGGGAAACTTAGGGTCATATAGTTAGTGTAACACTGCATTTGAATTCAGGTTTTTCTGATTTTATATCTGCTCATCCAACCCTCTTCTCTATGTTTATATAGATTCCTTATGAGAAACCCCAATTATAAAAGTAGCAAGCTTTATCCCCTTCTTCCTCCTTACTACATCTCCACTTTAATCCCTCAGAATAGAACCAATCCACTTCCAGATATCCTTTTTTCTCTTTATTTAACTACCTCAATCCTCATTGAAGACAATGTTGATCTACCTTGGTCTCATTCTAGCTCACTTGGGCTCCCACGCTGACCTCTCTGGATCACTGTGGTTCAGAGCATTGAAACTTGAAGATCCATTGTGGTATCTCAGGATAGAATGAAAGGGACCTCAGAATTCCTGGGCTCACATAAAGTGCCACAGAGTCACAGAGATTGCTTCTTCTTCCACTGGTTTTTTAGGCTCTCTGCTATAGATTCTCCCAGACCTTAAGATAATCTGATAATATTAGGGCTTTCTTGGGGAGGCCCTACATTCTTCCTACCCTTTGACAAAGAGCCTTATAAGCTACATATTTGTCTGATTCATCTGGTCATGTTGGAAATCTACTGATTTTTTTTTAGTCTGTGATGGAAAATTCCTATTGCAAGGGATCTTCTGGCTGACTGTATATTTCTGGGGTGGAAGAAGTCATTTACTATACTTTAGAATTGGGTTTCTTAACCATTACTTGATTTGGTATAAATTTTAGATTTTTGCTAGAATAGACATGTGAGAGCTAGGTCATCTGTCTCCTTTTAGGCAATCATCTTGGCTAGAAGGCCGTTTCTCCCTGTAAAAAGTGAGATGCAGAGCAATACAATTACCTCAACCTCAAACTGAGATCTAGGGGTTAGGAATGACAGACTATGTCTGCCTGCAATTGTAGTTGATCAGATTTCTTAAGTATTTCAAAATTGTTTGTCTTTATAAAATTATTGTTATATAAATCATTTTCTTGGATCTGGTTACCTCATTTTGCATCACTTAATACAAGTCTTTTCTCAGCTTTCTCTAAAACCATCCCCTTCTTCTCCTATAGAATTCTACATACAAAGACATTCCAGGTGCAAGTTACTGAGAAGTAATGACTATGGACCTAATGAACCAAAAAAACAGGACAAGTAAATTGCTTCATTTTATAATATTGAAATGTCACACACACACACACACACACACACACACACACATTCTAGTGTAATGTGATTCTGGACTTACTCTCCCAGATCTCTCTCTCCATCTTTCTGTCTCTGTCTCTCCTTCGGTCCTCCTTTACCTCTCCCTCTTTCCTCCCTCCATTGTTCCCTCCCCTTCCTCCTCTCTTTTCTCTTGTTCACACATACGTGCACACATATGGAGGTAGGGTCCTCAAAACTTAGCTAGCTAAATTTCCTCTTCGGTAATCTAAGCGCATACTTGAAAGGCAATGGGGTTCTAATACTGTCAACTTATCAGCTATGCTCCCATTAATATCTCTAATGACTAGAGTTTGATATTATTTAACCCACTGATAGCTCCCTGATTTCCTTAATAATGAATTAAAATCAATTAGTGCTTACAAAGGAGTATTTACTAGAAAGTTGTAGTTAGGACCAAAGTATGGCCATACTTCATTTTACTGCTCTTTGTTTCACTTCACTGACATTGAAGCTTTTACAAATTTTCAAAATTTACAAATTTTACAAATTACAAATTGAAGGTTTGTGGCAATCCTCCATTGGGAAAGTCTATCTGCACCATTTTTTAAACAATATTTACTCATATCATTTGTCTGTGTTACATTTTGGTAATTCTCATAATGTTTCAAACATTATTATTATTATTATTTTATCTGTTATAGTGATCGGTGATCATTGGTTTTTGATGCCACAAAAAGCACCCATGTAAGACAGCCAACTTAACTGATAGATCTGTATGTTCTTACTGCTCTACCAACTAGTTGATCCCCACCTCCTTCTCCAGACTATACGTTCCCTAAGACATAACAATATTGAATTTAGGCTAATTAATAACCTTACGATGGATGGCCTCTAAGTAATACAATTGAAAGCAAGAATTAATGGATGTAGCAAACTTCATGTTGCATTATTTTAAGAAATTCCCACAGCCATACCAATCTTCAGCAACCCTAATGAGTAATCAGCTATCAAATACCATAACTTGTTTAGCCACACCTCAACTGATAGACATTCCCTCGGGTTTCAAATTCTTTACAAAAAGAACTGGTATAAATATTTTTGTACATATGGGCTCTTTTGTTTTTCTTTGGTGTCTTTTAGAAATGCCACCATGTCACAGGGTATGTAGGGTTTAATAGTTTTGGGGTGATAGTTTTAAACTGATTTCCTGTAAAAGTGGATCAATTCACAATCCCAGTTTACTAAAATTCCTGTTTTCCCACAGTTCCTCCAGCATCTGTCATCATCTTTTTTGGTCTACTCTGGCCATTTGATGAGTGTGTGGTGGAAGCTCAGGGCTGTTTTAAAGTGATTTCTTTAATTATTAGTAATTCAGAACATTTTTCCTGGGGCCATTATTGGTATAAGCAATTTTTAAGTTATTTTTCTGGGGTAAACACTTTGCAATGTCCTATCAAAACAAAAATAAGACCAAATAGTTTCTAGTCTTGAAGAGTTTATACGATCTACTGGGAGTTAAATTATATGAGCTCAAAACTGAATTTGTGTCAGTATGTATGATTGCTTCAGCCCTAGAATAGCTGCTGGTGGGGAAGAGGACAGCTCTCAATCTGGAGCAGACTTCTAAGGAAATGATAGCCATGTACAAGTGAAACAAAAAGGAACATTGTATACATGGGCTAAAAAGAAAACTTGTAGAACAGAGAGAGGACATACTTGTAGCCTTTAAGGCTTTTGATTCCTAGATTGTGCTAGTAACCTAGATTATCTTCGTGTTCTGCTATGCCTGATATTTTAGGAACTATAACTTCCTTTCTTCGTTATTTCTTTTAGCACACATTACCCTGATTGACAGACTTCAGATATGTACCTTGTTGTTTAGCTAATAAGACCACTAAATGAAACAGCCCTAAGATTTCTACAATAACCCAGGACTTTCTTTCTATATGTTAAGTCTATGGCTCCAATTTTCAAAAGAAATACCAAAAAGTCAGGGAAAGACTGTGCAGGTACTTCCACAGAAGCAGCCTTTTTTTTCCCCAGAAACCAACAGCTCTAAAACTTATTCTGGATAATGCATTAAGATGTCTTTTGAGATTCTAAACAGACCTGAGATACTTGCTTCCTTGCTAGAATAAGAGGAAACCCACTCCCCCCTTGCCTAGTTTGAGTCCCTGTCAGCTTCTATTTATTTCTTTCTATTTAAACAGAACAGTCAACTCCAACTCCCCAAATATGGGCAGAGCCATTGGAAATCAAATCTGTAGCCCTTGGCAGGCATAGCTCACATTGGCTTGTCTCCCTAATTTCTTTTTGTTATGATCTTTCCAACTTTCCCTTGTGAACTTTTGAGAGATGTCAACTCTGAGGTATGTTCCTTCCAAGAACTTCATTCCAAATCCATTCTGAGTAGGTGTTAGTCCTATTGGAATGACATAAGAATGCTTAAATATTTATATAATTTTAACCAAATGCCCTGCTCTACACATAGGAAGATGGTTTTCATGGACAGAATTCATGAGAAATAGGTTCTAAGTTGTTTTCTAAATCTCCTTTCCTTACGGGTGAATGTTTATTTTGAACTAGCAATAGTTTCTCATTTAAGTCCACTGTGACAAATGAAATGTGCCTGTGAAACCATGATTATCATAAAATCAGAGATCAAAAGATAGAAAAAGATTTGGGGATCCTCTAGTGTACCTCCTTCATTTTTACAAATGAAGTATTTGAGACTTAGGAAGGTTAAATGATATCCTCATTGACATGAAACATTAAAGAAAAGTTTTGAACCCAGGGTTTAGCCTGTGACAATAAAAAGAATTTATCATTTTGGAGATCTAAATGACCTTTATGAAGATCAAAACTATTCACCAACAATTAATGAACAAGTATTTAAGTGCCTACTATGTGCCATGCACTGTGCTAGGCACTGGGAATATAAATACAATGAATGAAATAATCTCTATTTAACTTTTGTTTAAAAACCTTAAAATTATAATTATAATAATGGCTGAGTGACATCAAGATGTGGTAGATAAAGGGCCAGTCTAGACTCAGAAAGACTTGAATACTATATATTGCTTGTATGACCATGGACAAGTCACAAGTTTCTATGCTGAGTTCTTCATACTAATGATAATGACAATAATAATTAAAAATAAACAAAAATAATAAAATAGCAGTAATAAATAGTGATATTTCAGGCAAAATATATTAATTATATGACATACATAAAAGAAATGAAGATATATTATAGCTAAACAAAAAAATAACCCACATTAAACGTTTTCTTCATCTTACAAAAACTTTCTCCAATAATTAAAATGTCATTTGAACTTGATAAGGCAAAATTTTAAATTTATATCAAGGAAAAATCATATATTTTTATATATTGTATTTTACATATAAATTACATATATATATATATATATATCAGATCTCTGAACTTGAACTTTTAAATAGAAAATACAATCGTTACAGATAATATTTTAAAATACCATGGTCTTTGGAAAGCAATTTAAATCCAGTATATATAAATTTACCAAAAGGAAAGCTATAACTTTGTATGTCAAGAGACTTACTGGCATCCTGAAGTCAAAGTTCAGTGAAAGGACACCTATAGAGCAAATAATAATCTCACCAGGTCACATGATAAAAATAGATGCAGAACTAGACAATTTATCTGATCCCTACTACCTTTCAAATTTATACCAAAAAAAAATTATATGGAAACTGTTTTAGTAAACTGTCTCCATTGTCTAAGTTACAAAAAAAAAATGTAATGACATAACGACACAATAAACTAACATTAGAGGTGGCTTTTATCAAATTCTTAATGAACTCTTTCAATTCCCCTTTCTCCCACTGTCCACTTCACTTTGGCAAGGCTGCATAAACAAATATACAGATTTGCAACAGAAATCAATTTAAAAATAAATTAATTAATAAAGTGCAAAGCAGAGGAAAATAAATTAAGGGCAAATGAACACATGAATTCTGGGAACAGCAAAAAATGCATTAGAAACATTCTTCCTCTTTTCTTAATGAATTCAGTTCCAAACTCATAATAGCATCCCTCTCTATCCCAAATCCTGTAAACTTGGCAGATGTTTACTTCAGATATTTACTAGCTGTGTGACCCTGAGAAAGTAACAACTTCTGTTTACTTCATTTCCTTATCAGTAAATGGGGATAATAATAGCACCTACCTCACCTGTAGTGAAGATCAAATGAGATAATTAGAAAGTGCTTACGATGGTGTCTGGAACATAGTAGACTAGATAACTATTTAACTATATAACACTATATAAATGTTAGCCATAATTATTATTGCTATTATTATTATTATATGGAGGGATTTATGTACACATAAACACATATATAATATATATATATATATATATATATATATACACACACACATACACTATCTATCTAGTTTTTCTTAAACACCTTAACCTCCTAATTCCTCAATCTATTTAGTTGCACACAACTCTAGGTATACACCTTGATCATGTCAACTGTCTGGGTTCTATTTCTTTGATCAAAAACTCTGAAATTCCTTTCTCTAACCGCAATTAATCATCAACTATTCTATTTCTCCCTATGCTTTAGTCCTCCTCAATCTATTCTTCATCCCCATCACGATCTTCTTTGTTTCGACTATTCATTATTTTCCCAATATTATCACTTCTGTTCATCTTATTCATTCTCTTCTCTTCCTAGTCTTGATTTTTTATTATTATTATAGTTTTTTATTTAAAAACATGCAAATGGACAATAACAGAAAGAATGGAAATGCTATGTAATGGGTCCACACTCATTTCCCAGTGTCCTCTCTCTGGGTGTAGCTGGTTCTGTTTATTAGTGAACAATTGGAGCAGATTTGTATCATCTCACTGTTGAAGAGAACCACGTCCATCAGAATTGATCATCATATAGTATTGTTGTTGAAGTGTATAATGATCTCCTGGTTCTGCTCATTTCACTCAGCATCAGTTCATGTGAGTCTCTGCAGGCTTTTCTGAAATCATCCTGCTGATCATTTCTTACAGAACAATAATTTTCCATAACATTCATATACCACAATTTACCCAACCATTCTTCAATTGATGGGCATCCATTCAATTTCTAGTTTCTAGCCACTACGAAAAGGGCTGCCACAAACATTTTTGCACACACAAGTCCTTTTCCCTTCTTTAAGATCTCTTTGGGATATAAGCCCAGTAGTAAAATTGCTCAGTCTTGATTCTTTAATTAACAGTGAACTTTAGTTTAGTTTAGATAATATTTATCCTTACATAATTGACTATAAAGAATATAACATCAAAGAGTGAGGGAGAAAAAACATAGTCTTGCAAAAATGAATGTTGAAAACTATCTTTACATGCATTTGGAAAATAAATTGCTATTGAAAACTTTTTAAAAAAATAACATCTCACTATGGTTATTTTTATTGAAAGTAAGAAAAAGAATATTAATAGAGAAAATGCTAACTTAGAGGCTCTTTTCCAACATAATACATCAATAATCTTTTCAGAATTCCAAAAGAAATAACTAGAACCATAAATATCAAAGAAGACATAAAACAAGAACATGTATATTTACCAATAATTCATACCTTTATGTTGTAGGAGACGCCATGCAGTATAAGTTAAAGAAGTATTTGTGAATAGTGAGGTCCTCCCAGATGCTCTTTTTTGTGAATGACATCAAGCCCTAGAAAACTATAAAGCCTCCTGGGGGAAATCTATAACCATTCAAAAGAGTTTGCCGTGTAGAAAAACCAAGAAGATAAAGAAAATTTAATGCCGGCGCTGAAATTATGATATGAATTTAAATAGAATATAGATCTATGTGAGTGTGTGTGTGTGTGTGTGTGTGTGTGTAGAGAGAGAGAGAAATCTACTACAAACATATATGTGCATGTATACATTTTTACATATGTATGTATATATGTTCAGTCATTTTAATCAAGGGGTCTTCATCTCCTTTATAGTTTTCTTGGTAGAAGTATTGAAGTAATTTGTATTTCCTTTTACAATAAAAATTTCC
Source organism: Sarcophilus harrisii (assembly GCF_902635505.1). Lineage (NCBI taxonomy): Eukaryota > Metazoa > Chordata > Mammalia > Dasyuromorphia > Dasyuridae > Sarcophilus > Sarcophilus harrisii. The sequence goes on from NC_045428.1 coordinate 526,951,308, forward strand.
ATTTTACAGATGAGGAAACTGAGACAAACAGAATCAAAGTGATTTGCCCAAGACACACAGCTACCTGAAACCAAATTTGAATTCAAGTTTTTTTGACTCCAGGACAAGCATTCTATCCACTGTACCACTTAGCTGCCCACACACACACACACACACACACACACATTTATAGAGAGTTCTAGTTGAACAGAAAAAAGAAAGTAGGCTGGTTTGTTTTCAGGAAATTTCAGGAAGTTACAAAGCCCCTAACTTCTTATAGAAACTTATAATAATAGTAATAGCATTTATTAAATCCTCATATTTTGCCAGGTACTATGCTAGGGGCATTTCAAATAATTAATTATTCTTCATATAATTCAAATAATTAATCTTCACTGCAATTCTGGGAGGTAGACACAATTATTACATCCATTTTATAGTTGAAGAAACTGAGGAAGATAAAATTTAATGACTTACTTACGTACAACTAGTAAGCATCTGAGGCCCCTATTTGATTTCAGGTCTTCCTGATACCAGGCCCAGCTTTCTATGTTCTGTTGCATGCAGCTAACTTGTTTTTTTAATGCCAGTTTCCCACTATTATCATTGTATAGGAGTAAAGTATAGAATGTAATAGTTTCTGAAAATTTAAAATGGATATTACAGAGGGCACTCAAGAAACTTATGGTTGGTATGAACAAGCTGCAATAAAGAACTTAGAGGAAGAATAAGAGTTTTTAAGGAATTCTATGGAGAGGTAAGGCCAAGATGGAAGAGTAAAGACAGGAACTTGCCCAAACTCTTCCCCCAAAATGCTTCAAATTCATTTAAATAATGCCTCTAAACAAATTTTAGGGCATCAGAACATCAAAGGACACAAAGTAAAACATTATCCAGCCAAATCCACTTAGAAGCTCAGCAGAAAAGGTCTGTGACACTAGGGTAGGAGTTTCAGGGCAAGACATGCTGGTGTAGCCTCGATCTAGCCCCAGCCAGCCCCCTGGGCCCATCCTTTGAATCAGCAGCAATCCTAGAGTCTTCTGGATCTTTCAGCCTGGGGACACAGAGAGGACTTGAAAGGTCAGTGGAGAGGATTCCAAAGGGGTGCAAGTCAAGTGTGCAGTCCCTGTGCAGCTCTGGTCAGTCCCAGCCCCAACCAGTGAACTAGATCTTATAGCTATAGTGGGTTAGGGACACACCTGACAACTCTAGGGCAGAAAAGAGGGCTTGTGGTCATATTCCTAGAAAGATTTCTGAAACCCCCTGCACAAAAACTCTAAAGCTTGGGACAGTGCATCTTCCACCCTGGAAACAGAGTCCTACTTTAACAGACTAATAGGCTAGGAAAATGAGCAGAAAACAAACAAAAAAAAAGTTTCTGACCATCGAAAGTTATTATAATGACAAGAAGGATCAAAACACAACTCAAAAGATGACAACAAAGTCAAAGATCCTACATCCAAAGCCTCCAAGAAAAATAATTGGGATTAGGCCATGGAAGAGCTCAAAAAGGATTCTGAAAATCAATTAAGAGAGATAGAGGAAAATTAGGGAAAGAATTGAGAGAAGTGCAAAAGGAAATACAAAAACTAATGAGGAGAAGAATGCCTTAAAAAGCAAAATAGGCCAATTAGGAAAGGAGGTACAAAAGCTCACTAAGGAAAATAATTACTTAAAAAATAGAATTGAGCAAATGGAAACTAATGACTTTATGAGAAATCAAGATACAATAGAGAAAAACAAAACAAACAAACAAAAAAGGAAATATATGATAAGAAGAAAAGATGGGTTGGTTACATGGGGAGGGAGATAAAATATGATAGGTAGACTGCCAGTTTATTCTACTGGCACCCTGGCTACATTAGGGGGAAAGTGAGGAAGACCTCTATATGCTGTGTGAATGCCCTGAGGCAGTAGACTTATGACAGGTAATGGACAAGAGTAGCAAAGGATGGGTAGTCATAGATAAATTTGAAGCTGCATTATTGGAGGGAACTGCTAAATTGATGGTATCATAGATCCAGCTAAGTTTTTGAGTGCTATAAATGACACCAATAGAGTCTTGGTCCTATTAACATCACCTTTTATCCACCATAGTTTGAATTAGATATTAGTAGACCTCTCCACTTAAGCCTTTTAAAAAACTGAAATGTGGGTGATGGCATTTGGTATGTGAGAATTCTTCCTCTCTTCTCAAAGATCAACATTTTTCTTCTCAGTTTCCTTACTAACAAACAGTTGTACACAATTGGCCTCAAGAGGCTGTTTACCCTCATGGATGTCATGCATCAGAACTGAATGAAGGACTTTTTTATACCCCATCTGTAAAAGATCTCTGGAATAACAGACATGGTAAAATGTGTAGGCATGATTACTCCAAAAACAATCTTTAGTTTGATTTTAAATGTGAGAGGACAAATGATAGAGTGGGAAAATGCACTGGATTGGGAATCAGCAAAGCTGGGTTTGAATTCTAGCTTTTCTGTATCCTACCTTTGTACCTTTATTAAGTCACCTACCTACTTTCTCTGGTCCTTAGCTTCTTCATGTTTAGAATGATGATTTTGTATTGGATGACTTCTTGGGCCCCTTTCAACTGTACATCTATAGTTTCATTTTAGTTTTGGTAATAAATACCTCCCCATAAACCTATTGTTTTGAAAGTGGCAGATACACATGAGAAAGGATCTAAAAAAATTAAGAACCAAACAATCCTTGCAGAGGCCTAAGTTAAACTGTATTTCTTTGGCTACATTTCAACTTACCATTTACAGTGAAGTTTTCATTGGATGGAGAGGTCACATGCACAATAGGTATGGTGGGGGTGGAGAGATCCAAACTGTCAAAGAATAGCATTAGAGAGAGCAACACATGCTATTTTTCTTCTGACAATCTCTAAAAATTCATCTTTCCATGTTCTTCATTCTCATCCACACATTGTACTACAGAGGAAAATCTAGAATAACAACATACTCTATAGTTATTCCTCAAAGCAGCCATTTCTAAAGGAATCCAGGCTATAGTTTTTCCAAGACAAACTTTTTTAAACCTACATTTGAACTGATAGTATAATCATAAACTACCAGCTTGCCACTAAAATAACAGAATAAAAAGTATGGTATGCAATTGCTGGATGTCTGAGCCAATTTTGCAACTGCTTTGATGGGAGTCTGGGGGCTGCAAGGTGAAGCAAATTATAGTAAGAACATAGCTATCATAAAATGAAGTACTTCTGCCTTATTTTCTTTTGTGAAGAAAATTATCATCAAATGAAGCTTTCTCCTTGCTCTCTCCTCACTCTCATCTCCAAAAGCAGTATGATATTGTGATAAGAAGGGAGTCAGATTTGCAGTCAAGAAACTTCTAGTTTCAAATCTCATCCATCTTTCTTGCTGGGTCATTTTCATATATAGGTCAACTAAATGAGTCTTGAGGTCCCATCATCTCTAAAATTCTGTAATTCCACAACCCTGAGCATATCTCTTAATGTTGCTAATCCTTGATTTCCTCACTTTTAAAATGGAGCTACTAATGGTTATCACACCTATCTCTCATAAAGTTTCTTGTAAGCCTGAAAGCACAACAAACAGCAACTTGTAATTTGTTAGTCTGATAGTGTTCTGAACTGTTTCTCATTTTTTTCAATCTATTGCTTTCTAACAGACTACATTTTTCTTCCTAGTCCTTTTGGATTTGTTCTTCAAGGAGTTCTGGCTTTGTTTTTTGGGATATATTGGGATATGTTTGTTTTCCTTCTGTCATTTCAATTATGTCCAATTGTTTGTGATCCCACTTGGGATTTTCTTGCCAAATATACTAAAATGGTTTTGTCATTTCCTTGTCCAGTTCATTTTATAGGTGATGAAACTGAAGCAAATAAAGTTAAGTGGTTTTCCCAAGATCACATAGTAAATGAGGCTGAATTTGAATTCAAGGCTTCCTGAGTCCAGACCCAGATTTCTATCCACCATGCCATTTAGCTTCCCTATGGAATATATAATCAGTAACTTATTGACCCCTAGACTGGAATATTTGTGATGGCTACTGATGATCTATCAGATCTTTTTTGCATAATATATATTTCATTGATAATTTTGTTTTCTACATTACCCCTATTTCACAATGGATCTCTCTGGAATCTATCCCTTATAATAAATTATTTTTTTAGAAATAGGGAGAAACAGTTCAGAAAAATGAGATGGAGAAACAGAGAGAGTTTTTTGAGTAATCAAAAAGATTTACTGACTCCTATTTAAAGGAGAGCTAGAATTAATTTGTATAAGTTCCAATTGTTAAATTTTCAGATTTTGGCAAATGCTACAAATTGGGTCTTGATTTATTGTTTTATTTGTCTAAATTTTAGATAATGTTAATAATGCAGAATAAAATTAAAAATGTGTTATACATATGTTTTTTCCAGAGTCAGTTGTTAAACATTTACCAGTAATGCTCTGCTTTAGTTAAAAATCAATCCTTATTTAACCCTTGTAAAAATTAGCCATTTTAGTTAAAAATTAACTTTTTTCATTATTTTCCAACAGTGTAAGAAAGATGATTGCAAAAAGATTTTGTAATAAAAAGATAATGGTGACCTATTTATAGAGCAGGTTCCATGGAGTAGTAGAGACAGGAGACACAAAGCATAGGTTGAGTAGCAAGTGGGAGACAAGAAAGTAGAAGTAATATAGTCTGCAGCATTAATAAATTTGATCTACTAATAAAGTAGTAGAACAGGGTGATAGTCCAATGGATCCCTGATGTTATTTGTTAGATTCCCCCTAATCTACTTGATGATATTACAGATCATACATTTTTGTTAGACTGGAGTATCTCCCATAGAGCTAGAAAAACACATTTAACCTCTTGTTGAGAAACACAGTCATGATCTGAAGACTTGAGTTCTTCTTGTTTGATTTCTCAAGACTAATGCCTAGGAGAATGGCCTCTTGTCAGAGTAATCTCCTTTCTGGTCTATAAAATATTCCAGGTGATTTGGATTCCATCCATTTCACCTGTTCAAGCACTTTTCCCTCTTGTCCTGCTGATCCACTGCAACATGATATGGCAATTGAAAATAGTAACACATGGCTGTAAAGATCTAGTAACATGCACCTTGAAAATGCAACTTTCTAGACTTCTCAATTACCGGTGCCTTTTTCTACTTTTCTGTTTCCTTCTCTGGGAATAAGTCAATAACTAGTCTTATAAGCACATGACATGACTTTTATGAAATTATATGTTTATTTATTTTGTTAAATATTTCTCAATTACATTTTTAAAATTGTTAATATTCATTTTTAAAATGTATTTTAAATTATTTTTCCTTCCTGCCCTTCCCTTACCCATTAAGAAGGAAAGCAATACATCAATTGTGAAATCATAATTCCATATTTGCCAAATTACAAATTACAAATTTGCCAAATACACAAAAAAGCAAGAATATGCTTCAATCTGCTCCAGAATTCATCAAAATTCTCATTTTGGAGGTGAATAGCATATTTCATCATGAATCCTTTGGAATTATGCTTAATCATTTTCTTTCTAGAGTAGTGAAGTATTTTACATTGATCATCTTTACATTATTGCTGCTATTGTATATATCTGTATATATGTATTGTTCCCCTGATTCTGCTTATTTCACTTTGCATTAGTCTTGCTAGGTTTTTGTAAAACCATCTTGCTCATTATTTTTTATAACACAATAGTATTCCATCATAATCACATACCACAACTTATTTAGTTATACCCCAATTGATAGGTATCTCCTCAATTCTAATCTTCTCAGTTTCTAATTCTTTGCCACCAAAAATAATGTCCATAAATATTTTTGTGCATATATGTCCTTTTCCATTTTCTTTGATCTCTTTGGGATATAGATCTAGTAATGGCATTTCTAGGTCAAATGGTATGGACAGTTTTATAGATCTTTAAGCATAGCTCCAAATTGTTTTCCAGAATAGTTGAACTATATTGCAATTCCACCAACAGTGTATTAGTATCCCATATATTCTCCAGTATTTATCATTTTCCTTTTCTGTCAAATTAACCAATTTGATAGGTATGAGGTAGCACCATTAGAGTTGTTTTAACGTGTATTTCTTTAATCAATAGTGATGTAGAACATTTTTTCAAGTGATTTTTTTCATGCATAGCTTTTACTTCTGAAAATAGCTTGTTTATGTAAATGGCTTAAAATTTTATAAATTTGGTTCAATTCCCTACATATTAAAGAAATGAGACCTTTATCAGAGAAATTTGATGTAAGAATTATTTCCCCTTTCCCTGCTTTCCTTCTTATTTTAGTTACTTTGTTTAGTTTGTGCAACTCCTTTTTAATTTCATGTAATCAAAATTATCCATTTAATTTCCTATAATCTATTCTCTTATTTGATCATAAACTCTTCCCTTATCTACAAATCTGAGATTTTTTCTGAGCTTCCCTATATATTATTATATCATTCCTAATGTGTAGATCACTTATTTACTTTGACCTTATTTTGATATATAGTGTGAGATATTAATACATGCCAACTTTTTGCCAAACTATTTTCTAGTTTCCCAAGAGATGTTTGTGAAATGTTAGGGTTTTGCCTCTTATATTTGGATCTCCGGGTATATCAAACACGAGATTACTACAGTAATTCACTACCTGTATTATGTACCTGATCTATTCCACTGATTTACTACTCTATTTCTTAGACAATATCGGATTGCTTTTGATGATTACTATTTTGTAATTAGTTTGAAATCTACTAGGTACTTCTAGGCTAGCTTTCTTTGTATTTATTTCATTTATTTCTTTGATATTCTTGGCATTTTGTTTTTCCAAATAAATTTTGTTATTATATTTTCTACCTCAATAAAATAATTCTTTGTATTTTTACTGCTATGGCACTGTATAAGTCAATTTCAATAGAGTTGTCATTTTTTATTATATTGGCTCAATCTACCCACAAGCAATATTTGTCCAGTTGTTTAGCTTTATCTTTGTTTTTTTTCCTTATTAAAATTTTTTATTTACAAAACATATGCATGGATAATTTTTCAACATTAAGCTTACAAAACCTTCTGTTACAAATTTTTCTCTCCTTCCCCCTATGCCCACCCCTAGATAGCAGTAGTCCAATATATATTAAATATGTTAAAATATATGTTAAATCCAATATGTATATACCTATTTATACAGTTATCTTGCTGCATAAGAAAAATTGGATCTAGAAAGAAAAAAAAAACTGAAAAAGAAAACAAAATACAAGCAAACATCAACAGAAAGCATTAAAATGCTATGGTATAGTCTACACTCAGTTTCCATAGGCCTCTCCTTGGGTATATATGGCTTTCTTCATCACTTAACAATTGAAATTGGTTTGAATCATCTCATTTTTAAAGAGAGTCATGTCCATCAGAATTAATCATCATATATTCATGTGAAATATGGATCTTTGTGAAAAGTTTTTCATAATTGTGTTTTTGTTTGTCTTGAAAGGTAGAGTCCCAAGTATTTTATATCATCTTCAGGTATTTTAAATGGAATTTCTTTTTCTATATCTTTCTGTAGGCTTTGTTGATAATATATAGAAATTGATGATTTATGTAGGCTTAATTTATATCTTGCTAAATTTAATTTTTTCAACTAATTTCTTTAGTTGATTCTCTCTAAAACTGTTTAAGTATCTGTCTACAAAGGGTAACAGCTTTGTTTCTTCATTCTTATTCCTTTCATTTTTTTCTTATTACTTTGACTAATATTTATAATAAAATATGAACAATAGTAGTTATAATAGACATCTGTATTTTACTTCTGATCTCATTGGTAAGGTTTCTAGTTTGTTACCATTACACATAATGCTTGCTTTTAGATAAACACTACTTATGATTTTGAAAGCCTTTATTTATTCCTATGCTCTTAGTGTTTTTAATATGAATCCATGTTATGTTTTGTAAAAAACTTTTTCTACATCTATGGGTAATCATATGATTTTTGTTGTTTTGTTATTGATAGGGTTAATTATGGTTATTGTTTTGCTAATATTGAACCAGCCCTGCATTCCTGTTATAAATCCCAACTGTTACCTGGGGGTTAGAAGTTAAACTACTTTGACTATTTGTATGAAAAAATAATCTTATCTTCAGTGACAAACATTGATGAACTCTGAGTACAAAAACAAAACTATCCTTATTTTTCTAAAGGTTTATATGTGTGTATGTGTGTGTGTGTGTTTGCAACATGGCTCATATAGGTGTTTTGCATGATTTTACATTTATAATCAATATATTACTTCCCTTTTCAAGAGTCAAAGAGAGGGGCAGGAGAGAGGGAGAAAAATTTAGAACTAAAATTTTTAACGAATTCATATTGTTACAAGTAATTGAGAACTATTTAACAAAATAAAAATACATTTCTTAATTTAAAAATCTTTTTTAGTCTTTAAGTTTAAAGTCTTTAAGTTTAAAATGTAAAAGATTAGTTACATTTTTTCCAATTCTAGAAAAGGAAGATTTCTTAACTACCAAAACTTCCCATTTATGTGTTTAATCATAAACTGTGCATTTATCTTTTTTGTACTCAGTTATTTGTATGTTGTTTCCACCATCAGAATATGATCTCCTTGAAGGTAAGGATGATTTGGATCTTTCTTTGTCTGCTTAGAGTTTTGCATAGTGCCTGCCAGGTAGCAAATGTTTAATTAAAGTACTTGTTGACTTTGTTGTTGTCAAATGTTAATTTATTGCAATAGTTTTTAACATTTAACCTGCTCGACATTCCACAGCACCACTATTTATGCCATCAATGATATCTGTCATCAGTGTTGAAGCCCTGTTCTAAGCTGGGCTTCTAAGCATCTCTTTGATGGTTCCAGAGAAATCTCTCGCCAAGGAAGAGTGCCTCATCTGACCAGCAATGTTGATGATCGAACCAAGCCTGATGTTTCCACTGTGATTAACATTTTTCTGTTTCTTACTGCCCTGTCCTTTAGGGCTTTTGATGAGGCAGAAGGCACAACCTCAGTCTGGGCCTGTCTGGAAAGTTCTGAAAGGTAAGTTTCACTATGAACCTTAGATTTTTCCAGTTACCATTTGCCTTGGTGATTTCATCACCAACCTATTTAGGAGACACTCATGGGATAAAGTTTTGGGTTCAGAGCTGATGAGGCGCCAACTCTACCACCAGTGCACCTTAGAAACACAACTTAAATTTAATTTGGGTCACACTTAGATAGCATGGCAGTGACAAGGGTGGAAGCTTGGTCTAGATGCTGCTGGGTGGCTGGGTGTTGGATGAACCTGGACTCCAGACAACCAAAGAAATTGTATTTTCACCACCACTAGCTGGGGCCAGAAGCTGCTTGTGGAACTACACAAAAATTAGTTCATCTATTTTTATTGAAATGATAGCTTATTCTGTGTTATAGAACAGTTCCTAATCATTCATTTTACTAAAACTAACTAGTCAATTTAATCAAAAACTCTAAGTGTAGAGTGTAGGTGTGTAGATATGTCCTGAGGCAGGGAAAATTTTACTCATGCACCCTTTCAACACTTTTCTATTAGACAAATTGATTATCGAGCGTCCAAGATCCATTTAAAGAATATATCTGCAGGAGTAGATTGTGAAGTTACTAAGCATCATAATACATCTTTTGGGGGTTCACATCACTGTTGAAACATCCTTTGGGGTAGGTAGCATTATTAATGGTTTCTGTAGAGTGAAAAATAACAATCATTTGTCATAATATGCATTCCACAGGCAAAGACCATGAATGAATCCCAGTTCCCCAATGGAACTTAAATGAAGTTAGAATGGCAGAATCTAGCGATAGATGTTAAAATATACCTTAGAATTTCAGCTTTTGAAGGATGTTTCTTACAGGAGTTCAAAGTTTTGGTGTGATGAGGATTATCTTGATGCAATAAGCAAAATGATACCCACCAAGTGATTTGATCTTTTCAGAACCATAGGAAATGGTAAAGTATCTAAAAAAGCAAGGAGTCCTATACAAATAATAATCACAAAAGGGGTTGGCCTCTGTGCTAATGGATGCAACACTCTCTGCATACAAAGGAAGACAGGTCTCTGATGACAACTGATTTATAGCATCCCTGAAATTGCCTTTCTAATTAGGATCTAGAGATAGCCTGTGGCATCCTGAAAGGCCCTGGTAGCAAGCCGATTGTGTAAATCTGTCCTTTTAAATGATGGCTTTGTCCTATGTCTGTCTATTCACAGTGTCATTAACAAGTTAAAATAAAACTCCTTTGGCAGGTGTTTTTGTTTCATGACTAAGAGTCAATAGCCTTGTGAATTGAAGTATTTTTATAGGTGCACATAATTCACTCAGATCTGCACTACAGCATAGCTTCTTCATTGTGGCATGGGCTGGTGGGACTAGGCAAGCATCCTTAATATTCTTGTTTCCTCAATGTTTAGACTGTAATTAAAACAAGCTGCCATAGTTTGGGAGAAATGAGAACACAAGTTTCAATTATGCTACAATCCACATTTAGTAATCTTTAACAGCCGCAGAGAAGTAACTCGGGATCAGAAGAAGCCCACAGTTAAAAAGAATACAACAATGTTGTTATGACTTTGAAGAAAGAGAAATAGCTAACAAAATGGCCAACATTGCTTTGATATATCTTATTCCTATTGTCGAATTTGTTTAAAATTGGCCCTTATGCAAGGTTCTCTTATAGCTTCCTCAGGGAAAAAGGGACCAAAAGGAACAAGTTTGTGCTAGAGTCACAGGAATAAATAATTGCTTTGGTGCATGCATAATGGGGTTCTGAAACATGTATATTATCTGTCTGAGATAGTATCTGTCCACATGGAAAATGCTGAGAAGCTACTTCCAGAAGAATTCTGCCTTCAAGAAACAGCAACATACCTGAACCTTCTGTCTATGGTTCTGGTCAGCTAGCCAAGTGGTGAAGGCAAGATTCTCTAATCATATTTAGAGGCCTTCCAAAAGCATATTCAGTTATTTCCTCTCTGCCTCTTTTTATTTCAGTCATATCTGGGGAACTAAGGTGACTTCTTCATTCACAGTGACAAGGGAGAGACTGTGTTGTAAGAAGAAAGGCCTGAGGTCTTTCTTCCCCTCTTAAGCCAGTTGGCCTCTGATAAAAAATTAAAAAAAAATCCCAACCCTGCTCATCTTGTTTATCTATTCTTCTCTGTTCCAGGTAAAGGATCAGACTCTTTGATCTGTGTTGGAAGCCTGAGTTACAGAATTCCAAGTCAGAGTTCAGACTAAGTAATGTAGCCAGTCCAGCATGAATATTCTGAGGAGCAATGGTCAATATGGGGTAACTCCAGTCCAATGGAAGGACCCATTTAGCAGCATTTGGTTGTGAATTTGGTGGAAAGAATACTATGTAAGAAAGGAGCTAAATATAAAAACTAATCCTACCTAAATACTAAGATGGAGTTGGAAGAGGGGGTGGGGAACCACAGAAAGAATTGAGCTTCAAACTAACAGAGAAGGGGCAGCTAGTTGGCCCAGTGGATATAGCACCAGTCCTGAAGTTAGGAGGACCTGAGTTCAAATCTGACCTCAGACACTTAACACTTCCTAGCTGTGTGACCCTGGGCAAGTCACTTAACCCTGATGGCCTCAGCAAAAAAAAAAAAAAAAGAAAAAAAAGAAAGAAAGAAAAAAAAAGTAACCCAGAAAACATGTTTAATCTTATTTATATATATTCTTATGCCTATAAAAGACTGTTCTTTATAAAATCTATTTAAGTGGTTAAATAGAACTAGGCTGTTAGTGACCCTAACAGAAAGAACTTAGCTGGGAGGGGCTGTGGCTGATGCTAAAGAAAAGAGACAACTGCAATCCCTCAAGGTACTCAAGAACTTTGAGATTCAAATATAGTCCACTTGATCCTGAGAGACTTGGATCAGAGATTTTATGTTACTTATGCCAAGTTCCAAAAGCAAACAAATGATGAAAGAATATATACCAGATTGAAAAAAAATCCACTACAAACTGATTCTTTTATTCTCCCCCACCATCAAAATTTGGTGTACCAATTAGTCTAGCACTACATAATATAGAAGGAGAATTAATCTTCTTTTAAAAATATTAATAGGGAAACATCTGACACACAAAAAATACTTTAGAGGGTTTTTTTTTTTGTTGTTGTTTTTAACTATGCTTCTCTATGGGCCACACAATTATCCAACTCACTGAAAGGCTACCAGTCAATATATTTCTAATGGAAGTGAGTGATAAAGATTAAAAATTTTAGATCAATATTAAATAACTTATGAAGATATATTTAGAATATTTTGTGAAGCATCATAATCCCTTGTTTTATTAATGACATTGACAGAGAAAGAGCTTGGAGTTATGGATCAAATATAACAGCTCCAAAACATTAGTAAAGTGGTTCAGATTTCAAACCTCTTAAAATAAAATGCATTTAGGCACATAAGATAAGAAAGCACAATAGAAACTGCCCAATTTCTGACCAATGTCTTATTAGTCTTATCAAAGGTGATATAGCTTATAGATGTCTGGGAGTTAGACAAAATCAGTTGGGTCAAAGATCAGAGGCAGTGGCAGGGAGTGAGTTCAATTAGCTGAGTTTTGATCCATCTCCATCAAACAGTGTAACTTTGGATAACGTATTTAACTGTTACATACTTCAGAATCATTAGTCCATTGCTCCTTTTCTCCTAATCTCCCAAATTAGGATAAAAAGCAAAGGGCATACATACATTTTTTCCATTTCTAAGTTTTCTTAATATTATCACAAATCCCTTGAAGAAAATTATGATTCAGGTTATACTACTAGGATCTAGACCTACCAGTTTATGAAAACACTATTATCAAAGACTCACAGAACTAAAAGGGACTTCATAGGCCAACCCATAACTGATGAAGGATCCTTCCCACAACATCCCCAACACATGGCCATCTAGATGCTGATTGAAGATCACCAGGAATTTGAAAACCACTACCTCCCCAGATAGCCTGTTCTACATTTGAACCATTCTAATGGTGAGGAAGTCTTTCCTTTTTTAAAACTGCAATTATGCCAACTATTAGAACCCTTGTTGCTATTCAGTTATTTCTGTTTGTGACTTGTAGGGGGTTTTCTTTGCAAAGATAACTAATTTGCCATTTATTTCCCCAATGGATTAAAGCAAAGGTTAAATGACTTTCCAAGGTCACACAACTAATAAGTGTCTTAGGCTGGTTTTGAACTGAGGTTTTTCTTAATTCTAGGCTCAGTACTTTATTCATTTAGCTATCTAGTTTCCTCCATTTGAAATCATGGACTATTTAGTGTATAAAAATTTAAAACTAATTCTGTATTCTTAGTAGTCTCATTCTCCCACATCTAACCAACCTACTTCTCTTATAATCACAATATATCCATCAACAAACAACTACTATGTGCCGGACATTATGCTAAACTCTGGAGATTAAAAAAAAAAAAGGTAAAAATATAATTCCTGCCCTCAAGGAGCTCTTATTCTAATGAGAAATATAGCATGCAAATTACCATCTACAAATACATGTACATGTGTATATAAATATTTGTGTATGGATATAAATATATATAAATACAATGTTAATGGGAGGTTGTCCAAAAGTTTTGCCTTGCTACCTTTTCAAAATTTCAGACATCTTCGATGTTGCCCTACCTCATCTTTTTATTTTTTAAAATTTTATTTATTTTTAATACATATTGCCTTATGAATCATGCTGGGAGAAAAAAAAGTCAGAGCAAAAGGGAAAAACCATGGGAGAAAAAAAAGAACAGAAAAAAAGCGAACATAGCATTTAATCTCTGTAATTCTTTTCCTGGATGCAGATGGCATTTTTGTCCAAAATCTATTAGGACTGCTTTGGGTCATTGAACCACTGAGAAGTACCATGTCTATCATAGTTGATCATCATACATGCTTGCTGTTATTGTATACAATGTATTCCTGGTTCTGCTTGTTTCGCTCAACCTCAGTTAGCGTAGATCTTTTCAGGTCTTTCTAAAATCGAGTTTTTCATCATTTTTATACAACAATAATATTCCATAACATTCATATGCAACAACTTATTCAGTCATTCTCCAACTGATGGGCATCCTCTTAGTCTTCAATTCCTTGCCACTACAAAAAAGGGTTGCCACAAACATTTTTGTACATGTGGGTCCCTTTCCCTCCTTTAAGATCTCTCTGGGATATAAGCCTAATAGAAACGCTCCTGGATCAAAGGGTATGTCCAATTTGATAGCCCTTTGGGCATAGTTCCAAATTACTTTCCAGAATGGTTGCATCATTTCCTAATCTTTATTGTCAACTGATCTTCATCACATTTCCTACCTTCCTCCTTTAGAAATAGCATGGTATAGTGGATATTGCATTAGACATGGTGCCAGAGGTTGTTGTTATTTAGTAATTTCAGTAAAATCTGACTTTATGATCCCATTTGGGGTTTTCTTGGCAAAGATACTGGAATGATTTGCCATTTCCTTCTCCAGTTCATTTTTCAGTTGAGGAAACTGAAGCAAACAAGGTTAAGTGACTTGCCCAGGGTCACACAGCTAGCAAGTGTTTGAGACCAGGTTTGAAGTCTTCTAGATTCCAAGCCTGATGCTCTATGCATCTTAATACTACCTAAGTGTCCACCTGCCATCTGCTCACTCCTACTCAGAGGATCCAGGCTCAAATTGTATTTTACTGCATGGCATTGGACAAGTAACTTAACCTCTATATTTTCTCATGTTTAAAATAAGGAAATTGGACTTAATGATCTCTAAGGGTTCTTTTAGCTCTAATCTTAAGATCTTGTGATCACCTAGTTTGGGATCAAAATGTTTTTTTCATGCCTTTTGTTTTCCCAAGATAAATATTAAATTAATTCTTTTGTTGTGCAGCCTAATTCCCTGAGGAGGCTTTATAATATTATAAGACTTATGCAGTTTATACAATGTTATCTACAAACAGAACCATATGGAGAATATCACCATCAGTAGGGGATATTTCTTTTACTTGGCTTTCATGCAAGTCATCTTGACACTTGCAGATGCCTCCTGTTTTGCTTTGTAAATCAATGAACATAGTTCATACATATTCACAACTGTCATAGAGTCTAACATAATTTTAATGTATCTATAGGAGACACCTTGTTTACGGAGAAGTTTTAAGGTTGAATTTTGTGTCACTGAATCAAATCTTTTCTTGAAGTAATAAAGGCAGCAATATTTTACACTTTCTAAATTGGGGGTTCTTAATCTGCAATTGATAGATGCCCCAAATGGTTCATGGATAGATATAAAGGGTCTGGGAAATTAATGGGAAGAAAATATATATTTTTTCTAACTTCTAATAGAAATTTAGTATTTCCTTCAATTATGAAGGATGGCAACAAGACATTATTCTGAGAAAGGATCCACAAACTGCCAAAAGAGTGCATGACACAAAAAAGTATAAGATCCCATGCTCTAAATATTATCAATCAATTATGTAATTGATGTATCTAAATGTGGGATTTTATGCATGTTCCCTTCTCATGTTTTCAATGAGGATAAGGTCAATATATAGACAAACTACTGACATAAAGATTTTCTAGGGATGGGAATTACTCGTATTATTTCATGGGTAAAGGAAACTTCAAAATGAAGAAACTTCTAATAATGTAGAATAATACCTTCTCTACAGCCCACAGTCTTAGAGAGTTGTCCAAAGGCTAAATTTGTCCAAGCTTACACAGCTTGTGTATGTCTGAACCAAAACTTTACAGGTCTCTCCAACTCTAAGGTCATCTTTCCAACCACTATCCCATGCCACCTTGAACACAGTAGATACTTAATAAATGCTTGTGATTGATTACCTCTAAAGGCTTCAGAGTAGTAAGCAAACAAATATATGGGTTGATTGCCTGTTAATATCTCCTGGATAGGATCATTTTGTACTTTTCTTCATTTCATAGAGCTCCCGACATCTTATACTTTATTCTCATTTCTCTTATGTGTTTATAACATGTTATAGTTATTTGTGTTACAAGCAGTCCCACCCTGATGCTTCATCCTGGTATCAGGGAAGATTGCATAAAGGAAATGGCATCCAAGTGTTGGAAAAATATTTTCTTTAAGATAGTAAAAATGCAAAGTCACAATGTACATTTGAAAAAAAAACACTGAAATCTATGTTATACTTGTTATACAAAGAAAAGTGTGCTACCTTACTTCATTGGCCATTCCATCTATCTCTTGAATCTTCAACCTATCCCTCTCTCTTGTTATCTTCCATTCTACCCATAAACATGCTCAGATCTCTTCAGCTCTCACATGACTACACTTATTCACCCCCACTGTCATTATGCTTGAAATTATGCTTCCATTATGCTTCCCCTTAAAGTTTCCTGAATTTTTACCTTTTTCTCCCTTTTCAATGGCCCAGCTCAGATCTTAATACCATAACGTTTTCCCATAACCCTCTTCTAGAAGTGATTTCTCTTGGATCTCCCATAAGATTTTTTGGGGATGAAAGATACCTTTTTTCTATGTTCTTATTCTATTTTTACTATAGTTATTTGTGTATGTCATCTCCTTGACTAGATTTTAAATTCCTTGAGGAAAGGAACTGCATCTCAGTTCCTTTTTTAATTTTTCAGTGCCTAGCATATAGTAAAAACTTAATAAATATTTGTTGAATGCACATACTTTCACATACATGATTTCATTTTATATTCATAAGGCAGTTTGTTGTCTGACTTTTTATTTTTATTTTAGAGATAAGGAAAGTTCAGCTTTATGGAGAAGTAAAGCACATAACTATCTGTGTGGTGGGACTTGAAGAAACACCAAGTAAAACTTCCAATCTTGTCCCAACCATCTCCCATTGGACTCAACACAGGACCTCAAATCCATAGATCATTTGGCTTTGAGGTTAAGATAAATGTAAATTCAATTCGATACAAAATTTATCTGGGAGTTTGTAAGGCATTAGGCACAAAAAACTTGGAGCTCAAATTAGTTTAGCACATTAATAAATTGGGGTAAAAAGTTGTCACTTTTGATGAGAAGAAAAGTGGGTTCACTAAAGGATTAGAGCTTTAGATACCAAATGGGGAAGGAGTACTTATTTAGATGTGCCCATGGAAGTCTCTAGGCAGAGAATGGTACAGAAACACTAAGTTCCTAGGGAGCTCTTCAGAAGGGAATAAGGAGAGAAAGACAGAAGATATAAGGAGAAAGGGGAGAGGGGAGAGAGGAGAGAGAAGAGAGAAAAAGAGAAAAGAGAGAGAGAGAAAGAGAGAGAGAGAAAATAATCCATAAAGAGGCATGCAAGACTAGAACTTTTTTGTTGTACAATTTTTGTACAGCTTTCTCTGATACTGAGAAGTCAAAGCAGCTACTTCTTAGAACATGGTAGCAGTTTTTCCAGGTATAACTCTGAGTCACATGAAAGTAATGATTCATAAAGAGAGAAATATCTAGCCTCCCCACTGTTTGGACTAATTTGATCCTTGACCAAGAAGGCTTTTGAAACAGCACAACCAAAGCACCATATTTCCTTGAAGAGAGCATTTTTCTCAAATAGTCTGACTAATATACAGAAAGCAGTACTGCATGGTGAAGGAAATTGGATTTGGAGTTTATAAAACTGGTTCCCATTTCAGACTTGACTACTAACTTGTCCTTATCCAAGTCCTTAAGTTTTAGTAAAATGAGAAAGCTGTCTGATACCTCTAGCAGAAACACAAAATATATTTTATTGTATATGGCAATTAAGTTTTAGTATACTATAGTTCAGCTGTATCATCAGTTAAATGTATTTCTGTTCTGACAAAATTAACTTTTAGAATAAGCAATGTGATACAGTGAAGAAGAGATTTGTAGTTAGGGATAGTTGGTTTCAAATTCTCACTCTGATACTTTTTTTACCTAGGTTATTCTAGATAAATTATTTAACCTCTCTGAACCTCAATTTTCTCATTTGTATCATGGGAATAATGATCTCTATAACACCTACCTCTCAGGACTGTTGTGAGCAGAGTATCAAAAGAAATAATCTAAGTTCATAAATATTTTGACAAATTTAAAGTGCAATGTAAATGCAAATTAATAACTCATAATTATAAGTCATTTCAGGGTTCAAAAGGAGCCCCTGATGCTGACAGAACAGTTAAAAATCTTTGCTTTCTACATGAGGAAAGTGAGGTTTACAAAGAATAAGAGATTCACCTAGATGACTAAGCTAAAAATGTCAGAGCCAGGGTTTGATTGCCAATCTAGCACTCTTCTCATGGACTTCCCTGACAACAATGTGTACACAAATTAGAGAATGCTTGAAAAAGTACTTTGGATTTTATAAGCATTAATGGCATTTGAATAGGACTAGTATTAATCCAGTGATAATTTATAGAAGTAGTCATTTATATGTTGACAATTATATTTGTAAATTATTTTTCTAGAAGTAATAGTTCAATTATTCATTGACAATTATGTTAGAACACTGATGCCCTGACCTGCAACTGACCAATACAGCATTAACTTCCTGAATGTCTTAGTCCAGGGAAACACAGTATAAATACTTCCCTACTCCTGCTAATAAAGAAAAACAAACAAAAACAATTTGCCATTACACATAGCTTTTTTTTATGATAGCTTGCAAAAGGAAGCTCTTAACATCTGTCTTTAAGACTTTGAATCTTGGGATTTCTTTCACTATTTTAAAAATTCATTTGTAACATTAGACATAGATTTATTTTTAAAATGCAGTTGCTCAACTAGATTTCTTATGAGAGAATGATGTATGGTATTTTTTAATGACAAGCATAGATAGCATTCCAGAGAAGGGGTATAGTTAATTAGAACTATTTCATAATTATCCTCTTTTAAGGCAACATGCACTTATGTGAGAAGACTGCTCACCTGGAAGGACAGTAAAAGATACAGATACAGATACAGGTGCCAAAAAGGAAAAAAAAAACACAAGTAATAGAAGAAGAACAAAGGTAAAACCCTTCGTGGACCTATTTAAAATGTCACCCATAGAAAATGAAGCATTGTCTGCAGTAGCACACAGTGCTTCATCATGACCCAGCAGACAGAAAGAAGATCAATGCCATTGTCCCTAATGTGCTCAATGAATGCTGTCATAAGGACAATAATGCCTCCAATGGTAGAAAAGGATGAATTCTGCCTGCTTTTTTAGACCCTAAATCAGCTGTTTTATTAAGTTACTCACCTGTCAGCTTTCCTCAAACTCCCTGGTAAGTTATATTCAAAATATGAAATCAGGAAGTTGTGTTGAACTAATTCAGGTGAATTATTTCTCCTTTCTCATCTTCATTTCTAAAAGTGAATTTTCTTATTGAGAGGCAATGTAGTTGATTGGAAAGTACTTAGAGTTGTAACAGACATACCTGCCAAAACAAATCTAGAACTATATAAACACAATTACAAAACACTTTTCACACAAATAAAGTCAGATATAAACAAATGGAAAAATATCAATTGTTCATGGCTAGGCCAAGCTAATATAATAAAAATAACAATTCTGCCTAAATTGGTCTACTTGTTAGGTGCCATACCAGTCAAACTGCCAAAACATTATTTTATATAACTCGAAAAAAATAATAAAAATTCATCTGGAAGAACAAAAGGTCAAGAATATCAAGAGAATTAATGAAAAAAATACAAAAGATAGTGGTTTAGTGGTAGCAAACCTAAACTATAATATGAAGCAGCAGTCATCAAAACCATTTGATCCTGGCTAAGAAATAGAATGGTGTGTCCCAGATCTAAAATTATATTATAAAACAGCAGTTACCAAAACCAGTTGGTATTGGCTAAGAAATAGATTAGTTGATCAGTGGAATAGATTAGGTCCACAAGACAAAATAGTCAATAACTTTAATAATCTAGTGTTTGACAAACTCAAAGACCTCAGCTTTTGGGATAAGAATTCACTGTATGACAAAAATTATTGGGAAAATTGGAAATTAATATGGCAGAACTAGGCATTGACCCACATTTAACACCGTACACCAAGATAAGGTCAAAATGAGTTCATGATCTAGGCATAAAGATTGAGATTACAAATAAATTAGAAGAACATAGGATAGTTTATCTCTCAGACCTGTGGAGGAGGAAGGAATTTGTGACCAAAAAACACCTAGAGATCATTATTGATCATAAAATAGAAAACTTTGATTATATCAAATTGAAAAGCTTTTGTACAAATAAAACTAATGCAGACAAGATTAGAAGGAAAACAATAAACTGGGAAAACATTTTTACATTCAAAGATTCTGACAAAGGCCTCATTTCCAAAATATATAGAGAATTGACTCTAATTTATAAGAAATCAAGCCATTCTCCAATTGATAAATGGTCAAAGGATATAAACAGACAATTTTCAGATGAAGAAATTTAAACTATTTCTAACCATATGAAAAGATGCTCCAAGTCATTATTAATCAGAGAAATGCAAATTAAGACAACTCTGAGATACCACTACATACCTGTCAGATTGGGTAGAATGACAGGGAAAGATAATGCTGAATGTTAGAGGGGATGTGGGGGAAAACTGGGATACTGATACATTGTTGGTGGAATTGTGAATACATCCAGCAATTCTAGAGAGCAATTTGGAACTATGCTCAAAAAGTTATCAAACTGCGTGCATACCCTTTGATCCAGCAGTGTTACTACTGGGCTTATATCCCAAAGAGATCATAAAGAAGGGAAAGGGACCTGTATGTGCACAAATGTTTGTGGCAGCCCTCTTTGTAGTATCTAGAAACTGGAAATTGAATGGATGCCCATCAAATGGAGAATGGCTGAAGAAATTGTGGTATATGAATGTTATGGAATATTATTGTTCGGTAAGAAATGATCAGCAGGATGATTTCAGAAAGGCCTGGAGAGACTTACATGAACTAATGCTGAGTGAAATGAGCAGGACCAGGAGATCATTATATACATGGCTCTCTTCAACAATGAGATGAATCAAATCAGTTCCATTTGTTCAATAACGAATAAAACCAGCTACAGCCAGTGAAAGAACTCTGGGGAATGAGTACAACCCACTACATGGCATTTCCAATCCCTCTGTTTTTGTCCACTTGCATTTTTGATTTCCTTTTCAGGTCAATTTTACATTATTTCAAAGTCGGATTCTTCTTATGCAGCAAAATAACTGTATGGATATGTATACAAATATTGTATTTAACATATACTTTAACATATTTAACATGTATTGGTCTACCTGCCATCTGGGGAAGGGGTGAGGGGAAGAAGGGGAAAAGTTGGAACAGAAGGTTTTGCAAGGGTCAGTGCTGAAAAATTACCCATGCATATATCTTGTAAATAAAAAAAAAAACTATAAAAAAAAGAAATAGAATGGTGAATCAGTGGAATAGAATAGATAAGCATGACACAATAATTAGGTCTATAGTAAGCTGGTTTTTGATAAACCTCCAAATTCCAGCTTTTGGAATAAGAACTCACTATTTGACAAAAATTACTGGGAAAACTGGAAAATAATATGTCAGTAACTGGGCATAGACCTACATCTCACATCCCATATCAAAGTAAGGTAAAAGAAGATACCTGATTTGTTCATAAAAGATGATACTATAAATGAATGAGGAGAACAAGGTATAATTTACATATCAGATCTTTGGAGAAGGGAGGAATTTATGACCAAAGAAGAACTAGAGAACTTTATGAAAGGTAAAATGGACAATTTTGATTACATTAAATTAAAAAGATTTTGCACAAAGAAAACCAGCAGAAACAAGATTAAGCACAAATTGGGGAAAAAATCTTTATAGCTAGTATTTCTGATAAAGGTCTCATTTCTAAAATATATCAAGAGCTGTGTCAATTTTATAAGAATACAAGTCATTCCCTGATTGATAAATGGTCAAAGACAATTTTCAGATGATGAAATTAAAGCAATTAATAATGATATAAAAATACTCTCAATCAATATTAATTAGAGAAATGCAAATTAAAACAACTACCTCACACTTCTCAGATCCCCTAAAATGACAGGAAAAGATAATGATAAATGTTGGAGGTGATGTGGGAAAACTGAGACACTAATGCATTGTAGATGAAGTTGTGAAATGATCCAACTGTTCTGGAGAACAATCTGGAACTATGCCCAAAGGGCTATAAAGCTACACATACCTTTTATTCCAGCAGTGCAATCTTCATCCCCAGGAAATCTTCAAGGGAAAAGGACCTACAAGTGCAAATAATGTTTGTAGCAGCTCTTTTTTGTATTAGCAAAAGAACTGGAAAATGAGTAGATGCCCATCAATTGCAGAATGGCTGAACAAGTTGTGGTATATGAAGGTAATGGAATATTATTGTTCTATAAAAAAATGAAGAACAAGCTGATTTTAGAAAGCCAGGGGAAGATTTTAATGAACTAATGCTGAGCAAAACAAGGAGAACCAGAAATACATTGTACGTAATAATAAGAATGTGTGATGATCAATTATGAAAGACTTGATTCTTCTCCATGGCTCAGTGATTCCAAGCAATCCCAATAGATTTTGGATGGAAAATGTCATCTGTATCCAGAAAAAGAACTAAGGAGACTGAATGTAAATCAACACATGCTAAGTTCACTTCTTTTTTCTGTTTTTTTTAATCTTTCCCATGGTTTTTCTCTTTAGCTCTGATTTTTCTCTCTCAATTTGATTCATAAAACAATGTGTGTTAAATTTTAAAAATGGGAAAAAAAGAAAGTTTCTTCTGAATTTGCCTCTCTGCAATTTTGCCCTCTGATACTAGTTCTTTTTGACTCAGGCCAAGCAAAATAAGTTTTTCCATCTTCCACATGAGAATCCTCCAAAAATCTGAACCTAGATTTCATCTGCTCCCTAATTCTTCTCTCATGTAGGTTAAATTTCCCAAGTTTCTTTAACCCTGTAGCGTAACCATGGCTTGGGAGAAAAAAGTATATTTAGGCATTGTTTCAGGGGAAACGTCATAACAATTATAGTAATCTAAATGTTGAATAGGAAGACTGCTTTGGAATATGGTGGACTCCCCCTCACTGGAGATACTTAAGCAGAGGCTGGAGGATCACTTAGGTATATTGTCAGAGAGGAGTCATTTTAGGCATAGATTGAATTGGTTGGCTGGGGTAGTCCAATTCTAATGTAATACTCTGTAATTCTGTGACTATCTCTTTCTTCCTTTTGCTGTAATTATCAACTCTGACTTTCAGTGGTTTTCACTTCCAAGAAATGATATCCCTTTCAATGAAACATATAGTCATGTTAGCTTTAAAAAATAGATTTTTATTTTCAAAATACATGCAAATATAGTTTTTAACATTCACCCTTGCAAAACCTTGTATTCCAAATTTTCTCTCTCCTTCCCATCAGCCCCCTCCCCTAGACAACAAGTAATCAAGTATAGGTTTAACATGTTCAATTCTTCTAAACATATTTCTACATTTATCATGCTGAGCAAGAAAAATCAGATCAAAAAGAAAAAAAGTGAGAAAGAAAAAATATAAAGCAAACAACAACAAAAAGGGTGCAAATACTATGGTGTGATCCATATTAAGTCCCCATAGCCCTCTTTCTGGCCTGAATTACTTCATTGTTGAAAAGAGTCAAGTCCATCACAATCAATCATCACATAATCTTGTTGCTGTGAATCATATTTTCTTGGTTCTACTCACTTCACTTAGCATTAGTTCATGCAAGTCTCCAGGCCTTTTGAAATCATTCTGCTGATTGTTTCTTATATACAATAATATTCCATAAAATTCATACACCATAACTTATCCAGCCATTCTCCAGCTGATAGGCATCTACTCAGTTTCCAATTCTTTGCCTTGCTACTACAAAAAGGATGGCTACAAATATTTTTGCACATATGGATCCTTTTCCCTTTTTTATGATCTTTTTACTAGTAAAGACACTGTTGGATCGAAGAGTATGCACAGTTTTGTAACCCTTTGGACATAGTTCCAAATTGCTCTTCAGAATGTTTGGATAAGTTCACAATTCCTCCAACAATGTATTAGTGTCCCAGTTTTTCCACATCCTCTCCAACAATTATCTTTAGCTTTTCCCGTCATCTCAGCCAATCTGAGAGATATGCAATGAGTGGTACCTCAGAGTTGTCTTAATTTGCATTTCCCTAATCAATAGTGAGTTAGAACAGTTTTTCATATGACTAGAAATGGCTTTAATTTTCTTGCCTGAAAATTGTCTTTTCATATCCACTGACCATAACTGGAGTATGGCTTGTATTCTTACAAATTTGAGTCAGTTCTCTATATATTTTATAAATGAGGCCTTTATCAGAGCCCTTAGATGTAAAAGTTTTTCCTGCAGTTTTCTGCTTCCCTTCTAATCTTGGTGGCATTGGTTTTGTTTGTACAAAAACTTTTAATTTAATATAATAAAAATTATACATTTTGCATTTCATTATGTTCTCTAGTTCTGCTTTGGCCATAAATTCTTTCCTTTTTCACAGATCTGAGAGGTAGACTATCCCTTGTAATCCTAAATTATATTAGCTTTTGATCACCAAATCACATATATAATTTATGTTAAGCTTACAGTTCACTAAAACTCCAAGATCTTTTTTCAGAATCCTTCATCCCAATTTTCTGCTGCCCATATAGCACTGAATGTATGGTAAACCAGTCAGAACAGGATAGCCGTATGATTCTGGATAAGTCACTTAATCTCTAAGTGCCCCACACAACACCTTAAGCCTTTTGCAGTTGCAGAGAAGGTACAGACTTATCTTGGTAAATATCTTCTCATGAAAGAGTTCCCTATACCAATTAAATCACAGTTCCTATCCCTATTCTCTAATAAAAATTTCATCCATAATAATAATCATTCTTATAAAATGGCAATGTCTCCCTACTGCCAGCTGAAGCTACCTCAATGTTAGAGGGCAAAGTACTTCTCTCAAAGGCAGGACTTTCTACTTTTATGATCTCTAGGTCAGAGCAGATTCAACACAGCAACAAAAGTCAGAACAGATGGAGGCTCTTAACCAAGGATGTTCTGGTAAATGCTTAATAACTGGATCTCCAGAAAGGAAAATGTAAATGTGAAATATTTTTGAAGTTTAATCTGCATTATTAACATTTTTCTCATCACTTTTTAAAATCTTGAATATCAACAGAATAATAAATCAAATTAAAAATTTCATCATGTGCCAATTTCTGAGGCATAAATGCTTCCCCGGAAAATTTTTACAATCAACTTTCCCCAGGTTCCAGCACACCCCTGACTCAGCTCTGCTTAATAATAGATGTCAAGGAAAAAAAAGCAAGAGTTGAGATGCCAGATTCCTCTTCCATTGGCTGCCTTGAGTCTAGAAAGTAGCAGGAAAAAATTTGAAGAACAAAAGTTCAGAATCTTTGCCCACTATTTCTTATCAAATGGGTTAACCCATTTATCTCCTGAACTCAGTTGCCTAGGAGTTGAAACAAGTGTACATCCATCTATTTGCATTGAAATTTTGTGAAAAGAAGGAATTAATTGGAAGGAGAATCTGACCTCCCTTTCAACAGTATCATGGAAAACTTACCCTATGTTCACAATGAGAAGTTGCCTCTAAACCATGACCCATTGAAAAATAGTCTTGAATTGTCAAAAACTAGATTGGGAAAAGACAGTGTCTTATGTTTAGCATCTTCACTCAAAGTGGTAGCAATTGTTACTAGCGATTGCTATAACTGGATGCATAGGTAGTGCAATGGATAGAGCTCTGGAGTCAAGGACAGCTAAGTTCAAATTTGATCTCAGGTACTTACTAGCTGTGTCACTCTGGTCAAGTCATGTAACCTCTGTTTGTCTCAGTTTTCTCACCTGTTAAGTGGGGTTATTAATAGCATTATTTTCTCAGAATTGTTGTAAGGATCAAATGAGATAATTGAAAACACTTGGGATCCTGCCTGAAACACTAGATAATGATTTTTTTTCAGTCATTTATTTTTCAGTCATATCTGATTCTTCTTGATCCCCACTTGGTATTTTCTTGGGAAAGATACTAAAATGGATTGCAGTTTCCTTCTCCAGTACATCTTACCTATAAGGAAACTGAGGCAAACTAAGGCTAAATGACATGCTTAGAGTTATACAACTAGTAAATGTTTGAAGCCAGATTTGAATTCAAATAGATTAGTCTTCCTGACTCCAGTCTCAGTGCTCTATCCATGAGCCACCAACCTTCCCTAATATATAATTTTACAAATGTTAGCTACTGTTATTATTACAATTCAGTGAATGTGGATCAGTTACTTTTTGTGTTGTCTCCATTCAAATATTTGTTGTATATGGTATCAGTTATTAACAGTAACATTGCTAGCCTGGAAGACCTGTATTCAAGAGCTACCTTTGATATGTACTATACATACTAGTTACAAGGAGAGCATGAAGATGGGTACACCTCTCCATCAATGGATTGACAATTTACCAACTATGAGATTGATTGGTGGTAAGCCTTCCCAATAAAATTGATTTCAAGTCCAATGTACTTTCCACTATACCATACTCCTTATATACCATGTTTTATGAATGCTTTGTTTATGGAACAATCTGAAATGAAGATGAAATAATTATGATAACATACAGAAAGAAAAAGCCTTTTGTCAAAGAAATTATTCTCTGTGCCTTTTGGATTGTAACCATTCAGATGATATTCTAGTAAGCAAAGTAAGGAATCATTTAAATTTGGATTGATGAATATCATTTGTCTTTCTATTTAATCCACTCTCATTATTTCACTGGGCAATTTCATGGTGTGATACTTTACCATGTTACATATTTCATACACAGGGAGCTACTCAGAATAGACATTTCAGTGAGCAAATTCTCATGCAGTAAAATGCCCTTTTTTGCTGTTACAAGGGCTAAAGTACTTATTTGATAGATTAACTCAAGATTAACCTCCAAAGAAGCAAAGTCAGAATGATGACAACTTCTATTTGTATCTTCAGGCTTTAAAGAACTTTACATCTACTTCCTCATTTGATCTTCGCATAAACCTTATGAAATATGGAGTGCAAGTATTGTTTCACTGCTTTTTAAAGATCAGAAACTGAGGCTCAAAGAAAATTTGTAATTATCTGAATGTCACATAGCTAGTAAATGGCAAAGTTGATTCATACCCAAGTTTTTTGATTCAGCATAGTGAGCTTTCACTAATGATAATAAGTAAAATCTAGTCAGATAAAATAGTTATCCTTAATGATTTCTTATCTGACAAATATCTTCATATTATTCGAAACTCTAGGCTACTTGCCTTAATGGGAATCATTAGACTTGGAGTCGAAAGACAAAGGTTTTAATAATAGTTCTACCACTTACTAGCTATGAGTCAGTCTTAGGTATTATTTAAAATTCTCTTCTTTAAATATGGTGAATTGGATGATCTCTAGTCTCTTCCTCTTGTCCCATCCCAGACTGATTCACAAAAGGTATAGGTGATTGGCTGACCACCTTCCATTTTTTGTGCTTTGAAAACTAAGGCATTGCTGTAAAGTAGCAAGTGTTTTGTTTTAACAAATAGAGGAAAGAGAAATTGGACCTATGCTTAAATTGAACTATGGAACTCTCATATAAGGAAATTCTCACTACTAAGACAAGTTGGTGCCATCCTTCATAAAACACCTCAGAGATATGGCCAAGGTCACAGAACCAGGACATCTCACAAGGTGAGACTTGAACTCAGGTATTCTTGGCTCTGATGGGAACTCTTTCCCTAATATACCATGCTGCCACAAATATACTAATATTAATACTTGCAAATGATTATCTTCCATGACAATGTTCATTGTGGAATAAAAGTGAAGAAAGGGAAATGTTGTCATATTTTTTTTAAAAGGAAGAAGATTGAATATGTAAATGATAGGTTCCTGGCAAAATTATAGAATGTATTATTCGTTAAAGGGATGGCTAATGAAAAAAAATCTTTAAAAGAAAGTAGCAATCAAGAAGAGCCAAGATGAATTCATCATTAGGAATAGGTCATACCAGACTAAATGAAAATTTTTTGACAGGGTTACTAGGTGGGTGGATCAAAAATGTTGTTGAGGCAGTGAGGTGATCCACTGCCATAGATTCAGGAAGATCTAAATTAAAATATCATCTCAAACATTTATTAGCTGTGTGACCCTGGATGACTCAATCTCTGTATACTTTAGTTTCCTCAACTATAAAATTGGGATAAAAATAGAACCTACCTCTTAGGGTTGTTCTGAAAAACCAATGAAATAATATTTGTAAAGCATTTAGCACATGCCTGGTATATAGTAGGCCCTTAATAAATGTTTGTTTCCTTCCTTCCTGTAAAGTTATTTTACCTAGATTTTAACAAGACATTTAACAAAGTTTCCAGGGCTATTCTTGGGGACAAGTTGTGGATTATAATACAGTTATGTGGATTTATAATTCATCCCAGAGAGTAGTCCTCAATGGTTTGATAACAGCTTGCAATAAATCCTCCTGAAGAGTTTCCTAGGTACCACACACAGTGGTATTGTATTGGCCAATAGCTTTATAAATGAGGTAGACAAAGGCACAAGTGGCATGCTAAACATATGTGAAAAGGAAAAGTCAGTATCTCAAAATACCTTTACTAGCTAGAACTTTAAATTAGATATAGAATTGGGCCAAAATATAACACAAATTGATCATGAGTCAAAAATGGGTTTTTTATTCTGAATCTCTACTGACCAATTTGAGTATCTGTTATGTGTGAATATGCTAATTTATTAAAAGAAGAGATTTTTATGCCTGGAGAAAGGGGTCAGATTTGCAAGGGAGAAGGGGAAAGTAGAAAAGAAAGAAGGGAAGGAAAGAAAGAAGGAGGGAAGAAGATGAGAAGGAAGGAAAGAGGGAGGAAGGAGGGCAGAAAAGAAAGAAGAAGGGAAGGAAGGAAAGTGGAAAGGAGAAAAAAAGAAAAGAGAAAGGAAAGAAAGAAGGGAAGGAAGGAAAAAACGAGGAGAGAGAGAAGAAGGGAAGAAGAAAAGGAAAGAGGAAAGGAAGGAAAAAAGGAAGCGAGGGAAGGAGGAAGGAAGAAAGAAAAAGAAGGAGGGAGGAAAAAGAGGGAGGGAAGAAGGAAGGAAGGAAAGAAGAAAGGAAGGAAGGAAGGAAGGGAAGGAAGGAAGAAAGGCAGGAAAGAAGGAAGGAAGATAGAAAAGGAGGGAAAGAGGGAGAGAGGAAAGGAGGAAAGGAAAGAAGGAAGGAAGGGGGGAGAAAGAGAGGAAGATAGAAAGGGAGGGAGGGAAGGAAGGAAGCAAGGAAGGAAGGATGGAAGGAGGGAAAAAAGAGGGATAAAGGGAGAAAAGGAGAGAGGGAGGGAGAAAAAGGAAGGAAGAAAGGAAAGAAGGAAGGAAGGAAAAAGGGAAAGAAGGAAGGAAAGAAGGAAGGAAGAGGGGAAATAAGGAAGGAGAGATGGAGGAAGGGAAGGAAGGAGGGCGAAAAGGAGTGAGGGAGGGAAAGAAGGAAGTAAGAAAGAAAGGAAGGAGAAAGAAAGGGAGGAATGAGAAAAAAGAGAGGGAGGAAGAAGAAAGAAAGAGAGGGAGGAAGGAGAAAGGAAGAAAGGGAGGAAGGAGAAAGAAAGAGAGGGAGGAAAGGAGGAAGGAAAGACAAGGGAGAAAAGGAGGAAGGAAAGACAAGGGAGGAAAGGAAGAAGGAAAGACAAGGAAGGAAAGGAGCAAGGAAGGAAGGAAGGAAGGGGATAAAAGCATATCAGTGTAGCACTTTTAATGCACCAGAGAGTAGGAGTTAAAGGGGCAAATAAATATAAGTATAGCTTTTTGAACAAATGTGCTGAATTTAGAATATACCTTTAAAACCTACATTCAATAACATTTGGAATTTCATAAACAATATTCTTTTCTGTTCTTTTCATATAAAAATGTTAATATGTGTTGGTATTTATCAAGGTCAGAAAAACTAGATATTTTAATTTAAAAAATAGAATAAGTCAACATAACTACTTAATTCAGTTAGAATGCAGTTAATAGTCTATCTAGCCTCACCCTGGTGGGAGAAGGAAAGTTGTTCAATTAAATCTTTTGAGTTCTTTTTTTTTTTTTAACCTGGGTGCATTATAACATCTTAAAATACAAGAAAATGGAAAATGGAAACATGACCAATCACTGGCATACTAGATTTTCTGTCAGAATTCTGGGATTTACTAATGTAGAATGTCTTTCATTTCCACCTTTTAAAACCCAATTTAAATTCTGCTTTTTCCATAAAGTCTCCTCTGATCCTATTCTTACATACCCTACCCTTCCTCCATGACCACCCAGTCAGTGCCAACCTTCACCCTTGGGTCTCACTTAGTAATTTGTTCAGCATTTTTCTAATGTATTTTTCAAGTAATATTTTTGTTCAATTGTTTCAGTCAGGTCTGATTTTTCATGACCCTATTTGGGATTTTCTTAGCAAAGATACTGAAGTAGTTTTCCATTCCCTTCTCCAGCTCATTGTAAATTATTTTATATTTATATTTTATGTAAATATTATTTTCATAATTGTCCCTACCTGTTCTTTATCCCTCCTAGATATTAAGCTTCATGAGGGTATGGATCATCTTCATCTACAATGATCTTCACTCAAGAGAGACTTAATGAATGTTTATTGGATGAATAAATGAACTAATGCTAAGAATATCATTTCATTGCCTGGTTTAATTTTTATAAAAATAATTATATGGAAAAGTTGAAAGAATTATTAAGAAATCAAGGATTTGCTCTTTGAGGTCTTTTGCCTGAAACAAATTCTAGATTCTTTAGTGAGAGCAAGTAGATCTTAGAGTCCTAGACATTCATTGCAAGGCCTCTTTGAATTACTTAGACTTCTTAACATGTTGTGGCCATTTTTGTGTTAACTGAGATTTGCTGAAATGCTTTTTGCTCCTTAAATAAGGAAACTCTGTGTTAAAACCACGGGCAAACACTTCCTTTTATTTACACTAAAAGTGTGAATAGCTGCTTGAAAGGAGAAAATTGAATGCACTGAAGATTAACACTGCCTCCGAAGTGCTGAATCAAACACCTTTATAAGGAATGTGAACTTCCAAGGAAAGGTTCACTTGCCCCTGAATAATATTCAGTTTCTCCAAATATGTCAGCATGAATCATGTTCCCATGGTTGGTTTGTGCTAGCTTAATACAATTTACAACTTTAGTAAATTATTATCTATAATTTAATTCTTTCTCAGAACTTCTAAAGCAAATTTTGTTGTTGAGTCATTTCTGACTTGTGAACCCATTTGGGGTTTTAGGGGCAAAGATTCAGGATTGGTTTGCCATTTCCTTTTCTATCACATTTTGCAAAGGAAGAAACTGAGGCAAACGGAGTTAAGAGATTTTTTTCCCATGGTCACATGGTTAATAAACGCCTGAAGCCAGATTTGAAATCAGCAAGATGAGTCTTCCTGAGTCCAGGCAACTGCCACATAAGTAAATAATACATAACAATTGCCTAATAAAATAAATGCATCTATGTTAAAATGCCAAAGTTCACTTTAAAATATCTAAATTCAGATACCACCTCAAATGCTCACTCTTTGTAAGTAAGTAAACCTATTGGAGATGTTTCCTTATCTGTAAAATGAAGAGATTTGACTCAATAAACTCTGAAATCAATGGGAGTAGAAATATCTATTAGAGTTCATGCCCACCCCCATATGGGATCAACTGCTTCTTTCCCTTAAAAACTGTCCTGAAAAGTTATTTTCAAAAGTTATCCTCAAAAATTAATTGGCTCAGAGAATTAGGGTTAAGGACATTGATGTAGCTACCTAAGCATAATAGGCAAGGGCACCTTCCTGATGCTTTTGGGCAATAGACCAGCAATTGGACCAATATGAAGCACAAAAATGACTCAGTCAATTGAATCACTAAAGTACCCTCATCCTTTTATACCTAAATGAATCTATCTTTGGCTGTTAGAGGTACTATGAGGGTCTCATTTCATTCTAATCATAATCCTAAGCTAACCAACTGGTCTAGTTTAGGCCTGAACTACCAGAACCACAATAATGTATAAATGCCCTGTGCCTATTTTTAACAGTCATAGAAAAATAGATTTAGAGCTTCAGGAAACCCTCAATATTGACTAGTCTAATACCCTCACTTTACATTTGAATCCAATTTCTTTGATTCCAAATCTAACAATCTCTTTCACTGATCTACATTTAAAGATTCTGAATAAATTAGCCTGAAAGAATACAATTTGTCTATTAGTTGTATGCATCCATAGAATCATAGATATTTGGTCCAACTCTATCATTTTATATGAACCCAAAAAAGCAAAGTATCCTGCTCAAGAAATTCAAGAGCATCTAATAAGCAAAAAGTCCAGCTTCCAAAATTGTGTGCCAGAATTCTTTCCACTATATCATGTTATCTCTCATTGTTCTTGAGCTTTCCTTCTCTGTTTGTCTGTCAAAAGAGGGTATCTCTTCTCCTTTGTCATTACTTCAAAGGTACCATGTATAGAGATCGAAGTCTTGCCATTAAAAAACAAAACAAAACTTCCCACTCCTTAGCATTTCCCTTTTGTGCTTATCTGGGTTCACCCCAATGCCTTTTCAACAAAAGTAGTTGGGGAATGGTTATGATTAAGAAACTGATTAGTTTAAAAACTGTAATGATATAGCTTATGTTCAGATTGGTACCTGGTCCACTGACAAAGTTTTGCCTGATTATTACTTGGCTTGTTTTTTTGGCTTTCTCTTTAACTTGTTCAAAAGGTAGATTGTTTGTTTTATAAAATACAAAAAAAAAAAAAAAAAAAAAAAAAAGAACAAGGAGACAGAAAATTCAACCCTCAAATGTTCATACACATTAGGACTTTTCTATCTGAACAGGACTCAAGAACTTAATGCCTTAGGAGAACACCATACACAGCCTTTAATTCCACCAGCTCTGGGAAACTCGAATTGAAATAAATGTGACAGAAATTGTCATTCCCCATATCAGTCGGGAGGGCCATCTGGTCCTGCATTCAAGCCGTTTTCTATTAGATTCACCAGCATGCTAATTAAAGGATGACTAGAGGACAGGCAAAACTGCCAGATGCTGTGAAGATCTATCACTGTCTTTTTATATGGTTAGGCAAACGTTTAATTAAACCTGCAACGGCTGTGTCTGCTCTACCTACTAACATATCTAAATCTCACTTACCTGAGGACATAATGCAGTTATTTGTGTCTTGCAAGAGGTAAGACAACTTCAAGCAGACTTTGTAGAACCATACAAGCACTTATACACGATTTAATTATACATGCCAAGAATCTGCATCAGGCAAGGACCAGAGATCCTCTTTATACTTCTTGATGCCCCATATAAGATTTGTCTTTCTCTTCCTAAATCTCACTCATGTACAGAGGAGGGCAATTACAAGTGTGGCTGTAGTACACCTTGCTGCTTCACCTTTTCCTAAATCAGTTTTCCTGAGGAGTGTAAGATACGCAATTTGGAAGCACTAAATTCATTTAAGATACACTTATTAATGCTACATTTATAAAAAAAATTCAGGTATAAGAGGTATGTGAAGTGTCACATGAATATCTATCTTTATTTTGTGGGGTCAATGTGAGAATGTGTAGGATAGCAGTAAACAGTATGGAATAGGTAACAGGGCACTGCACAGGGACTCAAGAACCTGGGTTCAGACCTTGTCTCTGATATGAGTGACATTGGGTGAATAACAATTTCTAAGTCTTAGCTTTTTCATCTGTAAAATGTTGATAAAGTACCTGTCTTATAGATTTGTTGTAAGGCTCCAGTGAAATAAAGCAGCATAAAAATTATTGTGATCCTTATTCAGTCATGTTCAATTCCTCATGACCCCTTGGACTAACAGTCCATATTTTTTTTTGTTTGTTTTTTAAACAAAGATACTGGAGTAGTTTGCCATTTTCTAAAGATTAAGGAACTTGCCCAGGGAAGTGTTTGGAGTCAGATTTGAACTCTGCTCTTTCTGACTCCAAGTCCATGTTCTATTTACTGGGTCACCCAGTTGCCCCAGCATATAAATTACTTACTAGCATTAAATTGTTATTAGAGTCAGGAGACCTGGATACCAAAACCAGGTACATCAATAACTAACTCTGTGATCTTGAGTAAATCATTTCACTCTGGGGTACAATTTCTTCACATGTAAAAATGGAGTCAATGATCTCTAAAATGCTTTTTATTTTGAATATTTTCCCAACCAATCAGTTAACAAACATTTATTATATAATCACTGTGTGACAGGTACTGGGCTGCAAGATGGAAATAGAGATAAAAATGGAGTAGTGCTTGTCTTCACTAAAAGAAGAGATAATTTCTTTTCTAGAAAGAAAAGACATATATACATATAAGTATATTCAAATGTAACACCTCCTCTAGAATATTTTCTCCACTTTTACTGTTTATACTTCTGGAATTTACTCCTCAACTGAGGGATGGAAATGCTGTATCAATGTTTTTGTTGTTAGATGGCACGGCTAATGGTGGGTGGGAGAGGATCGAAAATATCTTTCCTGATCTACACATTAGGCAAAAACGTAGTTTTTCCCCAACTGCTAGATTTCTTGTTGACTAGCTCAAAATGACTTGATTATGTCTTTTAATGGCATTTGGGGCAGGATCAATCATTTTTTCTCTAATTTTGCTGCTCAATTAGAGATCAGTGTTTATACTTCAAAAAGGGATAACAGAATGTTATCATGTTGACAGTACATTAACAACTCATCATCTTTGAGTTTTTCTTATGTTTACAGTTACTGATCTGGATTGGGGGCAAAACTCCCACCTTCCTTTACATAAAGTATAAACAAGATAATTTGAAGGGGTTCTGGCACCCGGAGGGATCAATAAAGGCTTACAGCTTAAGGACCAAATAACTGTTGCTCTCAAAGCATGCATTTATATAAAAAAGATTCTCAAAGAGTTGCACAAATATTGTCTCATTTTATCCTTACAATAACCTTGGCAAGTAAGTGCTATTAATATCCCTATTTTACAGAGAGGAAACTGAGGCTTATAGACGTCAAGTTATTTAACTCAGTGACACAGCTAATAAGTATCTTGGGGTTTTTGGATTTGAGGGGAGGGGGTTGGATTTGAACCCAGCTCTTCCTAATTCTAGCACCAGTGTTTTATCTACTGAGTCACCTAACTGGCTGGTACTTTTTGTATCTTATAAATATTTTCTATGCCAAACATTTACATCAGTCATCTCAATAGATTTTTTTTGGATTTGAACCTTATCTTCAGCCTTTCTTCTTGCATTTAATACTGTAATTGGCCAGAATGCCAGTTTTGAACAGGCAGGAAAACTTAAATTTAACCCAAATCAAAAGGTGACTATCAGAATTAAAGTATATCATAATTTTCAAAATAAGCAGACTTCCTGAGGCAATTTTTCTAATTGAAGGCTAACTAATTAAGTAATCTCAGATTTATTGATGGGTTTTCTGGTAAGCCTATACATTGAGTATAAACTTCTGTCTCAGCAAAAAACAAAAACAAACAAAAAATATTAATTTGAAAACACAGACAAATGCAACCCATTCTCCCCACTCACTACACACACACACAACTCTAAAGAAATATATGCACTGCATTTCCATACTAAACTGCTGTGAGATGAATTTTAGCAGCAGATTTCATTGCTCACTGTCACAAATTGTAGAGCTTCCCTAGGGGCAGCCAACTCATCTCCCTTGCTTTGCTAAAGCCTGGAGTTTGGCAGAGCTGAGTAAGAGGCAGCTTGTGTATAAGACAAGTACTATATTTATTCCCAAGTGGGTCCAGGAGTATATTACTTTCGTATTTCATTAACACAGGTACTCTCTCCACTAAGAGAGGCTTTCCCTCCCTTTCTCCTTGCCTCATTCCCATCTTAGTAGATAGTCTTTGCAACTTGATGGACAATTTCTGGAGGCAAGCTATCACTAGACAATGTTTTCCAGCTTGGTGGAACCTGTGAAAGTTTGTGTTTCCCTATTCTATTCTTCAGGCATCCAGAGTTATATCCACATCATGACAAGTTATGGGAATAGGATTGAGTGGAATGAAAGATGTTAGATTATATTCTAAGTATCTCTAATTTTTTCACTGAAGAAATCAAGTGTGGAAAAAAATACTAGTTGCACTAATATAGATGCAGCTAGTCAGTCTCTGACCTCATGTATACATTCCAGAAATTGCTGAAGGCACATAAAGGCTAATTTAGAAAATATTAAGATTCTAGACATGAGCTCCAGTCTTCATAATTCTAAACTTAGCATATAAACAAGTAAATTGTCATCTAGATTGTGCTTCAGTATTAACTCAACTATTTCAAAATATGTCCTCCCTGAATCCTGGCCATTCCATCAGTTCATATATCCATTAGTCTCAAGTCCAGCTGATTTAGTGGCTAACTTCCCACTCTCTACATCAAATAACCTCTGCTTAATTTCTCTATATGACTTCACAGCAGAACTATGAATAGTGTAGGGGCTGCCTCTTTGACTGTGTCACCCTTACTCTAGAGATATTGTCACCAAGACAAGAGGTCCTCAGGCTAGACTGTGTTTTTATCAGATTCAATAGTTTTATTATTTCTTTGAAGATGATACTTAGATTTATTTATCCATCCCTAACTTCCTGTATAATATTTCAAGTTCTCTATGAGACAATTTAAACTAAATAACCTGTAATCATCTTAAATTCAATATGCTCAAAACAGAATTATCTTTCCTCCCAAAATGTCCCCTTACCAAATTCTGTTGATTCTACCTTTACTACATATCTCAAATATCCTCACTGCAAAATTTCCTATATCCTAGTGCAAACCATCATCATTCCATACCTAAACTATTGCAATGGCCTACCAAATGGCTTCCCTACCTCAAATCTCTTTCCAATCTAATTCATCCTTCACTCAGCTGCAAAAATGATTATACTAAAATTTGTGTTTGACTATGGATTCAGTCTTCCCTTGTCAATAAACTATAGTGGCTGACATATCTAGGATCAAATATAGAGTCTTCTGATGACTTATAAAGCCCTTCACAACCTTATTCTTTCCTACCTTTCTAATGTTCTTACATTTAACTCTTTCCCATATACTCTATAATCCAGAGACACATGACAGAATCTCTTGAGTCTGTATTTTCTCTGGATATCTGGAAAGTTCTCCCTCTTTATCTCTGTCTCAAGCTTCCCTAGCTTCAAGTTTAAGCTAAGATTCTACCTTATGCAAGAAGTCTTTCCTGGTCTTTCTCAATACAAGTACCTTCCCTCCGAGATTACCTTCAGCTCATTCTGTATTTATTTTGTATGTATGCAGCATTTTGTTCATTGTTTTCCCCTTTAGAACATTAACTCCTTGAGGACAAGGACTATTTTTGTCTTTCTTTCAATCCCCAGAGTTTGGCATAGTGCCTGGTACATAACAAGTGCTTGTTGATTCAACTTAGGCCCCAGAAGAAAGCCTTGGATGCTTCTAGTTTCCAATGGCCTAGAAAGATATTTGTCTCTGGCAGAGAAGATTGTGTTCCTCCGTCTGAATGTCTGAATGAGCAAGAAAGGGGGCAACTCCCTGCAATAGAAAACAGGGAAAAGAGCACTAATGAATAAATTTCAAGTAAAAGTTAAATGCTGATCAGACCAAAAAGGAAATGATGGCATAATCTGTGAAAGCAGAAATGATATATCTATGGAAAATAGCAGATGGAGCTTGGAAAAATTGGGGAAACCTTTTGGAATGCAGTTCTGGAATTGCCTCTGCTTCCTCAGACAGCTGGGGAGGCTGGGAAGAGGAGGTGAAAATGAAACAGATTCCATTTCCAAATCCCTCATTTTACAGATGAGCTTTGGAGCTCAGAAAGGCACAATGGCTTGCTCTAGGTCACAGACCCAATGAATTTTTCATTTACTTAAATAAATAAATGGAGAACATAATACTTTTTTCCAGAATTACTTCATAAAAATGTAATAACAGTCAATGAGAACCTCGGATAGGTGAGATTTGACCTTAATTTATCAGGGCACAAGTCTACACATGACTCCCTAACCCACACCACACCAGCACCTTCAGTTCTCCTTTATGTGTTGTCAACTTTATGTGTTATCCACTCCTATAATGTAATCTTGGAAACAGAAACTATCTTTGCTTCTATTTTATAAGCCTAGGGCTTAGCACAGGGCCTGGAACATAGCAAGCACTTAATAAATGCTCTATTTTATCTTTATTTCTATTTTTCCATTCACCTATTGATATTTTCTACCCATTCTTTTCATCCATCTTTCTATGTGTCTTGTCATTTGTTTTTCTACTTATCTCTAAAAATTATCACCCATTATCATGGGTGATAGAAGAACCCAGCTTTTTAAACTATTGTTCAAGACCCCATATAGGGTGTCATAATTGAATGTGGGGAATCATGAAATTAATGATTTGTCAATAAATCTTTGATTTACATTCCTATTTTATGTCAATATATTCAGGGTCACATAAAAATTTCTCAGGCAAAAAGAGGTCATGAGTGGAAAAAGTTTAAAAAGATTTGCTCTGTCGTATCTATTTTATGTAAGTACAAGGTATTGAACTAATATTGATAGAGCCAGAGGAGAAATCAGACAAGACTTTCTGACTTTCTAAATTTTTTTTTTTATCGTAAAGGATTCAGTCTTTGGACAAAATACCTCTTCCCATAATGTTTGGTTGAGTTTGAAGAGAATTTCATTCATTGACAGAAATTCCATGGACTGTATCTTCCAAAAAATTATGAATAAACTTTGTATCACAGTGATGTTGCCAAGTAAGCACTTAAACTGGAGTATTCACAATACAGTTGGTTTAAAAGAACCAATGAGAATTTGGGCAGAATTTGGAAGGATTCTGACAGATAAAGATACACTGGGGTAGGGGCAGCTAGGTGGTGCCGTGGATAGAGCACCAGCCCTGAAGTCAGGAGGACCTGAGTTCAAATCTGGTCTCAGACACTTAACACTTCCTAACTGTGTGACCCTGGGAAAGTCACTTAATCCCAATTGTCTCAAAAAAAAAAAAAAAAAAGATTCAGGGAGGGGAAAAGAACTGAGAATAAATGTTAACCACAACTAGACCATTCTGGGAACATGGATGTAGGTTGTAAGATTTGATTTGGCATGAATGTAGATGGCAAAGATATGGAAATGTTGGAACCTGGCCTGGCCATTTGTCTATCTTAAAGGCCTGATTCCTACAGATCAACATTCCTTAACTAATCAGAGATATCTTCAGATATACAGAGAAAGCATGTATTAGGTCCTTACAAGGAGAAGCCCAAGCACACCTGAGAGACATAGAGCCTCTCAGCTCTCATCTCCCAGCATGTGTCTGACCTGGGAAGCCGGAAATAATAAAGCTGGTGAAATAGCTAAAAACCCAAGTGTCTTTTCATCGGATGGATTAAAAAGAAAGCAACCATTATTGATCAATAATCACCAATGTTGTCTGCTTCCTGTGGGTCACTTCATTTCCTAAAGCTTAGACCTAGATTCTGATCTTTCTTGCCCTAAAGAACTCTAGGGATAGAGGTCATGTGACTTCATGAAACTTGGGCCCAAGGTCTGACGTACTCCATCTCAGACTTTTTGAGACTCCATCTCAGACTTTTTGAGATGGTCTAACTCAGTCCCCCCTTTTTCATCCATT
This sequence comes from Sarcophilus harrisii, assembly GCF_902635505.1. Taxonomy (NCBI): domain Eukaryota; kingdom Metazoa; phylum Chordata; class Mammalia; order Dasyuromorphia; family Dasyuridae; genus Sarcophilus; species Sarcophilus harrisii. Next base: position 526,990,949 of record NC_045428.1, read on the forward strand.
TGAAGATTTTTCATCCTAATCCTGATATATCTTCCATTAGGGCATCTTTGTTACCTAGGCCTTTGGGCTCATCCCTCTCTTCAGAGGTACATCAGTGGAAGCTATCAGGAACCATGTTAGCCAAGAAATCTCAAACTACTCTAGTAATTAAGTACTAGTAATAGTACTTTAGTAATAGTACTAGGACTATTACTACTAATAGTAATAGTAATAGTAATTAAGTGCATAAGCAAGTAGGTGATAGGATATTGCTGCTTAAAACAATGTGCAGGAATCAGACCCTGCTTTCACCAATTCCCACTACCTATCTTGGAAACTCAGTCATCACAGAACAGATGGCATCTGGCAGCCATAAAATACAGCACTGTGGAGGCCCTGGGGGCTCAGGACCATAGTCACACCATTCCCACCTCAAGCAATCCAGACCCAGATTCATTTGGGACAAAGGGATGAAGGTCTCATCTTCTAGAGCTGCTTCAGGCTGACAAGGGGTATGTAGCTGGCCCTACTCAGTGGGGTCCAGACTGAAAAGGGGAAAGAAGTGACTTGTAGGCAATGGCAACAACATCCAGTGCCGAGTGTCAGAATCAGGTCTCAGATGATTTTGGGTTGACCAAGTGGTTGGAATTTCATAACTCTGAGTCTGGAAGAAGCACCTCTCACAAGCACATTAAAAATACAAGGACTAAATATGAGCAAAAGAAAAAGAATAAACAAAAGTAGAGTTAATATGGAGGTTACTAGGGACAACAACCAGGAAGCCCACCCAGAGGAAGGCTGGGGGGAGGGAGATGAGATAAACAGATTTTCCTAGGTTAAATACCAAAGGACGTTTTCCCCAAATTCCTGCTTTTGTTTCTTCAAAGGAGTAGGGGCAATGGGTGGAACATTGTGCCCTTCAGTTAGTATGATCTCCTTTAGCAAAAACCCTAGAGCTCTTTTCAGTTTTCAAGGAAAGGTTTTTACCTAGTCAGTACAGGTGTTAACAAAACTGAAAACAGTTTGAAGCCAAGGGGGGCATATGTCATGGCCTTTTGAACAGTCCTTTCAGAATTTAAGTGTCTGGGAGCTATATGAGGGAGTTGAGGGACTAAAGGTGCCATGATCAGGGGCAAACAAGCAGCAGTAAGAACAGCTGAATCTGTTTCCCTTCACCTGAAGTGAATTCCCCTTCTTTTAGGAAAAAACAGAAACCTCTCTAGGTCCATGAATAGCTTGCAGTAATTGTTCCTCTGCATAGTTAATTGGGAATTGTTTGGCTGTCAAAAATCCCCTTTCTTTCCATATAGCCCCTATGATCATGCAAAACATGAAAAAAATGTATTTGAAGTCAGTATACATCTTTGAGAAGTAAGCAAGGGGTCTAGGATAGAGTTCCGGAGACACCTAGGACCTAGCCCTGCCTTCCAACAATGTACAATGTAAAAGGCTCTAGGCAGGAGATTAGTTTAGCTTTCAGAGTCCTAAAAACCTTGGTCTGATCAGGATGTGCTAAGATTGTCTTCTTCTAGTGAGCAAAATGGAAGGTAGGAGGTGGCTCCAAGTACTTAGGCAAAGTGGGCCATCAGACAAAGAAACTCTAGCCCCAAGAAGAGTTAAAGATTTTATAGCAGTAACCAGAGGAGCCTCCAGGGCTGGGTTGCAAATCAGAATATCATCTATATACTTGTATTATGCCTCATATCTTCCACTGACAATTGCTCTGATTATGTACATTTTCTGTAAGAGGAAAAGGAAAAGAGAGAAATAATCATTCAGGTCTTGACCTGGAAGCCCACACATAATACAGGATATAAAGCATCCTTAACTCATTCAGGTTTGCTTCAGGTAATTTTTCCAGTTTTCAATTAATCATATAGTAGCAATCCTACCTTCAGCCAGCCTCATGAATAATCAGGTGGGTTCTTATTCAAAAGAACACCACTGAGAAATTAAGTCAGAAGGATCCCACCTGGACAGATTCCAAGAGGCCAAGGTTCTCACAACTCTTGCCCAGATATTAACCTCCCCCTGTAATAATACAGCAGCATCACATTCTTATGAGTAGCTTTTGGCATATTCCTTTCAGATCCTTCTAGGATCACTGGATTGATGATCTATCAGACAGTCATACCTGAATTTAAAACTCCAAATAATACCAGCTACCATCCCAAGAGATTTTTTTTTTTTATCTCCAATAGCAATTCTCATTAATCAAAGCTCCTAACTAGGTATTATGACCTTACATTGATATCAGTAAGAGATTCATCTTAAAAAGTTCACAGCTTATCTTTCAAATCTAAGTAGATGGTTTTAAGTTCAACATTACACAAATCATTTTGTTTTTAAAATGCTCAATACATGGAAAAAACCATTCTCAATTGCATATTGTCTATATCAGAAACATGTTCAAAGGGAGAAGACAAAAACTTAACCTCAGAGTCTCTTTAAATAATGGGTACAACTTTAAGATGATAATACAATCAATTAAAACTCATACAGAATATAGAATAACCTGATTTCACATAAAAGAAACTTATTGGAATTAACATGAAAAATGTCTTCATTCTAAAAAAATGTTAATTCAACTTCGTCCAATTGAGGAGTCCCTATAAACTTTTTGGAAATGTAAATAACAGGTACAATGCCAATCAGGGGTTTTAGGTACATAAAACCAAAAATCTTGTAAACGATTGTGCATACTCTATCAAATCAGACTAAAATTCTGCTCTAGGTACTTCAAGAAAGCTTCAGATCACAGTTGTTATCATATTCATTAAACAAGGAGACCATTATGCACTTAAATAAATATTAAGTTCATGAAGACAAATGGAGGCCTTGGTAATCACTTTCAGAGACCTTGCAGGTCTAACAAACCTCTTAAAAATTTCTTGCATTGCTAAGCAGTGGAATCTTTGATACTGCATCAAAAATGACCTTACCTTAAAGCAGCCATAAGCTTGAAAAATAAAACAATCATTCAGTTATTAACAATATGTAAATGTAAACTATTCCTTTAAACAAACAAACAAACCAGCAAGGGGGAAGGGGGAAGTTCAAAGAGTGTAGTTTGTTCTAAGTTTTAAGAAGCAGCCACACCCAGTGGGGTGAAGGGTGGGTTAAATTGTCACCTTTTCCAAGCCCACAGATCTTTCCCTTCTTCCCCCATTCCACCATGCTTCCCCAACCAACTTATAACAGCTAACTCTTTTTAGGATACTAAGTCCCCCCAGGATAGTCAAGGACATGTTCCAATTTCATGGGGTGTCTCCTTTTCTCTGAAAAATGGCATTTCATTAGGAGCTTGCTCCTTTCAATAATACATTTACCTTTTACCAAAGATAATGGCCAATGTGAATTCCTCATATAACCAAACCCCAATTTTCTTGCCCATCAACATCTGGTGTCCACCTAAACCCATAAAATACCGATCGATTTTTAGATTTCAATATCACAACAATAACCCCAAATAATTTAATTAGCAATTTCACAGTTTTCATAAGTGACAGCCAAATAAACATAACAGCCTATCATAAAAATGGATAGTGTTATGGGAGCATCCTGCTAGTGGCTGCTGGAGATCTACTTCTGACCAGCAGAATACATCCCTTCATGTGAGAGGATGATAATGATACAGGGAGACTGAGAGATAGTTGCATTCTCTGACCTCTCTCCTCTTCCCTCTTATTTCCAATTTATTTCATTCCCAATCCACAAGCAACATCTGAGTCAGTAAAAGCAAATCTGCAATTGCTTCAAATGTGTTTTGATTCATAGCTGGCAAGGCTTTCAGAGAACTGACCCACCTCTTCACTCTTAGGTGTGGTCCTTAACAGGATAGGAATCTTATTTAATCTACAGCAGTTTCCTATTTTAACTTACACACCAATTAAAAAGATATTTTAAAAATCAATACTTTACCTCATGATATTCTGACTAGACGTTCCATTCAAACAATCAATTGCTTTTGTAAATTGATCTTTCTTGTCCCTTGTCTTTAAAAATCACCTCTTCTTTTTTTCCCCCCTTAAACTTTAAGATTCAAAATTCAATAACTTTGGACCAAATTTCATAAAACTTATACACATATCCAGCAGAACTGAAAAAAATTTTAAAGCATAGCTCATAATTTTTACAAATTACCCAACATACATTTTAGATAGCAACATATTATCTAATTAGGAGATACAAACATGTGACTTCCCCTAAGGTAAGCTACCAAACTTTGTTTTAATCAATATTTGCACAAAAATTTCTAAAATCTTGTGTTTAAAGTAAACCAATTCACAATTTTAGCACATACCATTTAATAGTGATCCTTTTAAATAATTGTAAGACCTAGGGTCTGACCTTTCTTGCCTTAGAGAACTCTAGGCCTAGAAATTATGTGACTTCCTGCAACATGGGCCTACAGTCTGACCTACTCCATCCCATAGACTCTTTGAGAAAGCTTCACCTGGTCTCACTCAGCCCCACCCCACCCCCTTTTTCATCTGTTTGAAGATTTCTTACCCCAATCTTAATCAATTTTACCCTAACTACTCACCTATTTCCCCATTTTAACCCTTTAGTTCTCCAATTCAATGCTCTGCTATCTTCTGCTTTGAAATCCTTTATTCCCTTGTGTTATCATTACTCACACCTCACTAAATCCCAGTATTGAATTATTCCTACCAACTATATCCTCTTCTGTTCTTACTCCTAAATTGATAAATGAAACTGGAGGAAGTAAGGGTCCATTAAAACAGAGGTTCAAACATTCAGAACTAGGGGAACCATTTTAAAATGTGATTGGAAAATGCTTAACAAAATAAATAAAAATACAATAAACCATACATAGATTAGCACTTGCTTTTCTAAGTCAATTTAAAGATCATCAGGGATCTTTAGGTATAGTTTAGTGACCTGGATTTCTATTTGAGATTGACCATTCCTGCCCTGCAAAATGAAGTCTAAGTCCCACTGGGCTTTTTACCCTAACTTCCCTAATTGATTCTCTACCTCTTTCACCTCAGGAACACTTCCAAACTTTCTCTTGTCACTTAGCCCTCCTCTCCATCTTCTTAACTGAGAACCTCCACTTCACATATCACTGAGAAAGTTTAAGCCCTTTAACATGAAGCTATTCTTTTGCCTTTCTCCTCATCTCAAAGCCTATCAACATCATCTTTTTATTCCAATCTCTTGTGAAAAAATAACTCGTCATTTCTGAAGGCCATTCCCCTTACAAATACCCTTGATCCCATCACCTCCCACTTTAGTAAGTAGATTTGCTCCCCTTTCATTCCTTCTATATCTAATTCTTAATCTCTAAATTTTTCCCCCTGCTGTCTTTAAATCTGTCATGTATCCCTCAACTTTAAGATCATATCCTCTCTGCTAGCTTTTGCCCCATGTTCTTTTCTCTATCACAGTGAAACTCTTTGAAAAAATAAATGATGTCTATATTTGTTGCATCCATTTTCTCTTGTTTCACTCTGAAATCTGATTTCACAGATGTATATTGATGACAGGGAAGTTTCTAAGAGAATGATTTACAAAGAGAAGGCAGACATAGATCCAAATTATTCCTAATAGGAATCTCCTGTCCATTTCAATCTTCTGTTTAATTTGAGGGGACTTTTTTTTCTCCACGACCCCTGGAATATAAGGGGAATGAGTACCCCATCAAAGACTCCACTTGAATGACAGTGTTTGCACCTACCTGGTAAGAGGCTGGGGCATGGTCTTGCACGGAAAGGAACAATGATTAACAAAGGTAGCACAAGAGAGAAGAAAATGTCTTGGGATCCAACATCTCATCTAGATCTCAATAGTGATGATTAGTGGCAGCCGATTCAATACATGCCTGAGATTTCAATGATTGTCTGATAGTCACTTCTCCAAAAAGTTCAGCTCCCAGTGCTGCAGTTATGATGAAAGTCAGAACTCCTACATCTCTCTAGGCTGAGAAACTATTCCTGAAACTGGTTTTTAATATTCAGACCTGAACAACTTTGTATGTGGCTTAAAATACTGAGGATGTAGTTTCAGGGAAATAGGTGATATAGTGGTTGCTGCCTGACTTTAATTCTCTGGTAATTAACTTCCATTTATTTTAAGTAATAATCTTTTGCACTATTGTGATGTTCTCTGTATGTGTGACTGGCTGAGGGAAGATGGGAACTTCTGATCAATAGAATACCTATCCAAACAGGTTATAGATAGGTGTTGGTACCAATGAGGGGTGCTGTACTAAGAAAACATCATTAGAAATATAAATTATTTACTTCTGGAGTTCTGAAACTATTAAATCATTGGTAAACTTTATATGGTTTTCACAATGGTAAAGCTATGAGGCTTGATCTTAATCCCCGATGTACTCCTTATTTTGGATGCTGTAAGGCACCACCTGGTTGCTTTATAGAGAACTTAGCTAGTGTTGATTTTTTTCCAAAGTGAAAAGAAATATAGAGAAATAACCCTCATACTGTCCTTGAAAATTAAAATCAAGGAGCCCACATTGTATAAGCAAATTCTCTGCTATAAGCTCTCTGCGGGAGGGATGGGGGTGGTATACTGGGATTTAAATACCAGAGGTGTTGCTGGCAGCTTGGGCTTGCATATGCAGCACTGTTTGGGAATGCTCATATGATCCATGATGGTGCTGTGCCTAGTACTGACAGGGCCATCTGTTCTGTGCTTTATACAAAGTAATGGAATTTACACTGCCCTCTCCAAATGAGCACCTGCGCATGTCCATTATACCCGTGCCCAAGTCCAGTCCTGGCTCCCCTCCTCCCTCCCTGCCCTCACATCCAGCACTCTATGGATACTGCATTTGAGATTTTAATACTATCAGCAAACATAACTAGTTCAGAATGCCCGAGGACTTGCTTGTTTACCATCAAGGGAACTACTATCATTTTCTCCTCTTTTCATAGAGAACTGAGACTAAGAGGGAGCTAAGTGAAAGAGAAACTAACCATCAGTTCAGGCAATGCAAATAATTGGGTGATGAAATTAATGTTTTAGTAACTGTTGGTATCAATCATAAAATCAAACTCACCAAAAATAAACTTGCCAGAGAAATGTAAGATTATATATACATACATATATACACATGCATGTATAGATACACATATACATATTATATATATATATATATATATATATATATGTATAAAAAGAGAAAAGAAAAGGAGAGGAGAGAGGAGGAGGAAACGGGAAAGAGACCGAATCGGAGAGAGACACACACAAGACAGAGACAATCAGAGAGAAAGAGGAGAGAGAGAGAGAAGAGAGAGAGAAAAGAGAGAGAGACAGAGACAGAGAGACAGAGACAGAGAGAGTAGGAAGAGAGAGAGAAGAGAAAAAGGAAAAATCAGAGACATACACAAGACAGAGAGACAGAAAGAGAAACACAGAGAGAAAACAGAGAAAAGAAGGTGAGAGAGAGAGAGAGAAAAGAGACCGAGAGACACAAGATAGAGACACAAAGACACAGAGAGAAGATAGAGGGAAGAGAGAGAGAGAGAGGATGGGGTGGGAGGGAGAGGGAGAGGAAGATAGGGAAATGGAACATGAGAACTTTGGTGATTTCCTAGTATAAAAGTCGGGAATATTTAAATTTGACCTCAGATGAATATTAGCTGTGTGACTCTGGGCAAGTGACTTAACCTTTGTCTGGAATAGTTTTCTCTACTGTAAAATGAGAATAATAATATGTTAAGGTTTAATAATATCACAAAGTTGTTGTAAAAACTCTATATTTGTCAAATGTTTAGCACCCACTCCAACTAAAAATGTAGCAGGGAGTCATATGCATTTGGGAGTAAGCAAGATAGAATCCTGCTTACAAGCTCCACATGGCAGCCATACTCTCTAAGCCATGGATCTGAACAGTTCCTCCAAAAGGCTGTTGATCCTGTTATACACAATGGATCATGCTATCCTTTTCTGCTTCTCTCATCCCATTTTGTACCAATAATGAAGTTAGCCTGATCCCTGGCTCAGGAAATTAAAATTTATGGACAAAGTACAAATTTTCAGCAACAAGCTGATCAAACATGCTAGAGGGGTAAAATTTTTAAATAATTTCATTACCTTGGAGGTTTTACTTTGTGTTATCTTAGGTGGTATAATGCACATTGACAGTTTTGTCTTCTCTAATATTATCTAGTTCAGTGTGTAAATGCCTAGAGAATAGAGATTCAGTCTGATTAAAATAATTGGTGTTCTTCCAGTCATCTGGAAAATCCTTCCCAAACCACATATTACCATGTTCAACTGCAGAAATGAGAAGAGTATATAAAGGACTTCTCCATCTGTAGACATATCCTGTCTCTTTCAGAAACTAAGGAACTGTAGAACTCAGCAAAGGAGGATTTAAGAGATTAATAGAGATGTTGCTTAAGAAAAATTAGTCTATACCACTCATTGATTCTCTGTAGAAAGCGACTAACCATTCAGTGCTACTCCAGGCTTCAAGCCACCTGCAAATCTCAAGTACAAGTTCAATAAAAGGTAAGAAACAATGTAAAATTATTATAAGTTCTAAGAAGGAAAAGAGTTATGTATTCATGAAGTTTAAAATCAGCATTACACTTAGCATTCTTTACTTCCATTTTCATATAGCTTCATTCATGTGAAGGTAGCTTCTCATAACATAGGATTTTTAGGAAATCTCTATCCACACACATTATGTTGATATTAAAATATAAGCATGCTCTGAGAAGGTTAAAATACTAGATTACAAACCATTAACATCAGAGATAGATAAACTTACAAGGGCTTCCTTTCTCCTTCATAAAATGAAGGAGATAAGAAGGCCTCTGAGATCTCCTTCAGCTAGGTCTTAGGATTGTATGTACTAAAAAAGGAGAGGATTTGACTCAAAGATGCCTAAGGTCCCTTCTAGCTCTAATATATTCTCATTCTAGTTTTTATCAGCATTACATCCTATGATTAGGGAGCCTGACATAGAGTTTGAAGGGAAGAATCAGACACAGATGATTTTCCCAGCAAACCCCAGGAATCAGAGAGAAATGTTTGGCAGTGGCAAGAATACATGTGCTGGGTATGACTCCTTAGTCTCCTCTTCTGTAAAAGAGGGGGCAGAACTAAATGATCTCTCCCATGCCTTCTGGACCTAAATTTATAATTGTATGATGAATCAATCAACAAGCATGTCTGAGCCAATGAGATCAGAGTTTAATGACACCAAATCACTAAATTCTAAGTTCATTCTAATAAATTGTCAGTAAATGAAAAAGTGTGGGACACTTCATTAACAACTTCTGATTCTTCTAATTCTTTCTGAAAAGACTGATTCTAATTTGCAGGTCAGAGATCAGAGATGAGATTATCTAAACATCTGATGCTTAAGATCTCTAAATATTATGCAGGGACTAAGAAACTAGTAGAAGGAAGGTCATTTTCTCAATCAATTTGGAAGATTCAATAAGCCAGAACATTTATAGAAGCTGTGGTCTTTTGTAAAATAGTGTCAATCTCATGCAAATCAACCTGATAAACAGAAATTATGAATTCAAAGGCTGTTTTAATGGACAATAATATGAAAAAGAATGTAAACCTAAGAGGCTTCACTAAGTACACACAAGACCATGCAAATAGATCCATCCATATGTAGGTATGCATAATTCTGGTAGAGTTAACCAAAGTACTATATCTTCCCCCAAACAGAAAGTGATTTATCCTTCATCAAATTTCTCATACACTTTTATTTGGATCTCTTTTCATTTATCACATTCTCCTTTGTAATATTATTATTTGTATGAATGTTTTTCTCCTGCTAACAATAATAGTTAACATTTATATAGTACTTATTTCATGCTAGACATTATGCTAAGTGCTTTGTAGATAATCACATTTGATCCTTGGAAGATTTGAACTAGGTGCCATTATTATCCCCATTTTACAGATAAGGAAACTGAGACTGATAGAGGTTAATGTAAAGTTACATGGCTAGTAAGTATCTGAGGACATATTTGAACTTAGATTCTGCACTCTATCCACTGTACCACCTGCTGCCATTAAATTAGAAGCTACTTGGCAGGGATTGTGTGGTATCTTTGTGCTTAGTTTAGTGCTTTAAGGCAATATGAACTGCTAGTAGATGGAAAGAATTAAAGGGCTATAGGCAGAGTTTTGCTAGGAAATATTTAACATCTCACTCTATTTTCTTAGAGAGAACAAATATATTAAAATAATTTTAAAGCAATGTTATGCATGTATTAGGTTTTAATTATATCAACATATTTATGCATTTATTAATATGTTTAATGTACATCTTATATGATATAGGACTGTATATGCATACTCTATAAACATAAAGTGTGTTATATAATAAAAATAATGTAATTAATACATTATGTTAAGTAAGAAATGTATGTACAACACTCAATTTAATAAAAACAGCTCACACACACACACACAAATTGGCCCTGACTTCAGGTTACCACTCATATGCACGAATGATGTTATTATCTCTGTGACATCACCTGTCAAATATGAAGAACCATAATCATTTCCATCTACATACCTGAATAGTTATAATTTGAGACTTATGTACTAAAGACTGAACTTGTAATCTTAAAAAATAATAAAAAAACAAGGATTAAAACAATGACATATTTCTATTGGTCTGGCCAACTTGAAAACTTTACTTCCTAAAGTAACTGAGACATCTGAGACAGAGATATGAGATTGAATTACACAGTATATGGGTATTGTTTCAATTGGTCGTATTTTGTTAGAGGACTCCTTTTTCTTAATAATTTTATAAACTTGTAGAGCTCAAAAAGCACAGGATTTTATAGAACATAAAAAAAATTATTATCTTTGGAAATTGGGTTTGCATAAATTACATCCTAGCTAATGAATTTATTAAGAGATGTTTATGGACATTAGTCCAAACTGTGATCCATATAGATCTTGGGAGTTATCTAATGAGTGTAATGTAATTAATGAATTAGAGTTCTGTTCCAAGCTCTCGCTAAGTATTATCATTTGTCAGTTTATGTCTATGATACTCGGAATATGGAATCTAGGACCTTGCCATGTAAGTGAAAGTAAAAGTATATTATCAATAATCAATGTCTATTTAGTAAAGGGAGATGATCATAGAATATTAGAGGTGAGGAGATCTTTAGTTAATAATAGCTAATCTTATATAGTTTATTCCTAAGATTTGTAAAATATTTTACATGTTATCTCATTGGACCCTTATAACAACTTCAAAAGGCAGATATTACCTTGTTACAAGTGAGGAAACCGTGACTGAAAGGTTATATGACTTTCTGAGGGCCACTTAGCTATCAAGTATATAATGCTGGAGGCCTTCCCCATGTTAAATAATAGATGGCATAGTAAATAGAACATTAGAGCTAGGGTCAGGAAGGCATGAGTCTGAGGAAGACTCAGCTATGTGACCCTGAAATGTCATTTAACCTTAATTTCATCATCTGTCAAGTGAAGATAATAATACCTCCTACCTCCCAGTGATAATTATAAAGCTCTTGGGACAACATCTAACACACAGTAAGCACATATAAATGCTGGTAGCCATTATTACTCTGTAATTAATCACTAAACATTTAGTAAGTGCCTACTATGTGGAAGGTACTATGCTACCCACTAAGGATATATAATAAGAGGAAAAAGAATCCCTATTCTCTTTTTTTAAAATTTTTAAAAATGTTTTTTATTTAATAGCCTTTTATTTACAGGTTATATGTATGGGTAACTTTACAGCATTGACAATTGTCAAGCCTCTTGTTCCAACTTTTCCCCTCTTTTCCCCCACCTTCTTCCCCAGATGGCAGCATGACCAGTAGATATTAAAAATATTAAAATATAAATTAGATAGACAATAAGTATACATGACCAAACCGTTATTTTGATGTACAAAAAGAATCAGACTCTGAAATATTGTACAATTAGCCTGTGAAGGAAATCCAGAATGCAGGTGGGCAAAAATATAGGGATTGGGAATTCAATGTAATGGTTTTTAATCATCTCCCAGAGTTCTTTCACTGGGCGTAGCAGGTTCAGTTCATTACTGCTCCATTGGAAATGATTTGGTTGATCTCATTGCTGAGGATGGCCAAGTCCATCAGAACTGGTTATCATATAGTATTGTTGTTGAAGTATATAATGATCTCTTGGCCCTGCTCGTTTCACTCAGCATCAGTTCGTGTAAGTCTCTCCAGGCCTTTCTGAAATCATCCTGTTGGTCATTTCTTAGAGAACAATAATATTCCATAATATTCATATACAACAATTTATTCAGCCATTCTCCAATTGATGGGCATCCACTCAGTTTCCAGTTTCTAGCCACTACAAAGAGGGCTGCCACAAACAAGAATCCCTACTCTCAAGGAGTTTATAGCCTAATGGGGGAGAAAACATGCAAAGAAATAATGATAATTCAAAGCAAGCTGCATATAGGATAAATTATTAATTTATTGATTTGGGGGAAGAAAAACTAGAATTAAAATAGAATTGAGAGGTTGGGGAAAGCTTCCACAAAAGGATGGGATTTTAGGTGAGATCTAAAGAAAGCCATGGAAGTCAGTAAACAAAACAAAGAAAGGAGAGCATTCCATGTCTAAGGCCAGCCTGAAAAAATTCCAGAAGGTGAGAAATGGATTGTCTTGTGTGAAAGAGCCAGAAGATCAAAGTTACTGGACTGAAGATTATGTGCTGGAGAATAAGGTGAATATACAAGGATGTGGTCAAGATCTCTCAAGAACTTTAGAACTGATTATATGAAATTGTATAAATGAAGAACAACCAACCAACCAACCAAGAATAAAGAGAAGAGGTGGCCAAACAGCATTTTATATTTGCTCCTAGAGGCAATAGGGAGTTCACACTGAAGTTTATTAGGTTGGAGAGTAACACAATTAGGCTTGTGCTTTGGGAAAATTAGTGGCTGAATGGAGTATGGATTGGAAACTATTGATGGATGCGTGGATGGGATGGATGAATACTGCATACTATTGCAAAAGTCCACTAGCTCTGCACACTAGTTCTATTCTCCAATGTATTAGAGAAATGTTATGAGCTTTGATAACAAATTAAATGGGGTAGGAAGTACACGATAGAGAGTAAGGATTCCTAGGCTGGGAGCCTGAGGCACTGGGATGATGCTGTTTTTAGTTTATTTCTCTATTTCTTAAAATCTCTTTTGTGTTTATTTTAGGTTTATTTGTTGGTTTTCTAATTGTTTTAAATGTACATTTAATTAATCCTCTTTTCTATTTTGTTCATATATTTTTATAGGGATGTGGTTTTTCTCCCAAGGATTGATTTAGCAGCATCTGAGAAAGTTTTGTAGATTACTTCATATTTATCATTTTCTTTCATAAAATTACTGTCTTTCTATATCAGCTTGCCTGCTGTCTTAGAGAGGGGACTTGCAAGCAAAGGAGGGAAAGAAAAATTGGAAAATCAAACTCTTTTAAAAGTGAATGTTAAAAATCATCTTTACATGTAATTGGAAAATATTTTAAAATTAAATTAGAAGATAAAATTATTCTTTGATCTACTCATTAAGATTTCATTTTTGTAACCAGTACAATTTGTGTCTTATTTATGCTGTCTAAACTAATTACTATTGTGTGTGTTATGATTTTTAAAATGATATTTATTATTTCTGCTTTTTGACATTTATTTGCACTAGATCTGTGATCTAATATATGGTAAGCTATTTTTAAAGTTCTATATTGCTTAAAAATTCAAATATTATCTACTTGTCTCAATTAGAAGAAGCCATAAGACTTATTGCTATGGTTTGATTTTTGTTGTTATAAATTCTTATTCAGATTTCTTTTTTAAAGAAATTTATTAGATATTTTTCCTTTGGCTTAACTTTTTCTTTGACTTGTGCAAAAACTGAGAGTAACATTGAAATCTTCTGTCACTAATGTATTACCATCTCTTCTTTCTTGTAGTTCATTTCTTTCTTTTTCTAAGACATTTGAACCATAGAAATTTGATACTGATTTTGGTTTATTACTTGTGGTTTCTTTCATCATAATATTTCCTTGTTTATCTACTTCATATACTGAATGTTTGTTTTTGCTTTGACAGCATAATTCTAATTCCTGATTTGGGGGTTTACCTGATTATAGTTAAGTGTTGTTCCAATCCCTTATTTTTATTGTGTATGTCTTTATTTTTGTAGTGTATTTCTTATAAGACACAGATTGTGGGTTGCTTAACATTTTTTCTTTCCTCTTTTTGTCTACTTATTTAATTTTCTCCCTCTATTTTCCTTCTCATAAGTGAGAGCCTCCCGACTCTATCAAGTAAATTTTTTTCTCTCCTCCTCTTCAACTTCTTTTGTTCATCAAATTTTAAAAAATTTTATTCTCTGCTTCTTTTTCTAAAATGAATTTTTTCCTCATTCTTTTCATTCTTCGTCTGTCTGAGACTTATTTTTTGATTCATAGACTTTAAACTTATTTAATCCTTCTCTGTGTTCCTTTGTATTATTTTGTCTTTAGTTTAAAATGAAAAGTTCTAGGGTACCTATTTTTATTTCCTTATAGTTTCCATGTCATTCTTCCACCTCAAACTCCCATTTTCGGTTGTATCTCACTCTTAGATATATAATTTCCTGCAGATGATAGGGAAAATAAATCTCCAATTACTCAGTTCCTTTTCCCCAAAGGGCATTTCCACCATTTCCCCATCTATCTCTTTTCTTGGTCCATGACCTCTCTCTCTTCTGGGTGTTAGATTCCCCCAATATCTTTGATCTTTGATTCTCTTTTTCTTACAACATGAGTATTATCACTAAGCATCAGGTCCCTATGCATTATACCCATTGAAAGGTCTCTATTTCTCTTTATAAAACATCACTCTATTCCCATGAGATCACTCATCAATAGTATACCTTAAATTATGGAAACAAGTTTTCTCCTTTGTTCCCTTGTTTCAATATTTTTCTCTGCCTCTTCATTCATTCTCTTGTAGTATTCTTTCTTGAAGTCAATATTTTTCATCATTAACAGTAAATTTATTTAGGCTATGCTACATATTCCCTTATATCTTCTTTTCCCCCTCCACATCTTTTATTCATGCTCCCATTCTGAGATTTAATTTCACAGAACATTCACTATAGACAGATATTATTCAGGTTTGTTTTTCTCCTATTTTTTATATATTTATTTTTCCCAGTTACATGCAAAACATCATTTTTTGGATTATAAATGTATTCTGTTTTTACATTTTTACTTATTTCCATATGAATCATGTTGGAAGGGAAAAATCAGAAGAAAAGGAAAAAACCTTAAGAAAAAAAATCAAAAATGAACATAGCATGTCTTGATTTATATAGTCTCCCATATTTCTCTCTCTGTATGCATATGGCATTTTCTATCCAAAGTTTATTGGGATTACCTTAAATCACTAAACCACTGAGAAGAACTAAATCTATTATAGTTGATCATCACAAAATCTTGCTGTTGCTGTGTACAATGTTTTCTAGTTTGAAAAGTAAATTACCTGTTTAGCTCTTGCTTTCTTTTTAGACATGCATCCAATGTTTTTTTTTTAAAAATTGAACATTCACAAGACGCAATAGTCAAGTGTGACAAAGCCAAAGACCCCAGCTTTTGGGATAAGAAGTTACTATTTGACAAAAACTGCTGGGAAAATTAAAAATTATGGCTAAAACTAGGCATTGACCCACACCTAACACCCTATACCAAAGGTATAGGTCAAAACGGGTTCATAATTCAAACATAGTGATATTATAAGCAAATTAGAAGAAAAAAGGATAGTCTACCTCTCAGATCTGTGGAGAAGGAAGGAATTTGTGGCCAAATAAGAACTGGAGTACATTATGGAATGCAAAATAGATCATTTTTATTATATTGTTAAGTTTTTGTACATCCAAAACCAATGCGGATAAGATTAGAAGGGAAGCAATAAACTGGGAAAACATTTTTACATTTAAAGGTTCTGATAAAGGCCTTATTTCTAAAATATCTAGAGAATTATTTATAATTCAAACTATTCTCCAATTGATAAATGGTCAAAAGATATGAAGAGATAATTTTCAGATGAAGAAATTGAAACTATTCTTATGAAAGGGTGTTCCAAATCACTATTGATCAGAGAAATGCAAATTAAGACAACTTTGAGGTACCACTACATACCTGTCAGATTGGCTAAGATGACAGGAAAAGATAATGATGAATGCTGGATGGTATGTGGGAAAACTAGGAACACTAATACATTGTTGTTGGAACTGTGAACCAATTCAACCATTCTGGAGGGCAATTTGGAACTGTGCTCAAAGGGCTACTAAACTGTGTGTACCTGTAAAGGGCTGAAACTCTTTTTTTTTTTTTTATTTAATAGCCTTTTATTTACAGGTTATATGCATGGGTAACATTACAGCATTAACAATTGCCAAACCTCTTGTTCCAATTTTTCACCTCTTACCCCCCCACCCCCTCCCCTAGATGGCAGGATGACCAGTAGATGTTAAATACATTAAAATATAAATTAGATACACAATAAGTATACATGACCAAAACGTTATTTTGCTGTACAAAAAGAATCAGACTTTGAAATATTGTACAATTAGCTTGTGAAGGAAATAAAAAATGCAGGTGGGCATAAACATAGGGATTGGGAATTCAATGTAATGGTTTTTAGTCATCTCCCAGAGTTCTTTCTCTGGGCGTAGCTGGTTCAGTCATTACTGCTCCATTGGAAATGATTTCGTTGATCTCATTGCTGAGGATGGACAGGTCCATCAGAACTGGTCATCATATAATATTGTTGTTGAAGTATATAATGATCTCCTGGTCCTGCTCATTTCACCCAGCATCAGTTCGTGTAAGTCTCTCCAAGACTTTCTGAAACATCCTGTTGGTCATTTCTTACAGAACAGTAATATTCCATAATATTCATATACCACAATTTATTCAGCCATTCTCCAACTGATGGACATCCATTCAGTTTCCAGTTTCTAGCCACTACAAAAAGGGCTGCCACAAATATTCGTGCACTTTCCCTTCTTTATAATCTCTTTGGGATATAAGAAGGGCTGAAACTCTTAAGAGGTGCACTGGAATCAGACAACTGAGCACTTAAGACTAATTACCTATTGGACAATACTCTATTGGCATATGCTTCAAAAATGGCCCTTCCCACTATTCTGTGCTATCTGGATCTTTTGGGGTATACAGAGAATTTTAGGAAGGATTAGGGGGTGGAGGAAGACAAGCCAGGGTCAGTTTTGAGGAGAACGAGGAGAAGGGAGGTCAGGAGGCAGAGAGCTTGTGGTGACTTTGTCCATCTCCTTTACTTTTCCCCTTAAAGACCAAGGACTTTTATTGTTCCTGATTCTGCCTGATCCTGGGGTCAACAGGGAGCTAACCCATACTTCACATTTGGTGTCCAACATGTGAACCAAGGACCCTAATTTCACTGAAGAATTTCCTGGTGACCAAGAAATAGGGTGAGTATTTTAATAGACAAACAGGGAACTTACTTTGTTAAGGGCTAAACTAGTAACTCTCATTTTCTAGCTGAAATGGGGCAAATATTGGGAAAAGATTCTCCCCCAGCCCCAGCCCCATCCCCACCCATACCCCGAGGGGGCTCTATAGAAAGCATACTTAAGTTGATCAAGGGACAAGGCTTAATTGTAACTTGGGAGCAGATCAATGAACTCTTGGGTACATTAGAACATACATCCCCTTGGTTCTTAAAGGAAGAAGATGTGGGACCAGATAACTGGAAATTAGCAGGAGATCAACTATGTGAATACTACAATGATAAAGGCTCTGATTCAATTTCCAAGAAAACATTCTATATATACAACATAATACAATTGGCCTTAAAGAATCCCACAAGTTCTAGAAAAAAAAAAGTTTTAAGAACAGCCAGGTGAGAAAGTGTGAGGAAAAAGAGGAAGACAAAGAACAGATTAATGGCAATATCACCAGAGGGCATGAGGACTTAAGTGATGTTGAAGGGTGTGGTTATTTTCCCTCTCACAGCCCAGCTTCAACACCACCTACACCAGAGCAGGTACTTGACAAGCCCTCATCAACTCCACATTCTGGGATGGAGGGAAGAGGAGTAGTGGAAGGGGCAGTGATATCACCAGCACCACCCCCACAGCAATCATCCCCTCCTATGACTAGATTACAAAAAGTACTACTTAAAGCCACAGAGGAAGGGCAGAATACAGCTGATTTGAGAATAGAAATGTATCCTGTGATTGAGCAGTTTTCAGGGGTCTTCAAACTACTGCCCGCGGACCAGATGCAGCAGCTGAGGACGTTTATCCCCCTCACCCAGGCCTAGGAAGTTTCTTTATTTAAAGGCCCACAAAACAAAGTTTTTGTTTTTACTATAATCCAGCCCTCCAACAGTCTGAGGGACAGGGAACTAGCCCCCTATTTTAAAAGTTTGAGAACCCCTGGTTAACTCTTCAGGTCAAGAAAGCAGAAGATATACTCCTTTTGAGCTATAAATGCTCAAAGACCTGAAAAAGGCTTGCACTTTTTATGGGGTTACATATGTTAAGCTTATGTTAAGATGTTATTACAGAATTTGGCTTATGAAGTCTTAACACTAGGGACTGGAAATCTATAGCAAGAACATGTTTAGAACCTGGACAAAACTTGTTGTGGCTTTCTGAATATAGTGAGCTCTGTAGGATACAAGCCCAATGAAATAGTTATAGTGGAGTTAATCCTCCAATCACCTATGACCAACCAACAGGTATAGCTTCTTATGCAGACATTTCAGTACATATTAATTACCCCATGGCAGCATATGAGCAAATTGCTGCTGCTGCTGTCAAAGCATGGGCTTTTCTCCCCAGTAAACACAAGGGAGAAGCCTTCACAAAAATAGCACAAGGGCCAAATGAACTCTTTGCTGATTGTGTGAGATGTCTGCAATCAGCTGTCATATGAACTATTGGTGAAAATGCAGCAACAGAAATTATGATAAGGCAACTTGCCAAAGAAAATGCTAATGAGTTTTGTAGAAGAATTATACTAGAACTACGCAAGGATGCTTCTTTAGAGGAGATCATAAGACGCTGTGCCACAGTAGGCACAAACACTTTTTACAGCCAGGCTATGATGCAGACTTTCCAAGACCTGAACATGGGAAGACAGAGTCCCTTTTGGCAAGGGACTTCTAGACAGACTTGTCAATGGTTTCAATGTGTTAAAGTAGGGCATCTGAAAGCTCAATGTTGGCATAGAGACAGAGTGAGAAAACAGGGTGGGAGAACAAGACCCAAAACCCCATGTCCAAAATGCAACAGAGGCTTCCATTGGGCATCAGAATGTAGACTGATTCAGGGAAATGAGATGGGGGGGCCCAGCCCCAGAGCCCAAAACCAAAAAATACTTGGGGCATGATGGCAGCCAATGTTACACGTACCAAGAGGCTTTAGAAGTTCAGTACTCAGACATGACCAATAAGCCAGGAAGCCATCTGATGGGAGAAAGGGATTACACAATCAATCAGCCAGGAAGACCCTGATGGGAGAAAGGAATTACAATTGGGGAGAATAGAGTTGTATGTAGCTGGGACAACTGAGATACCCCCTGGAGAGGTGAAATCTGTTCCTCTCCAGCCTATGTATCTCTTGCCACCAGGTTTTGGGTCTTGTTCTCCCACCTTGTTTTTATGCACATATCTCCATTAAAAATAACCAGACTATTATATAATTGGTGATGGATTCTTGAAGAAAAGATTTCTAAAGTTCCTCTTAAAAGTCCAACTATCTTTACAAATGCATCCAAACATAAAATTTGTGCTGTATACTCTTGTGACTTAACTTTAAAGAGAGTAGTAAGAACTCCTTTTCAGTCCACTCAGCAGAATGAATTGTATGTAATCATTCTAGCTCTTACTTATTATCTAGGAGATATAAATATAATATCTCATTCGGCCTATTCAGTAGGTGTGGTACAAAGAATTGCTACAGCCCAAATAAAATTTGTAGCCTCTAATATATATCAACTCTCTAAGGAACTTCAAGAGCAAGTGAGAAAGCATCCAGGTAAGATTTATATTTTGCATGCCCCCTCTCATAGTGGACTTCCAGGTCTTATTTTTGATGGTAATTCAAAGGCAGATAGCCTTCTAAACATGTTGGTCAATACTCCTTTATTTGAGGAAGCCCAGGTATCTCATTCTAAATATCAATAGCCTGGTCCAGCTTTACATTTACAATTTGGAATAACAAGAGAGGAAGCTAGGAGCATAGTAAAAGCCTGTATGGCTTGCATTCCTTTCCAGGCTCCTACATTCCCTCCAGGGAAGATTCCCTCATGGTTTGAGACCCAATAAAATTTGGCAAATGGATGTGACCCATTATAAATCTTTTGGTTGTCTGTCTTTTATCCAGTTGTGGTAGATACCTTTTCAGGATTCATCTTTGCAATATCAGCAGCAAAATAGACAGCCCGAGTGGTCACTGAATTCCTCACACAAGCATTTGCAATTATGGGTGTGCCACAAGCAATAAAAACAGAAAATGGACCTGTATATACTTCTAAACATTTTGCAAACTTTTGTGCATTGTATAAAATTTTACACACCACTGGCATACCCTTTAATCCCCAAGGACAGACATAGAAAGGAGAAAGGGAGACATCAAGACACTCCTCCAAAAACAAAAGAAAGGGGGAGCCACAGGTAACCCTAGAGAACTTCTAAATCTAGCTCTTTATACTATTAACTTCTTGATTTTTGACAAAGATGCACTGGCTCCAGCAGACAGGTTTTATAACTCACCAGAAGGGCAGTGTCCAGTGCGAGCAGCTTCACTATCTTTAGATAATTGCCAGGTGATATGGAGAGACCCAGAAAGTGGTGAATGGAAGGAACCAGCTAGATTAACTGCTTGAGGGAGAGGGTTTGTTTGTATCTCTACAGATGAGGAAGGAATCAGATGGGTGCCAACGAGCCATATTCACCTTGCCCATTGCAGAGAGATGAAACAGACCTTTGAAATGAAGGAGAAGACCCAAGAAACATTGAGTGGTTACGTCACTGATTGTGCCCACCACTGAAAGAGCATGGCAGGTATGGTGTTTGACTCATGGACATCAAAAATTGTTGGACTTCAAAATCCTCAGGAATCATTGGAATCCCTGAGATATGAAAAGATTGTTGTAAGACTTGAAAACCCTCAGGAATCATTGGATTCTCTGAGACATGATAAGATTGTTGTAGGACTTCAAAACCCTCAGCAATCATTGGAATCCCCGAGATATGATAAGACTGTTGTAGGACTTGAAAACCCTCAGGAATCATTGGATTTTCTGAGAAATTTTGAGACTGTTGCAGGACTTCAAAATCTGCAGCAATCTTTGGATTCCCTAACATATAAAAAGACTGCTGCAGGACTTCAAAAACTTCCAGGGATCATTGGATTCTCTGACACATAAAGTAATGGACAATAGATTGGTTTTGGACTATCTCTTGGCTGCTGAAGGAGGAGTATGTGTGACTGTTGTTTACATATCCTCCTTCTAGAACTTCTGGAAATCTTTTACAACACCATGTTGATTCATATTGTTTGTTAAATCACTACTTGCATGTACAATTCATGTTTGTTACACCACATTGAGCCTGCACTGACTGTGGGGAGAGTCATCACTAATAGCCTGTGCGTTATTGCTATGTGCATGTGTAATACCCCCATGCTAATGGGTTTGTGTGTACCTGTTTCTAATAAGACCCTTCAGCCCAGAAACCTACTAACAATATCTGGCTTGACTCCCCACTTCCCTTTGGTGTTTTTCATCTCTCTTCCTGAGAAGTTGGGGGGGAGTGGCGTGATCACCTCCTTTTTGGTGTTTTTACCTCCTTTCCTGAGAAGTCAGGGAGGGTGTGATCACCTCCTTTTGGGGGCTCCCACCTCCTTGAGAAGTCAGGGATGGTGTGACCACCTGTGTTCTAAAACAAAAGAAAGCGGGAGATGTATAGGGCTGAAACTCTGAGTTGGTGCACTGGAATCAGACAACTGAGCACTTAAGGCTAATTACCTATTGGACAATACTCTATTGGCATATGCTTGGAAAATGACCCTTCCCACTATTCTGTACTGGCTGGATCTTTTGGTGTATACAGAGAATTGTAGGAGGGATTAGGGGGTGTAGGAAGACAAGCCAGAGTCACTTTGGAGGAGAACAAGGAGAAGGGAGGTCAGGAGGCAGAGAGCTTGTGAGGCTTCGTCCCTCTCCTTTACTTCTCCCCCTAAAGACCAAGGACTTTTGCTGTTCGTGACTCTGGCTTATCCTGGGGTCAACAGGGAGCTAACCTGGACTTTACATATACCCTTTGATCCAGCAGTGTCTCTGCTAGGCCTATATCCCCAAAAGATCCTTAAAGAAGAAAAGGGACCCATATGTGCAAAAATATTTGTGGCAGCCCTTTTTTATAGTGGCTGAGTAGATACCCATCAGTTGGGGAATGGCTGAATAAGTTATGGTATATGAATGTTATGGAATATTATTGTTCTGTAAGAAATGATCAGAAGGATGATTTCAGAGAGGCCTGGAGAGACTAACATGAACTGATGCTAAGTAAAGTGAGTAGAACCAGGAGATCATTGTACATGGCAACAGCAAGATCATTGATAAAAATTCTGATGAACACAGCTCTTTTCAACAATGAGGTGGTTCAGGCCAGTTCCAAGACATCATTCATCTTGTGAAGAAACAAGTCTTCTGCACCCAGAGAAAAGATCGTGGGGACTGAGTGTGGATCACAACATAGTATTTTCATTGTTTTGTTTTTTGCTTGCATTTTTTCTTTCTTATTTTTTTTTTCTTTTTGATAGTTTTCTTGTGCAGCATGAAAATTGTAGAAATATATTTAGAAGAATTGCACATATTTAACATATATTTGATTACTTGTCTTGGGGAGGGGGGAAGGTAGGGAAAACATTTGAAACACAAGGTTTTGCAAGAGTGAATGTTGAAAATTATCTATGCATATGTTTTGAAAATACATAGCTTTAATAAAAAATGAACATCCATCTTTTTTCCTTAATGATTGCTTACATTTTCAGGGTAGTTCATCTTGAGTTTCATTTGGAATTCTTTGCTGTTCAAAACACATTCTATACTGTTTTACTATTTCTGATGGATACATAATAGTCAATGTGTTATTCAAATTTATTTTCCTTTATATTTAAACTTCTTTCTCCAGGTCACTTCCAAAATTCCCACCTGTCACTAAAATTACTCAGTCTAACCACTCTTAAGAGTCTGAAGCATAATTTTTTTTTTTGGTAATCGGGGTTTTTTCCCCATTATTACTGGTTTCCTGTGCTTAGAAGTTCTGGTCAGTTTTCTTGTATTATTTATTGAGTTATAATGCTTAGATTATTTAACTTGTAATGCCCTTCTGGAAAACCTATAATTCTTAAAATTTTTAAGTTTTAGTGTTATTGCTTTTTGCTTCTATTCTTTCAGCCTGTACTTCACTTTTAAGAATTTGTTTTCCAATCATATATCTTCCCTCCTCCTTTTTTGATGATACATTATTATGGATTCATTTTTTTCTATTCTACCAATTTTTTTCTGTTTTATAGTCCATAATTTCTCCTTTCATAATTCACAATTCTTGTTTCTCTTAAAATTTATTTAGGAATATTCTGATAAGGCCCAGTGTTCTCTTGGGAATCCAATTTTGTTGTCCTGATGATCATTTTTTTTGTTGTCTTTCAATATTTAATCATAGATTTCTGGATTCTATTAGCTGATACAGAAGCCTTATTCCTTTCTGTTATTAATATTTTCCCTGTTCATTAAACTGTTAATGCTCAAGGCTATTAACTGAGTTTTTTTTCTTTCAAAGAGCTTTGGTAACTTCAGTCTTTTTCCTTATATTTCCCTGTTGTTCACTTTCTGACTCCTTCACATCTTGAGTGTAGCTTTCCTGGGAGCTAGACTTCAAAATCATCTCAACATCATCCCATTCTGGAATATTTATGTTTCATTGACTTCAGTTACTTCCCAAGTTACTTAGGGAGGCTGGGTGTGGGGAAAGAGAAACTGTCTCCAGAGTCTCAGTGAAGCCTGGTGGTCAATTCATAGTTTTTTTATTTTACTCCATTGCTCTCTAATCTAAATTCTCAAACTGAGTACTATCATAATACAAAGTTATTCCTAGTTATATCCCTTGTTAGAACAAAAATTGGTCTTTTACTTTTCAAAGAATTAAGTCTTCCCTCTATTGATAATCTCTAGTTAAATATATAATATACATATATTTAAATATATATGTATTTTGTGCATATTATATTGATATATTCATACATGTGAATATTCTGTAAGATATATGCATGAGTATGTACATATATGTAGTAACATAACTGCATGTTGACTTAAGATAAATGCATGTATATATATATATGCTTATTTTCTGTAAGATGAATGTGTCTATGTACACATACACTATACACTGATATCTGTAGTACATAATTATTTGCATGCTATCTATAAACTCCTTGAGAGCAGAATCTTTTATCCTTCTTTGTACACAATAAATGATTGTTAACTGATTCTAGTTCTCTTTCAATGGTCCCATGACCTGGAAGTCTTTGCTACTTACTTCTAAGCAACAGAAATATGGTTCATTTATGTGCTCATTACAAGGCAGGTATTTAGGCCTCAGTTCTAAAGTGATTTAACATTTCTATTCAGACCAAGCAGTGCTCTCTATGTTCAGGAGTTTAAAGACTGACTTTAAAAATAATTTCCAACTCTTTAAGTTATATGGTTTATTGATGATCTTTCCTTTTCTTTTTCCTGATAGCATCATCTCTCACAAACACTATTAACAAGCTAAAAAGATTTGAGCTACTTGACTTTGTGCAAGTGAGTAAAAAGCACTATCTTTCTGGTTGCTGAATAATTCCCTTCAAGTTTAAGGTTTTACAGATTGCAAAAGTCCATGTCTACTTGTGAAATTGGACATATGGCAATTCCTTAAAAAAGATGCTTGAAATTGAGAAACATGAATAGAAACAGTTGCTAACATATCTATAGGAAACCACAAAATAAAATTACCTTGCTGTCCTATATCTCCGTTTTTGCATATGGAAAATGAAGATATTGGGCTAGTTTTTATTTAAGATTCTGTTCAGTTCCAAATATTTCTGACCTGTGATCTAGTAAGTGTTTATTCATCACGGCTGTAGGCACGAGGCTCTTTTCAGACCTGTGATTGGTAAAATGTATTGTCTCAGCCTTATTTGGCCGTCATCATTGCATTAGTTTGGAAACTTCTATTTAATGTGATTTTCTGACTGGATATTCACTATGCCACGCTGCCTCAAAGGAAAAAAAAAATAGAAGCAAAATAGTTCTCTAGCTCTACTTTCTTACCAGTTTATTTTCATTAACCCATACACTCTGAATATAAAACCCATTAACTTGATCTTCTCCTTGCCCCTCAAAAAGCTTTTTTTTTTTTTTACCACATTTTTCATTGTCTTTAGTATTTGTAACTAGTTTTAACAATGTGAACTTTATTATTCCTAGCCCTACTTTGATAGAACTCTGCTTTTCTTTTGTTATTTTTCCTTGGCTATATGTCTATATGATGTCCTCTGTGCAAATCTTTAAAAATATTAGTTGATGAATTTACTAAGAAGCTACATACTCTAAAATTCCACATTCCCTCCTCTTCAGAACCATTTTTGAACAATACTCTGGATCTAATCATGACCTATAAGTATTCATTACTCTAATTCGGCAATAATCTCAAATCCTTTATATCTGTCCCTGTATCATTTTGACCTCTAGTGACTTTCTCCCTCCCTACTCTAGCAGACCATTGTTCTTATTCTCATTTCATTTTGTTCTCATTATGAGGTCATTAATTTTGACCTCATAATTGACCAGTTCAGCTCTTGAAACCTTTGTGCCTTTTGTCCTATCATCATTCGTACCTGGACAAACCCCAGCCCTGTGTTATTCTAACCATTTACTTTCTTAACTCATACACACTTACTGAACAGTACTGGAGTGTATCAAAAAATGTGCTTACTATGTCTGTTACAAATTCCTGTGTGGCTTTCTGTGTCTCCGGTCACACAAGGGCACCAGGAAGATTTGAGGCACTGTTGGTTAGCATTCATTGTAAGTCACTTATGGGGCAGCTAAATGGCACAGTGGATAGAATACTGTCCCTGAAGTCAGGAGGACCCAAGTTCAAATCTGATCTCAGACACTTAACACTTCCTAGCTGTGTGACCCAGGGCAAGTCACTTAACCCCAGTTGCTTCAGGGGGGAAAAAGTCACTTATAAGTCCTTGTTGATGTGTTTATTTATGATTATGTGTGTTTATTTCTATCAAGTCAATTAAAAAAAAATAGGTAAGTTGAAAGTAAAAGGCATTTATCCAAACTGCATAGCAAATTAAATGACAAGAAAAAAATTGCCCCCATATCCACACTAAGAACATTCTTCCCAGTTGTCATAACATCAGTCATATACACAGCAAATTCATGTAATCAAGGACCAGACATAGAAGGCCATATATAAGATACTAAGCTCAGAAGATCCTAGATTTAAAGCTGGAAGGGAACTTAGACATTATCAAGTCAAACCTCATTTTACAGGTGTGGAAATTTAGATTCAAGTTATGAAATTTATCCATATCACACACGCAAGAGGATTCAAATCAAGGTTTCCTTGATTCTAAGTCCAGGGTGGTCCCTATCTATGGAACAAGTATGTAGAAGAACACATGTAAGGAGGATAAATATGATCAGAAACAGATCATATGAATGGAAGGAGCAACTCAAACTTAAGACTGCATCTGGCAATATCATTTGTCCTGACAATCACAGTTTTAAAAACTTTAAAACTGGCAACTCAAGTACTCAGTTTTAAAGACCTGAGTTCAAATCTTGCATTCTGAATTCTGAGACTGCAAGTTATTTGCCTTTGGGCAAAATCCCATCTGTAAAATGGGAATAATAATAGTACTTACCTCATACATTCTTGTGACGATCACATCAAACACATATATAAAAAGCATTTTACACAACTAAGTAGTAACTACCTAGCTTCCTTTTAAATCCAACCAAAATCCCTTCCTTTCTTAGAAACCTTCCTCATTTCTTTTTAATTCTAGCACCTTTCTTTTGTTACTTATTGTCTATTTGTCCTGTAGTTTGGTTTGTATTTGTATGCATATTCTCTCATTAGATTGTAAACTCCTTTATGGAAGGGATTATCTTTTGCCTTTTTTTGTATCCCTAATATTTAGCACAGTGGCTGACACATAGTATTTGATAAAAGTTTACTGATTTATTATTATGATTAGTAGTAGTAGGAGTAGTGATGGTGGTGGTGGTGATAGTGGCAGCCAAGTTTTTCTCTCTCTCTCTTCTCTGTCTCTGTCTCTGTCTCTCTGTCTCTCTTTCTCTCTTCGGTTGGTTTTAGTTCTTCAGCTTTTTCAGTGTGAGTGTGGTACTCTAATACCATCTTCTTGTATGTAGCTAATGGTAAATCTCTCCTTTGGTAGAGATATAAAGAGAATTTTTCATGCAAAAATGAACACGATAAAAGACAAAAATGGTAGGGACTTAACAGAAGCAGAAAAGATGAAGAAGAGATGGCAAGAATTATACAAAAAAATTATAATAAAGATCTTAGCATCATTCCTAACCACAATGATATGGTTACTGATGGTTACTGATGGTTAGCATCATTCATAACCACAATGATATGGTTACTGATGGTTACAGAATGAAGTCAAGCAGATCTCAGGCAACATGGCTCATGGAAATGATGGAATTTCAGCTGAGGTATTTAAAACCCTCAAAAATTGTGTTACGGTGTGGCACTCAATACAGCAAATTTGGAAAACACAACACTGGATTATAACCAATCAATGTGTACCTAACAATCAAAGGCAAGGAATGTTCAGATTACAAGTAATGTACAGATTACATTAGCAAAGTTATGTTTAAGATTCTGCAAAGAAAGTTTCAGCAACATGTGAACCAAGAAGTACCAGAAGAGCAGATTTCAAAGAAGCAGTGGAACTGTTGCTAACAATAGCTAGATTATAGAGAAAGCAAGAGAGTTCCAGAAAAACAATGACTTCTGCTTCATTGACTATATTAAACCCTTTGACTGTCTGGATCACAACAAAATGTAGCAAGTCCTCAAAGTGATGGAAGGACCAAATCATCTTGTCTCCTGGAGAGCCTATATGCAATTCAAAAAGCAGTAATTAGAACTGAACATGGATTCTGATTGGTTTAATATAGGAAAAGAAACACAAGGTTGTATATAGTTACCTTATTTAATTTCTATCCAGAGTACATCATGTAAAAGGCTAGCCTAGATGAATTGAAAGCTGGAATTAGTTGCCTTGCATGGAAAAATATCAGTCATCTCAGGTACGCATGCAATTCCACTCTTATACCAGAAAGAAAGAGGAATTAAGCTCCTTAGTAAGAATAAAAAGAAAATGTAAAAGCTTAACATAAAAACAACAAAAACCAAGATCTTGGCAAGTGAGTCCATCACTTCCTGGCAAATAAGAGGGAGAAAAAATAGAGGCAGCATCATATTATATATTCCTGCATTAGGAGAATCCTGCTTGATAGTCACTGTGGCCATGAAATTAGAAGATGCTTGTTCCTTGGCAGGAAAGCTTTTGCAAATCTGGACAGCATCTTAAAAAACAAAGACATCACCTTGCTGACAAAGGTCTGTGTGGTCAAAGTTATGTTTTTTCCATTAGCAATGAATGGCTGTGAAAGTTAAGACTATTAAGGAAAGCTGAGCACTGAAGAATCAACATTATAAGAATTATGGGACAAGGAGGCAACTAGGTGGTGCAATGGATAAAGCACCAGTCCTGAAGTCAGGAGGACCCGAGTTCAAATCTGATCTCAGACACTTAACACTTCCTAGCTGTATGACTCTGGGCAAGTCACTTAGCCCCAATTGCCTCAGCAAAAAAAAGAAGAAAAAGAATGTTGTCACTAGAGACATTTGAAAGTCCATTGGATAACAAGGTGATTACATCCTCCAATGCTTAAAAATATTAACTAAAGTTTGTTGTTCAATCTTTTCAGTAACGTCCAGCTCTTTGTGCTTCCATTTAGAGTTTTCTTAGCAGAGATAGCAAAGTGGTTTTCTTCTCCAGCTCATTTTATAGAGAAGGAAATTAATAGGGGAAGTGACTTGTCCAGATTCACACAACTAGTTTAAGTGTCTGAGGCTAAATTTGAACTAAGGAAGAAGTCTTCTTGACTTTAAACCACCACATAGCTGCCCCAGTGATTTTAGGGACCCACCTCAAAAAAATCTCAAAGAGATTACATGGGGGTTTGTAGTTCCCCTAATGCTTCTAGTTGCTATACAAATCAAAGTGGGGAAAAGAAAACTTTCGGTGAAAGTTATATATAGTTTTAAATGACCTGAAGATCCTTTTCCCATAAATCTCTGACTTTATTGTGAACACCTGTCAGCAACAAAAGTGTTACTCTAATAGCATACTTGTCAATAATAAACCTTGGTAAGAGGCCAACATGTGACCTCAATTTGGTCCTCACTGATAAAGGATTCCTAGCAACCCTTTTATTCTTCCCTCCACAGAGAATGCAGAGCACTGCTGGGAAAGTGAGGCAGCCTTGTAGCCCAGCCTCAGGGTTCTGCCCACTAGAGAAGAGGAAGAAACATTGCAGAGAAGTGAAAGGGGAGTAAAGGGGGAAAAAATGCAGACAAACCAAAGATAATAAAAGAACTTCATTAAAAGCTCAGCGCAAAAACAAAAACAAAAGCAAAGAAAATCTTAAAAACAAAACCATAATGAAAAATCAAAGAAAAGTTAGTAAATGATATAAAGGATATATGAACTCATAGTTCATATGTACATGTGATGCTTAGTGGACTTTTCAGAAATGAAGTAATACTTTGTGGACTTTTCAGAAATGAACAAGGAGAAATTTCAGAATGGTTCAAAAAATATACATTTCATAAAGAAATGAGAAACAAAATTTAGTTCAAAAATTAAAGCTCTCAACACATCTCTAGGAGATGTGTGGCAGATTGCTGGACTGATTCTAGACTTATCCTTTTCAAGCAAAATGTTCATATTCAACAAAAGTAATGGTTTAAAAGAAGACTCACAGTCAAAAGATTAGAGTGCTTCTCCATGTAGAATGTTTGTTTCTGACTTAGATGGAAAGCTGAGTCATTACATGGTCGGCAATGAGGAAGTAGAAAAGGAGCAATTAGCTTTCAGAGATTTGGTGTACAGCACCACATTTACTCATTTGAGTCAAAGTACTTGCAAACATCCGGGCTGGTTTGTATAAAATGGGGAGATTCAGAAACTACTAAATGATAAACAAGATCACCATGGGATTTAGTAGAAAAATAATTATAATAATCTCTTGGCAGTTAGTGTTTAATTCCATCAAAAGTAAAATGCAAGCAAAGTATCAAGAAATGCAGGATTCTTAGCTCAGTAGGAAGATAGGTGAGATTTTGATTAGGTTCCTCACATGTGGTAAAATACCTGGTATTGATGCCATTCTAGCAGAATACCTACTGCTCATATAAAAAAAAAATACACAATTTGCCAAGAGCAGGAAAAACAACCTACTCTTCTAACTCCAAGATATGTAGCAGAAAAAATTAATAATTTCAATAACAAAACAATTTTTGGGGAAAAAAATTGAAAAATTTTTAAGAGGAAGCCAGGGAATGATGTGAAGAAGCTGATATTACTTCACAGGTTGCTCAGTGAAAAGGTTTCATCTTAAAACTATATAGCTAACACATGAAAATGATGGCAGATGATTTAAAGGTGAATGTACTAGAGAATCTTTTGAGAATGGTATCAAGAAGAAAGTTGTAGGGCTTCAATGACAAAATAATTTGGAAGAGAGTTAATAGATTCACATACTGGAAAGAACCTTCTTCTCTAGGTGTACTTTTCCAGATTTATAATGCTACTCTTCTTTCATTCCTTTACTCCAACTTGATATTATAGAAAAGGACAGAAATAAAAAAAAAATTCATTAGCATGTGTAATTTATTATTTGCTTCCTCTTTATTCAATGTTGAGTGTCAACTAAGATTTTACTCCCAATTTTAATTATTTTTACTGATAATTATCAAATGTATAATAAAAAGGAAGCAAACATGTTTATATTCCAAATGAATATTGTCCTTAACTTCCAACTCTTTGATTTGGAAACAATTGTCTGAAGCAGCCTCTACGCTTTCTTGGTCTCTCCATGGCTGTTTTACATCTGTTATACCTTTGTTTAAAAAAAAAAAAGTGACTATTTTTGCCATTCTTTAGTTTTCCATTTTTGCTATTGATTTTTGTTGGAATAGATCAGGTTGAAGTTGACACTGTATTCATCTTCTGTTCTTCATTATCTTGTAATGTAATGACTTTAACCTTTATTCTAATTCAGTGGTCTCCATTTAGTGGTTTGTGAATCCCTCTAGGGTTCATGACTATGGTCCAAAAGGCTCATATTAAAATGTTTTTTAAAGTACCACAAATAGTATATGAATATTATGGAATATTATTGTTCTGTAAGAAATGACCAGCAGGATGATTTCAGAAAGTCCTGGAAAGACATGAACTGATGCTGAGTGAAATGAGCAGGACCAGGAGATCATTATATATTTCGACAACAATACTATATGATGATCAATTCTGATGGACATTCCCTCTTCAACAATGAGATGAACCAAATCAGTTCCAATAGAGCAGTAATGAACTGAACCAGCTACACCCAGTGAAAGAACTCTGGGAGACGGCTATGAACCACTACATAGAATTCCCAATCCTCCTATTTTTGTCTGCCTGCATTTTTGATTTCCTTCACAGGTTAATTGTACACTATTTCAAAGTCCGATTCTTTTTGTACAGCAAAATAACTGTATGGACATGTATGCATATATTGTATTTAACTTATACTTTAATGCATTTAACATGTATTGGTCAACCTGGCTTCAGAAGGAAGAGGTGGGGGGAAGGAGGGGAAAAGTTGGAACAAAAGGATTTGCAATTGTCAGTGCTGAAAAATTGCCCATGCACAGATCTTATAAATAAAAAGCTACAATAAAAAAGTACCACAAACAGTAAATAATCACCAATTATGGTCCAAATTTGTTTTTTCCTATGTAAGAATAAAATGTTCACATCTTTTCTTTCTTCTGCAATGTAAAATTCATGTAAAATGATGATCATGTGTACAATTTTGATGTTCATGCATTGATCAGCTTCTGACTGCTTTTAATGAAGTCCTAGCTTATTGAAGTTTCTTAACCTGTCATCAAATTGTTTCCAAACCTTCAATAAGGTTCAACATTCAAAAGCAAATCTATTCCATATGGATGACCAGATGCATATGCACATTGTTACATGTATTCTGTACCCTGAACCAGAGTAGCTTCCTTGCTTCATTACCCTGCAATCCTGTTTCAGCAGTCTATAATCATATGAACAAGATGTTAACAAATGTTTGTATTCCTGAAGTATAAATGTCAAGTTGTTTGAAAGCTATGATGGCTGAGTATGAACATTACAAGTCATCTTAAAATCCTTATGGTTCATAACAAACTTTCTACAGAAACAAACCTGATGCTTCTCATTGCAGTATTAAGGCTGGTTTACAAATTAAAATTATCCTCCACTTATTTTACTATGTTTTTATCTAATAGATTTTCAAATTGGTAGCAACATAGGTCAGTCATTCAGTAGACATTAGTTGAGAATAACTCAGCAATGTCAATCTATAGGAGTTTTTTTTTTTTTAAGAGTTTTACAAATCTGTAAACATTTTTTACAGATTTTTTTGTATAGATTTTTTACAGTTTATATATATTAGAAATAAAGTTCTATATGCAACTGACTTTTAAGTATGCCTAATAACATACTTTTCATTAGCCAGTGGAAAAATATTTTTAAAAATCACAACAAGCTATTTTTATCAATTGGTTAGGTAGTTAAATAATTTTAATGTATGTAATATAAAAATAAATTAATGTAATAATTATAATTATATAATTACATTATATAATCAACAATATGATTAATAAAATATAAAAATATTATAAAAATAAAAATTTTAATGAATTTTCATCTTTCAGATGGAAAAGATATTATGCAAGATAAAAAAAAGACCTTGTAAATGTTTTCTACTATTTTTCATATATATTTGTGTGAGCTTATTTACTTTATCGAAAGAGGTAAGACTGTTCTGGTGTTCAGCCAAGTATTGCAAAACTTTTTCAAATAAAATTCCAACACAAATTAAATTCAGACATGATTATTATGTTGTTAAACACTTTTCAAGGTGTAATTTATTACACCGAAAATGTTATTTGTACTGAATAAAATTTGTGAAAAAAATTTAGTAAGAAGTCTTGTTGGATTACTTTCAATTTTTAAAGAATGTTCTAGAAAAAAAAGTATTTGTAACTTTTTATAATTATAGTTTTATAATTTTACATTGTTTTCATAATTATTTAAAAATGAAATAATGTAAATTTAAATTGGAGCTTTTAGAGCACAAAAGTGATTATTGTAGTTATTATAAGCAGCTAATGAATAAAAGAATTTCGAACAGCATATTAAATGAGATTGGGGATTCATAACACTTTTTTGTTGCTGCTGAAACAGATTAAAGGAACAAATGGGAATTGGTGCTCTTAACCTCTCATTGTCTGGGCAAATCACTTAATTCCAGGATAATCCCCATGAGTAACTTTGTCAGGAAACTGTGTATTGATACAATTTCATATTTTGTGATTTGGTGCTTACCACTGCATTCATTTACAAGCATATATTTAGTATGTATTAAGCACAATTTGTGATAGTGTAGAAAAATGGCTAGAAAGCAGGCCTCAGAGTCAGGAAGACCTGTGGTCTACTAGACAAACTAGTTGTGTGACTCCAGACTTGTCATTCATCTCTTGCTAATCCCAGGCAATTGTCTAACATCTTGAAATTCCAGTTCTAATATATCTTGCTAGATGGAGGATCCTTTCTGAAAATTTCTTTTACTAATAAAATCATGAGTCTAGTTAAAAAAATGTATACCAAAATTAGCTTCTTCCCTTAATGAGGTTTACATTTAACGGCTTATGTAATGCTTTAGTAAGTGGTCTGTGAACTTCTGTGACTAAATGCTTTAATCACTGTTCTAACCTAATGATGAAATTTGCTGGATCTAACGAGGCAGCTCCAAAGAGAAGATATCAACAGGGTCATAGTTGAATACTTTGTTTTCTTTGTAAACTACTTTACAGATATCTCATTTTATCCTCACAATAGGAAAGGAAGATAGGTGCTATTCTGAGCTCATTTTATATATGAAGAAATTGAAGCAAAAGAGTTGATTTACCCAGAGTCACACAAGTATTAAGTGTTTGAGGCAGGGTTTGAACAAAGATTACAATATGAAAATCAATTTTATCTACATATAGTATAATATATTATCTATCATGGACACTGAAATGACAGAGAATCCTGAGAAATATGTAGATTAACAAACTAAGGAATTGATTATCAAAAGTTCGTGAAACAAACATTTGACAATATATACATTACTCTCACAAAAATTATCCCAAAACAGAGAAACTAAAAATCCCTTCATTCTGTTTAATATGTAATAAGTTGTATTTAGTAGTCCTTCAAAAAAGATAAAAAATACATTTTAGTACATCACAAGTATTCTTCAACCTGGTATCTGGAAAATAAAAAAATATTGCATATAAAAGCAACATATAACATAGAATGTTTGGAGCATTCGTAAAGTTTACAAATACCTCTCAGTTCATTGGCAAATGTTATTGTTCCCCCTTTAAGAAAATATAGTCTGGGATTTTTAAATAATCAAGAAGATCAACTCTTGATTCCACTTCTGGAAAAGCATTTGACCCCTTTCTACTTGGCCCAGGTTTTTTAATCTGTTTAGGATAAACTGAGAATTTACTAGTGCATTGTTATTCTCATTTGAATGACAGAACTGCTATAAATTTTGGGTTGGAGAAATGGAAAGATGCATGATTATCTTAATAAACTGTTGCTGTTACATCAAACTTACAACAGCAAGTTGTACGAATACATCTAGCTTATGCCAAGATTTTAGCCTTTGGTCAACAGATTAAATTATTGAAGTTATATTTTTGTTTTAACCAAGAGATCTAATGGGAAAATAACTTACAATAAAACTTTAAAGACAAAGTAAAATCAACTATAACAATGGTTTTTGTTGTTAGCCTGAGAAAAGCAGGGGGCGAGTTAAAAGAACTATGCTTTAATGGGGTCTTAAAATTTTAACTTTTAATATAGCTAAAATGCTTTTTAGCTTGAAAAGAACTCCACTGCCCTCTTCTGTTTTCAAAGAGAAAGTACATTAATCCATATTATTTTGGCAGTTCCAATCTATCTTTTGAAAAAAAATTAGGTAGTAATTTTCTCCATTTTGCTTGTTAATTATTAACACATAGAATAAAAGAAAAATAAAATAAAATCACACAAGTCTTTTTGTGTTACTAAGTTACCTCTGATAAATCCAAGTAGGCAAAAAAAAAAAATGCTTTTATTTTTAATATTATCTAAAATTCCTATGTTTTGCTTAGTTTCAGGAAGCCCTAATGTTTATATCTACTTAATCAATCTGTGAAGATAAAAGGTAAAATAATATTCTTACAAAAATGTTGATAAAAATTTTATTAGCAAGTTATCCGTAGAAATCCGGTGTACAATAACAGTATGAGAAGAATTACAAAAGAAGTTAAAACAATCTCTCTCCCTGCAACAAAAGTTCAAACCAATCCCTCCTAAATCAATCAACAAATTTATCTGTGTATAGATTTCAAAATGAGATTAACTGGCATTATTTCATTTGATTGTCAATAATTCTTTGATACAAATACTAAAGGTATTATTATCATCCCCATTTTACAGATAAGGATTCTGAGGCCAGAGAGAGGGACTCTATTTTGCTGAAAACAACTTCAAATTACTAGATGCCAGTGACATGGCTTTAAAATGTTATCTATTCACATACCGACAATATTTTGTTTGCATAGGTGCACATGTGCTTTGAAACTATTCAAAGTGCTTTTATTATCTACAATAGTCTCATTTGGCCCAAACAACATTCTTCTAAATTGAGAAGGCAAGATACCATTTGGTCCCTTTTAGCTTGATAGCTAAAATCTTATGATTCATTTGACAGAGGAATAAAAATTCTTAAGACGTATCTTGTTCAAAATCACAAAATCTAGTTAAAAAGATAGTCAGGATTAAATTTAGATCTCTAGATCAAAAATTTTTCTACTTGGTATTGTGTTTATAAGCTTTTAAATCTGACAATGGTACTAAAGAAAAATATTACCCATAAAAATCACCCATATTTATTTTCTCAAGTCATATGTCTACATTACAATAATGGAGCCAATTTATGGGTTACTAACAGTATTCTGGCCAAGATAATTTCCAAAGATAATCTAGGTATGATAATTCACACTTATATAGGGTTTTAAGGTTTACAAAACACTTTATTCATAACAACCCTGTGAGGTAGGTAGTAAAAAAATAAAATCATTATTTCCATTTTCTTTTATGAGGAAATTGAGGCTCAGTAAGGTTAAGTGAATTGCTCATAGTCATACAATTACTATGAATGTGAGTCTGGATCTTTAGTCACATGGTTAGTATGTCACCATGGGTTCAGTTAGTCAGAGTCCACACTCAATCTCGGCCTTCTAATTTCAACATTCTCATTATCATACAAAGGTTTTATATATTTATATAAAGGGAATTTGCAAAATTATTGGGAAAGCTGAAATTTCACAATCATTAAGCAAAAATACAAGATTAGTCTGGTAACTAGAAATTATACAGGTATCACTTCCTACTTGTTGATATTGTTCCTAGGTAATCAAAGAAGCAATATTAAATTTAACTACCCCAGTCGCATCCAGAATACCCTTCAGATGATTAGAAATAAAACCAACTCTTCTGTAATTTATGCCGGATTATGATATGGAAGGAAAAATACCCCTGTGCACAAAGATGACTGTGGTGTCAGTGGTAACTATCAAAAGTTATAAGACAATTATAGAGAGCTCCTATATTAAGTGCTGAATAATAGCAGTGAGATTCCAAACTATCGAGTCTCTGGCTTTGTGCAAATTATATTCTAAAGGAGATATTAAAATAAAGTATAAGAAAAGCTAACAAAATGCTGCCCCATCAATTCTTAACTTATGATTTACTAGGGTTGCACGGATAATCACAAAATCATTTGTATTTGCCTTTTAAGTGCACTGTTATTTCTGTGGAGAGATCTTATTAATTATATTTTACTTGGGCCAACATTGAAATGAACTAGAATTCTGAAAACCTAATAGAGGTCTCAGAGAGTGGCTGGCTGGAATAGGTAATGACTTGCAGGAGAAAATATCCTAAGAGTAAGTAAATATTTGCTAAGTTATTCAAGGTAGATAATCAATACTGCCAAATGATGTACAAAGTATATGATAACAGGAAAATAGAAATAGGTAAAAAATGTACCAATGTGCTGAAATAAACAAGTACTAGAAATTGGTTATAATTAAACTGGTAGATTGCATGAAAAAATGGTATAGAAATAAAAATATGTAAAGAAAAAACACACCAACCTCAACACCTCAAAATTTTTGGCAAATATTGGCATATTAATTCTTCTAATACCTCCCTGAGGTAGACATATATTAATTCTTGTATATCTTCTACATTCAATAAGGGAACTAGCCTAAGAAGTAAAAAGCTCATAACCTTCTAAAAAAATTTTTTTTGTGGTAAAGTGCATAGGGACTACTACATTATTAAATTAAAAGGACTGAGATACTTCATAGCCATAGAAGTAAAATGAGTTCAATGGCATGCTTTTGATGTCCTAAAATCCATGTCTTCTGCTTAACAATTTCATTTCCCATTCACTGTATAAATCATATTAGTTTGAAACTCACAGCAAGTTTTTGAAATGGCATTTAAAAATATCCTTCAACTCTTATATCTATCATTACTCCCCACCCCAAAGACAACCTTCTAGGAGAAAGTTACTTGGTTCATCAAAATGATGTAGCATTTTAATCCTAATTCGTTGGAATCCCTCAAAATAGCCTTTTATTCAAAAAGAAAAAAGCTAAGACATGGTGGTACCAATAAATTATCTGGATTCAATGATTATTAATAAAAACAAAGCTTCCTGAAACAATTTTTTTAAAAGGAACATGCCAGAAAATTCGTGCCCTGTAAAGTCTTACAGGGATATTTAGTCATTAATAAAAAAAAAAAAATCACAAGAGCTTTCAACTGAAACATCTGCAATGGCCATTCCCTGAGAAAAGCAAATTTATGAATATCTAAATGAAAGGAGATAGTTATTTATTTTAAAGGGACATATTTCTGAACTTGTTGTGCCCCAAGTTCTGCCACGTAGATTGCTCCAGTCCTCCTGTCAACATCCACAAGATGAGGTGACACTTGACTGGCTAGCTGGACTGTGCTTATCACAATACAGTCTCCAATCATCCCTACAGGGGGTGCAGACAATAGAATGAGCCTACTGATATTCAACTGGGCAACAATGAGGTATTTCTCATCAGGAGTAAGCCTACAAAAAAAAAAAAAGTACAAGAAACATGTCATAAATGTATGTGAAATATTCTAAATATGACAACCATTTAAACAAAACTGTAACTTCGGATGAGAAATTAGTTAGGTACCTCTATCTCCCTAACAAGCACTTAAGGCCAACTACATAACAGACTCTCTGTGAATATACATGAGTTAAATTACTATTTAAAGGAAGAGAATAAAAAACTAATTCTGTAATACTTGATGGATAATAAAGTCTTAGAAAAAGAATTCTTTACAAGTGAATAAAGCAAGAGTGTCAGTTAGTGGTCCAAATACCTCACCCTACAGATCCCAGTGACCTTGAGGAAAGCTGTTGAGGCATCTCTTCTCAGTGTTCACTGGCTGCACATTCAAGAGCCTGATGCTCCTCTTTGCTTTGGATTTGATATGTCATGCCATAATCATGACTATTCTTTTTTATCTCATCTTTCACAATCTTCATTTTTTGTACCTTTTTACTTTGCTTGCAAATTTTTAAAATTCTTAATAGTGTATCGAGCTCTTCCAGAGAAATGATGCAACAAATATAACAGCTTTAACAATTTCTCTTTAAATTATTACCTGACAGAATAAGGACCATCTTCTTTGAAACAATCACTCCATGCTCCCAACCACTCTCCTGTATTTTTATCAAATACTTGAATTCTTTTGTTTCCTCTGTCAGCAACCCATACCTAGGAATCAATTAAATGATTATTAGCAAAGATCTAGGATGCAAATTTTTTTTTCAAACACATGGTTTTCTATACAACTGATCTACTATATAATGACATAAAATATTTGGCATTTCACCCCAAAAAAGAAAAAAGTAGCATATTTTCTATTAAAAGGTCAGTTTAAAAAAAAAAAAAAGACAAATAGCCTTGCACTGAACTCATTTCAGATAACTCTATATGCTTGTCTACTAAATCATTTTGATTATAATTTGTTACAATCCATAAGTTGGTGTGGTCTGGTCTTTATAAAGTACAAGTAGCAAAAACCCAGGAAAAAAGTTGTTTTAATTACAGCACTGTGAGAATATACTGTGATTGCTTCATCTGACTTAAGATATGAAAAGAAAACCCATATTTATTCAGTGTCAATAGATATTTTAAGACTTATAACCATTAAGAAGTAGGGGAGCAGGCTAACATATTAAATACAACAGGACCCCCCCCCCCCCCCCCACACACACACAAAGAAAAAAAACCTGTGTTCCATTAAAATCCAGTAGTCTCCATGGGGATTTATAGAAGAATATAAAAAGGAATTTTTCAGAGAATAAGTAGCCATGGAAGTCCCAATAGCTGGGACTATTCTGGTGATGACAATATCCAGACAGTGGAGCTTACCTATCTACTATCAGAATGAGTTCCTGATAATATCTCTGTCAATAGGTTTAGCTTGGCCAATCAAGTGAGCTTCCTGGGGTTGGACAGGTGACAATCATCACCAATCTTGCTTAGAAAAGAATTACAAAGCCATGGCATAATACAGAAGAAAGAACACTGTGGCTCAGAGTTGAAATCTCTCAATCCCCTTTAATCATGTGGGATTCTAAATTAAGAACATGTTTCCTTCAAGTTCTAAAAACTGTAACAGCTTATAGGCACCTAAATTTTAATGACACTTTTAAGTTTGCCATGTGCTTTACATATATTTCATTTAATCCTCAAAACAATCTTGATTACAAGTGTAATCAGTTACATTTTGAAGAAGAGGAAACCAAAGATCACAAAAGGAAATTTATTTGTGCATGGTGGCATAGCCAATATTAGAGAAACATTCAAAATATGACTTCAAAATCAGTATTTTTTTCCACTACAAAAACAAATGAAATTTTGAAAGATTTTTTCTTCCTAACTTTTAAAGGACTTCACATATAATGGGTAATAATGATTTTTTAAAACAATGAAGTTCCTACCTATCCCTTAAGTACTTATATAATTAATGTTTCAAATAAACGTGCACTTGGGTATAGATAGAAAAATGTTTTTACCCGACCAGTTGAATCAACTGTTACACTATGTGGAATGTTGAATTGGGCTGGGCCTGTTCCATGCTCCCCACGAATCCACTGCATCTCAAAATCTAAATATAAGAAAACATTATATTATATACAGTCAAAATTACAGAACAATGAAAAAAGTATCACTTCAAATAATTATGTCACAGACTGCTTCATGTAAAAGGTATCCCAGAATATATAGTTGAGTCAAATATCTTGTATGAAAGGCATATACATAGTTGAGTCAAAAAAAAGAAAAAAAAATGTCAAAACTTCAAATTTGGAAGATTATATTTTCCTTTCCTAAAACATATCCTCTCCCACACCCACCAGAAAGGTAACTTAATTTTCCATCTTCCTTCTTATACTTCCTCTTTGAAGTCTTTCTTCATGACCAGCAGGGGAATAAAAGGCACAAACAAAAAAAAATCTCCCTTCCTCAAGAAGTGTATATTGGTGGCACAAAGGAGAAGGAAAGACAGAATTTTTCCTAGAAAATTCAGGTAATCTATTGAGAGAAATCAGGGAAAACTTCACAGATCAGGGAATAGCTGAGATAAGAAAGGAGTTTGTTCCAAGAAAGAAGTATAATTTATATAGATGCATAATGATGGGAGTGATTAAATTTGAGGAACAAATACTAGGTCACTTTGGCTCAAGTGTAGAGTTCATGAAATATGGCTATAAATGTAGGTGGGATCCAGATAACCAAAAACCTTAAATGCCTTACTAATATCTATAGGAAAAGTCATCAATATCATCATTCTAGCCTTCCACATTAACTTGGAAGTCATATGCAATATTCACTTCTCTTTCAGCTCTCATATTCAATTTGTGTTTAACCTCATTTAGGAATTAAATGATCATCTCTTTGAAAGATCTCAAAGTCTCTCCCCTATGTTTCAATCCTATATACCAAATCATTGCTGGACATTTCTAACTGGATATCCTGTGGGGAACGAACTCAAAAACTATCCTCTTAAACAAGCCCTATTTCTAATTTCTACTAGTCACTCAGGCAACTTTAATGAATCATATTTATTTTCTCTCATCTCAACATCTAATCAGCTGACAATTTTTATCAATTCCCTGCCTCACAACATCTCCTGTACCCTTCTTTTCTCCACTTAACACTATTTCAGATCCTTATCCCCTCATATTTGAATGGCCACAGCTTAACTGTTGTCTGCCTCTATCCTGTCTTCTCTCAAACCAATCATACAACCCACTGGCAAAATGACTGTCTTATCACAAGGCTGAGCATGTTCCTCCCTCATTCAAAATATTCCAGGATTCCTCACTGTATCCAAGATAAAATATATAATTCCTGGGCATAGCACCTCAAGTCTTTTTTTCTGACTCTCTAGTCCATCTTTCCAGGCTGATTTGCACATTCTTCACCTTCAAAAAACTGGTGAGTTTCCATACAGCATTCTGCCTTTGTGAGGACCAACTTCCTTGCCTGGCATGCACTCTCTTTCCACCTCTATGTCTTAGAATCCCTAATTCCCTTCAAAGCAGAGCTCCTAAGGCATCTCTTATAAGTTGCAGTTGCCAAGTCCTTTAGTATCCCCCCAATTAGCTTGTACACATCACATATTTACATACACGTTTCTGCACATGCTGTTTCTGCTTCTCATTTTCCCATCCACAATTTCGAATTTCTTGAGGGCAGAGAATGTTTCATTTTTGCCATTCCCTATATAATAAATATTTCTTAAGATACATTTTCTATTCCCACTCCAAGCTAGTTCATGCTTTTATGACCTCATGGCCTGATTATTACAACAGTCTTCTTGTTGGGATCTGAATGAAATCTCCCTTCCTCCCTTACTTGGCTCTATCTTCCTAAAACACATCACATTTTTTTTTCCACAAAAAATGTCATTAGTTCTACAAGACACCAAAAATAAAGAGCATATGCTTTACCCTTTCCTACTTCAGAACCTTTGTTCAGTGTCCTCCCCTCTCCTGTAGCCCAAATGTTCTCCCTTTTACCAACCATCTATCCAAAGCCTTATCTTTTTAAGACTCAGTTCCAGTCCCACTTTCTTTAAGAAGGCTTCCTCACTGAGTCTACCTCCATTGAATTTAAAGTTTTCCTCCATTAATTTCATATATAGAATAATTCCAAAGTCTTAGAGCATTTAAGTGTAACAGTAAGAAGTTATTTAAGTCAGTACCACAGTTTGCACTTAAAATAGTTCTCTAATTGTTTGGGTATTAGTCATACTTCCTCTTCTGGATTGTAATTGTTTATTCCAATGATAATAAATACAACTTTAGGCCTCTTTATCCTTAAATCTTTTTTTCTTATAGTCATCCAATTACTTTTCAGCTCCTGAATTCACTCTGACTCTTCATTTTATTTGACCTATTCTTCTGAGCTCTAAGGAATGACTCATTAACAAAATCATACCAGGTGCCAGCCATTTTTTCATACAACACATCCAAATATCACATGTATAGTAGCAAACATCACATTAAATAAAAGCCTTCTAGAAGAGTGGTCTTCCAACTTTTTTTTAGCATATTTACTTTTATTGATCTAGGTTTTTTGATTGTATATCCCCATATATGAATACTTATGTACAAATTTTACTTATATATTCTCAGTTATTATGATGTAAAGATGAAATATCCATCTTTAAGATCAATAGAGAGCCATTGGAATTTATAATGGAGACGTAGTCAAGAATATTAGTCTGGGGGCTGGATATGGATATAGTACAGGGAACAGGAGTTGAGGGCCCCAAAAAAGACCTTAACTTTGATTGTAGAGAAGGGGGATGTATTTGAGAAATTGAGATGATTGCCTGTGAAGAGTGAAGGAGAGCATGGAATAGAAGATGACTCATAAGTTGCAACTTGGATAAATGGATAGAAATAGAGAAGTTCCAAAAAGGGATAGATTTTTTGAGGGAAACAATGTAACAAGATCTGTAATGTGGATTACAGCCCATCCATCTCTAATTATCCTATACAACATACTGTCTTATTAACTGTGAAATTGGTTAAGATGTCTAAGACTCAACGGCCCTCTGGACACTGTCACAGACACAAGGAGATGGGGGAGAAGGAAGAAAGAACC
Source organism: Sarcophilus harrisii (assembly GCF_902635505.1). Lineage (NCBI taxonomy): Eukaryota > Metazoa > Chordata > Mammalia > Dasyuromorphia > Dasyuridae > Sarcophilus > Sarcophilus harrisii. The sequence continues at coordinate 527,034,722 of NC_045428.1, forward strand.
ATGGGTAAGCCCAGGGAAGTCAATTCTGCCTTGCAATTGTTGGTATAGTGGTCCCAGATGGGTTATGTGATATGTTAGAGTTTGGAAAGTTATATAATCATTGCAGATTAATACATCTGTAGGATAAAGGGTAGCAAAGGAGTGTTAGAGATAAGTCAAAGTTAGTGTGATCTGTGGTTCATCTTCCCATAAACTAACTGGTCACCCTTTGGTTCATACCATGGTTTCCTGTAGTTATATGGTACTAATTTTAAAATCACTCTTGTAGATGACTCTAGCACTAAAATAAGCTTATATACCTTGGCTCAATTTAAGCAGTCTGTTGTTCAATCCTCCATCTCCATCCACAAGGTACATTTCTCCATTATCTTCCACATATATTTCTGCTGGGTTATCAAACTGAATTGGGTTTATACCAGTTCCTTTTTTGCCTGGGGTACCCAGAACTTGAATGAGGTCACCAAAGGAGCTGTATTTTTTCACTGTATGTCCATAGGATCCTGAATTTAAAATAAATTTTCACAAATAAAGCTCTTAAGATAAATGTTCAAATAGATTGTGCTTTAAATTTAAAAAAAAAGAGAAAAATCAGAAAAGACTGAGAAAAGATAGATTATGAGGCACTATATTTTAGTATGTACTATATCTAAATCATTATTACATTAAAATCTCATTTGTTTTTGGTTTAGATCCTCTATTTTTTTTTAAATTCTTTTTATACTGAGCCTTCTAGACCGATTTGAATATTGATTATTTTAGAAGAGGATTTTTCTGTAAGTAATGTTACTAAATCACTGGAACCAAGTAAATGTAATCTTTTTGACCTATTCTAACACCACACAAGTATCTATAATTAAAAGATTTAACTACTGAGGTATAACTTTTAAAAGACTATTAGTCTATAACTTCAACTTCTCTATTATAATAAAGTTTTAAGCCCCTGGAGGCTTTAATTTCTATAATACAAATCTATTATTTTTCTTTTGGTGCTTCTAATTCAATACTTTTTAAAGCAAGAATAAATGTCCTAAGATTACCAGTGTCTTAATTTTGTTAGGTTTTTTTTTTTTCTTAGTTATTTTCATATAAGATTTTCTTGCAAGCAAAAGCATAAAACATAGTTCTTTTGGGGAATTATCTTTAGAAAAACTAGCTGAAATCAATATGGAGGATTGTAAATTGCATAATATAAATTTAAAGTAATCTGAATAAATTTCTGGTTGTCTTTTAAAAATAACTAAAAGTTAAGCACAGTAGAATAGAAAATGCATGGTCCTCAAGTCAGTCCAAATTCTGCCTTGAGCACTAAAAAGGTATGTGGCTTTGGGTAGATCAGTTTTTAATCTGCAAAATGAGGAAATTATATACAGATGGCCTCTAAAGTCTATCCTTTCTAGCTCCAAATTCTATTGTTTAGAGTCTTGGTTAGTTAGTAAGAATAATTCTAGAAGCTGAACCACAAGATATTTGTAAAGGTGCAGGAAGCATCATTTGATGAAAAAGAAATGTAAAAAGTGAAAGAATTTCATTTAAAAAGATAAGAATGATGTTGATTAGTAGCCAATTTTCTGACTGATTTTCTTTCAGGTTGAGCCAACTAGGAAAAATTTTGACTCATCATTTTGATGATCTGTGAAATCATACAGCAAATTTGTAAAATGCTTCTCAAAGTGCCTGCCCCAAGATAGGAACCCTAAATGCTATTGTTATTCCTGACTCATCAGGGAAAAAAAACAAAAACAAAAAACAAACAGACAAAGAGGAAGAAAGATAAGTTGCTTTGTTTGCATATATGTGTTTTAATGGAATGTTATAAAACAGAATCACAGGATTGTACTGAAAGTACAAGTCCTTAATCAATGAGAGCTTGAAGGAGTACAAGCCAAACCTCCTTAAAATTAATTCAGAAATAGTATAGATTTTACACTTGTCCTAGGATGTTGTAATAGCAAAAATGATCCAAAAAAAAAAAAGTCACCAGCTAAAACTTCAAAATCTTGTGGTGTGACAATATTTATTGATAAGAATATATTTTTGATGTTTTATCAAATGTTAAAAAGCATTAACTTTAAAAAGAAACCCCAAACTTTTAATTAGTGACATTTTCAGTAAAGGACAGAATCTAGGTGTGCCACTAAATAGGCATATATAGGTGATGAAATGGAAATAGTGTTGAACTTGGAAGTAGAAAGATCTGAATACAAACCTAGCATCAAACCCTTACCAGACACATATGACCCCAGGCAAGTAAAAATTTCTGCCTTAGTTCACACGTAATTGTAAAATGGGGATAACAGCATTTGCCTCTGAGGGTTATTATGAAGACTGAATGAGTTAATATTTGTAAAGTGCTTCTCAAAGTGCCTGCTCCAAGATAGGAACCCTAAATGCTATTATTATAATTATTATTAGTATTAGTATCCAGTCTTCTGGAGAGTAAAATTTGATTCAAATTGTCTACTAGCAAGTATTATTTTACAAGTTTTTACTTTACTAGTGTAAAATAAAAATCCAAGATTTACAAATTAGATAAATTACAAATCAGAGTATTCATTTTTAAAAAGGAACTTTCACTTTCATTCTAATCTGAACTGAGGAAAATTAGGCTATGCATTTCTGGATCTTAGAAACCATTCATCTCTCAAATATATATAACCTTTGTAAAGTTTTTAATAAATTCAAGGCCACTGCTGCTCCCCAAATCCTGGGTCACAAGTTCAAACTGTCTTTTCCTCCCTCCAGATTATCTGTAAATCTAAATATGTTGCTGATAAACTTTATTTTATTTTCCCCTTCTTGATAGCATACTTAATAGAACCAAATTTACAGAACCACTAATGATATCACAGGCATTATAGAAATTTTTATACCAATTATTATATCATATCTCCTTTTCTGAGTAAAAGTATCTACTTGTTAATAAAAATTTAATTTTGCCAATGATGGTCTTGCTGTTATGCCCTGAATAAAATTATTATAGTGTCCTCCCCCCTTTTCCTTGCCATTAGGACTGGGAGAATTGAATCAGAAAAGAAGCCATTGAGTCATAAAACTCCAGGTACAATTATCTCAGTCCTTGCTGGGATAATTCCTTTTCCTTTTAAGTATTGTCTTTAACCTCAATTTCTCCTGCCCTTGACCTTATCTTGACGTTTATCCTGTCAGGACTAAGTTATGATCCTTTCTTTGAATTATGGCTTGTCTGCTCATCCAGTGTTGTCCCCTCTCCCCCATTTTCTACCTTTGTTGTATATTCAGGTTATGCTGTTTGCAAACCCTTATTAGTTATCAAAGTTCCCTGCTTCAGTCTCTCAGGATCGAATGAATTTTGAACATGAGTTCCATTTGACCAGCGAGCCTTAACTCTCCACAATTAAAAGATTAAAAACTAATCTCTGTCTTGCCTCAATTTCTCTGGCATTAGTACAAACTGAAATGAAGAAATAGCTACTTAGGGTCAATTGTGGAAGAAAGAAAGCCATATTCCATTTGTGTTTTCTGTTCTTAACAGAGGGGTTTTGGATTTCTGTAGTGTATGTGCATATATGCATAACTATAAACAAATAGACAGATATGCCTGTATCTATCTATACATGTTTTTCACAACACAGAAAATTGCGATTTAAAAAATCTATGCACACATTTAATAATCAGAATTTTCTTTTGAAACAATGGCAGTCTGGCATTAGCAAAAGAATAATGTGATAAGCTTAAAAAAAAAAAAGCTGAAGCAAGCAGGGAATACAAAGGATATATTTTCCTCTCTTGAGTTGTTTTGGAGAATCTTTCATCATATTAATAGCAAGTTTGGGAATTAGACTAGCAATTAATCAATTTGGACATGCTATGGTATATTCACATATGACTCATTAGCTCTTCTTGGTGGTAAATAATGGGAACAAGTCCAAAATTCAAATACCCTACAAAATGAAAATCAAGACCTTCTACCATAAATACTTCCCATGGTGCTGACCAAAATGGAGATAAGTCCAGTTTATTTGGGCTACTCAAGTCATCAAAGCCAATCACTGATCCAGCCTAGTTCAATAATTCTCAGTGCTCGGTCATCGCGCTGGTTTCAGTATGGTTAGAATTAACAATGAGCCTACCGAAGTTGCCACTGCTTGTACTTGGACTGCATTTTTAAGAGGGAAAGAAACTTGAGTTTCTTAGAATTGAGAAATTGACCATTTGAGAATATCAGCTTTCAAAAAATGAAGCACAACAGAAAAAGTTATGGGGGAAGATATTAAGTTCTTCCATAATAATTTATTAGATGTTACTACACATACCACTTCCTACATCCGTGATCCAGACTGATTGTTCATATAGGGTACTGGTTGCAAAGATACCATGAGGTGTGTCAACAGTATCATTCCAAGCTCGTAGGAAATATCCATCCTCTGTGAACACTAATACCTTTGGTATGTTATCCCCTCTCTAAAGATATACAAAAATAGCTGCTTAGACAAAACCAGATGTAAGTAAATATTATTGTGGTGGAGTAAAATATAATGTTAGCTTAACTGTAAATCTACAGAAAATTTAAAGAGAACACTCCCCCCAAACCTAACAAAATTAATAACCTGTAAACTCACACCCAAAATAAAATCTTTGGCACTTTCAGAATAGCTTGATACTAGGTAATTATATCAATATAACATTTAAATTCCAATAGGATCTTTAAGAAACATTATCATGGTTAAGAACTCTGAAGAGAAGATATAGTATTGTAGATAGAGGGACAGATTAAGTCTTAAGAGGCAGAAAGCCTTGTATTTCTGTCCTGCCACTGATACACACTAGCTATATAACCAAAAAAAATATCATTTAATCCCCCCCCAGACAATCCTTTCCAGGTTCATCAAATCTTACTCTCTACTACATCTTCTTTGATCCAGGGATGCTGGTCTTATTATTTCAATCACCCAGATGTGTATGGTATCTACTCTGTGTATGACACTGTTCCAAAAACATGCTCTCACGTCTGAGCATTTTGTCTAGATATCTCCCATGCCTAGAATACTCTCCCTTATTTCCACTTCCTGGCTTCCCTCATGTCCCAACTAAAATACCACTTACTCTAGGAACTTTCCCAACCCACCTTAATTCTAGTATCTTCCCCATTAGTTATTTTCTATTTATTCTGTAAGCAGTTTATTCATGCATACTGTTTGCTTATTGTCTCTCCCATTTAATTGAGTGCTCAAGGGCAAGTTTTTTGTTTAGCCTCTTTTTATATTCCTAGCCCTTAATTAAGTGCATGGAACATAGTAGGCACTTAAAATATTTATAGACTGAGAAAAACAACAATCAAAAAAAATCCCCAAAAAACTGCTGACAGTAAAAAAAAAAAAAAAAAAAAAAAAAAAGGAGGAACCATAATATTCCCTATGGGGGGAAAATCCTTGTGCTACACATACTTACTTGAGCTACATATACTAATCCTTTAAGGGAGTCTACTGCAACACAAAATGTTGTGCCAGTGAAGTACTCTGGATGTTTAGGCCAGCCTACATCCAAATGGTAAAGAGGTTTTTCTGTTCTCCAGGAAACAAAGAAAGCAAAGGTTCCTAAGCCCTTAAGCAAAACAAGAGGAAGAGAATTAATTTCATTCAAAAATAAAACAAGACATGTTAAAAATCACCTCAGATTTTCCCACCCTTACTGTTTCATTTTTCTCTACAGGCATTCACATAGGATTAAGTATAAGAAATCAATCATTTCATTAGGTTCGAGGAGCAGTTCTTAACCTATGGACTGCACAACCAGAGAACTTTAAATAGACTTAGAGGCTCTGTAAATTTGGATTGAGAGAAAAATGCTTTCTTTACTTTCATTAAGCTAACTGAAATTTACCATTTGCTTCAATTGTTGATATATGTAATAAACCACAGTAGCACTAGATATGATATTGTAGATAGAGGGACAGGTTAAGTCCCGACAAAAAATTGGCACTTTTTTGTGTCTGCCACTCCAGAGATGTCTAACACTTTGTGACCCCATTTGGGGTTTCTTGGCAGAGATACCATAGCGCTTTGCCATTTCCTTTCCTAGCTGAGTTTCATGAATGAGGGAACTGAGGCAAACAGGGTTAAGTGATAGCGCTTTGCCATTTCCTTTCCTAGCTGAGTTTTATGAATGAGGGAACTGAGGCAAACAGGGTTAAGTGATAGCGCTTTGCCATTTCCTTTCCTAGCTGAGTTTTATGAATGAGGGACTTGAGGCAAACAGGGTTAAGTGATAGCGCTTTGCCATTTCCTTTCCTAGCTGAGTTTTATGAATGAGGGAACTGAGGCAAACAGGGTTAAGTGATAGCGCTTTGCCATTTCCTTTCCTAGCTGAGTTTTATAAATGAGGGACTTGAGGCAAACAGGGTTAAGTGACTTGCCCAGATTACGTTTCTGGGGCCACATCTGAATCCACGGTGCCACCCAGAAACATTTTCTCATCCTATCCGTTATTATGCTTAAGTAGAAATAGTTTATACCCATTGCTTCCAGATTTTCTCTTAACATGTTGGTAACTATTTGACATTCTACGTATTTTGTTCTATGCATTCAAAAAATTCATTGCGGGAAGTCGAGAGAAGTTTACGACGTAAATATCATATATTCCCGAATAAAAGAACAATAATCTACAACTTGGGGAGTACACAATTGTTTATGTTACTTCGCACAGGAGCACGAAGACCTTTACTGCGGCGCCAAAGACACTCCTTGTTCACGGAAGGGATGGATTTGGAGGTAAGGATACTGCGGAGCTCGGGAGAGCCTAATCCTTGGAGACTCCTATTAGGTGCCAGACATGCGTCCCCCAGTGTGAATTCTCTCCCTCGGACTCACCGGCGACCTGCAGGACCGGAAATGGAAAACTACAAAGGCCATGAAGAAGGTAGTTGCCCCCATGCAGATCCAGAGCCGGGCCATGGGAGCAGCTCTGTCGGGACAAGAACAGGAACGCGGTTTAGGGCGAAGAGAGGTCGCAGAGGAGGCCGGTTGGGTGGGAAGCGTTCGAAGAGATTTCTGCAGGTCAGTGAAGGAGAGTTTGCGAAATCTTGGAGAAATCGGATGGGCACCAACAGAGACCAAGAACACGGAAAATCCAACCAACTTTCTCAACCGTTACTCCCAATTGTGTTCTTGACAAGCAAGTCACGGGACCCGCAGGTGGTGGGTCAGGTGACTATCTGGCTCCGCCCCCCCTTGGCAGTTCCAAGCCCGGGCTTCCCTGGGTCCTAGCTGCGAGTGCCCCGACTCGTGCCCTCACTACACTATCTCCCTACACTCAGTTTCGAGTAAAAAGTCACGCAGATCGCTCACAAATGTGGACGATACATTCTAGGCAACTTCTAGAATTCATGTAGGTAGCCTCTAGGGAAATTAAAATCCCGCTCCTATTCTTTGTGAATTCTGGCATTCTCGGAAGCTGCCTATCCCTGTTTAGGGCCCCACGGGGAGGGATGCGGGAGGGGTGGGGGGGGGGGGGAGGCTGTGTTTTGTTTCTCGCGTGTTGGAGGCGCGGAGAGTTGAGTTTCTCCGCCGCGACGCACAGCTTTGAAGGTCCCTCCTTCCCCCACCCCCCTCCAAGGGTGGGACTCTCAGGTGGGGCCTCGGTAGCCGATCCCCTGGCGGGCTCGCGCGCTTTCGCTCCTCGTCAGTCGCGATCCCCCCTGTCCCAGAAGGTCTCCCCCTCCATCCGGCTCTTCGGGCGCTCTACAGCCTTGCCCGCTCCCGGAAGCCGCGGGTGCTGGTAACAAAGAGAGCCCCTGTGCTGCCGCCGCCGCCGCCGCCGCCGCGGCCCGGAGTGTGTAGAACCGAAGGCGCCCACGGTGCGGGAACGTGAGCGAGCGAGCGCTGTGGGAGCGCGGACGGCCATGGGGGCGGGCTGGCGGTGACGGGCGCACGGACCGGCGGCGGAGGCGGAGGCGGCGGAGGCGGGGACAGGT